>NW_002990117.1:2982475-3665025 GCF_000003125.1 Talaromyces stipitatus ATCC 10500 | reverse complement strand
GATAATTGCTAAGATTGCATGTCGAAAGCATTTTGGGTGATAACCAATCTTTAGGCACCCTTGGTATAACATTAGTACCTTGTCCTTGATCAGAGGCCATGCCACTTTGAGTATGCAGGTTGGGATTTCGTCTGAGCCAGGGGCTGTGTTTCCTCCCTGAAGTACTGACTCCTCCACCTGTGCCATTGTTATATCTGGGAAATAGAGACTAGTGGTGGGGACTGCTGGGGAGTCCAGCGGTATGTCTCCTGCCTCAGCCGAGTTTTGGAGAAGATTACGGACTAGTACGTCTCGTTTCTCATGTATAGTAACTGCTGGGAAGCTGTTGGGTCTCAGTGGATCCTTCAGTGGAGGGCTTTGGAAGGTGCCTGTGGACTTATGCCATTTGCTCATATCGAAGACATCCTTCATTTGTGTTACCGTAGAGAGCTTCTCTCGCCAAAATTGTTATTGAGACCATCTAGTTATCCTGTGGAAGTCTGTCTTTGAGCAGAGGCCTAAGCGGTAATTATATAAAGCTTTCTTGCAGTCTTTGTTCCATCATGGTTATCCTATGCCTTGTGTTATGGTCCTCTTAGCAGAGCCTCTATATGCTCCTTGAATTGCAGATGTCAGTTTTCAGCAAGGGCATCAAGATCTTCTTCTGTTGCGGCTGAGCTCTCGGTGCCAGCGAGATTAGAGGCGAGGAGCGAGAGGAAGGAGGTGTGGTCTAGTGTGTCAAATCTCAGTTTCTGAGCTGTTTCCTTGTATCTCTGATCCCATGGTACAGTGGTGATTAGTGGTTGATGATCTGAGGTTGCATCTAAGTGGCTCGCTATGCTAGTTTTAGCTCCCGCGAGTGCCAGAGGGCTTGAGGCGAAACTGAGGTCTAACACGTTGCCCCTTTCATGTGTGGGACAGTCTATGTCAGAGATGAGTACTAGACCCTGGAGGTCCAGCCAGTTAATGAACGGCTCTGCAGAAGGTGTGGGGCTGCGATGTAGCGAGGGCTGCCACCTGTTGTGTAGTAGGTTGAGATCGCCTGCGAGTATCGTTGCTTGAGGGAAATATGCCTCTGGCAGGGTTGCAAGAGCTTTCGCGGCTTCGCCTGCTCTGATGGAGCCTGCTGGGGCATTATAGATGTTAACTATCAGAGCGGACTTTCCTGTGGGCGAAAAAATCTGTAGGAATAGGAGATCCGAGGCCTCTTTGGTGTCAGTTGTGAAGGGGCGCAGCTGGGAGGTCCGAATGCCCTTCTTCTTTCGAACATAGGTGAGAACTCGTGGTCGGCCACTTATCGCCCAACTGTCAGTTGGGGAGAAGCATTCATATGATGGGTGTTTTTTTGTGATCTGTCGGCTAAGATCTTTGAATATATATGGTTCTTGGATTAGGATAATATCAATGTCGCTTGTGTATGCCAATGTGAGAGCTATTTCATGTGCATCTGGCGCGTGCCCTATATTTAACTGTAGGATTTTAAGAGGCGCCTTTTGAGTTGGATAGTGATAGATCATAGTTCCCGTTCGAGAAGAGAGGCGAACCGATTTTGTGATTGAGGGGTAGTAAAGCGGACTGCGCGAGCTGTAATTGGGGGATCTTCTGTTGGGGCGCGAGGTGGAGGGGTTACTGAACGGAAAGGAGAGATAATCTCATGGGTTGGAGGCTGAGTTGGCATCTCGTCTAGTGCCATAGGTGTTTCTTGTGTGCCAATGGAGAGCTGAGTGCTACATCCTCCTTCAGTTCGAGCTTTTGCGAGGTTAATAGCACAGGATTTCCGGATCTCTGCTTGTTGAGCTTTAGTATGTTTAGAGTTGCCTTTAGGGCGCAGGAGGCATTCTGGGAAATCAGCAGGATGTGGTCCATGGCAGTGTATGCATCTGGGAGGGCACTGATGAGGCTCCAGGGCTGTGCAGCGGTTAACATGTCCCTGTTCAGTATGCTCTGAGGAGCCGCAGAGCCGGCATCGAGAGGGGCGGGCACAGGATCGTGCATTATGCCATTTCCAGCATCGTGTGCATTGGATAACTGTTGTTCTCTTAGAGAGGTGACGAGCATTGGTAATAGTGCCAAAAAGGCGTAGCTGGATAGGCAGTGGTAATTTCGTGCCTTCTGGGAAGTTGACAAACCAGCTTGAGGAAAGAGTATCAGGGTTGGCGGCACTTGTAGTGGTCTCGCTGATAGATATAGGCTTGAGTCTTGTAGTTTCACTGATTTCTGAGGATAGTAGTGTAGGATTGACAGGGATTAGAGAGTATTGACCGTCCAAGATTTGGCCAACTTTCCTTGGCACATTGGTGACTCGGTACGAGACCCATCGGGAGCTGCGTTCTATCTGGCAGTTCACAAAGAATGCAGAGATAATCTCTTTTTGGGCCTCAAGGGTTAGGAGGGCTTCTGGGGATGAGGGACATAGTGCAAAACCAGTCTTTGTGGCTTGAACTTCTTTTAGTGCTGAACTGTTTGAGTTTAGTTGAGACCGTAGGCTAGAGTAGATAGCGTAGGCTTCCATTTTTCTAGCTGCATGGTCAGCTGGGAGGCGTACGAAGAGCCGGTTGTCAGGAAGGGGTTGTTTCACCAGAGGCATAGGCTTTTTAACATGGGCTTTGGAGTGAGTAGTAGGAGTTGATTTGACCGGGGCATATTGGGTAATAGTCGCATAAGTCGACTGTTCAAGACCTGAGAGGGGACGTGAGGGAGGGGGTGAAGGGGGTAAGGAATTTGGAGTAGGGGAAGGGGAAGGGGAAGGGGAAGGGGAAGGGGAAGGGGAAGGGGACAGGGCAGGTAGAATGGAGGTCGTCGAGATACCGCTGATATAGGCGCTAAAATGTCGTTGGGCTACTGAGGCGAGGTCATCGCTTAGAGCGGTGAGGGCTCTCAGTAGGTGAGGGGCCAGGCCGGTGGTTTGGCTGCGGTGTTTATCGAGGAATGCAGCTATAGGGCTGAAGATCTTCTGTCCTTCAGAAGCTCTTGTCGTGGCTGCGGACGTGGATTCCAGTAGGGCTGTCTGTAGAGGGCCATCTGTACCAGGGCCTTTACGCGCCATAGTGTTGCCGGACGCGTTGAGACGCGTCAAAGGCCGCACTTCTGGTGGCTAGGTGGTAGAGAGGGGTGAGGAGTTTGGGCCTCTGACTGTTTGATATAAACAATTGTAGGGAATTCGTCTATCTGTGGGGTGCTTGTGACCGAAGTCGTGTGACGGTCAGTAATGAGGTTATTCGCCCAAGAGTAAGGGGGACGGGGAGTGGCTAACTACATATATACGCGGCACGCACGTGCCGCGTTAGACTAACTGATATCCAGTGCCGAAACGCGCTAGGTTTGATATTCACGTTCCGACACCTAGGAATCAAAATAGGAAGCATACATAGCATTTGCAAAACTCGTGACTTTCCTTACTCAATTGCGAGGCTTGGCTAACATGACAAGGCAGACTTTTGGCCCTTTTAAGCTGAGAATTGCGTGCAGATGACCAAAGAATTTACAATTCGTGAGACTCAGACCGCCCCAAATCGATTGTCTCATGATTGGCTTTTTGGGGAACAGGTATGACGATTCCTCTTTCGAGTAAGACGAGGTAACGTTGTCCTGCCCGCCTAAGTCGTTAGATATGGCTAAATTGAGATTTGGGGTCTGAATAAGTCCTTTCCATATCCAGATACGGGTTTGATGTAATTAGAAACCACTACACTCTTTTTAAATTGTACAATCATACCGGTAGAGGTGTAATCGTCCTATCTCCGAGCACACGAGGAGGGCTAACAGCTCTAATAACTCTATTTGCAAATGGAACTGTGACAATTTATCAAGTTTTGAACTTGCTCTTCAGCTTTAGGGCTGACTCGACTGCTTGCTCATGCGAGCTGCAAGGAACTGTAGTTCAACCACGTGTACAGGCAGGACGGATATAAGACAGACTACGGTAGCCCCGGCGACAGTTGATATTCGTTGGCCAAGTCAAGAGTGCCAGAGCAAAAGGTCTATCTCTTCCATTACCAATATGATTTTGGAAGGCTGAAGTAATAACATGGTACATGAAAGCGTTCACCAGCGTTTTCGTCAGTCCCGAATTCATACCTGGGTATCAGACGCTAAATACAGAATCTAACCTGCAGCCCATATCCGGCTCCCTGGTGAAGGTTTTCATTTTTCTTGATGTTCGCTGACCACCCTTAGCTGATTCAACATGGGCGCATCGACCAGTTTTCCAAGTATTCCGTAAAAATCGTTCATCAGTCGCCGTATTCCCGTGTATAATTCACAGACCCTATTGCTGACCGACGCTGAAGCAAGCCGCAATCTACGTATTCACCTGCCATGCTCCACTAGGCCTTACCAAAGAGTCCAAAAGCATCAATGCTGAGTGCTATTTCCGTTCCCTTTTGACAGAAGGTTACAGAATTTAGCATCAGTGTCCGAAACAGCTAATCACGTATTATGCAATTATGGGAAGGGCCCCTGGTCGTTGTCGTAACAGATTCACTAATGGTAAGAACAAGGGTTTTTCCAAAACGTCCCCATCTTTTAGGTCATTCTGCTTGCCCACGGCAAACTCCAGGTCCTCCCAGTTGAACCAATCCCAGCTCTCGCATTTGTGTGGCTCAAGCACCTGAGGGAGGTCTTCCTCGTTTTCTCTCACGCACACCATAAATAGAGTTATATAATGTTTTCCCTCCGCGGGCATGTAATCGTTTGTAGCCGTCAGAAATTTCACTCGTGTTACTCGTAGGCCAGTCTCTTCTAGTACTTCTCTGATAGCACAATCCTCTGGTGTCTCTCCGAATTCAAGATGGCCACCCGGAAGAGCATATGTTCCTGCTCCATGAGAGTTGAGGCGCCTGCCCATTAAAAAGCGGGGGTTCGTGGATTGTTCTTGAGAAGTATGGAGGACAAAAACGCCGACGCCAACGCGCACCTCAGGTGCCATGTTTATCATATTTCCCTTTTCTCGATTTGTAGAATACTACTGATGGAGCTTTGTTGTTGGATTTCTTAGAGTCAGTCTTTGTGAGTTTGTGGGAGTGTATCTCCGTCGCTTACACGCCCCACATGCATTAGGTACTGTAGTAGGCTTCGATTGTGGGTACTGGCCCTCATTGATTGTCCGAGTTCACATCAGGCTTGCAAGACTCTCCCATCTTTTTAAAGTATGACTGTTTGGGAGAGACAAGTATTCGGTGGACTACGAATGCATATTGAAGCGAAGATGATGGCACAGCATCTACACAGGAAACACACTTCAAAGGAATATTGACGGTACTTCTTAAATGGCTGAAAGATTTATAGAGCTGCCAACTCATATATAATGCTAAAGAAAGTAGATGTTTGATTGCTTTTCTTGGACAGAATTGGCCTTGCTCAACTACGGGCTGGCCTCTGATTATACCTAGGTAAACCGTAAGGTGGTCTTAATGTACCAAATCAATATCTAATTAGTCCGAATGCTATCCTTTGATCTTGCCGCAGCGCCGTACAATCAGGAATCATGATGAATCGTAGCGAGAAAAAATATATTTGTATCGCATGTAGAGATGAAGACAAGAGGGAACACACTATGTGAACATATCGATGTCGCTAATCCTAATATGGTACGCAATCTTCCTATTAGCACCATATTAAGGATACTAGGCAGATGGTCAATTCTCGCCTTGGTTTGATAAGAAGGATACAAGTGCAACAACTTGAGTGAAGGTACATATTTTAGTTGCGCCGACTTCTATTATGCCGTAGAGATATCTGGAATTCTATACCTAGGTAGGAGACTTTCACGATGTACGCGCTCATACCCACGTCACCACGTGATGCAGTTTAAGTATTAGCAAAGGCTAAACAAATTAAACGGGATAGTCTTAGGAACAATCAAATAGTAGGTAAGGAAGACGGGGTTGCCGTAACCGAAGGATGTCCAAGGTGGATTAAGTATTTTATGGCGAGAAAGTTACGGGATTTAAACAGCCAGATTCATCCATATGAACTGTGGAGAATGAATTCAAATAAAATGGGAAATCGAATCGAATGCTAATTGTTCGGCTCGGTTTGCCAGAGTTCGAACTGACTCGTGCGGGAGCCACTGTAGGGCTGATTTACTTAGATTTGCGGGAATATTTGGCGAGATCTAGATGAGCTACCTAGGTGGTGGTAAAATTAAGCAATGTGGCTAACATTTATCTCGAAAGGGCTCTAATAAGGCAATTAGAACGCGGTTGTAATTTTGATTCGTTATGCGTATGTTGGTACAAATGAGAAAGAATGCCTAAATCGTACAAGGCACAACCTACTCCATTCAGTATGTCAATATAGAGAAATTGTAATAGGCATAGAGTGTTTCGGTAATGTCTATTCATATTCCGTGACTCTATCCCACTACCAGTACATCAAGGAGGACCCGAGTCCTTCGAGAATCGTCAAGGCTCACTACTTAAGGTAGTGCTAGGCTTCCTGATGCTTTCCTCGGAGACATAGGAACAGAAAGGAGAAATGACATAATAAAAGCCGCAAATATAGAGTATAGTGGATTCAATTCACAGTCGTACAGAAGGCATGAACTGGGATCGACGTGTGCGTGCTGCGTTATCACATTCATCCTGCAAGATCGACATCTCTAAACCCTTTCCTGCACTACAAGTTTTCGCCTAGGAGTGTACCAGTCTCAAACGTCTAAGCTTACTAGTCAGGGTCTGGACTTGGTCTAAATGTGAAAGTATGACCCGCTCGAAATCGAAAATTGGAAGAAATAGGAGAAAGTTCGGTACAAAACGCCCTAAAGCTTGTTTGCCATTTTTCTCAATAGTCTCTGATGGAATTCGAATTGGTACATCTTGGATGCTTCGAACAGCCATGATGTTCTTCTACATCATCCTAATAAATCAACTGCGCTCGGTATCCACATTACAGCTCGCATGGTCGACAGAAAAGGGTGATGTAGAGTGCAACGTGCACACACTGGCCTGTTCGGTTAATGATGCCTTGTTTCGCTGGTGCGCACACTCAGCAAAAAAGAATGCGGTGTTTGAATTCCGAGACATGATGAGCGTTTAGGCCTAGACTGCGGCTCTCATGATATATGCTCGTTTTCCCTTCCCATAGGGAGGATCGGTTCACAGCATCAGGACTTCCCAGGTGCATATTCGGAATATCTCATTATTTTGACCTCAAGGAGCCCTTACCAGTTCAAGGACGAGACTGTGTCTTCAGATATTTAACCGTTTCTGCCCCTTTTTATCAGGGCTATGTACGAAACAAAGATCATAAATGCGGAAAAGGCCGTAGAGGCCAAAGATGAAGCGAACTGGAAAGCCGGCCATAGGGCGTGGCTGATCGTCTTGACGTTAGGATTTGTCAGCCTGATTGTGGCACTTGATGCAACCATTCTAGTCACGGCTCTTCCAGTGAGGATTGCAGTATTGGCTAGATATCGGTTTATTGCTGACTTTAAGTAGACAATATCGGCGAACCTGAACGGAAGCGGAAGCGCATCGTTCTGGGTCGGGACGTCATATCTCCTTGCGAGCAGCGTCCTGATGCCATTCATGGGATCGTTATCGGATATACTGGGACGACGAGAAATTTTATCCGCCGCGCTTTTCTTCTTTACCGTTGGCAGTATTGTAGCAGGAGTATCCCAGAGTATGGACATCCTGCTACTCGGTCGTGTCCTGCAGGGTATAGGTGGCGCCGGGATATTGCCCATGACTCAAATTGTCCTTTGTGACATTGTCCCTCTTCGATTCCGTCCTAAATACGCATCAGTCTCACAGATTGCATGGGCTATAGGGTCAATAACCGGTCCGATGATCGGTGGTCTTCTGGTGCAGCACGTAACCTGGAGATGGATTTTCTACTTGAACCTTCCATTTTGCGGAGTGGGCATTGTTTTGGTTCCCTTTGTTATTCGTTTGAAAACACAAAAGTCATCGATAACAGCAAAACTAGGACGCATTGACTGGCTTGGTGGATTATTGTTTATTGGCAGTATGACAGCATTCTTGATGGCTGTTACCTGGGGTGGTGTGAACCACACATGGGATAGTGCAGCGACGCTGGTTCCCCTGCTCGTTGGAATCGCGGGGACGGTCTTGTCCATTATCTGGGAAAAATGGGGTACTCGTGAACCCTTCATTA
Source organism: Talaromyces stipitatus ATCC 10500 (assembly GCF_000003125.1). NCBI lineage: Eukaryota > Fungi > Ascomycota > Eurotiomycetes > Eurotiales > Trichocomaceae > Talaromyces > Talaromyces stipitatus. The sequence goes on along the minus strand of NW_002990117.1, from coordinate 3,656,925 downwards.
GATTGGCCATCTTCTCTAATAGATCTGCACTTGCTGGCTACTACTGTGCAATGACACAGGGGCTCGTGGTAAGATTCAAAACTACCACAAGCTCTGATCAAACAGTTTTGCTAACTCCAGAACGGATCTGGTCCAGCTTTTCATCCAAGTTTACTATCTCGCGTTATTTTTCTCGTCGGTCAAGGCCCTTTCACCAGTTCATACGGGCGTTGTTATGATCGCCATGTCCAGCGTCCTCGTTCCCACGGGGGTCGTTGTATCGTTGTTCATCACCCGTACAGGCCGCATTCGATGGGCTCTATGGTCTGGTTGGGCATTTGAAATCTTCGCATCGGGTCTATTAATTCTCATGGATCGTTCAATTGCTACATGGCGCTGGGTTCTCATCCTGATGACAGTTGGTCTCGGACATGGTTTGCTCTTACAAGCACTGACTTTTGTGCCCCAGGCCATGGCCAAGGATACCGACGAGTCGTACGCAGCAACAATGTACAACTTTTCTCGTACATTTGGAATGGCCTTTGGAGTCGCTATTGGTGGGACGATGTTTCAAAACAGGTTGAAGCAGTACCTGGCGTCCGCTGGCCTCGACATCACCATTGCCAACAACGCAGATCAGTACGTCGGTATTTTGGAGACGATGACAAATCAATCATTGCGAAGTGACATTCTGGCGGCTTATGAATCTAGTTTCAGGAATGTTTTTGAGCTTGGCCTTGCTTTGACAGTGCTGGGCGCGCTTGTTTCGCTGCTCATTCGAAAGTCGGTTTTTGATCGAAAGCATGTATCGAAGCATGTGCTCGAGGAGAGGTATACGAGCAGTCCCCAGGATAGTGTGAGTAGCGAGTCTGTGTGAGTTCTATAGATAGCCAGATATTCCTTCCATTGTATGTGTTTTCGCCATTCTGTTCTTCAGGGGATGACTTGAAACATTAGACACCTCAGGCAGAAATGTGTCGCATTGAAAGAAGTCCCAAGTCCGAACTTCCGCTTGCAATTGGCCGGTTGCTTCCGGCAGGCCAATGATGTCATGCGCTGACATGCACAGCCTCCAAAGGGCTTGCTGTCCGCCAATGAGAAGGCGCGCCAAGACTGGCCCAGAGACATTTCTCTTTTCGGTGTTTTGGAGCTTCTGCCTCTCCTATGTACTGGATCGTATGCCGAAACATATCATCTGTATATTATAATCTCATATAATGCGTTCGTTGACTAGCATCAGAATAAGATCATGGCCTGTTGTAACGGTGTCATATATCCAGGGGAACCGCCTTCCTTGCAGATCTGGTGAATCAATTAATAATGTATGGAGCCGCGAATGAGCCGCGAATGAGCCGCTGGGCCCTTAACATAACATGAAACGCATCTGATTCGCTGATTGGCTGGGATTCTCTGATCTTCCTGCTGTGCTGAGACGGTGCACTTACCACTCAGACAGTCTGCCAGAAACATCATTGATTGCGTACGGCGTGTACGGGGGGATACTCTGCGGTCAAAGAATACGGAGAAGTCGAGAAGGAAGAACCATATAACGTCGAGTAAGACTGGAAACGATCCCCGCTAAACCGCATTCGGCCGGATGACACAGCAGGGTCGATCGCTCTTTCCTTTTTTTCAGTAAATTAGGACACTACGTAAATCAGGAAGGAACGGCCTAGCCAGCTGACTTGACGCCCGTGACTAAGTATCCTTATCCTTTCCCCAAAACCACTTTCTCTCCGCAACAACTTGTCAAACCGCCAACTATTTCCAAGACCTGCCCAGAAACGGTGCTTTCGACTCGCTTGCACTGCCACTGTCTTGGTGTCTCGATCCAGCAACTATTCTAAGAGAAATTAGCTCCTCGCTCCATCCGGTCGCTTGGCCACAGATGCTCCAGTCTATCCGCCAGATCCTGTCATAACGATCACCAACTTCATCCCCTCGCCGTCTTCCACGGGAACTCGCTCCTGTTGATCCAATGATTTGAATCATTTGATATCGCTTTATTCACTCGTTACTACGTACGACATATTTTTTTTCCCCCTCCATCTGTCCATTCGACACTCCTGACGAGTGGTTTTCTTACGATTTATTTCTGGCCGTTCTCTTTCGTTCCGTCTTTCGTTCCGTCGATATGCGCTCGTTTATTACCTTTTCGATTCTGCTAGGGCAGCTGCTCTTGACCATGCCTTTTGCTACCGCTCTTACTGTTAACGCCAATGATCCCAACTCTCTGAAATCAGCTGCCTCGACTGCAGCCGCAAGTGCCGTCAATTATTATAATAACCGTGAAAGCAAACTCATCCCTGGAAAGTTTGATGGGACATGGTGGGAAGGTGGTGCCTTTTTCACATTTCTCATCAATTACTGGCACTGGACAGGTGATGATCAATATAATAATCTGGTCGCAGAAGGCCTGTCTTGGCAAGGAGGAGAAGACAACGACTTTTTCCCATCGAATTACAGCAGCTACTTGGTATGGGATTCGCGGATTCACCACCAGGGACTATCAGCTGACCTATTTTCACTTGTTTAGGGTAACGACGACCAAGAGTTCTGGGCCCTGGCGGCCCTCACCGCCATCGAACAGAAATTTCCCGATAACCCAGGACACGCCTCCTGGTTATCCTTGGCACAGGGTGCATTCAACGACTTTGTCGCTCGCTGGGAAGTGGACAAAGCATCATGTGGTGGTGGATTGCGTTGGCAGTTATATCCCACTTTAGCCGGATACGACAGCAAAAACGCCATTTCAAACGGTGCATTCTTTCAAATCGCCGCTCGCTTGGCGCGATACACGAACAACGACACATACGCTACTTGGGCCGAGACAGTCTGGGATTGGAGCAGCACTGTACCGCTCTTTGACAATTCAACCTGGAAAATATACGATATGACTCGCATTTCGGAAAATTGTAAGGACCAGGATGTTATGCAATGGTCGTATAACTACGGATCTTATGTCACTGGCGCCGCTTACATGTACAACTATGTATGAACGTTCCTCTCCCTTGAAACGAAAGGTGGAGAAAGACTGACTTTTTTTTTGGGTTAGACAAACGGGGGCACAAAATGGAAAGAAGGCGTGGACGGTCTTCTAAACACAACCTGGAATACATTCTTTCCTACCGAGTACGGTGGCAATATTCTATCCGAGGTTGCCTGCGACCCTATCTTGACTTGCAACCGTGACCAGGTTTGTTTCAAGGGTCTCATGGCCAACTGGTTATCGACTATCGCACTCATTGTGCCGTATACATATTCGACCATTCTACCCAAGCTCCAAGGATCCGCAGTCGGAGCTGGTGCACAGTGTAGTGGCCCTAACTCGGCCTGTGGAATGCAATGGTTCAGCCAGAAATATGACGGCACCAGCGCAATCGAGCAGGAAATGTCTGCCATGAGTATATTCTCTAATGCCCTTGTTGGTTTCTCCGCCCCTACCGCCAACAGTGGTTCTTCATATACGGCCCCAGAGGCTCCCGCCCCAGTCACTGCTGATACCGGAGGCAACAGTACCAGCAATCCATCCGGTGGTCAAAGCAGTACGGGATATCAACCACCAAAGGCAATGAAAATCACTGGTGGTGACCGCGCTGGCGCAGCTATTTTGACTTTGGTGTTCGCAACTGCATGGATTGGTATGATGGTCTGGCTTGTCATTGGCGGCGCCAACTAGGTTTATTGTCTGTCCAGAAGCTTATAGCATGTTGTCTCAATTTGATTGGTTACAAAATATGTATATATTCTGTGTATTATTCAGGGTTATGGACGGCGTCACCGCTTTTGGCGTTTGGTAATTGTTCAATATAGGGTTTGGAGTACGGTAAATGTTTGTGACAATACTGTTTTGTATTGGAATGTGTTTTTTCTTTCTGTAGCCCGGTCTCCTTAGATGGGTGTAGCTACGTATGTGACGGTCTAGCATAACTCGCTGCTACGTAGCCAACCTTGGCGATGTATTAGATGACGAATCGTTATAAGCTTTCGATACGGTGCGTACAATATCCTGAACTGGATATGAAGTGATGTATCCCCGTCAGCCATCAGCAAGTGCTACATACTAAAGGGATTCTTTTCAACATTCATTTTCGCAAACTAGTGAGCAGCCACCGTGATCCAAATCCCCGCTAACAAGGAGTGTTGGCCAATCATGAACACCATACAGATAACGGATCGAGATCGTCGATTTGGTGGCTTAAAAATATTACATTTTGCACACTAATACGCATAGCAAAAATTTAACGCTCCCTACATGGCTTGCTTTGGCTTTCGTTACACGGATGCCTGGATCTTCATTGAAACTGGCCGTAGTAGAGTGATTGATATGGTTTCACTGTTTTACATGGGGCAACCTAGGCGGCTCCTGAGTATAAATGAATGGCAGTCGCCCATAGATGTCATCGATGTAGAAATCAGCATCTCATAAGTAAGCAGCTCCGTTTTCGTCTCCCGGTATCTCTGCGAAATGACATCGTTAAAGGTCCTCATCTGCGGTGGTGGCTGTGCTGGTCCTGCTCTAGCCTACTGGCTCTCCAAATGCGGTCACCAAGTCGTTGTGGTCGAGCGTTTCCCTTCACTCCGGGCGTCCGGTGCTCAGATCGATCTCCGTGCCCAGGGGATAGAAATTGTCAAGCGTATGGGTCTGCTGGATGTCATCCGCACCAAACTTGTTGACGAAGTTGGGTTCTCCTTCGTCGATTCTCAGGGCCGGGTGAAAGCTACGATTATGGCCAATAAGTCCGGTAAAGGTGCGCAGTCATTGACATCGGAGTTTGAGATTATGAGAGGAGATCTGGTGCGCGTGTTGTACGATGCTACAAAGGATAACGTCAAGTATGTCTTTGGCAAAAAGGTGGAATACCATGAGCAAGATGAGCAGCAGGTTATGGTTTACTTTTCAGATGGTTCTTCGGATTATTTTGATCTACTGGTTGGCGCAGATGGTCAAGGATCCAGGATTCGACAAGCTATACTGACACCCCCGAACACAAATCCCTATAAGCGACTTGGTGTACATATAGCATATTACTTTGTCCCGCGTACCCAAGACGATACCGACACTAGCCATATGTACCACTGCGCAGGCGGCCGAGTAATCATGCGACGGAGTCACAATCAAGAACAAAGCCAAGTATACCTATTTCTTCGCGACGGATCCGAAGAGTTACAAAGTCTCTCCAAAGCACCACTTGAACAACAAAAAGAGTTTTGGTCTCAACGGTTCGCCGACGCTGGTTGGCAAGCTCCACGTTTTCTAGGGGATATAAAAACTACGGACAACTTCTATTGTCAAGAAGTGGTGCAAGTCCGTATCAATTCGTGGTACAAGGGACGAGTCGTACTACTTGGTGATGCTGCTCATTGTGCATCTCCATTTAGCGGCATGGGGACAACTGGGGGTTTTGTTGGCGCCTACGTTCTCGCCGGTGAGATCAACCGTCATCGCGATGATCTTGCTCAGGCCTTTGCCAACTATGAAGAGAAGTTGAGACCGTTTGTTAATGAGCTTCAGAAAATGAGTCCGACTGGTGTACGGCTTTTTGCGCCGGAGACACAATGGGCGATTCGGTTAATTCATTTTGTTCTTAGGTGGCTTTGTATCTTGCGTATTCCGGATTTGTTGGCCAGAATTTCGAGTGATGAGAAGGGTGGTTGGAAGTTGCCGGATTATCCTGAACTCTACAGTATCTAAAGGAGTCTGATCAGTTGGTTTGGTTTGATTGGAATGAAATACTTATCCATTTCATTATTTATATCTCCACTCTTGTACATTTCGAGGCTACTATTTGTTCCAAGGTTGCTTGTGGCCCTAGGCACCTAACTAGTTATTAGCTGATAACAGATATGTTGGAAGTTTATCTAGACGATAACTATTGTCGATGTACCACTACAGCTTGTTGGCATTGTAAAGTGTCCAAGCGTAACGGAAACTATCATATAAGAAGTGGACAGCTAACTATTCTGAACTAACAGCTTTATAGGGGCTTGTTACTGTAGGGTGCAAAGGCTGATGAAAAGGATTTCAGACCATCTCAGCAAATTATATAGCTAGAACAGCATGGCCCGATATCGCTTAGTACGGAATATTGAGGTCTTCGGCAATGATATAAGCCGCCTTTTCGCCAACAGCGAGAGCCGTGGCGTAAGTGTTTGCAGACACGTTCAGCGGACAGATCGACAAATCTAGAAGATGCCATGTCAAACCTGAAGGTCCTTTAGCCAGATCAGGGGTGTGACTTACCAACAATCTTTAGGCTCTCGACACCATAAACGTTCAGTTTGTGATCCACGACTCCCCCTTTCTCTCGGGGCTTCATTGCGCATGTACCTAGACTATGCCACGTAGTGTGAACTCTCTCTCGGATGAAGGTTCTGATAGCTTCGTCATCTTCAGCCGAGTAGTCGATTGGGATGAATCTCCCTTGCTCTTTAGATACCCTATCCACAGCTTCATAGCTTGCGTTGGATCCCTCCGGGAAAGTTGGATGACCAACTGCAAGTGGCCCACGGTAATGCGACATCCTACGAACAATTTCCCTCTGCAGTTTGTAGCCCCATACCAACTTTTCCAAGTCCAGGGCATTCGAGAGGAATCCACAGTCGAAGTGTGGCTCGTCTGTTACGGCGCGGCCCGTTATGTGAATCAACCCTCGAGAATATGGGTACGGTGTGTATGGACCACACGAGAAGTATTGGCCAATATCAATACCAGAATGGTCGCCAACATAACCAGCAATTGTCGCAATTAACATCAACGGCCTCTCTGGTTGAAGTTTGAAATCTTCCTCCCATGCTTTTTGCAATATAGGATGGAGAGATGCAACTTCTGCGGGACGTAGTTTTCCTACACAATCGAGTCCGTTCCAACCTATGACATTGCGAGATGGGTTTGCCTGCTTTTGTTTTAGGGCTTCTTGTAGAGTTAGTCGGCCACTGACTACTCCGTCGATTGTCTCTTCAATTCCAGCGGAGGATTTGTATGGGTAGAAGACGACATTGTGGTCTTGATAGTTTGTTCCTACCCCAGGTAGATCAGATATGACCAGAATCCCCAGCTTAGATAAGAGATCCTTATCTCCTACACCGGACCTTTCCAGGACCTGAGGAGAGCCCAAAGCACCGCTAGCAAGGACAACGAGTCTGCGTGCTTTTACAATCGCGACATCATTTCCGTTTCTCGTATATTCTACGCCTGTAGCCTTGTTATCATCGAACAGTATCCTGTTGACGATGACATCTGTAGCTACCTGGAGTCCGGTGTTGATCTGGTCAAGTAGAGGAAATAAAAGGCAGTGAGGAACGTCTTGTCTTAGACCTGTCTTGGGATCTATCCACATATTCCATTTCTGCAAAAGGAATTCAGCACACTCAGATATGATACGTATTTATCACAGACGGGCTTACACCAACGGCATTCGCGGTATGAAAGTTTTGCACATCCGCTGTTGTGGATATTCCAACATTAGAGCAAGCTTCAAAGAAATCATGTTGGAAAGTCGGCTGAGCGTTGGTTCCTGCAGATACGCCGAATTCGCCATCGTAGCCATGAACACTGGAATCAATAGCTGGATCTGTGTCTTGGAAGTTCTCGTACTATTAACATGGTAAGTATCCTTCACAGTTCATCCGTCGAGAGGCCATATGTTCACCTTTCTGAACATAGGTATCATGTCTTCTCCAGACCAACCCGGCACATTCCATGCATCGAAATCAATCGCCTGTGGTCTGGAGTAAACCATGAAGTTTATCGAGCTTCCGCCGCCTAGACATTTTCCTATCGGAACAATAGACTCTCTCCCAGCGAGGTCTTTCGATGCTTTTGATCTATAAAACGAAGCTCGGGGAGAATTAGGGGCAATATTCATCAAGTAGAATGCCGGATTGACGACCAGGGGATCATTTCTTGTATTCGGACCATGTTCGAGGACAAGAATGGACATGTTTGAATCTGCTTTTGCTAAGCGTGTGGCGACTACCAGACCCGTTGTACCTCCTTTTGATTGATACCGAATTAGTCATATGTGGTGGTGTACATGAATACAAGGCTATTACGTACCTCCTGCAATAACCACATCAACCTCTTCTGGGATAGTTGAGTTATCAGACATTGCGACTGTCATGGTCATAGTAAAAGAAATTAGGCCGTGTCTACTCAAAGGGTAACATGGTGAGATCAAATAGAATCTAAGCTGAAACCCCTTGACAAGCTGTCCGATAGCAAATGTATTTCCATCGAGTTCTCCTCCAATCATGCCAACTGCTTAGTCAATTAAATAGCATAATAACTGCGCCTGTCCACGTCGAGGTCTATGATTTCCCCGCACTTCACATCACCCTTTGCCCAAAGCTTCAAGAATGAACAATGGCGGAATCATTTCCGAGGCTGCCTTTACGGCGTATCACAATTTGATTGCCTCGATTATGGACTGAAAGCATCGTGAAGCAATTATCGTAGGATGAATACTACAGACAGGGGATGAGTCAATGCGCTGCAGATTTGTGGGTAATGTTAGTAATGGGCAATATTTGTCTAACGATGAATACGAGGGGATCGCCCCCAGGCAATTTCGTATTTCTGCAAAGCTGAACGAAGAAACTTTATCTAGGTATCAACGTAGAATAATTTCCTATGTATTGAGCTTTCGATTTGTGTTATCGCAGAGGCTAGGATATTCCTTGTATGTAACCGCTCACTGCGGTGTGTCCGCCAGGGTTTGTAGCACCGTGCCCCCTATAGGCAATTCTCGGGTCAATGGATATGGCTCGTTGTCCGGGTCTAGATTAATTCCTTTTCTGCCAGTATGAGCGTTGAAAGAGACATCAGTCGAATTCCGGTCTCGCTACATACCTACTCTCTCGTGGAAATACCAACTGTGAGCTTTGAAATTTATTCCTTTTTTTTTCGCAGGATATTACATGTCCTCTAATATCACAAGACATCTATTAAACATCAGGCTGTGAGTATACATTATGTCCCTACGCTTCCAAGGTTAGGCGCTTTTGCGAAGTTCAGCCGAATGGGCCTTGAGCTCCGAGCTGACGATAACCTCCTCGCCACTGGCTGTATCACCCTCTGAATCCTGACGTTGGGTATACTTTTTTGTGAAGTCTTCTGGATCATGTCTATGGACAACGATCCATGTAGGTACCACACAGAGACCTAGAAAGAGCTTAGTATCAATATACACCAGTCAGTAGATACGTAGAAGACTGACCTAGAAGTATCGTATTCACGGCCATGGGTACACGACCACCGTACCATTTTTTTGAATTGAGGCCATAGGAAACAGCTTGACCAAAACTCTCCTGACCTCTTAGGATACCAGTCAACCGCGTAAGCTCCGCGATGTTGTCAGTCATGGAGCCGACAATATAATATAGCCAGTTTTGCGCCGTCTGTTGTGCAAACGCCCACAGCCACACTGCAAAGGCGCCCTTTACGAATCCCGGGGATTTATAATCAAGTTTTGGAGGGTGGGATATAAATTCTCCTTGGATGACCCAAGCATAAATCCATGTGACAACATGGACGAAAACCACCCAATACCACCCGTAAACAACACGCTTCTTAGCATTGGTAATCTTAGAATCAAGCCAATGCGACATAGTCTGCGAGCCAATGATTGTGACAACATCAGTAACAAAGGCCATGAGTGCGCGAGCCCGCACTCCGAAGTAGTAAGCCTTGAAATTGCCCGTATATTGGTTGAAATAAACCGCCCAGAAAATGGGAAGAAGTAAGACGACTGTGGGATTTTTGCACGTGCGCCACAGAGCCTTGAACTCATCCTTCCATGATTTTTCCACAACGATTATAACCCGAGATCCGTCACCTCGTTGTACTTTCGCCGGCGATGTGAGCAAGAAGGCCACCGGTGCAGCCAAACATTGTAGAACAATGAACACCAGGTACGTGGTATGGCTGATACTTCCTATACCGGAAGAATTGATGTTAAGAGCTAAGACAATTGAGTCTCCAACCAGCGGGCCCAAAGTCCTCCACCAAACCCAGATATTTAGATACCGAGCCCGTTTGGCCGGCTCAGGATATCCAATGGCAATGGCACCTTCACTGGCCCAAAAAAGCCCAGCAGAGATACCACAGGTAGCAGAACCAAACAGTACCAACCACACAGTTCCGAATCGATTGTTTGTATATAGTCCAGCAGAGTAGATGGGATAACCGATAGCACCGAGGAGCAAGGTCCATTTCAGCCCGATACGATTTGCAATTGGTGCGCCGAAGAGACAAAAAATTCCCATCAGGCCGAATACAAGAGAATTTGCAGCATTGACAAGAAATGGCTTCTCCTCACCCCCAGCACCGAGGGAGTTCATAGCATTCCAAAGACCAGGTGCCAGAAAGCCAACGGCTCCTATCACGCAGGCATTGAATAGTGATGAACGATACCATACCCTTTTGACAGAGATATCATCAGGGCCGTTCTCGATACTATGCGCCATGTTTCGTTACTGATTGAGGCTGGGCGACAACGTTATGGAGGTCGACGAGGTTAAGAACAACGCTTCTCCTGGTCCGCAGTCTTCGATCCGGCCATCTGTACTTGCACAGGTCGGGATTCAGTCATTCTTATAAGAAAAATTTTCATATTTTCCCGAAATCATGGCGGAGCATTAAGACTCCAATTATGCGTGGTTCGTAACATCGTCACGTAAATAAAAGCAAGCGTGCGCCAATCTAGAACCAAAGAGGAGCAAAGATGGATATCAACGCTCTATATCGATCACCTCTTTCAATTGTTCTGAGGTTGTCTGTTCGGTGTTCGAGATGTTGCAAGATACTTGCTGAATGACGAATGTCTCCAGAAAAATAACTGAGCAAATGGAAATGTCGGGATTTATGTGCAAATGGGTCTTCGGCGAAAACCTGTAGGCAAGAATTTCCCCCTTAGGAAGGTCAAATAACGTCTTAGCGCTCTTTGCGATATTAAGGTCCACCACCATCTCAACCCTAGGTGGATTATGAAAGTCACACATACAGGGTCCAGACTAGCTGGGATAAAGCTCCAAATGCGTTTTTGGGTTACCTTGGGTAGTAGGATATTTGGAATCTAGTTACATTATTCCAATCGGCAATGAGCTTGGCAATGGCAACATCTGGGACAGTATGGCATGATGGGAGGTCCAACCGACGTTGGTAGAGGTAGTAGTTATCCGTTGGACCGTTGCCACTTAGGTAAGCTTTCGTGGTAAGTTACGTTAGGGTTGGCCGATGATGATATTTTCTTTGCCATCCCATGCTATACCAACTTTTCTCTCCTCTAACATTCTTCCTTCACGACGAGTTTCAATCGGCCTATACCCCTCGAGAAAAAGCAACCAGCTAACCTACATCACTTGTCGTTTGCTACCCCGAACCCTTCTGCTTCTCCGGAGTCTGATATGTAGCAGGGAAACTACCGCGAGTGGGCTGAAGAGGTTATCTATCGTGACAGGGTTTCTCTTGCGAAATCTGTCATTATTTATTGATCCGTAGACTGGACTTTTCGTCATTCCTTGCCATGCACCCATTTATCCCGTTTTGCGAGTGCACATTCAGCATGTAGTGAGCATTGTCCACTACCTGGTTGACCGGGGGCTGGGGTTTGACAAATTCGTGACTATTACACCCAATTCGCGGCGAAAACTTCCTGGCGCGGGGGAGGAACGCAGATGAAATCTTCGAGGATAGGCTGACACGTGTTGATCTTCCTTCTAATACCATCATTGCGGGATCTTATCAGTCGTAATTGAAGGACGCTGCTGGGAAAGACGGCCATACCAAGCCATACAAGGCACAAGTCTGTCCTTTACATGGGCGCTCAACGATCAGACTTGCGATTGCATGCACCCCAGAAATGCAGAAACACAGGACGCCATAATAGCTAATCAAGTGGACAAATCAGGCTTATATCAGATCATTTTATGTCCTGTACAACGCTGGGTGCAGACATATAAATGACTGTGTCAATCTGAGATGATAATTGGTTTTCCGGGCAATTTCAAATTGCTTCATGCTAAGTACAAATGCTGTAGCATGAACTCAGAAATGAGTATACCTAGGTATATACAGAGGGATGATGCTTGACAGGCCCCAAGGGGTAATTGTGGCATGTGTGGAGACACCCGTGGACGACACTACGTAGGTGGTCGTGAAATCCACGTAACCAGCATAAATCAGAGAGCTATGAAAGTGATGGCCAATCTTAGAGAAATTCATATTACCACGTCATATTCCCAGCCAGTGATTATTCCTAACATCGCCTAAACCATCACTCATTCTTCTAAGGAGCATAAAGTTTCCACCTTCGACGCAGGAAGGGTATTCTTATCTTGTGATAAATCCCTCATCTTCCTCTTTAAGTTATGTCCGAGCAGTAAGCATGTCATAGTTTAGAGAAGGACTCGGAAACAAAGACTCTTCTCAAGGAGTTAGTATTCACCCGGATCTTAGCAACCATGCTCTAGCTGAAGCAACCGACGCCAACGGGGTTGAATGCCAGAACATTAGACTGAAAATAGTTAGAAATAATGATCTGGCGACGTTTATACACTGTAGATCTGCGATTACCAAACGACAAGTCATTAAGACTATGCGTTTCACGTTTCCGAAATTGCCGATACATGTACCCTCATCCTCAGTTCTGACATCTTCCCATACATCTTCCCATACATCCGAATTGAATGAAAGATTTCGGCGGGATGCTATGGGCCAATTAATCCTGGATGGAGTGCTCTGTAATCATCTAGACATCAAAAGATTCTCTACTTAATAATTGTTGGCTGGTTTCTGGAGCAAGGGTTGACTTATCATACCGTGCTATTCCGGGATGGGAATAGCTTCCCGAGGTCGGCTTACCTTTTGGGGAACGCAGCGTTTTCATTGGCTGATCATTTTGACCCTGAAGATCTCCCGAGGTCCGCTCCGAGGTCCGCAAGATCCGGGATGGATATCCAGGGTTAGGGTTCGATATCCAGTCCGAGTATAAATAGATTCACTTAGTTGACCGTATTTCCTAGGAAGTTTCTATTTGGAGCTTTGTTTCTGAAGATTCAAAGAAAAGTATGGCGACCGACAACGAACGTAAATTCGAATTTCCGGCTTTTGATGATCTTCCCAGCATCGACGGGGCTCCCAAGGGATGTCTCTGGGGATTCTATGACCGCGACGGAGTCAAGGACGAAGTTGGCTGTATGTACACTCCGTTTTATAGGAAGGAAAACTAAACGGAATCGACCCGGGATCAATGCATTGGAAACTAAGTATCCTCACAGCAATAAACCTGTTGACTCCTACCGTGGTCCAAGCAGCTGCCAGTTCTGAAATCCGCACGGGACGACATATCCAGCTGGACTGGCCACTGCATTCACTCTCTTATCCAGGATTTGGCCGCAAAGAGTTTGAGCATAAAGTTATCTCGCTGCATGACGGTCTGGATATCTATGGATTTGACGACGAGCTGCATATCAATACTCAAAGTGGCTCACAATGGGATGGCTTGAAACATGTAAGTGTTACTGTATTCCAAAGTGGCGATTAAGACTAGTTCTAATGATCCTTCAGCATGCGTCCCAAGAACATGCTGTCTTTTATAACGGTTTGAAGTTTGATGATGCCTTGAAGACAGATGCCAATGGAATTCACAGTTCGTACACACCTTGCTTACCATCGAAGTTCGATATTGACTGTCTACAGACTGGTGCAATCGTGGTGGCATAGTCGGAAGGGGTATACTGGTTGACATTGTAAGACGCATTGGATTCTACAAGCTCCCCAGGGGTTGTTAATAGCGAGCTGCTAACTGGTCGTCGGACATAAAGCCACGGTATTACGAATACAAAAAGAAGGTCCTCCCAAGCGGCTTTAGTCGATACGAGATTCCAGTACAAGATATTCAGGATGCTCTAGCCTATCAAGGGACGAAGCCACGACAGGCGGACATCTTGCTCGTCCGCACCGGCTTTATCCGAGAGCACAACGCAGCGTCCGACGAAGAACGACTCACTGCAACCCGTAAAGTTGGAAGGACTATCGGAGTAAAGGCCTGTGAAGAGACTGTGAGATGGCTTTACTCACAGCATTTCGCGGGACTTGTCGGAGACACTGTCGCCTTTGAAGCGTGGCCACCAGAGAAGGATAATCAATGGGTTTTACATGAATGGGCATTGACATGGTGGGGAACTCCAATTGGAGAGATGTGGGATCTGGAAGCTTTGGCAGTTGAATGTGAAAGGCAGAATCGATGGTCATTCTTCGTGACAAGTGCACCTTTACGAGTCCAGGGCGGAATAGCAAGCCCTCCATGTGCCATCGCTATTTTTTAGACCTTCTAGTGAATCAATTTGCATCTCATCCGATTAATGGACCTTCGCCATAGGCATAGTGCGCAGCTTCTTAACTCTATGCAAGTTTGGAGGGCAATAATTTCTCACGAAATATTGTATAACTGATCTTCTGAACCGACAGTAACTACAGATCTAAGTAAGTCTCAAATGGGTCCAAGTAACGGCTACATAGTAGAAATCACCTCACACTGGATCTTCTTTCGAATCTTGACATGAAAGCACCAACGTCGATTACGGAGACACGCCTCAGAAGACACGATCTAAACTGAAATAGCTGACCCCTCTTCAATCGTGTTTCCCCGCTTTTGACTACGCAAATTGTGCATGGAATTTGGACATGGGATTTATCCATTGGCTTGGGCCTAGTCCTGATTCTCTCCTGTGTCAGAATATTTAGAATATTCCGTCGGAAAACCTTCCTTCTGTAGATCGGTCGACTACTCGACATATAGCGACCCGTGGTTTCAATTTCCGTTGGAGGGCGCCACGCTAGACATGGAATATCCATGGATGTACACACCTAGGGAGTCGAAATTTTAAGGAGTAATTCACGTCTTCCAAAATACAGTTTGGTGGGTCTTGATCGAACTCTTTCATGCACAGAATCACAAGCAACCTTCATCTTGCAAGATCCTCAGTGACGTGAAATCGAACTCTCCGAATGTCGGCTTATAAGCTGATATTGGTGTCAACAACGTCGTGGAACCCGAATAAGGTGGTGTCATGGTCATAAGATTCCCATACAATTCTCGTAATGCTGTCATTGATTCCGTGATGTCTCCCAAATCTGGCTAGCGTACCTTATTTCCAACACAATCTCCTCCACCGGGCCGGCTAAGCTTCCTATATCATGCTTGACAGCTCATAGTATCACCATAAAGTCCCAAAATGTGGATATCTCCATGGCCTTTCTTGATACACCAGATCCGAAGTATCCACTGGAAGTTTTAGACATAAAGTCTCTTGGATGGTCGGTTTTGAAATAATCGCTTCCTAAATTTTCTCAACCATACCCACTAAATGTTCAGAAATGGCGGCTACAACCACTGCAGCAGCTATCCCAGCCACTGAAAAGAAAACGACTGTCACCGGCTCGACAGCTGGTCTAATCCAGTCTTTGCGTTATTATGGTCCTAAACAACTCAAAGTAGAATATGTGCCACCACTGTACGTTGTCACTATATGCTGAGACTAGAAACACGAAAGAACGATCATAGGGTATGCACTAATTCGTGAACTCATGTAGGGAGTGCAAGTCCGATGAAGTTCGCCTCAAGATAGGTTACTGTGGTATTTGCGGTTCCGACGTTCATGAGTATCTTGGTGGCCCAATTTTCCCACCCAAAGCCGGAGAGAAGCACCCCTACACTGGTGCACAGCTCCCCATCACCCTAGGACATGAATTCTCCGGCACCGTGGTAGAAGTCGGCAAAAACGTCAAAGGCTTCTCTGTTGGCCAGAAAGTTGCTGTGATTCCAGCTCTTGATGATCGTCATTATGGTGAACCTCCTTGCTTTGCATGCCGGAAGGACAAGCGAAATCTATGCCAGAGAGGAGCTATATACGGCCTTAACACCTTAGGTGGTGGACTTGCAAGTGAGATAGTTGTTCACTCTGCGAGCTGCATTTCCCTTCCTGGTACCGTGTCACTCAAGGCTGGTGCACTTGTCGAGCCGTTATCAGTTGCATGGCATTGTATCCGCCTAAGCGCCATTGAGAAGGGTCAAAAAGCCGTCATATTCGGCGCTGGTCCAATTGGCTTGGCTCTCCTAATGCTGCTGAAAGCTAGGGGGGTCAGCCTAGTCATCATTAGCGAGGTGACGGACTTGAGAATGCAGCAGGCACGCAAATTTGGGGCGGACCACGTCGTCAACCCCCTTGCTCAGATAGAACAGACGGGTGGCACACCATCAAAAGATCCAGTAACAGCTCTAGTGCACAAACTGACAGATGGTCAGGGGGTTGATGTCTCATTCGATGCCACAGGGCTGCAGAGTACCCTGGACGCCGCTATAGCTTCAACGAGAGTTGGAGGGACGATTTTCAATGTTGCTATTCACGAAAAACCTTTGCAAATTAACCTTAATGACTTGTCGTTGACAGAAAAGACCCTAATGGGCGGCATATGTTATACGAGAGAAGATTTCGACGCGGTTATTGCCCTTCTCAGTGACAAGTCAATTCCAGCCGAGGAGATGATAACTTCTATTGTGCCCCTGAGTAAAGCGATTGAGGGGGGATTTTTGGAACTGATCAATAACAAGGCGACACACGTAAAGATCCTCATTCAGCCAGACGAGTAGCGTCATATATCTAACTAACATAACTGAGTTTACAGCACGGGAAACTGCTTGTTGGTTCATCTCTCTACGTACCTAGGTAAACAACTCAATAAAAAATCGTATCCCTAAGATAATAATGACTCCTTCTCAATTGCCTTGATGCGTTGGCCTAGTTTGAACCTTGCCAATGAAGTTGCGAGTTGCCACATAATTGAATTGAAGGTTACCAAAGAGCGTCCATCCGCAGATGAATCTAGCCAGGCCACTATTGATGAAGCGTTCATTATGTGTTCTTCATCCCCTTATTATTATTGAGCTAGCGATTGTTTCGATGCTGCCCGGATTGCTGTAATATCTACATCCGCATGCAATTGGAGATTATCGGTAGTGACATCGGGAGCTGGGGAGAATCGGCAAATGCCGGCATTTTTGACTAGCGTGAACAACTGGCCAAATCTGCACACCGTATGCTCCAGTATTTTTTTGCGCAGCACCTGACGAGGCTAAATTGGGGACAACGGTGGTGTGTTCTAAGCTGTAGTTCTGAGGACGCCAAATTAGTATGACCCTTATAGGGGGAGTCTCGGATTGCTCTGGTAATGAGCCCACATCCAATGCGCTCTCGTGTATTCTTAGGTGCTGGAAAAACGGTTAAGATTTCTTGGCCGGCGTGTTTGATTGCACTCGGACGACCAATATCGGAAGGAACTTACAGACGAATACATTAAACGTTCAGTTGGTTACATTCTTCGAGATTGTCAGCATCCGCCTTCTTTTCGGTCTGTTGACCATGCGAATAGACCGGGATTGTTATAGCGCTCCGTATTGGATTAATGCGATTTAAGCAATTTATAAGTCATAGGAATTGGAATACTGAAATTGAGACGCAGTTGGATTCCTTCTAAGGCTGTCTTTACTGATGTACTACGTAGATCACTCACCATGAGATAAAGTTACACCAAAGCAGTTTCGTGGTGCTCAGCGAATTTGAACAAGCTCAATATAACTTCACGGGAGATTTCCCGGCAAGCAAATGCTTATGGTATACTTTAGGCGCCGTGATTCGAGAAAATCTGCTTTACATTAGCCTGATGACACGGGAATAGAAGGCTTAACAGGTTCAACGTGATCGTAGTGGACAGATATTACCGCACATATCTAAGCATACAAACAACGGAAACTTTGGAGCGGCTGGTCTCAAATACCCCTCTTCCGTTGGGTATAATTTGATTGGTTATAGCCTTCTTAGTCAGATGATATCAGAACCCCATAGGTGTACCTGAAAGCTCGTAACAAGATGCACATAGTCGTATATACGTACAGACTAGTCACGTCAGAATGGTTCATGAGTTCGTTATGCAGTATCTATCTTCTCCCATTCATCAAATGGTATAAGAATCTTCACTTCTACTTACATGCTTCGTCGTCCGATGAAACAATGTTTAGACCATGTTCCGGGAAACCGCCGCGGAGTTGCGGAGGAGTAGTACATTGCAGAGCGGAGAACTGGCTGACTTTGCGGAGACAGCTATGAGGAGACAGCAAGTCAGAGGTCAGTGGTAGCTATTAGCTATATAGTAGCCAATAGTGATTAGCTGGAGCTTTGCGATTCTTGATGTGTAGAAATCGTCAACGTACATGCATGACAGTAAGCTTACCTACCAAAACTAGGTTACGGTTTCCAAGGTTTATAGTACCATCATTTGTTTCATACTTGACATTTAATATTCTTAGGATAACCTACAATATTCATGGCCCTAAGAAATTTAGTAAATTGCCCTTTGACGTTATGACTGCCTACTTCTGTGGTGGTAGTAAGAGCCGTTTTATCAATTGATCATCACCAACTGCAATTTCCAGTCCCGACAATCCGCGAGAACGAACAGATAGCTCCAAGGTACTATTTAAATTCATTCAATCTCCCCAGAATCTGAGTTCAATTTTGTAATCATCACAAGGACGCTCAGTGACGAAGTGACAAGATAAAGGTCTCTCGACATTCATAGCGACTATGCTGCAATATCTTCCGGTTATCGCTGCGGCGATCTTAACCGGAGTGGAAGCTCAAACTCAATCAGTTTGGGGGCAATGTTAGTGGTTCTTCAAAAAGCTGATATATTGATTATGGTACATTTGTTAACATACATCGTTGTAGGTGGTGGCCAAGGTTGGACTGGCGCGACGATATGTGCTGCCGGTGCTACGTGCAGTGCCATTAACTCTTGTAAGATACGAGCTAATCTTTTTTACGTAGGTACATGTTGGAATAGTTTGCTGACGTTGATTTTCTCTTAGACTACGCACAATGCACCCCTGCTGCCGCGGCTTCAACCACATTAGTGACGAAAACGTCTTCCACAAGCGTCGGGACGACATCACCAGCGACAACACCCACAACGAAGCCTTCTACTACTGCGGCTGCTTCTGGAAATCCTTTCTCTGGTTATCAGCTCTATGCCAATCCGTATTACTCATCAGAAGTACACACTCTTGCCCTGCCGTCTTTGACTGGCTCGCTTGCGGCTGCGGCGACGAAGGCCGCCGAGATTCCCTCGTTTGTCTGGCTGTGAGTTTCACCAGAGACTTCCAGTTTCGTTATCCCAATGGGCAGAAGCTAAACTTTTATAGTGATACTGCGGCTAAGGTGCCCACTATGGGAACATATCTAGCCAACATTCAGGCTGCAAACAAAGCTGGCGCTAGCCCTCCTATTGCCGGCATCTTCGTTGTCTATGACCTGCCTGACCGTGACTGTGCAGCTGCTGCAAGTAACGGCGAATACACGGTAGCAAACAACGGCGTCGCAAATTACAAGGCTTATATCGACAGCATCGTGAAACAACTGAAAGCGTATCCTGATGTGCACACAATCCTTATTATTGGTATGTCCTTGAATACTGGTACCTAAACAGATGGTTTCCAAAAAAAGTCAAGACTGACAAATTCCTATCCTATAGAACCTGATAGTCTGGCCAATATGGTCACCAACTTATCTACAGCTAAATGCTCCGAAGCTCAAGCTGCGTACTACGAGTGTGTCAACTACGCATTAATAAACCTCAACTTGGCGAATGTGGCTATGTACATCGATGCTGGTCACGCTGGTTGGCTTGGGTGGCCAGCCAATCTTTCCCCAGCAGCTCAACTCTTTGCACAGGTTTATAAGAATGCAAGCTCTCCTGCATCCTTGCGTGGTTTGGCCACCAATGTCGCCAACTACAACGCTTGGTCGCTTAGCAGCGCGCCTTCGTACACTTCTGGCGATTCCAACTATGACGAGCAACTCTACATTAATGCTTTGTCCCCTCTTCTCACTCAGAATGGTTGGCCTAATGCTCATTTCATCATGGATACTTGTAAGTCCATTTGTACGTACTTCATTTAAGTCTTCATCTTACTAATCAAATCTTCTATTTTAGCCAGAAATGGTGTTCAACCGACTAAGCAGCAGGCATGGGGTGACTGGTGCAATGTGATCGGAACCGGGTTCGGTGTGCCCCCTACGACCAATACCGGTGACCCACTGGAGGATGCATTTGTTTGGGTCAAGCCCGGTGGTGAAAGTGATGGTACATCGAATAGTTCTGCTACTCGTTACGATTACCACTGTGGTTATAGTGATGCACTTCAACCGGCTCCCGAGGCTGGAACTTGGTTCCAAGCGTACTTTGTCCAGCTTCTGACCAATGCAAACCCATCTTTGACCTAAATCATGTGATTTCTCAAAGATACAACCAGGGATTACGGGTTTATATCGATTGAACTAAAAATTTTGCATTCTATCTGACTAGGTTCCATATTTCACAAACTATGTAATCAAATACGAGTGTTAAATTCAGTATACTTTCAGGACTGTCTAGATGTATTATGACGGTCATGTAGTCCGATGAAATTGATAGAAATGGTGTCTCAAACCGTTCCTTGTTGCTTCTTGCAAGTTTTCCCTCATAGGTATGCTTCCGCGCTGGTTCAATGCTGCTTCACCTATAACTCGTTTCTCTCACACTTTCAGATATGTGTACGGAGACTATTCAGTTTCATCATGCATCCATCCCAGAAGTCTAGCGGCCTTGTCAGTAGTCCAGAACCCCTGGTTTTTTGACATATCACCTCTAATCTGCGCATTGGGAAAATATCTTTTTGCGAGCTCTTCCGATGGGGTTTCCTGAGTCGTAGTCGGTGATATTATATTGATTATTTCAAATCCTGTTATGTTATCACTCTCAACCGCCAAAAGACAAGCTCTCGCTACTGCACGCGGATTGACCCATCCCCAAAGCTGACGAACCCCAGAATCGTGCCATTTCTCCTTATGTCTTTTTCTCGCCTCCTTCAACGGAGCAACTTCGTGTATCCTTAGACAAACTATACTTAGTTGAGGAAACCAATCGACGAAACATTTGGCTTGGTACTCGGCTTCGGCTTTAGCCAAGGCGTACGCATCCGTAGGTCGCTGTGGCGTGTCTTCATCGATGGGGAAATAATCAAAGTGTAAAGGCTTGTTCGAGAAAACTAAACCAATAGCATTGACTGAAGATGCATAGCAGACTCTTTTTATACCCAATTCACCCGCGGCGTGGAAACCATTGAATGCCGAATTCACATTGTTGCTGTGGACGTGCCAATTGGGCTTTCCGACGGGATCGGGAATAGCTGCCAAGTGTATTAAAGCATCGCAACCTCTGAAGGCCTCAAGTGCACCTTCGTAGTCTTTGGCGACGTCTGCAGTTCTCATCTCGGAGTTCGGGGTTCCATCGTGTTCCGTATGAGTGCGATTGATCTGTACTGTATGATGTCCTGCTTCGGAGCAGAGCTTCACCAGCGTTCTTCCAACCGATCCACGAGCCCCAGTAATTGCAATCTTCATTATAGCGTCTTCTGCGTATACAGAAGCAATTCCTGCAGCTCTTTCTATCCTGTAGCCACCCGTAGACGTATGCAGGGGACAAATCATTCAAGTCGAAAGCAAGCGCAACATATGAAATCTGAAAGAAGCTTGGAACGCACCAGAAATTTAGTTTGAGCCATTATATGATTTACTATGCTTACTTCAACTTCTCTACTTTACCAGCGAGCTTTTGGTGAGGCGTTGGCTGGTTCCATCAGTTTGTCGTCATAAGCGCACGGCGATACCCACCGGAAATCCGTCCATTTCCAGCCTATACGAACCTCGCTCACTTAAAAGCGACATTGGAATATATACAAGTATTTCTAACTGGAGATGTTAAAGTATATTAAAATTTATACACAGCGTATACGTTCCTTTTGAACTGTAAGCGACTGTAGTGGACTGAAAGTCGGCACTGCGTAGTTATTGTCACTGTAGGAAATTTTTGAAAAACGTGACCGCACAAACCCTAATTGGACCGGGTAGTAGCTACGAAGAGTAGCCACTTTGTCACTTTGTCTACGGATGTTATTAAAGGTTTATTTATCTCGTTGGAATTGGCATTCAATTATCTCTAATCTTAATATATGCAATCACTCTTTGCCAAAGCCCGTATTACGCGCAGGAACGCCAGAGGTCTTGTCATATCCAATACCTCGGGATAAATCAGATCTACTTGTCGGTTATGGCAGTTAGAATCCAATACCATTATCTTACACAATAGCATCATCCCGGTGGCATTCTCTGGCTCAGACATTGCCCTTACTCTATGTATGAGAGACTCTGCTACGAAAAGTTCTATGGAGCCTCCATGACCGGACAACCAGCTAGAAGTCTGTGCAAATATATCGAGAGCGGGGGTATAGGGATATTTACCTATGAGATCCTAAAACCTTGGAAGATAGCAGAATGGATATGCGGATAGGGACTCTTACAGCCAACTACCTATGGTTCACACATTATGGTATATTATGAGATCCCAGCGGTGTTAATCTGGGAGACGACATAACTGCGAATGTAGTAAGTTAGAGCGAAAATGCTTCTTATGAAGCTAGTCGCTAGCCATATCGTCCTCATACTTGATTTGAGCCGGCCGATTCTGATAGCAAAACGTTACCTTTAGACGAACTCACAATATCTGACAAGTAGCTTCCTAATCACAGATAAAGAGCCAATTCTATTCAGACGTTCATGGATACAATCTGAAACGATAGGATTTTCGATTCTCATACGCATTACGCTCTACTAATACGAGACTAATGAGCATGTCTTGTCTAATTCCTCAAATACACGCATCACATACACGATTCCTTCAAAATACTGGTCTAGGTAGCTGTGTATGCTCAGCTAAACTCGATAAGTTTGTCTATGATTATCTTGTTTCCCGGGACATGGAGCTCTACTTTCATTAATCATTGATGTATCACCCACGCAAATACACTCATCATCAAGTGGCAACTTGACTACTTGCTTCCACAAACCTTGCTATCAGCTCACCGTTACCGGTGCTTCAATATTACCATGCAGGTAGCCTCTAGACTCATGTGAATCTGTAAGCTGAGGCATCCGGGATTTGTATGTATCTTTCTGTGCACGCATGACTCTTCAATTCTTTTTCTACAGAAGTCAATGATAGGGAGAGCCTTGCCAATGGGTGGTGCTTGACTTGGAGGCTGTCACACTGGTACAAAGAAATTGGTAGAGAAACCTGAGTCGACGTAATATAGTTCAAAAGCTAATGCGCATCTTCAAAGTCGTATATAATTCATTGCCTGAGGTAGAATACAAGAGAGACTAATGCCGGGTATGAATTCCATATTCTGATTCAGCTCACATCGGCATCAGTTATTGCCTCAAAGAGGCAGAGTGGCAATGATCGTTGCTTCTTTCAGACCGTTCATCGCTATGCCTTTCCAATCCAGTTCTTTCATCGTACCCGTCGCAGAAAGGTCAACACAATCGTTTCCTGTTTGCCAACTTAGTTTGTGCAGGTGGTGTGCTAAATCAGGGTTTCTGACTTGCTAGATTGCAAACCTCATGTTCAGGCAAATAAACGTTAGAGGGCTCGTTCTGGGTCTGGAATGCTACCGTCCCTCAACCAGAATTTAGATGCGTCGTTAGTGGTGCAAGTTGGCAGTTGTCAACCGTTCGCTGTTCAGCACTCCGGCGGTAGTGAAGGCATCACTTATCAATAGTCATTGTGCTTGCGAGTCAGTAACTGCATATTAAATTGATGCAGTGCGCTTGTTCCGTACAGAGGACATAGAAGTTTACGATATTGGGGCATCATCATTTGTCCATCTGGATAAATAATGGCGGGACATGAGTGGACCAAATATACAAATCGACTCATTTTATATCCAATCACATCATCTATGAAGCTTCTGCTCGCTATAATCGTTATTGGACTCATCAGACTGGCGTGAACGAAATATCATTGGATCATCCGTAGGAGCAATACCCATGGGTATGCAAGTTATGGGTTTATCTACATGCGGGCCGCTCTATGACCCGCATTAAATATGATCCAGAAAGACTTAATTTTGAGATTTTTTTGAATCGGTCTGTGTGCCACTGGTTGTCCGGGACGGTTATGGTGGGCCTCCTATTACACTAGACAGAAAACTGGTATATTGCCATACATCCATACTTGGTGGGCTCTTTTCCATTGTTCAAGAAAGGGACTTGAGTAATGAGTCTAAAAGTCAAAGAACTTGATACATCGCATTCTTCCTCATGCGCGACGTTCTCTTTATGCGCACAGCTACGTAGTTGTTTTATGTTTTGATGTCGTATCGAAGTTTGTAACAATTACGGGATATGCATGATTCGGTTGTTGTTCTTTTGATATAGTAGGATTTATCACTCTATCTGCAGGAACAGAATTGTCCCGATCGACGAACGTTATATGCATGCTCATATTATCGTCGGCAAGGCAATGCACACTACTTTGTAACGAAACATTCTCTTCTCTACCAGGCGAGAAAATAACTTGGTGGACACTCGGTGAAGCACTGAAGTTGCTCAAAACTCAACCGCCCCACGGTCCAAGAGCGTGTCGACATACTCTGTACGTACTTGGCTAGTCTGGATTATGGTAATCTAGCGATATTGGGAATCTACTCTCCTTGCGTATGAGGGAATATATGACATCATGTTGATATGTTTGGCGTCTCACGCTCTGTAAACTTGCACTATCGAAAATACCTCTTGTACACAGAACAATCACATTATCACGGCTGTCAAGGATCATACCAGCTGTGAGAAGCTAGGAATGAATGAAATGTGAGAAGATTAATACGAAGCCAGATCCAACTGTCAGTGTTAAGTTGGCAATGCTAACCAGTTCCATTCCAAAGGTGACGACCCAACGTCCATGTAGGCGGGAGAAATATCCATTACTGGTCAACTAATACTCTGCGAGCACGAGTCGACATGCGGGCAAACGGTCAAAAAAGCTAAGTTAATGAAATCTCTAAGAAAATCAGCGTGAACATGATCCTGTCCGAATGGATAGTTCCATACCAGTAGTGACCTAGAGGCTAGAACAGAAGCGAGTCGATGTAACTAAGGGGTAGAGATAGAGTTTCCGAATCTCAGATATGCGCTAGATCTATTTCGTGTCTAGCGTCATCTGAGTATTTGAAATACTGTAAGCCAATGAGTCAGCCCGACCAAGTCCCCGAGTGGAGCCCGAAGATCATCAAATGGTCGCCGAGTACTAGCGTCACCTAAAGTGGATTAGTCTCCCCTGATCAATTTACAGTTTTCACAATGTAGGGCTAAGTGCGACCATTGGCAGCAACGGTGCGTCTGGTGTGGTGGGGTTTCTGTAATCCAAACAGGGTAAATGGTGACGCCCACAGTAGCTGCTTGTGTAATGGTCCGTCCGTATTACCAATACGTTATGAACTCCGTATCTGCGACTACACTAGCACTCCTCGTTTCCTGCGGAGAACTCCGTACATACGTAGGGACTCCGGATAACCGTTTATTTCGCCGCTTTTGCCTAGCGCTCTACACAAACTCCGTTGCTGTGAATTGGTAATGTCCTGGATGGGGCATTATGTAATGTCGCCATGTTTCAGAGGCTGGGGGTACCTACAACCTCAGGGAGGTCTCCGTAGGCTGTGCGGAGAACCCAGTTTACTTGCTTCAGACTGCTACTAGCTTGGAGCCTTGATGGTCTCACAACAAGTTCATTGGCCTTCTCGCAAAATCGCACCATGTATTCGAAAATTAAATCAAGGCTATGTAATCAAAACCCAAGACCGAGGACGATTGAGAACCCTTGACGTCGAAATGGACAACAGGATCACCATCGCCGTCTTGGAGTTTGTAAGCATATCCAATCATTTGCATGATGGCGTGGCGTACGCGCACTGGGCGGGGAACGATCTTCCAGCTAAATAGACCATTTGAAAAGTACAGGGTAAGTGCTCTACAAAAACTGTTTGGGCTGGCTGAACTATGAGCAAATGTCCGAGTCGATTCGATAGTTCCATGTGTGCATTTCTGGATTAGGGGCAAGTCGAATGATCAGCAAAGCCTCTCAACAAGTCAATGCAGTCTCGGAAATTTTTCACGTCCGTGTTTCTTTTGACGTGGACATTTGCCTTTGAATTTGTACAGAGTGAGTTAGGGCTATCGTGAAATCTACTCTGGAGTTTGTACCCGCTCAGTCAACAAAGTGGCGTGTGCACAGAAAGTTGGCTGGTTGCCCCATCTTCGCATGCACGCAATTAAGTTGCATACTAGCAATTCTGGCCGCAAAATAGTATCGAAGAATTCATACTATGTATGTTTCTTCTCTTCCTGAACATGCGATGCTCATGCCTTGGAGTTTCTTTAGACGGCGCTTTAAGGGGTTTGCCAAATGGCCAGTCTATCCAATCATCTATCCGGAGTGCCTGATTGGACCCACTCTCTCCCGAAAGAATAACGGCGAACCACGTATCAAATGTATTAATTACGTATGGAATCGTTTGTATTGAAAGGTGTCTTTCTTACATTGTACAGTAAATAATCAGTCACGTGTGCTTTTGGAACCCTAAGCCATTGTATTGTTGCACAAGTCCTCAATTACCACTCGCTAATAATGTCAAAAACGCTCGAGTTGAAGACGCGTCGATATCTGCATGATACTTTCATATGTGAATTGATTATCACCAGCTACATCCCCACAAGCCAGGCTTGAATTGAGCAGTAATTATACGTATCTATAATCTATTCAGCTGGTTACTGACCAGGAGGTCCGCTTTTCGGCTCGGAGACACCGTACTACTAGCAGTGGCCTGGAAAGGGATTTAGCAATTATCAACAATAATGATCCTAGAGCGGAAAGCCATGCGGAGCTCAATATGAAAAATACTTTCGGCACGACAAATAAGATTCACTTACCGATTAAAAGTTGAGGAATCCCTACGGACAAGTCATGGAAAATCCTAGATGACCCGAGCAATACCGGCGCTCTGGTGCACCCGTTAGTGTGGCACGAACGGCTCGGCTGGAGACCAAACACGGGCTGTGATGGCCTTGGCTGAGCGGTGGATCTAGGTCACGTTTTACGCCAGAAGACTCTAGTCTATGCTCCATGACGGAATGTGAACGAAACGAGTAATAATAATAATGGGGCTAATATACTTGCGGAAAAGGCTGGCTGAAGAGTCGATTCCGTCTATCTGAAAGGAATCGACTGCTCTTCCATTCAGGACTAGTCTCGATCGATCTGGACCTATGCGTACTAGTACACATACCCTTATTACGAATACGTATGATAAAATACGCAGGCTTTACTAAGTATCCTCTAATTCATATATTTCAGTAAGCGAGGAAAACTCCGATCGATGGCCCCATTCTTGTGGAGATTCTGACTGAATCACTTGAGTCGGCGTATCTCCGAGGGAAAGATACGTCCTGAATAACACCTTGGCCTATTCTTACATGACAACAATTCAGCAACACCATTGTGTCGGGTCGTATTTACT
The DNA here is from genome assembly GCF_000003125.1 of Talaromyces stipitatus ATCC 10500. Lineage (NCBI taxonomy): Eukaryota > Fungi > Ascomycota > Eurotiomycetes > Eurotiales > Trichocomaceae > Talaromyces > Talaromyces stipitatus. The sequence goes on along the minus strand of NW_002990117.1, from coordinate 3,629,440 downwards.
GCGTGAATACCTATGGGAGGTCCAGAATCCCTGACTAATGAGTGATTGGTGCGGTATCGTCGAGCCCTGCGGTGTATTCTTGCATCCCTGTCAGAGAGATCCACATGAACATTGCTCTACCGTCTCTAAATGTCTGGAGATATGTCAGCAGGACGTATAAAGTCCTCCACACACGGTAAACACGTAGGTAAGATGTATGTATTGACGATTTGCGCTCCTGCCTGCGCTGGATCCACTATTATAGCAAGTATCCAGCCGAAGCTAACAAGGGGAAAGAAAAAGAAAAATTAGAAAGGGACAAGGACAAGGCTCAATGTTCTCTACGATCTGTTTTACCATAGTTGCATAGTGCAGCTACCACATAGTGATACAGATATGATTTGCCGTGCCTGGGAAAAAATGTCTGCTCCGTACACGAATTGGTGACTTGCCCAGGATCCACTGAATTAGAGATTGGATGTTTATTTACACAAGTTTGTACGGGCTCTGCTTTTGGAAGCAGTCATATCCTGGACACTGACAGTATGTATCCGTCCTATTCAATCAAACTATCTAAGTTATTCCCTTTACAGTTCTTACTTGGTGCTAGTCCTACCATGATATAATACACAGTAACCACAGGAGAAAGTGATTGTGACGGCGAATATGAAAATGCATAAATCCTCCTCGCGTACAAGATAGACAATTACCACCCCTCCTCTCATTCTACAAATACTATCTACATATTCATGCCTAGGGCTTTCATCCGACCAAACCAATACAACTTTCTATAAACCGGCTCTAATATTTCCCAGGGTTAGAACTTTCCATACAGAACCCCGTCTAGACTAATTCATTGGTCTTCAGGGCGCCCGTCGCTTGGGCCAAAAGTGACCCCCCTCCCCGGTCATTCCTGTCATCCAGGCTTGTGCTTTAACTAGTTCGTTAGCTGCTATTTACCGTACCCACTCTTTTGGTTTATTCCCGTCTAGGTTCCTACGGAGCAGAACCTTCCTTTTAGCCGTCTTTTAGAACCTTTTTTTTTTGCGTTTTTTAGTCCCGAAGATCTCAGATCTTGTTGTGGGCTGCTTTTCTCATACGTACTTACCACTTAGACGTTAGTGCTTGCTCCATCAGCCGTGGCGTCCCAGATTTTTCCTGTGTGGTGGGTTCTGGCTAGTTTTCCGAGTACATAACCACTTGGACGCCGCTATCCTTCCTCCTCTCGGCCATCTATCAGTCGCAACACCAACAAACTGAGTTTATCTATACTTTCCCATTCAAGATTACATCGCAACTACAAACAATATTTGTCTGTCAGAGAAGTCCACGAAGATTATCAAGTAAGTAAGTTCGAGTTGCGCTGTTGGAAGCGGCTAGTCACCCCTCCTTCTTGTTTTGAAGAAGCAAAAATATGTCAAGTCTACTTCTTTGATTCTTTGTACTATCCAGTCAAATTCTCTGACTAACAAATGATTCAAGTCAATCACATCACATTTCAATCTCTTCAGTATATTGCTTTGCCATGGCGCCTACACACCGGCGTGGCCCCTGGGTTCAGGAAGAAGACAACACTTTACTCCAACTAGTACACGAGCAAGGACCTAATAATTGGGTTCGCATTTCACAGCAGATGCACTTCCGTTCTCCTAAACAATGTAGAGAACGTTTTCATCAAAATCTCAAACCATCTCTGAACCACACCCCAATCTCGGCTGAAGAAGGACTTATGATTGAGCGCATGGTCAACGAGATGGGTAAGCGTTGGGCAGAGATTGCACGACGATTGGGCAATCGCAGCGACAATGCAGTCAAGAACTGGTGGAATGGCAATATGAACCGCAAGCGCAGAGGTCTTGTAGTGCAAGGCACAAGCCAGCAACACTCCTCGCGCGCCTGTAACGGCCGGATTGAGGCACCATATCCACGAGCCAGCGACCACCGACATCAACACAATGAAATTCGACGGCCTTCAACCTCATCAATCACGAAGGCCACTCTCAGCAAAAGCCCTGTCACAGTCTCCCAGCTGATTCTTCATGAGCGACCAGTCTCACCAAACCATCAGGACGGCATCTCACGACATCTTGTGCCTATTCTCACATCCGCTAGCAATAGCAACAACCGAGTAATAGAACCATCAATGACTTCTCCAGCGTTTTCGGAAGTATCAACTCTTGAACCACCTTCCATGGTGTCGGATCACAATTCAGTTTCCTCCGCTTCACCGAGAACACTTCCATCGCCTCAAATGCTGCCAGTCCCGAATGATTCCCGCCTTTCCTGGTTTGCGGAGCAACATCGAAGAGGAAGTGTGCCTACCTTCTCTTCCTATCATCTCACGTCTTCTTCTAGAGAGGAAGCATATTTCTCGCGCAATTCCGAACATGAATCTGGTTATTCTAGACACTGGAGTGTTGACCACAATTACACCAAATCTCTCTCTGAGACAGCTCCACCTTCTTCATCGCGGCGTGACTCTCGCATGGGTCTCCAGTCTTTGCTCAACTAAAGCGCCACCCACATTAATACTTTGTCCCTTTCCTTTGTTCAACTACATGGTTGTTTTTTTCTGGCATTTTTACGGGCTTTGGCGGATAGAACTACTGATTTTGGGGCGGTTTGGTCTGGATACCGTGATATCTTAATTTATCTGATTCGACTACTTGATGTTTTTGGGAATCATTCGGGATGTCGGGGTTTGAAAAGCATATGAAGCGCAGATTCATTATACCCCTTATGTTTATTTTTGCTATACCACTTCGTCGTTCTTTCGTGAGATTGTGCTATTATTTGTATAGTTCTTGGTATAATTAATAACCACACGCTTACATTCATTGACAAAAACATCATTTCGATGCATTACGTCTGAATATTCTATAACTCGCACAGGAATCACAACCCACTCTCCGTATCTTCCCGCCAGAATGAATCAATCCCGGATTTGGAACAGAATCTGCCCTTGTCGTGACTGTAAACTAAATTGGCAAGGCTGGTTGTATGCATGGTAGACCCTCGTGACGTGTACATAATGTTCCTTTGTATGAACTAGAAGTCTCCATAGGCCCAAATGTACGAAATACCCAAGGGTAATAAAAAGCAATGCAAACGACGCCAAGCAAGGGGGAGAGGCTACATTTTCATCGATGATTTACTTAATTGAAGCTGACAGACGCTGTCAATTGGGTAACATTTCAGTACCTATCTACCAACAGGGTATAGTTCCGGCTTCTTATTTGCTTTTTCTAAGTCCATTGTAAGTCACCATGCCGTACGTCCTGTATACGCAGATATACAAAAAAGGAACGTGAGTAGATTAAGTGCTTAATGACAGTCGATACTAGTACCCACTTACCACCATGCAGTTTCTGTCTTCGAAGTTGCGTACTGGCAACTGCTGTACAGTTTCTACTTTTCAGTGTTAACTTGTCAGCATCGACCAAGTCAAACAATAAGCGAAGGGCCGAAGTATTGCCCGTGGCATAGACAAGCGAGATCCTTCCGGACCCGGAAGTCTCAAAGTGAGGATGTTGAACCAGGCAGATCCTTGCTAACTCGCCAACTTAACGAGTTAATTGGTCCCCGGGGTCGCTGTTACTAGGCCCTGTCAGTTTAGTTTAACAAGGGAAGTGAAAGAGGGGCCGCGCCGTTATTTTAGCGGCAAGCCCTAACCAGTTTAAGCCAGCCGTTAGCGCTGCCACGGGCTCTGGCAGCTTTGGGGAAATGTTCTTAATTTTGGGCGTGAAATGGCAGTGTGTCAGAATTCAGGTTTATTTGATTGGAAGGAGAAATAAATACCGAGCAAAATAAACATTACTAAGTACGAGATTGTAAGCCATAATTTGGTATGTGTTGTTGAATGAATCTGCAGTCCTACAGCTACCCATGTTGATAGATGAATCTCACCCCTGTTTAGTTTCAAATCTTCAGTAACGAATAAGCATACAAAAATGACATTCAAATCCCGCAGACCCATGTCTGTCAGGTATTCTTTGTAGTTGCCGATACAAACACATGCCGTCAATGATCAATCCATAGTCAGGTACCTGACTAGGCTTGAATCGCAATGGTCGTATCGCTTCTAAATCAAAAAAGATAGGACCAACGTGAGAATGGACCACCCTCGCCCCTGGTACCTGATAAGTCTTCTCAGTATGAGTCCACGATGGAGTATTATAGTTAATTTGCCGACAACTGCAGATGTTTCTTTGCATTTTGCAGTACTAACCTACATACGTTACCTGTGTTACTTTACACGATTCTTCAATCATTATCGAGCGAAGTTTGGGGTAACTATCGTATGCACATACCCATGGTCACCGAGTCGCCGATATCCTTTTCGACATCAATTTCGTATTGAGAATATACTTGTGTTGCGCCGATGTTCAAATCTAGTACATCGTACGTAGTATTATCTATACACGATTCCAATCTACTCGGCAATGCTTTGTAGAATGAACGAAGGAACGCTTTTGAAGTGGAATACGTCTTAGAAGTACATAAGGGATCAACTGTGGAGCAGGATAATTCCAAATCTTTTGTCGTTAGCGTAATCATCCCATTCAGCGACCCACAGGCACCGTGTATAGGTCCCTATCAAAACTAAATTCAACCTATCCCTGCTCGTTACCGTATGTCTAATACATTCCAGATCGATAGGACGCTAAGCTTACGGAGCCCATAGTGGAGGTTTATTCTCCCCTTCCAAGGCAGTATCTCCTACATAGTTTCTTGGGAAGGAAGATGAAAAAGAATTGATCGACAGTCGTGCGTAACGGCTCTTGTCTGCTAGTGTCTGGTCTATGCATTGCAGAACAGCGCAGCAACCGACTATGCTTAAGCGATGGTGCCGGTATTTTGGAACCGCGATGTGGCTTGCCTAGTTCTTCTTTTTCTCAGTGATCTACTCCGGGAATATGCAATAATGAATATTGAGTTTTAACGAATATGTAACATTGGTCAATCTCCAGGCATTCCCTCGTATGGTCGGGAAAGTTCTTAATATGACACTGATATAGTAACTAAGATCAATAGTTAGATCGGTTCGCCATTCGCGGATGCCTGAAAGGGAAATGTGACTCGTCGCTCCTTCTGCAGCGTGGGTTTTTGTTGAGAAGATCTCAGATTTCCGTAGGCTTAGAGATCGTATTATAGTTGGTATCCTAGAAGATGAAGCCATTATTTGTCGCGTACCATGCTCGGCGGTACGTACTTGAGATCCGCCTATGCTTATTATGGCCTAGTCTGGATCGTGCCCGAGATCGAGCGATACGTACTATCGTTACTCTGTAATACCATTACCGTACGGTGCTAAGGTTCGCCGTTGAGCACAGACGCTCTGCCGATCCGACTTGTCTCCATTCCTCGACCCAAAGATTGAACGGGAACAACGTTGTACGAGAAAGCGTCTGCAATAGCCCAGGTACCTAAGCAATACGTAATCATACTGTGCTCAGTAAGTTAGAGTGTAAACAAATCTCCCCACATATCTCTCGTATGGACATAGCCAACATGCAGCTCGCACCTTCGCACTCTTTTAGGAAGATCGAGGTCATTTGGGATCCTTGCGTCTATCCATTTTGGGACTTGCATAGCACTAGCACGAATCATGAAGCCATTTTGCAACCAGTTTCGAGTTTCCCATTCGGGCTGTACAGCTTTGGGCTAGGCTGTAACTGGACATTTCGCGCTGGCCAGCAACAATCCTGTTGGAACTCTTTTGCGCAAACTCCTAATATACATAGGAGTGTAAGTACGTACGTAGTTACAGAAGCAGCTAACTTAGCGCTAAGACTCCGTAGACTAATAGAATTTAGAGATTCTATTTACAGTGCACCGTGATTGGTCCGGAGACAAGACTCATAACCCTAGCTGGGACTGAACATCAGTTACGCCAATCATCCAAGATATGCCAAATTGCATATATTGATATTCCGGACAGGTTATTGCTAGTGTAAGCTGTTGTATACATTTCTATTGTGTGGTGTGAAGCATCAAGGATCTTTTGTCTGTGAAATACCTACCTAGGTATGTACCGAGACAAGTATATATATTTTTTCAACGAAGGATGCATAAAAGCGATACTAGCGAACTAGCATATACGCAAATACAGAAGCCCTGTTTCCTTTTTCTGACTTCCTTCTGCTCACTGTTTTACTCAAAACATTGTACTCGGTGAGCTTATATGTTCTCAGGAGGTACTATTTACGTTAATTTGTGGGAAGTTGTCAGATGCAGCCATCCCTCAAGCCAATTGACCCAAAGCCACTTATCCATGCTCAGTCCCTGGAGAACGAAGCATGGCAAGGACGAAGAACTTTTAGTCAATTGCGATGCGTCTTCTGAGATTAGGATAAGTTCGGTTCATCATTGGAATAATACCAATGCCCAAACCTGGGCTTGTTTAAGCCGCTATCATTCAATCTCACAACATCGCTTTACTCCATGTGATCACATTTCCGGCCTATTTACTACCATACCAGATCATTTAATATCACTTTGCTCACTACTCAGAAATCATACAGCACATCAAGCCGACAAAAGTATCATTCTCCACCGAACGCTTCGATCTCACTTCATGCTCACGTCTTCGACAAGAGAGACCACCATTTGAGATCACTAATGTAGAGCTAAGGTAGAACATGACCATTTCCTAATAGGTACATACAACTTATTGTACCATTCACCAGGTGGTAACAGTAATGTGGCTACAAGCACTCCTCTGTCCTGCCAACCCTAGTGCCCAGGTCCCAGCAGGATAATGAAACAAATTTCATGTGCATAAGTACATGAGATGACGCCCTGTCCTTGAGTAACGATTCTGCGTGATCCTCGTATCTAGCGGTAGCACTGTTGGTTCGTGTGTAATCGGCGAACTGGCCGACCTCGGGGTTTAGGCTGTGTAGCAACTGAAGCATTCCTCAACGGGGCTCTTGACATATGTACCAGGTTACCTGTCTGCATCCTCAGATAGAGGAGCACTGATATGCAGGTTGCCTTAACGGCGATACGTAGGTATGCAGTGGAATCTCGGGTATAACCGATATCTGAAGTGGATAGATTACATGTGTGATTTGTCGAGTTAATGAATATTAGGGTCTGGGGCAATAGAGAGTTACAGAAGCTTACTTTGTGACCCTGATCTGTGTGACACACAGAGTTTGTATGTTTGTTCACAATTGCCTAATGCTCTTTATAGAGTGCGTATACCGCATAATTGTACAGATCTACTATTATCCCACGGTTGGAGGCATCGACAACACTCAGTCAGGATGCGGCGGCTCAGCGACGGAAAAAAATATCATTCGGGGATCTTTTCTAGGAAACCATACCGGTGATACGTATTGTTGTACCTCCAACTACGGCGAAATGGATATCCATGTTGTATGAAGGGTCATAGGTTGTAGTTAGGCTGATAATGCTGCAGGGAGTTACCGGCGAAGTCATTAAAATAGACCGAGCTTGATCAACTAGATAATTACAGTCACTCAACGCTGTTGTGTCTGTCATTATGCGCACGATATGATATACCACAGCCAAGTAATGCTACTATTCGTGTCATTTTCATCATCAGGTGCTCAGGGTCTTGGAGGTAATTAATCCTGTCCAGATGGTTCATTAGATAGCTAGATATGTTCTCATTGTCTGATTCGTCACAAAAGGCAGAATCGTGGTATTGTATCCTTTATGCCCTCGGTCCAAAGTAAAAGCTGCATCAAAACTGCTGAGTTGGGTGTGGCGAAAGGAGGATGTGATTAAGTGTGGTGGCATGTTTCCCTCACAATTTCATTTCCTCCTCCATGCCTAGCCAGAAGAATCTTCATTGAAACATATCCTCCGCCCGACGTCTTCTCCCTCCACGCCCTTCCAGTTTGTTCGAGAAGAGCTCCTTTCCTGCATTGGCATTGTATTTATCGGGGAATAATTCCTTGACCGTTTGTGTATTTCCTCTTCCTCCTGCAAGACCGCGAAGAGCCATGCCTTGGTCATTAGAAGCTCCTTTGATATATATCTCATCATGCCCTCCGTCAATAAGAGGCATACTTATTCTCCTCGAGAACAGATCAGCAGTCTCATCTGCAGCATCAAATGCATCTGTCCGCCTATGATTGCTGTTCGTCTTGTTCAGAAAAAGTTCTTTCTTAAGATAGCTTGCTGCTGTCCTGTTTGGAAACAACTCTCTGGTATCTTGACTGTCTTTTTCAGGGAACAACTCTTTGTTGTTCTTTGCATGGCTTTCACTAGAGAACCTAGGCGACCGTTCGCGGAACCGTCTTCGAACCTGCTGCTGCTCATCATCACTCCGTCGCATTGCGTCCAAATCATCTCGTCCTGGAGAGGCGCTACGGTCCCGGAGTCGACCTGACCCACCACTGCCACCACGTTCAGGGAAAAGCTCTTGCGGTTGGCGTCTCTCTCTTCTAGGTCTCCGTCGTCCTTCCGACTCTGAAAAGTCATCGCTCGAAGCGCGACGTCGATTCGGGTCTGCACCATCATCATCATACATGCTCGCGTTGAATCCATCGTCGGTTTTGTTTCGACGCCGACGATGTTCACGCTCGTCAAAGCGAATACGCCGATAGTCTCCATCGCCCTCGTCACGCCTGCCTCCTTGGCGACGCTTCTCCGCGAGTTCACGGCGCAAACGTTCGCGTGGATCGTGTTCAGGATGCATCAAATAGAATCGACTGGACTCATGAGCTCGTGGTTTCTTACGATCTGTTTTCACTGCCGACCGCACCTGCAGGACCGACTCTGGATGCGATAAACATGTTTTGGCTGTACGTAAACGTAGTGCGGGAAGTGCGGATATGTCCTCTTCGCCAAGCTGTGTGAGTGCAGTAAGAGCTCGCAAGCCAACCTCGTCGGAAGAGTAAACGATGTTTGCCGACATATCATCGATCCATTCAATTCGACTGGGTTCTTCATCGGAAAAATAGTTTAGAGCGAATTGCTTGATGTTATCTGTGGTCAATTCGTCAACACCACGAATATGCACCTTTTCGTAGTGTGCTTCAGCTGTCTGGGGGTCAACGACACCATTCTCGGCTGTGAATTCTGGCGCGAAAGCTTGGTGGTTAACATGATCCTAGTGAATGCCTACGGTTAGTGATCTGCAAGCAATTTGCTTTACAGGTCGAAATAAACTCACCATTTCGATAGCCTCTCCTTCAGGGAAAGGTCCCAAATCAATGTCCATATCAATGTCCATGGTGTTGGTGACTAGATCTGTCGATGGCGTTGGCTGAGGAGCCGCAACCTCCATTGTGATGGTGGTGAAGGAGGTCAAGCTCTGCTATATGCAGTTTGATTGTCAAGGCGAAATAAGAATAAAACTAGTTGAAGGAGATATTATATGACACAAAATGAATTGAGATAACTGTAAGCAAAGAGATGTACTCTCCAATTGAGAGCAAAACTGTGAGAGTGAGCTTTTCTGCTGAAGTTCCGAAGGTTCGGATTGCCTCTTGGCAAATGCGGAGAGCTCAACGACTGGATGACTAAGCGGACTATTACCGTTCTCTCAACTCACCTTCGAATCATAAATCAATACTGGATTGAGAAGCTACTACGATGAGTTTTGTCTTGACTCTTTCTTGGTCTCAATATCTGCGTATTTGTACGTGGCAAGGGTGTTACCCCTCGTTCAGTCCATTATTACTACTGCCATGCAACCCATTAATGATCTAATATCCAAATTCCACTAAAAATGTCTTCACGACTGGATATATCATCAACGGACCATACAGCGTCCGAGAGCCTACTAGCGAGTATCCTGGTGGCCCGCTTTTTGCGATCAAACAATTATCATGAGACTCTAAATACGTTTATTAATGAGGCGGGTCTTCCACCCAATGTTGGGGCTTTTAGGCGCGCTCAGAACACGGGCGATGATAAATTAGACGGAGCGAATATCGTGAATAAGTGGACGCTGGAAGGTATCATACAAGAAAAGAAGAAGTTCGATCAGACTTTATCGTTTGAGCGCCTTGGCGATTCGCATGCCAACAATGAGGGGTGGACCATGCCTGGTAAGTTGGGAAGATACATGCGAATGTGAGGAAGACTTACGAAAATGATTATATTAGCCCCAGCAGTACTCAAAGCCATAGAAACTCCAGCTTCGTCCAATTTACTTTCAGCATCTGTTGAGCCATGGCAGATGGACGACGGCGTGCAAGACAAAGATCAGAAAGCTACATACCTTGTTGCTACCGGTGCTGATAAACGTCTCAACCTCTTCAATCTGGACGCCGATAATACTGTAGCTGCGTCAATATCGGGACTTACAGACTCACCTATCCTTTCTTATGCTAGTATTCGAGGAGGACAATACCATCTGCTAGCAACCATGTCCGGCCAGCTTCTTCTCGTGCGCGGCAATGAAATTATAGACCGAAGGAAAGACCATACGAAGTACGTAGTCAAGGTTGTTGCATATGAGGACCATGACAACCATATTTGGATAGTCACTGCAGGATGGGATATGCAAGTTTTCATTTACAGTATAAAGCCGAATTCTTCCTCGGGTACAGAGCTCGAAATTGGCAACCCGGTGGGATCTCTCAAGGTGCCAACAAATCCAGAGTCTATTCTCCTCGTACATCATCCGGAGACAAGAGATTTGACCCTTCTACTTTCCCGGCGGGATTCAACATATATCTACTACTATAATATCGAACCATTACGGACACGGGACAGTCAGCAACGAAGTTGCAAGGAAATCGGAAAACAAAACCTTGCGCCCAACTCCAATGCTTGGGTTTCCTTTTCACCCTCTTGTATGACACAGAATCCCCGCGATCCTGGTATAATCGCAGTCGCTCTATCCACGTTGCCGCATATGAAAGTGATGATTGTCCGCTTGTTATTTCCAACGAAGAGGAATACTGGAGATGATGAACGCGTCAACAATGAAGCGACCCCAGCAACCCACCTCAGTCAATCGAACGCTTCATTAGCACTCCAAAACCATGAAGATGCCGCTATCATAATCCAAGCGAATACATTCGCTCCGCAGACTGCGTATTCGACCCCACAGGTTGTCTGGCGGCCGGATGGCTCTGGTGTTTGGGTTAATGGAGATGATGGTGTTATCCGCGGCATTGAGAGTAAGACGGGCAAATTAGTAACCATGTTGAAGAATGGGCATGAGGCCGGCATTAAAGTGAGGAGCATATGGGCGGGCTGGGTTGAGGGGGAGGAGTGGCTTGTTAGTGGAGGGTTTGATAAGAAATTGATTGTTTGGAAGCCAGAAAGGTCGGAGACTAGACTCAGCTCCAATAGAGGTATATAGTAAACTTGTGCATCAATAGAGTACAAATGGAATGCCATTGAGAAGGAAACCTTCGACTAATCGAATATAATTCTACATATTTTGAAATAGGGTGAAAGAGTTGACAATTATTTACATCACAGCATCTATTTCACGTGCATTTGGAGAGTCTCGAGAACCTAAACGAAAAAAAATCAGCCAAGATATCCTAAATACATGTACAGTCAGTAAACATACCTCAAGTTCAATCTTAGCCTCAGCAATGTCTTGTTCACTGCCGCTGCCGTTGGCAATCTTTTGAGCCTCGGTGATCTGGGCACGGATAGCCTAAAGTCAATATGTTAGCCTTAATCGTGCTGACAGCGCCTTGCTTCTAGTGACTGACATCAGCGGAGAAATCTTCAAGAGGGTATCCCTCGACGGCATTGATGCTGAGGCGGGAGTCGGGCTGGACAACGGCGAATCCACCGGAAACTGTCATATACATATTAGTTAGTCGTTCAGCTGAAAATTAGATGCCAGACTCATGTCGTTGTTGGGATCACGACTAGCAAACATCGCGCGGGTGACGTACGGAAGAATTGCTTGGTGCCACCGCTCTCCTCAATAACCTCAACGAGACCGGGCTTCAATTGTTCGATGGAGGGAACGTGGTTTGCGAGGATACCCATCTCACCGGACTCGGCGGGGATGTTGACCTGGACACTGTATCAAAGAGTATCGCGATCAGTCAAGATCGGGATAGAGCAAATATTGTCAGATCTGCGGTTGGGTCGGAACGTACACGTCGGTGGACTTGAAGAGGCTCTGTATGAACAGTAAATCAAGCCGTTAGCAATTGATCTATTTAGATGTGAAAAATGCCTGGTTGACTCCAATGACATCGGAATTGCATTGATCGTACCTGGTGAGGCATAGCCAGGGAGAGCTTGATCTTGTCGGCGACAGCGTCGGCGTAGGTTCTGTGACCAGCAGGGACGCGAATGGCCGTGGGACGTACCCGGAGGGCAGCCCGTGCAAACCGAAGAGAGCTCATTGTATGTAGGATGTGTGAACGACGGTGAAGATTGAAGACGTTGTTCTTCTCTTCAAATGGCTGAGGAGGTTGAGAGAAACGGTCAAAGTCGGAACAAACTCAGCTAACCGGATATAGACGCTTGTCATTAAAGTCACGTGATATGGACGATCTATTCTATAAAGCTTCAATTCGCACTCTCCAAGAATATCAGAAGGATGATTATGGGTCTTTTCGAGAAGAAATAATACATGTGAGAATGTTCTTTCTTTTTGAACTATCGACGAATGTAAATCATTGAAGAAAGTCATGGCTCACGACGAGACTCAAAGAGAATGTCTGTATAATACGTTTAGAGATAGCAATGTCCTAGGAGTACAGTAAAATAACCTCAGTCTGCTGTCTAATGTCTCTAGGATCATTTATAGCACGGTAATTAGAAGGAATGCATATCATGATCCGGACATACAAAGTTGGTGTCTATCAGATCTGGATTGGCAGCCTCAGGTACCCGCACTAGCCACATCCGACTAAGCGAGGCCGCCCACACAACCCGAGCCTAACAAATCGTTTGGTTTGGTGATGCTACTTTGTTCAACCTCCAGTTCAGCCCTCACCACGACAACCTCCTCATCGCGGCAGAACCGTCAAGATGGCCAGTACGTTTATTGGATTATTTATTCCATTCTCTTCCGGATGACTGACTGACTCCCCTGATTAGAGTCCAAGAACTCGTCTCAACACAACCAGAGCAAGAAGGCTCACCGTAACGGGTTCGTTGCTCTATTCATCCATCGCACTTTCTCTTCGCACAAAATACAGAGATACGCCGAATAATACCACTTACAATATCTTAACCTATTTGCGAACATCACACCCGTGTCGACGATTTACTAACATTACTCGCAAATTCAGTATCAAGAAGCCCAAGACCTACCGTTACCCATCCTTGAAGGGAACCGACCCCAAGTTCCGACGCAACCACAGACATGCTCTCCACGGCACCATGAAGGCTTTGGTACGTTAATATTCGAATGCGATGCCACGAGTCTTGATACAGGCGGCCTATGAGAGAACAAACTAACAATTTCGCTACAGAAGGAGCGCAAGGAAGGAAAGCGAGAGGTCGCCTAAATAGAAGTCAGAGGGGAGAAAACGAAAAAATGAACAATGAAAAAAATGCATTCCATCTTGATTTATTCGGCGAAAGACCTTGTGTGATAATGATATGTCATGATTTGTCAAATAGACACGACAATTCGACTTGCCGGAGATGACGAGGCTCAACAAACTTGTCCACCTCTTTCATTCTTTCCGAAAGATAGACAGGGACATGGGTCCAATGTTTTCAGTCTTCTATCCGAAGATATGAGCATAACTGAAGTTCTTTCATGGTCGTAGGAGACGGGGAAGGGAGGAGCATACAAGAAAATCGCAGGGATACTTCCGTCCCATCGCTTCTTCTGAACAGGCATATGTGTGTACAGCTTCGTGGCTTATTCCCATGCCCGCTTGCTGAAGGATTGTTTCTTTTACGTGCCAAGATCGATTTCTTTTGCCCTCCAATTACCAAACACCCTACTCCTTTACCCGTGGCGGAAGGGTGCATGGACGGAGAGCTACATGCCATTTATATTGTAGACATTCGTAGACTGGAAGCTTGGACCATTATGACATTACCTTGGTATTATCGGAGTTGTATGTTGCTTCATTTTGGAGTTGGATGGTGGTAGTCTATTATCTATATGACATGCAAGACAAAAGCCCTATCCATACGCATGAACAATGCAGCCAATATACCAGATAAGCCTGAACCATATCAATTATTCCGCCCATTGTTGCGCTTTGAAAACGACAGTCGGCTTACGTAGGAAATCTACATTGCGGATCACCCTCACTTCAGCTGCCTTTGTTCGCCGCAGATGCTCTCGAAATTGCAATTGCTCTTCTGTCAGTCCGGTGGCATCAATTGTGTTGGCAGTTGTTGCAAGCTCGGCCTCCCTGGATTCCATTGTCTTTAATAAGACAGAGTGCATACTTGAAAGCACTTTCTCGGTAGATTTGGCCAGAGGTAGATCTGTCGGGGCCACATCATCTGGTGATACCCAAGACTTTGTGTTTCTGAGAGACGGTCCAGCGGCAAAAATTGCTTCTCGTAGACGTGCCACGGTCAGGGCAGCAAACATATCGCCTGTGCCATTGAAATTACATTCGAGAGCCGGAATGTCGACACGGAATAGTCGTGGAGTGCCATCGGAGCGAACGGTAGAGCCAATGACGGTCATTAAGCCCGATGGCGTCGATGAACCGAGACTTGATAGTTGCACTGAAGTGACAATAATGTGAGGAACTCCATATGTCTTGTGGATTGAGGTTATTGCGTTGGCAAGGTCGGTGGTGTTGGCGATTTTGATTCCGGATAAGGTTCTTTCTGCCGTCAGCCATAGTCAATCAAGCCGAGAGTGTACTACTCACTCGGTTTCGAATTGATTTGGTAATATCAGATCCGCATGACGAACGGCTTTTTTATATGCTGGAACAACATCCTCTGCCACATACAAACGGCCCAAATCACCCATGACAGGGTCAAGAGCTGTGCCATTGTTTTTAGCCCTCGAGCTTCAGGGGTAATAAGGGTCTTCTTACCCCAGAAGAAAGAGCCCGGCTTTCCTTCTGCCCGGCGTTGCAAATCTTGTGCAATATCACCGACCGCTTCGACGGCCGCTGCACTGGGAGCATAGCCCGAGAGAAGTACATCGAAATCTGTAAGATAACTCTGGGTTAAACCCTCGTACAGATTGCGAATGTCCTCTGCACTCGTTTTTGTTCCTTTTACTTGGCAATATCCGGTATGATTACCTGTGGATAAATATTAACATTGAATAGCCAATCACTCAGTATCCTTACTGAAATGAACTGTATTAATGGCTGCCACTTCACAGCCCAAGGACTGCATGACGAATGTGGCCATTGTATTTCCCACAAAGCTGACGAGAAAGAACAAGTCAGCTGAGAAATTCTAGTCCGGCATACACAAGATAACTGACCCGTAGCACACCTAGTCACATATATTAGTACACTTGAATGTATATAGATACCCACGGGATTAATGAGCAAGCGTACATGACTGGCAATTGCAAGGACTTTCGTCTCGGGAACATTCTCCTTGGTCAATGCCATTATTGCTATAAATAACAGGAATCTGGCGATATCCAATAGAAGTCCTTCTATTCTTGCGCATGCCACAAGAATATACGTCGTTTATGTTGATGTTCCACGGAGTTGTATATGCAGATCACACCGGATGCAGCAACAGCGAGGATAAATTGAGTCAGAGATGACAGAAAGAAGGGCTTAGAAACAAGTATGAGTCATGCAATTGAGGATATTGTTTCTTAGTGCTGAAAATTGTTCCTCTGGTTATCTTCGGAGATGATAAATCGTGGTGGGGTCAAAAGGAAAGTGGCAGTTTGTGCCTGGAATATAAGGCAACAACGCATGCTGTTTGCGACTCAACATCTTAACATATAAGCAAGACTTTGTCAGGCTGCTGAGCCAATGGAAACAAGTGTTAACTTTCTATCTGTCTTCATTTCATTTTTGTTCTGCCGCGATAATCGACGTGTTATAGTCTCACACCCAGTCACCTGGCAACCCTTAATCCGCTATGGACTGACGAGAAGTTTACTCTAGACATCGCAGATATTGCAAATCCCGTAAAGCGGCACATGTCTATTTCCCGGTGCTGCCAAAGCCTCCTGCGCCGCGGACACTCTCCTCCAATTGCTCGACAACAACGACGTCCGGGGTATATATCTGACAAGATCAGTCAATATGTACAGCTCGTTCGAGATGTGAAATGTGGCACACTATAAAGGCAGTACACTTACTCTTTCCAAAACAAGCTGAGCAACTCTGTCTCCTTCCTTGACTATTTTATGAATGTCCTGTTAGCTGAGGTATCCAGGATGATGATTACGTTTGGAGTTGAATGCCATACCGGTAAAATCTACATCAGAAAAGTTAAAGAGCAACACCTTGATTTCGCCTCGGTAATCCGCATCGATGACGCCAGCACCAGTGTCGATGAAGTTTTTAGAAGCAAGACCACTTCGCGGTGCCACGCGGCCGTCTTTGAAGCGTCAGCACTAAGTAATACCTCACTCGTATTGTTTCCAAGATGTAGGAACATACATGTGCCCTCAGGAACCGCAATAGCCAATCCGGTATCAACCAAACCTTTCCCCTTAGCAGGGATCACAGTCTCCTTAGCGCTGTAAAGATCATATCCTGCGGCAAACGCGGAACCGCGAGTAGGGGCCTTTGCTGACTCGACCAATTTCTTCACGAGCAAAGGAGGATGAGGCGGGGCGAGAGAGGTGACTGCAGTATCGTTTCCACCTGTAGAACCCATGATGGATGCAATGCTGGTTTCGGTCGTAGAAGCGGTCTTTGTTCGTTTGGGGAAAGGTGAAGCGGGGAGCGATGGGGGTTCGTGGGTGGTAGTAGCAGCAGCAGAAGCGGTCTCTGGAGGAGGCGTGGTATCTCTGGTCATGGTATGCTTAGAACAAATAGCGAAAAGGTTGTGGGAAGAATCTTGAGATCCAATGGATCTAAATAAGAAGATGGGGAAGATGGACCATCCCTTGAATGCAAGTCGCAACATCCCATCGCCAATGACATCTTTGTTTGGGACGCGTTTCTCGAAAGGCGGTGAGCGACGCGCTCGCGTTTTTCATTTTGCTTGATCGGAACAATGATTAGGGTAAGCCCTAATCACATGTTTAGTTTGCTCATTCCCCTGTCATTACAGGCCAATATTCCCTACGCACGGCTACAACGCTTCATAAAAATCAGAAACAAGTCGTCAGTCTTCTGGGATGTCTGTGCCATCTTCACACTCTCGTGAAGCAGAACAATGGCGGGGAAATAACAGGCTAGCCGCTTCGACATTCCGCGGTTATCTGGGGAAGCCATTGCCTCGGTTGCCATGATAACAACTATCTCTGGGGTAACACCACAACGGCATTGCTGTCATTTATTTCAGTTCTCTGAAGGAAATCGCTCTCATCTGTTGATCCTACCAGAACACCTACATCCTCAGAAAAGCAATTGAGCAGTCATGGCCGGTCCTGTGCGGCAGCCCATCGACATACAGTCGTTGGAGAGGTATATTGACAGCAATGTACTTCTGATCAAGACCCCGTTGGATGTGAAGCAGGTTTGTGGCGGATTGTAAGGTTGAAATCAGAAATGTACGCCAACGCTCAATTTATTTAGTTCGGATTCGGTCAGTCAAACCCGACATATCAACTCACCGATACTACTGGCACGAAGTACGTCCTACGCAAAAAGCCTCCTGGCAAACTTCTCTCCAAGACGGCGCATCAAGTCGAACGAGAATATCAGATTCTGCATGCGTTGCAGCAAACCGACGTCCCCGTTCCAAAAGTGTATATATTATGTGAGGATAGTAATGTGATTGGGACAGCTTTTTACATAATGGAGTTTCTCGATGGGCGGATGATCACTGATCCCGCTGTTCCGGGTGTGAGTTCTCAGGAAAGGACAGAGATGTATGCCTTTACCCTTCTAATAGTGAATATGGGTTCTGTTTGACTAACTCATCCGCTTTTGAAAAATGTAGTTGGCGTGACGCAGTTCGAACCCTCGGAAAGCTGCACCGCGTGGATCCCAAGTCAGTCGGGATGGAGAAATTTGGAAAACACACTGGTTTTTATGACCGCCAAATCTCGACGTTAGGACGAGTGTCCCAAGCGCAGGCGCAAGCAGTAGATGTCGATACAAAAGAACCCGTCGGAGAACTTCCGCACTTCCAGGAGAACGTGCGCTTCTTTTCGAACAAAAGCCTACAGCCTAGAGACCGGACGACTTTCGTACATGGTGATTATAAAATAGACAATCTCGTCTTCCACAAGACTGAGCCGCGAGTTATCGGTATACTAGATTGGGAAATGGCAACTATAGGCCATCCGCTTTCAGATATCGCAAACTTGACTAGCCCATGGTTTCTGGACTCTGCTGAGCATAAAGCAGAGGGCTTTCAGCGGACCCCCGGTATTCCACCTAGGCAACAAAGTCTACAATGGTACGCTGAAGTAACGGGATATGATCCGAGACCAGATATGGACTGGGGAGATGCGTTCTTTTCCTTCCGCGCATCGGTTATTATGCAGGGAATTGCAGCGCGATATGCCTTACGTCAGGCTAGTAGTGCACGAGCTCAGGAGTATACGAAGAATATGAAGCCGTTTGCTGAAGAAACTCACCGGCGAGTGAAAGCGGTTGAAGCAAAGACGACGAAAGGGCGTCTGTAGGGATAGATGCATATATATTATGCACACCAAGGCTTTTTATCCGTGATGTACGATTTTGAGTTGAAGTCCAATGCTTGGTTCTTGCCAAAGGCTGAACTGGGTTTGAATGCCTGGAATCAAGCAACATTTTACTGTTTGATGCGGCCTTACGCTTGGCGCAATTGGAATCATCTCTTATCTTGGTGTTAGCGATCATAACAGCCTTCTATCGACTGTCCCAAGCGAATATCTAGCTATGATTTGTTAAACTGAACAATGAATAATTCCATGAATGATCCTTCGAAAGATCATATCAGTCATTCCTGCAAGGACTCAATTCTTCTGTGTAGAATATGGTACGCCATACCGAAGCAGCAAGTTCAGAAATTCGATGTTGTCCTACATACGCATGTGACAGGCAGTTCTAGATGACCTTCTGGGCAACAAACCAGGTTTCCATTTTGTAATCCCGAGCTGTGTATCTTAGAACGGTTGTACGATTACGCCCCAATAATCCAAACTTGCAGTTCTTAGATTGTGAATGGTGTTTAGCTTGTGAAACTGACATGTACACCGAACTCAGTCCGATAAATTGTCTGAAGAAAATGCTTGATTGAGCCTTGGAACAAGCTAGGTATTTAGCCATTAGGATTCATATCCGTATTGTCCTCATCTTGGTTCCCACATGTTCGGATGCATCTGTCCATATCCGTAGCGATATTGGAGATACATATTTTAAAACGGTCTCACAGCGGGAGACCACGGGCCAGGAATTAGGCAGGCTGACCACGTAGTTCTGCTGTACACCTGGACACCTCGAAATTAGTGAGGCTGGATTCTTTATCTACGTGAAGAGCACGCCTGGGTATGGTAACCTTGGGAATATACAACCATATATCAGAAAGATAGCAATACCAAGGAATCTTTATGTATGACTGCAAGAGCCTGCTCCAAGAAGAAGCTCTCGTATTAATCCTTGAATTCATGTATGTGGGTGTGGCATGGTGTCTACGGACGAAACTATCAATCAGCCTTCGGTGAGAGCCTTGGAAGGCATGGGTATGCGCGATTTTGACAGATCAGAGGTTATCGAAACATCGCCGAATATAAACCCAAGATTGACGAGGATGTACTCTGGATTTTGGCTTAGCTATTTATGAAACAGATAGACGAATACAAAATCATTTCAACGTAAATGATGCTCATACATCTATAATTTATTCGGATGTCATATGTCAGACATGAAATATAGACGTAGATCTACACGGACCAACGCAGAAACAATAGGCGGCTCAAATATTAGGTGCAACGATCGACAAGAATTGTTCGCTAGGAATTGGCAGGTTATCTGCACTGTACATACCGGACACCTCATCTTGGAAAGGTTGTGGCATGGATGGCGAATTTATTGGATATCCCTGGTAGGACGTGCAGGAAACAGCGACTGTAGATCAAGAGATATCTCATGACAGACAAGGCCTGTAGAAGGGCGGGGTATTAAGGCCAATCTCAGTTCAAAGAATGCGATCATATGCCCGAGTCTTAACGCTATTGCTAAGCATACCCAGGGGAAGAGGATCGTGAACACAACAGCTTTCCTACTTCCGGAAATCCCTTACGGTAATAGCAATTTGGATCGGGATTGAACAATGACTCGAAAAAAACAAAGGAAACAATTGAAAAAGATCGGAGTAAATGATCAGATACGAGGGTCTTGGAATACGAGCCGAGAAAAAGGAAACAGCGAGCACAAATCGATTTAATTTGTTTCAGCCTTCGAGGTGAGGCTCATGCATAACTGTACGTTCTAGGATCATTCAGGCATAAGCTTGGGCATTTTGGGTTTGGGTTTTAATCTATACTGCATATATCTATATGTACATACATATATATATTTATTTATTTCTATTGCGACATTCAGCATCGTCGTTATTGGTCTGTTTATTTATTTAGTAACCTATGCCCGGGTTGAGTTGATGGTCCTACCAGACAAATCCGATGCTGTCCGCTACTTGTTGGTTGGTTGGCTGGCTGTCAACTGTCAGTTAGGCTGCTAGATTCTTGGAAATAATGAATCGTGTACTATGTACGTAGTTACGCAGGAGTCTGTCAGAAGGACCGACAGTCCGAGACATGTCTCTCATCCTCGTAGGCTGAGGTTGGACCATCTTGATTGTTGATCAACCGGGTTACCCAGCCGTGATGAGGCTGGAAGTATAGAACATGTAAAAGAACATATATCTTACTAAGTTAGCTCCTGTTGCGGCTCTCAAATTACTCATAGCGTGCTCGAGCCTCATCGGATCCGATCTGTGATCCCGTTGCCTTAACAATGTAGTAGTACGTAGTACTGCAACCTTGCCCGGAAAGCATATCTCGTATGCAGTATGTCGCAGCACCAGTTGATTATGTACGGAGTACGTACATAGATTCGTTTGTACGTAACTACCACGTACTAAAATAGTCATTAGATGAGTTGAAAACCCGGGCTCAAATGGATCATGAGGCTGACACTGGCATGTGGGGAGTTTGAGACAGGATTCGGGCTGATGTTTCTTGGTTTACCTGCATTACCGCATGCCTTGCGTCCTCCGAAGGAAAACGAGGTATTTCCTTTCTCAATATCAGAAGCGAACACACTGAGGAAGAAGAACTGTTCTCTTATCTTCTTCGCATTTTGCCCTTCCGCTTCTCGGATAAAACGGATATCGAGATTAAATCCAGCAACGAGGCTAATTCCCAGCCAATCAATAGCCGCATATAGCGGGGATTTCCATAGTGGATTACCGTTCAGAGTAAATGATTGGACAAAACAACTTAAAAGTGGAATGCACTACTGCTTCGGGCCATTTTAGCCTCATTCCCGCCCCTTCAGACTATCTGATTGGTCTCTGCGCAGCCTAATCAGAAGAGCCGCAAGAAGCGGAACGTTGCGGCTGCCGTCGTGTGTGGCCGGCTTTCGACATTCGCAGATCGCTATTTATTGATGAGAGCTAAGAGCGCCCGTCTGATTGCAGTCCGTGTCAGTCGATTGTGCTTTACGGAGTATAGAGAATAGAATATCCGTCCCATGTATCCAGACTCCGACATGAATGGACTGGTCTCGAACGGAACACTGGAATTAGCATGTTCCACTGCTCATCGCTCCAAAGTATGCTACGTAAGTCAAGTTAGTGCGGACTAGAATCACCTTTCTCCCCCACCTTTATTTGTGTTTGTGTGGCGCAAGCACGGTTTCGTCAGCTTCTGTATCTCTTCCTTCGATTTAATCCCGTCTGGGTCCGCTTTACAACCAATCCCGAAACTTTCAATCTACTCCGCCGGCCAAGCCAAACCGCACCATCATCGTCGTCGTCGTCATCTGCATGCTCTGGTGCGGACGTAATCACTTGTAAGGAAGATAACAAGCAATGCGTGAAATCGTTTCATAGCGAACATTCCCTCAGACACCGAGTCGTGTGTCGAATAGGTTGATAACCGGGACAGTCGTATGTATCGACATACGTATCTGTAGGCATACGTAAGTCTACCCAAAGTGGCTTGCAAATAGGCGAGCCAGTCTTTTAGTTCATGCTCCTTCGTGACTCTCGCAGTCATGCGGTTCAATCGTACGTGGTCTAATACGCAGCAGTCACCACACGCCCTGCTGGACGCTTTTCATTTGTCGTTTCGCTCACTGAATTAATCGACTCTAAATAGCTCTGAGATAGCGACTGCATGAAAATAATGTAAGGGCAGCAAGAGATTCACAAGATTGAGGAGAAAGCACACGTCTCCGGACTGACTCCACTTATGTAGACACTTCCCATCGTCCAAAGCGGGGATCATTCCCTTTTTTTATCGACAAAAACCAGAGGCCGCGTTGAGGCTCGTGCCACATTTTTCTCTAGAAAGTTTCCTGAACTTTCTTCCAAGCCATTTTCTCTGTTGAGGAAAGTACCAGCGATACTTAATTTCGATTCGTTTCGGTCGTTTTGTCTGAATGCGAACCTAAAAGGAGCCTCAAAGGGGATTCCCAGCCATATGATCGAAACACGGAACATTCGCAAGCTTTCAACCCATCAAGGTTCATGCCACTAATCGCAAAAATTTTGTCTTCCCCCCAGAGCAGGCAAACATTGTGGGAATTTGAATTACAAGGAATTCCTTTATGTCTCCTTGACCACCCATAACATTTTTCTTTTCAGCCTCCTAGCGGCCGCACTTTGACCGCTGTGATCCACCGGCTCCCGAGTATTCGCAGCGGCTCTCCCGCCGCCCGCGTTCTAGCACCTAGTTCCATACCGCATCAAGTGACTACTCAGAATTGACTGGGCCTGGAGTGGGTGCATAGTTCCGTTGCAATTCGAGACGAGTCAGCATATAGTCAACGACTGGATAATCTGACGATTACCACTGCTATTGCCAACCTCTTGATTGCTCTTGTCTAGCGTTGCCACTGGTCTTGCCGCTGTCGCAACGTAGAACTAGAAGCACACTGTATTGCGGCCGTGATTGCGTGGCGCGAGGCCCAGCAAACCCAGTCCCCGCATCCAGTCATTGGCTCGTTGGCGAAAAATAGTCGTCAGCTCTGCAATTGCGAAGACTTTTCTCAAACGGCATTACGTTGCTTGCTTGCGACGAGTGTAAGAAGAAGAAGTTTTTGAAACAAAAATCGGGCGGAAAGGAAAATAACAGCCAACCATCCAATAAAACAGGAAGGAGCTACCTCCAGGTAATAAAATAGGCAGGCGCGAGGCACTTCCGTATCCATCTCGACGGTAAGAACGCTTCTTCCTCTTGTTGTATCTCTATACACACAACTTCGTCCTCTCTGTTATACATTCTTCTCATCCTTTGTCTCTTACACAACACACTGCCCATGAGCATTGCAATTATCCCCTCGCACTCCCCTCACATGGGAGAATCATGGAGAGTTGCTGCGAGCCAGCCTGTATTTTCCCAGTCAGTTGCCCCTATCCCCCTATCTGTTCATGCCCTTCTCCCACTGCTATGCTCTTCTTCATTCATACTGCACGATTGACTGAACCCTTACTGACCCCATCCCAGATATCTTCCTTCACCAGCTGGATGCCCTTCTTTTGCTCATCTCGGTTATCTGCATCCAGCAAGCTCAGCCTCTACAGCCATAGGATTTTCTCAAAGACGTCATCATATCGATAGGAGCCATTTATCGCGAACCGTGCTCCATGGTTGGCACCAAGTCGCCTTCATGTTGTCCGACGTGTACGATTCAGATGATGCGTTGAATCGCTCACCCGGCCTCAAGCCATCAGTACCCAAGTATGGACCCGATGATTCTATTCCTCCCTTCTTGCAGGAGAAACAGCGTCGGCCATCGGCCAATAGCAAAAGGGACAGTTCTTCAAGTCCCACCAGCTCCGAAGGCCGTTCGCCTAAGCATCGCCGTCTCCACAGGAAGCCAAAGGGGTCCTTAGCCGATGTCGTCCTGCTGAGTAGTCTGGCTCCGAACAGGCCAGACCTTGCTAGACAAATAGGAGAAGAGCCACCTCCGGTTCTCTCAGAGTCGGAAGATGACAGCAGAACCCGTGCGGCACTTTCTTCCAAGTCGAAGCAAAATCAGTCCGCGGCCAAAAATGCTCTCAATAATATGACCGAGGAACCAAGCCGGGCTAATACCTCTCTACCATCCTTCCAGCATCTAGTGTCACTCGAACCATCCTTCTCAGTCAGGCAGACCTCTCCACCACAGGAAACCCTCAGAAGACCTAGACAGGATAGTTTGGCGACTTCTAATGTAGGAAAATTTACTATCCATCCGCCGAACATCCTTGATTTTCCTGCACTTCAAGCACCTACACCTTCAGCAGCAGTGTCCCCGGAGAATTCACAAATCCTGCCGTCTATAGCCTCAGCCTTAGCGAGTCTGGATAGTGATCCCTCCCCAGGGGCTCCTTTTGCTGTACCGACGCCCCACCTTTCAAGGGGGCCGAGTACTCTCAGTACCATATCTACAGGGCCAACACCTGATTCATCTTTTGCACCGTCGCAGATGCCCACTCCCTATTCTCACCCGTCTCCCATGAGCTTGAAGGATTTGTCCGCCACATCGCCCCTCTCACAACCTCAATATGCCATGCAACCCCCTAGTCTTACACCCGAAACGTCCAACATGACGTCTTATAGCGAAGCATCACTTCGAGGAGCACCGCTTGGTAACAGTCCCACACATAGTTACCCAACTCCTACGGAGCTACGAGCAGCCGGCGAGGAACACCTGGATGGAGCGATACCAGGTACAACTTTGTACAAATGTACGTATCCTGGCTGTACTGCTGGCGCTTTTCAGACGCAGTATTTGTTAAAGTAAGCTTATCACCTTTCCCAGTTTCTAGCTCCCGTCTTACTACATTTTTCGAGTCCACGACTGATGTATTCAACAGTTCTCATGCCAATGTTCACTCTCAAGATCGCCCACATTTTTGTCCTGTTGCCGGATGTCCTCGTGGCATAGGAGGCAAAGGGTTCAAGAGGAAAAATGAGATGATCCGTCATGGCTTGGTGCACGATTCACCAGGATATGTGTGTCCGTTCTGTACGGATCAACAACATAAGTATCCTCGCCCGGATAATTTACAGAGGTATGTTCTCGGCGCAACGCGATCCACTCATGGACATTTTTTTTCTCTGATATATAACGGACTAGACATGTGCGAGTTCATCACGTGGATAAGGACAAAGATGATCCTCTATTACGAGAGGTTCTTGCTCAAAGGCCGAAAGGAAGCGGACGCGGACGGCGACGTCGCGGCCATTCGTGATTTAAAATCCTACCTGCTATGAGAATATTAAACCTTGTGGCTGTTGATTATCCTCAACGATGCTACAGCAATATGACGACTATATTAATCGGAGGGACAGTCAGGTATATGGAGACAAAAAGACTTCCCAAGACCGGAGTCGGCTCTTTGAATGACGCTACAACTTCTATTCCTCTTCCACTGTCCCCCGAACAGCAGAAGGATGCGGAATCGACTATCCTCTTCGCACCCGCAGCCATCTTGCAATTTCAAATTCATCGGAATCGAATTTCAACAAAACCGAGGAGGTGCGTAAGAAGTGTAAAGCGCCGTGAGAAATACAACGGGTGGGCAACGGGTGTCATTCGAAACATACACCAAAAGGGAAGCAGCATTCTTGATAGCTCCTTCTGAATTGCATATAGACGCTCGGTTCAACACGAACACTATGACCACCACAAGCTTAAGGCTATGCATACACCTATTCAAGATTACATTTTTAAGGATCTTTGACGAAGTCATGAGGCATGATAATAAACAATCTCGCAACTGCATCGTTATAATAGCCGACGTTCTATATATTCAACTACGGCGATTCGGTCGTTCTTTGACAGGCGTTATGTAACCTAAGGACCGAGCAGTCTACCTATATGCTATCTACAGCATAATGCATATATTGGAGGTACAACGTTCTTCTTTTTCGTTCTCTTGTTATACCCTTTTGTATTTCTAGTTAAGCAGTGCCATGTAGCATCATCGTTAATACATTCATGTATATACATACATTTGGCTCCTGCGCTTCCAGGTAGCTTTGGATATTCACTTTACTTTCACTAGATCTATCTAGAGGTAGATAACCGTGATTTGCTCCCGAATCAGGCAACAGTTTTGAAATTTTTTATCACAACGATCACCAATCTCTATATGACTCGATAGTTACTATGTAAACAGGTATACAGTCTCTGCCACATCTCGCGCATCTCGATACCTTGTGCCCAGATAAGCGGCCTTCCACGCGGGGCCCATGAGTACCCCAAAGAGAAAGAATATAACAAAGATTATAACGTAACATCGAACATATCATTATTCCTCTCACCTCTTAGGCGAGGCGTCGCTGGACACCAGCGAAACAACTCCCCTACGCACGTAAGTTCAGCAAGACCATAAAGCCGTTGAAGTACCTAAAGGCGCTTAATCAACAACAAAACTCCGGGGATTATTATGAGCCTATGGACCTATCTCCGAGCTGGATTAGCTACTCCCCAGCTGAACTAAGACCATGCCCGGAAAACATCCCGAGACACATCGCGAAAAGAACGTTGAAAGAAATATCTATCGAATGAACTGAAAGAAGTGCATCTTTGTAAAGTGTAGGAGCCGATATAATAGCACTTTCACGATTGCGACATTCGGGTTTTCAGGTTTGACGGATGCCGAAGCTCATCTGTGTAGTATCTCGAGCGAGAGAACCTGTGATGCGGGATGCCCTAAAAAAAGAAACCGTTGGACAAAAAAGATCCTTGCTCCAATCAAGATCACCCGCTCATCAGATCAGATCGTTGGGTGGATCATTTGGGGTTTAGTAGTGCACACTGCCACAGATTGCTGAAAAACTAAAAACGAAAAAGGAAAAAGATACACTTTATTATGGACATTTTGTTGGTTGAAAACGCATTCTGAGTGGTTGGCACATATCCAAGAGAGGCCAATTCGTGGATCTTACTTGTTTGGCCCCTAAATGTATACAAACAGCCGCTGTAGGTAGCGGCAAGTCTCCGATTGCTGATTTCCGGTATTCATCAGTATCCTTACCTCAAACCCAATTCGTCTTTTTCGACACTTTAGTTCTACACCTTGTAGGTTATGTTCTCAAGGGGCCGGAATTGCTGTCAACGTTAACCTGCATCTAGAAGACTGCGTCAATGATGTATGTTGGCCCGTTTTCCCCTTTAAGGTCAAGGGTCTTTTGCAAAGTTCTTTTTATATACCGAGGTGCATTGTATACCTGAATAGGCGTCATATTGAGAATTCCATTGATTCAAAGTCTGCCTTGTAGATATCTTTGCGCTTATTCCTGTTACCATAGGTGTACTAAGTACATGGGCATTGTTGGCTTCTAACGCTGAGTACTGACCAAGTCAGGTAGGCACTCAGGTTCATTTCAGCTCGATGAATAACCGTTATACATATGATTTGGGGATCCAGACTCTTTCAAACCGATTTCTCGGAAGTTCCTACCCCAGTTGTACATGGAGCCCCCTTCATACATGGATGGAAAGGCTTATCTTGCATCTTTTGGGCACATCATTTTTGCCCCCGGAGTCTACGTGGAGACATGCATTTGCATTTCATCCATTGATGATCATACGTACGTACCTGCCTTACCTGCAGGTGGAATTCTCAGGTCTTCTGAAGATCCGATGCATACATATGGAATATTGTCTTTGAAGTTCCAGCTCGAATCACGAACTGTTCTAGGTAATGTGGTTCATTCGCTAATGACCCTTGCATTCTTGAAAGATGCATATTCAACATTTAGACTGTTATTATTAGATTTGCTTTCTGTCTGGTTTGGTTGGCCGGAGAACCCAGCTTCAATACACACCATATCAACGGTGTGTTGAAAATAAATAAGCTGTTTATATGCGTTGTCCTCGAACAGCCTTATTGACTGGATAGTATAAAGCTGGAATGGCATCGCCTGGAGGTGGTGCCCGGATCATGAAAGAGTCCAAGAAGTCAACTACAATATCTCTTTAGGAGTATCAGTAGCAGAAGTCCAATTTATCAACCCTTCAATCTGTGTTGGAATCATGTCAGGATTCTATCCCCACCAAGGCCAACAGCCTATAGACAACAGACTCGACGAGGAGGAGTTGGCTCAGTACTACTCCAACATGACATACCCGATGGGATCTTCTCCAATGATGTCTCAGTATCCGACAGCCATGCCGGGCTCTACAGGATACGCACCTACCGGCTCTTTAACATCATATGGATATCAGACCGCGCAGTACCAGAACCCCTATACAATGTCTCCTGATTCTGCAGCACCAATGCAAGATTACCAGCAATTGATGACTTCACCTCCTCCATCATACCCTGGGTATATGTCGGAAACAACCTATCAGTCTTCCCTTGATTATCCTCGTGCTCAGGGTGATGTCCTCAATCACCCAGACAATTATCGTCTCATGAACTACACTCTAAACCGCCCGACATCTCCCACCGAGACAAATGATCTCCAGGAATACGGAATCCAAGATCCTTCAAGCGGCACATGGCGCTGCCGACACCCAGGCTGTACATCCAAAGCCGTCTTCACGCGGGCCTGCGACTTACGCAAGCATTTTAATCGCCATATGAAATATCTCTTCTGCCGCTATGAAGGTTGTCCCCAAGCTACTGAGGGCGGCTTTTCAAGTAAGAAAGACCGTGACCGGCATGAGGCGAAACACAATCCGCAAATTCCCTGTGAGAGAGAAGACTGTGATCGAGTTTTCAGTCGGATGGACAATATGAAGGATCATGTGAGGAGAATCCACGGTAAGAGGAGTCGGTGATGTTATCAAATCAGCTGGTGTACACTGCCAGGCATTCATGTACGATATGATTTCTTTCGTTTATGATTTGTGTTTCTTATTTCGTTTATTTCACATGTTTTTTAGATTGTTGTCACAGCATTACGTCGAGCTTCTTTCCTGATGGATCATGATGAGGGTCATAGATTTAGCACGCTAGTCTTTTCTTCTTTCCATTCAAGCTTTTCTGTGTGAAATATTCTACTCTTTAGACAGATGCAGCATCTCCGACCTTGAATAGAATTACATGACATCACGAAAACAACCTCAATACAGCTCTTAGTACTTGGTGGCTACCTAAAATACTTGACAATTGAAAGCTAGAGTCCCTCTCTAGATAGTACTCTAGCAGTTCATCTTCGCATTATGATACATCTATATTGAGTTGAGGAGAGATTTCCGAGGCTAGATCACAAGTATAGTAAGATGGCTATCTGACACAATGACTTACTCCAGCCTCAACTAACAATTTGCAGTACTGAAAATGTAGCCATAGTACAGGTTTTGGGAATAAGGCTCCTGAACCATTTTCACTACCGTTGAAAAAGATATTCTTTAACCTGAACTCGACCTGCCCTTGCTTGAGGTCTATATTGACCGTGATTTCTGAAAGATTGTCCATTTCGCGTGGCTTGTCTGGATTGATCGATGGGGACATTCCTCCTCGCATGATGATGGATTTCGAACTCTTTTTGAGAACTATAAAATGGTCTGTTACTATTGTGCCTATACAGGGTATTAGTGGACCGGGTATCTCTTGTATAGTGGCCAAGTCGTAACGTACCCTCTTTGTATGCGCTGTCAAGCAGTTGCTTCTTATCCCAGAGCATGTGCTTGTTGGACTCGTCTCTGCAAGACCACGTCATAATTCTGCGTTGCAGGGCATAACCTACACAGATCAAAAGAGAAAGGCCATCAGTTCAGTAGTTCCAAGTAATCACAGTCAGAGATCTTACCATATCCGCCCCAGACACCGGCACAAAACCTCTCTAGAAGCATCGACCCTCCAGCGAGAGCGTCTTCAACCAATTCAGGACGAATCTTGTCTAGTGGAACTTTTCGAACACACGAATCATTCACTGATGGATTGTTGTTCGGGTTGTACATGCGCAAGAATCGGGTCTGGAATAAGGGGTCGTTTTCCGGCCCGAATGGCTCAAAGTAGCACTGTCGTGACCAAGGCTGCCACGCTCCAGCAATGAATAACCCTGCTACACTGGAGTATTTTCCGATGGAGAGTATTGCTGGTGGAATGCGCTGCTTGTATCTTGCGAAGGATGCCATGGTTGAGAGATATGGTACTGATACAGCGGAGATGGAGCACTTGCAGCAGGAACGGGAGGTGTATATTCATTTAAGGCGTGACTATTACAGCTGAGACATTACTCGATTTGCTTTCTACTCCACAGAATCATAACAGAGTTCAGGGTTCTAAGTCGACCAATGGACTTGGTCAGTGAGGATGTTACTCATTTAGGGTTTGTGACTTACTGCCGGTTAGTAAGCGGATTATCTCAGGCATTTCGGAATGTCCATCCCCTGCCAAGATTCGAGAAGCCCTGTTTCTCTTGTCTCGAATTTCCTTGTTTAATATGGTCTCTTAGTAAAGTGCGAATCCGCTTAGATCATCTCCACTCTAGATGAGTGACCCTTCGGCAAAGACTTGGTTGGATTTTTGAATTAATATCTCACTCTACTCAGGGTCACTAAGGCCCTATCCGGGTGGTTACTTTATCTCACTAAGGGATGAAAGGTCAAGTCGTGTAGATATAAGTCGTGTCATAATAGGTCCATTGCATGGCTCCTGCATATATAACCGCACACCGCGCACGATTCATCAAGTGGTGCCTATCGAGGCAGGGGTATCTTCCTCGGATAACAGTGGCGATCTTACCCCAGGAAATTTATGCTCATCATCCTCATCCGGATCCTCTCGAGATCGATAAAGCACATAATGCTGATAAACAAATAGCACATCAAAGATAACGGTCACGTTGCCCAGCAAGAATTTAATCGGATTGCCAGTGACACCACTCCAATCAGCTTCGAAACTTGAGTCCAAGACCAGCTGTACGAGAGACAGAACCCCACCGGTCAAGTCCAACAGTATCTGTCTAATATCCCAGCCCACGGTGGACTTGCGCTTGAAATTGAGCCACGCCTGTGGGACGTATTTGACGACTGTGATGACCACCTTGATATACGACATGGCGTAAAGCTTCACATAACATATTAGTCAACGGATATCTTAAAAAAAGTTGAGCATTCGAGTACAAACATACAAGATCAATCCAAGCCCAAGAAAATGGATCAGAACCACTATCCGGGCTGTTACCCAAGATGATGAATATTAACAAAGCAATCGTTAGTAACGAGCCCCAGAACAGCCCAGCTATGGGCTTGCTGACGCGTTGGTACGGTGCCACCTTGAAACCCCAGATTTTAGGGTAAAACTGCGAGTAGACGATAGCGCTAAGAACAACAGCATGAGCCGCGAATGCTAGATCGTTGAACTGCACAGAAGGGGTCGGAGAAGCAGGATTGCGGGCTGCATATTGTTTCCGAATCAATGGGGAGTATAGGAAGCCAAGACAATAGACAGCATAGCAAATGAACCCGAGGGTGTTAATCGTGGGGAAGTCTATAGCGAGACCGTAAGTGGACCGGCGACGGATGTTGTTTATCGGTTGCGGATAGAAAGAAAGCGACCAGCAAACGGTACTTTCTCATGTAAGTTGATGACACCCCTCTGAGTGAGAATAATATACTTACTATATCCAACCTAAAAGCCTGAAGATAGGAAGAGTGTTAGCTACTGTCAGACTATAGTGCGACGCTAAGACGACACACCTTGATAGGGCCTTGACAAAGACCTCGACAGTATGGGAAGCCATATCAATTCCAGCTTGAAGGAACTGTCACAACGACTCCGACAACAGAATGTTCTAACGACGTTCGTGTACAGCCGCACAAAGTGACGTTATATCGAGAAAAACATTGTCGTGTGAAGTGAAGTAGAGGGGAAAGAAGTGCTTATCAGATGAGCTGAGGTCAGATGACATGGCGTGCTCAGCGATAAGGATGAGCTGATAAGAGTCGATAAGATAAGACGAGGTCTGGCTGCCTGAGGCTGCGAGATGGTTGTCCGCGACAACGCATTAGCCCCACTTCTGAGCCGCGCGTCTAATCCCAAAAGAGCAAACTGTTGTTTCTCAGCCGAGCCATCTGGACTCTGATTCCCAACTCTCAACCCATCGACCATTACTGACTGCATCAATTCAACTATTGACATCTCATTGCAACATCTATCTTGAAGTGTACAGTACATATATGCTCTGTGTGCGGAGTATTCCGTTGATACGTATATAAGACACCCTGCGCTGGTTCATCTTCGACTATTGTGCGTTATCTTAATCATCGTCATCGAATTCCGCTCTGTTATACTTCGTACATTCAGACCCATCGAGATCAAGGCCATTCCTTACCAATTGATATCGCATGGTGCATACCACCGGATGGGGGATCTCACGAGATCTCCTCAACTGAGTTGATAACATTCCTCAGATCGAACGAACGTGTGGGTACTCCGAACAAAACGTAGAAGAAATCCACATTCTCGTCTGCCACGATGCCAGATACGCTCTCCCCCGCGGGGAGCAGTACGTATGCATCAGATACAATGTACATTGGAGATGGGACGTGGGACAGTACGAGGAATACATTTTTGCTACCCAATCTGATGGGCCTCAACTTTGATACCATGCGATACAATGGTACGTATCATCTATTACCATAAAGCAACCAACAAAATATGTTAACAGTAATGATAAACAGGCATGGGAAATCGATTTCGAGATATGGACGGATATCATTCAATGATAGTAGCACACGGTGTGATCGCAACGATTGTTTTCCTCGGTTTCGTGCCGGCTGCTGTTATGATAGTACGATATTACTCAATATACGACCGCTACTGGGCCTACAAGTATCATGTCTGGCTCCAGATATTGACTCTACTATTGTCAACAGTCGTGTTTGTGTTGGGATGGTTCGCAGTAGGGCCCAAAAGGAGTCTTACCAATCCGCACCATGGGATTGGCTTGGCACTATATGTCATGGTGATCTTTCAAGCGGTCTGGGGTTGGTTCTCTCGCAAGATTGAGCGGGGCAGAAGGCATTACCGCTCACCCCTGATATTAGTGGTTTGTCTTATCTATCTGAATCGCGAGTGATTACTTTTACTAATTATTATTTCAGCTTCACCGTTGGATCGGTTGGGCCACAGTACTTCTGGGCATTGCTCAAATACCTATGGGATTGACTCTCTATGGATCCCCAAAATCCTTATTTATCCTATTTGCAGTGGGCGCTTTCTTTTGGCTTGCGCTGTTCCTCATTTGCTCATACATATACGACGAAGATGGTGTGTACTACGGTCCGGATACAGACAGCCGTGGAAGCTATGTGTCTGGCCCACCCCCTGAGGATGAAAGGCGCCATAGTGGTTTTGGCCGTATGGCAGGAGCTGCTGCTGCAGGTGCTGGATTAGCTGCCCTCTTTTCGCGCCGCTCTCGCCACCACGACGAAAGCGATGTCCATAGTTCACAATACGAAGACAAGTATTCAGATGAAAGCCACCGCCCCAGTTGGGGAAAGCGGGTGCTTGAAATTGGCGCAATTGGTGGCGGAATAGCATTGGCGAGATCGCTGTTCAAAAGGAGACGCGAGAGAGAAAGCGATGATGAATCTGGTCGATATCGTCCAACACATGCTCGCAGCGACAGCATGACCGAGGAAACAGTGAGCAGAGTAGAAGAGGGCCGTGCCCCTTCCGGAACGCAAGGCCCTTATATGCATCCCGCTAGACGCCAGAGCTATAGTTCCATGGACTACAGCTATTACACACAAACAGATGAAGGGCACGATGACGTCCAGAGACCTAGTCAAGGACACGGTGTACGGAATGCTATTCTAGGAGCAGGAGCTTTTGCGGCCATGAGAAGCTTATTCAGACGTCGGAAAGATGATGATGAACAACGACGTGTGGAGGAGATTAAACGCCGAGATATGGAAGAGGAAAGACTGGCGAGAGCGAACAGCAAGAAGAAGTATACAGGCGACGGGCTTTTCCCACGAAGAAAACGGCCGTCGCAATCGGTACTATCCAGCGACATGACCTCGGACATAACGCCCCGACCGCCACGCACACCAGGTCACGGCGAGGAAACTGTAATGACAGGTGGCATTGTTGAGGGCACAGAGAGTGTGGTTCTCCCGACTGCTCCACCGCATCGTGTTGTGTCTGGAAGTGCCACTGGCACGGATATTGAAACTGCAGCCGCTGCAGGGGCTGTTGCAGGAGCGGCCGTAGGGTCAAGCCGACATCGTCGCCGCAGTGGTAGTGGCAGTAGGAGGAGCGATCGTCGTGATGATGTATCGTCACCTCCAGTATCGGTCAAAGTTCGGATGCACAATGATGGGCGCCATGTCACTCTTCGTAAACTGACAGAAGAAGAGGCAGCCGCCAGTAGAGAGTCAAAACGCCGATCAAGAGAACGACGGGGATCACGCAGACGAGGCAGCGCAAGTTCTCTTTCGGGGGGTGAAGGCGCAGGCTCAGACCGGTGGCGACGTGTTGAAGAGATGGAGCGTCGTCAGGCTGAGTATGTACAGCGAGAACAAGCCGCAGCCCTGGCAGCTGAATCTGGAGCAGCAGCAGCAAATATGCCGCACCCTCCACCACCACCTGCCCCTCCCTCGTCACAGCCAGCGACATCCTTCTATTCTGGGCCTCTTCAGCTCCCAACAGCGTCGTATGCTGCCACTAGCCAGCACTCTGTTCCACCACCTCCCCCGGGGCCTCCGCCGCCACAGCATTTTACATCTCCAGCTTCGCATGCGGCAACTAGTCAGCTGTCCATGCCACAGCGGCCCCCATCAAATATGCAGCAATATCCTCCCACTGCAAGTCAACAATACCCACCTACTGCGAGTATTACATCCCCAACCTGGACGGGTACTGAAGCTAGTGCCGATTATGCTAGTAACAGGAGAAGACGTCGAGCAGAGCGAGCCCAAGCACGAGCTCGACAACAAGCGCAGCATAGTGTTGAATTTACTTGATCCGTTGACGATCAAACGTCTGCATATTGAGTTTATATTCTTTTCTTTATGACTTCATTCATGACCTCAGCCCCTGTATCAATGAACCCTTCTAACACATTCCCATTTCATTTCCCCTTTTGACGCAATTTTGACAGTATAAAATTGAGATAGGAGGTTTATTGAGCGAGCCCAAAATGTTCTGTTATGTAATGCGATTTCTGGATTGATGACTGTTTCCGCCCTGTACATAAACAACCTTACTATACGTGCATAGACGTTATTGACGAGTAAATTTCCCTTCCATGACTGTATTGAATCTGAATATCTTCTTGCTGCCTATTTGATAATACTCGATAAATCCATCTCCAATAAAGACATTAAATTCACATTCCCCGTAAACCAATTCTCAAGTGAATTCGCATCAAAACTTGCTTCAAGGTTTTCGGTACTATTATACTCCGCCGGCCCAGGTGCTGCTGATGTCATCGGCGTTGCCATTTGAGACGCTAATCCTGTTTGTTGCTGTTGCTGTTGGCCTATATTTAAAAAGCCAGCTGCATTCGGAAATCCTAAAGCGCTGAGATATGGCTCAAAATCGTCTATGGGGTTGAATGATTGTCCTGTCGCTGGATTGGGGTTGTTATTGTATTTGAATGCGTTGTCTTGGTCTGTGTGGTTGGATTGAGGGGTTGGGATGTTGTTAAGTGGTGTTGATGATGTTGTTAGCTGGTGCTGGTGATATTGTATATTATCCACGTGATTTTGAGTTTGTTGTTGGTCAAGACCACCACTGTCGTATTGATAGTGCTGTTGTTGCTGCTGCTTGATTTTAGAATGAATATACAGCTCTGCCACTCGATGAAAGACGTGGCAAAGTCGTCGAAGTTTCTCGGCTGCCTCGACTGTTTCGCCGGATGTTTGGAGAGATGAGACGAAATCACCGAGACATTTCAGATCGGATAGATTCGCGGTCGCGATTGCGTGGCAGAAGAGGACCATGAAAGGTGTGAAGGGGCAGTTTATAAGGACCCTGTATACCTATGTTAGTAAATTTCTGGATTTGGTCAGATGTAAGAATAAGTAGGATAAGTACCAAGATATGTACCCATGCCAGATGTAGCTGTTGGTATGCTTGTATCGCTCGGTATTTCGCTGATGTGCCCTCAATGCCTCTCTAGCCATAGCAATGCATTCATTGCTGAATATAGTGGAACTATCCAGCGGCCCCGGGGGAACCGCTCGATACGCCAATGTTGAAAGACCATAATACATAATCTCCGAAGACGACGCAGCTGCTGCATAATAGAGAGGGTTATATGCGCGGGACGGGTCGAGCTGGGTCTGCGATTCTTGATACCACAACTGCATGTCGGCAGTGAGTTGTTTCGCTCTTTGGGTCCTTTCTGTTGCCGGTCCCGAGAGAGCGCGTGGAGAGTAGAGTTCTTCGTAGATACGGCCCTGGAAGTAGCCAATCTTGATCCATTGGTGATACATTATATCCCACATTGTCATTTGGGAGTCGGCTGATAGATCGGAGAGAGGTAGGGTGATATCAAAGTCCTGCATGATCGAGGAGTGGCCCATGCGAAGGGAGAGGCATTTGTCGAGGATGTAGGTGAACCAGAACATTCGTTTTCTAAGGTTTGTGTCTAGTTGATTGTCGCCGGGCGAACCCACGGATCTGTGGTAGCCGAGTGTCTGGCATAGACGGGCTGCTGTTGAGACTAGAGCCCAGCATAGAGAAGGTTGCGATATGTCAATTGCATAAGAGGCCTGCAATGATTAGTTGGGAATTTTGTACGTGCGTAGGATGCAACTTACACCAATGAGAATTGCTTGTAGGTTCTCACTATTAGGCGCCATGAAGACACTGAACCGACTAATAGCATATTCAAGGTTTGCACGGCATATAGCCGCATTCTCAAATGCTTCAGGCACATTCTTTCCTTCCAGGTAGGCAATATGCTGGAATAGGTAGAAGAGTCCTCCATTTACCAAAGCAAATGTACCAAGGGAGTAGTCCTCTGTTGCAAAGTATACTCTTTTGCACAACTCGTTGAACTGTCCAAAGTCGATAAAGGGGTGTTGTAGGAAATTTTGAGATTCTATCCGATGATATGAGCAAATGATATTTGACATTGTAACAACAGGCGACTAACCTTTGCAAAGCCTCAACAAAGACACGACAGACTCAAGAGGAGGCATTTTTACAGACGAAAAGTCAATACCAGAAGAAGTATCAACTTGCTGATTTGGAAAACGATAGTCTTGGTTCACCGGCGGCGAATGCTGTCTGTCAATGAGATGCCGGAGCGCAAAGAGAGCTTCCTGCATCTCGGGATCGCGGGTAAAAGCTGTATAGTCATTGCTCATAGCATTCTCGATGATTCGGCTTGCATGCACTGAATGTGCGCTTAGGGACGACGCGCCTTCAAAGGCAGCATTGCTACCTGCTGTTTTGAGACCATGATCACCGTGAGTAGATGGTGTTGGTGCTTGTGCTGATAGTGATGGTGGAGACTGAATTGGTGCTTTTTCTGTCTTGAGCGTTTCTTGTACAGATCTTGTTGCTGCGGTTGTCGGGGTTAAGCCTGGTGCTAGATGCTGGAAGGCGGCTGAAAGCGAAGTCAGGTTCTCAAGCAGGCCTTCTATCCGTGCCAATCGCTCTTCGATGATCTCAATCTTCTTCTCACTTCGTCTTTTAGTATCATAAACCATAGCCTACCGAGACTGGGGACCTACTATTGATCAGATATTAAGATCCGTTGCCGTTGTTCCCTCGGCCTGTTAACAGTCCGGCACGCTAGATTAGAAGCTCTGCAGTTGGAACAAGGTGACCGTTTGTCACATTTTATCTGATATTGACTGGTTAGCTTCTGTCTCTATAAACCTAAGGTACTAATTTAGAGGTGATAGGTACCTTTCTGTTTCGGCAATTATCGCACTACGTACATCGACACAGATGTCAATAAGGGTTCGATACGGAAATGAGATGAGGCCTTACCGCCCGCCAGGCTGGCACGTTTTCGTTTCTGCTCGTGTCATAATCTTCTTGCTGCATGACTAGAAGATGATTGATGATGAATATGCCCACGCAATGTTTACAAAAGGGAGTTGGCAATGTTCTTGATGTGCAAGATGACAAGATGCCGGGGCCCGCGGATGCCGAGCAGCGGATACTGATCCATGGCCTGTGATTGGCTATAGACGCTATAAGTCTACAATAGAGATTGCTCAAGATCCGAAATATAGTATTATGAATAAACGTTGTCAATAATAGATACAAATAGTAATGATATCGCTTGCTGGAACATCGTTCATTAACGTAGAATCTCAAGGCAATCGTCTCGCTTCAGATAAAACGAGAGACGTCATGAGTTTCTAGTATTACATTATATAGACAATTTCTTCAAAGGAGGGGTTGCGTGTGGAATGTGAAATCTGAAGATGCGGAGGTGTTTGAGGGAGTATGGGTAACTCGTTCAAACGTCAAACAGATGAAGCGAGTAGCATCGTAGTTGTGAGTAAGATCCCGAGAACTGACAGAGAAGGCGACGCTGTACTAAGTCTGCTAGCCGATGACTTAGACGACGATCCAGACTTTTGAGTTCCGACATTGACTGTGGCATTGACGAAGTTTGGTCCGCAGCCAAGATTGATAGTTTGAGCAGCTGGGATATATGTTTGCACGAGTGGATTCCCTTTGACCAGAGCCGAATCCTCGAATACCGCCATCGTGGCTTGCGTACATTGATTGCACTCTGGTCGACTGCCGCCGGGGAGAGAATTGCCTAGAGGTAAAAGGTAGAGGGCGTAGCCTGAAATATTGGTGTTGTTGGTGGCTGCTTCCGTGAAACAATATTCGTGGGTTTTCGGATCTTCGAGACAAATTGCCCTTGCGAGCGGTTCGTAGGAGACCATTCCATTGTACGCTTGGGTGACAATGGGATTACCCAGTTTGTAGTCGGCACCACAATTATTGTCACTTGTAAGATTGGCGGCGAGGTTGTTCATGAATGTCGAACAGGCTGTTGTGTTGGCAGAGCAAGAAGTGTCGAGTACTTGATCCAATGTCACTGCAGAAGCTAGGTCTTTGAAAAAGGTATTCGAGTTTTGGAGAAGAAGAGACACTGCATGGCATGATTGATATGTTTCGTCGGTCAGAAAGTATTCGAAAAATTGAGGACAACTTGATGCAGTAAAATTGTTTCCTATCGTGTCGAATGCTGTGGGAAAGCTGGCGTTGCTGCTACTTGAGGTAGCTCTTTCTGTCAAAAAGACAGATTCAACTTCTGTCGATTTGCCTGATTGTACTGTGTCGTTGCTCCCTTCGTATGGTGCCGCGGATGCAGTGTCGTACGCATCTTCGGATTCGTTTGGTAAAGGAGAACCGTAGCTGTTCGTTATTAAGAATAATATTAATGTGAGATATGACAAGACCCCAATGAATCTATGGCTGGATGTAGATATCGACATATTTGAAAGTTTGTGTTGATAAGGTTGTAAGCGAATGACTGGGCGATTGCAAGTGGCCTCTTTACAAAAACGAGCGTGGATTGTCAGCGACGAAATGTCGAAGTCAATATAGAAAGATGACGGGCGATGGTTGTGGTTCGATGATCATAGCTTGTTCTGGTACTTGATCTATACGGTAGCACTGTTGACGAGCATCGCGTGTAGTATCAAGATGCATCCATGGATATCTTGCATATACCGCCTGCAAAATCGAACACGAACAGTTGGAACGAGCGACTGGAAGAACAGTATTGAATACTAGAAAGCAATACTGAATAAGTTCAATCGTCACTTATCACTTATTATTGAGTCATTCAACTGCAGCGTCCCCGGATAGCCCCTCACGGCACAACGATAGGATGTCTTCGTGGGAGCGAGCACATATAAAAGGAACAAGGACATTGTTGCATAATAAATACGGACTAACTCCAAATCACCGCGCTAGGGACTAAATGGGAAGTTAATTCTGAATCGTCAACGGCGTGAAGGGGAAAAAAAAGCCACCAGCCATGATCTAGACTGAGCGGAGAGGACGAAAAAGGACTAAAAGAGGAACTATTGCTGGGCGAAGCGAGCCCGCTTAGCCCGATAGAGCGAAGGTCAAGGATATCTGATACTGAAAACAGTCAAAAAGCAGGTTTGATTGCTGGACACTAGGAGATTTATCATTTATCACTTAAGCCCTAAACTCTTAGCTGAGGGCCTCAGGCACCTTGGCACTTGCACGTATTTGTCTAGGCGGACTTCTACATACAAACCCACCTATCAATAATAGCATATGATCTGGCAGTCTGAGTAAGATATAGGGAAAGCAAAATAATCATGAGAAATACGAATGCTATGTTCTCCGTATGTGATTACTTGGCAGTAGAAAAGTCTGGCTGCTGTATCATCGTCGTGAGCATACTCTCTGTACCTGATACATAGAAGTGGAGTCCTCAGGCACATACGTACATGGGCCCATGAGACATTCTGCAACACTTTGCATATCAACACACTTCAACGACGTTATCTATCCTTTCTTGCAGTTGACGACTTGAGATGTCGCGGGAATGGAATCAATCGGGAGGCGACCGGAGAATACTGTAACGTAGAAAGAGGAGAACGTGAATGTATGCAGCTATTTTTCTCCGCCTAAAAGCGCCACAGCACGTACAGGTGTCTGATTGGGGTATAGCGAACACGAGAAGAAAAGCCACGGCCAAGAGCTGCCCCTGAGTAGGCTAACCCTGTTCGGGGGGGCCGAGCTGAACGCAAGTCATCAGCCCTAAGATTGATTGTCTGATACGTAAAGTGCTCTGCAACCACTCAGTTTAACTCAATAGAAGATCAGTGATTCGTGAAATTTGTAGTCACATGTCCAAATCTAATATAATATGATAGAATATAGATGGTAAAAACAAGCTGAGAGGTAAACATCAACTCCTCCTGTTCGTAGCCTCCCCTAAAGCAATGCCAACTAAACTTCGTTGCTGACGAAGCGGT
The DNA here is from genome assembly GCF_000003125.1 of Talaromyces stipitatus ATCC 10500. Classification (NCBI taxonomy): domain Eukaryota; kingdom Fungi; phylum Ascomycota; class Eurotiomycetes; order Eurotiales; family Trichocomaceae; genus Talaromyces; species Talaromyces stipitatus. The sequence goes on along the minus strand of NW_002990117.1, from coordinate 3,588,407 downwards.
CCGCCAAAAGGATCACCTTGGCTCGCTGTATACAGGGCTGGGCTGATGAGAGCATCGCGCTCTCGTTTAATCCGCATATACGCCAACTTTGTAAACCGGCCCACTTGATTCCAAAAATGTCGTCCTGCCTCGTGACTGGCTATACGATCGAGTAAATCCACCGTAGCGTCCCGTACTGCCACGTCTGGATGGAATAGTCCAAGACTTACGTAGAACAATCCAGCCTGACTTTCCGGTGTCACGGTCAATAACTGGCATACGCCCGCGTAATCACGAATCGCGTGCGAAAAGGCAAGATATATAGCAGCCGCCTCTTCCGCAGGGAGTTTCAAAGAACGCAGCCGATCGTGATGATGCTGCAAGTCCATTTGTTTGACAGGGCCAGTGGCATTGTACGAAGTAGCAACATCCTGTATAAATGCGTAGTAGGACCGGGTATTCCGCCACCCTTCAATTCGGTAGACGCATGCTGCCAGCTCGCGTTGCTTACTGGCCTCATCTGGCCACACATAGCCATGTCCCCGGAGCGATGCTGGATCTGCTGAATCTCCTTTGGAGCCACTGGGACTTGATGTGGCATCTTCCCCAGGTCCCATTATATATAGAGCCGACGCGCCGTACACTGTCTCTTCAAACGCCGCCGCTACTCTAGTGAATTTGTAGATAAATGCCCGCCACTTGGCTCGAATAACTCCTTCTCCATACCTTTGATTGATACTCCGTAGAATGTCATCCATAAACGCTACATCACCTGTAGGGTCTGCACCCTGGTTGGATGCATTACCTCCAGTAGGATGCTGAAAGAATTTTAGTCCTTCTGTTAGCGGTGCCTGTTCAATGCGACTGCTGATCTTCATCCGGCCGGTAGGGAGATCGCATAACAAATCCCACCATTCGGGGTGATTTGCAAATGTGGGATTAGTAACACCAGCAACAAATCCTGGTACCTTGAGAAGATCATCGATTTTAGTCAAATCTGTGTACGGGAAAGCATGGCGTGTAAACCCGCGAAGGATACCGCCAGATACCAAAGCACACGCAGCTAATACCGCTTCTGCTACCTCTCCTGATGGTCTATTATGTCCAAGGAAAATGACCCTCTTTTGTGTAAGCATAGCATTGACGAGCACGATTATAGGATGTGTATAAGCTCCATTGGTCGTAAGATGAGGATGAAGCGCAAATGGCTGTGGAGTCGTAGAGTGCGGTGTCGCGAAGATTTGAATAAGTTTGATGAGTGAAAAGTCGCCCACCGTCTCTGGCCAAATGACTGTGGGCACTTTTACTGGAATTGGTATATCGTTATATACCACTTTGGATTCGAATTCGTGTGTATCTCGTGGTAAGGCGTATCGGGATCTAGCCGTGGGCGACTCTGGGGAGGCGTCGGGACCACGGTCTGCCTCTTCATCTGCAACTCGCTGTTCGATCATGCGCTCGAACTTCTCAATAAACATGTCCTTCGAGTCACTTGCCTGTAAAATACTTCGTTCGAGGAGGTTGAACCGAGGTAATAAGGACAGATCCATTGCGTTGACAGCATTATATAGAGATGCAAGGGTCTCCGGGTAAGGTGACTTGAAATAATCTTCCAAGGCCAACAAAAGCAATGGCTACTACGGTTAGAATGTTCTCAAGAAGCATGTATCCCAGACGTACTTTGTATATATGCAGAAACGAATGACGCGTGCAAATTGCCATTGCTTTGACAACAGCGCCACTACTCTAGTTAGCCACTGCTACAAGCCATTATAGAATAGACGTACCGTCTTACTGTATTATCTTGCTTGGTATTGACCAAGTTCAAGACGTACATGAGCGGCGGCCCTTCTCCGCTATCTTCCTCGTCATCCGTGCTTTCAGCTGCATCTGACTGATCGTCCTCGTCATTATTTGAGTCTGCATCGCTTTCTTGCTCGATTTCGGTTTGTTGCTTCCTTCGTCTTCTTCTCCGTCTTTTGGGGCTTTCTCTTTCCGCATCTTCGTCATCCGACTCGGTGTCCTTGTGTAGGAAGAAAATGGTCCAATCCTGACTTCGTACGTGCGTCTGGTCGGGAAGCATAAGCTCTGCAAGCATACCCTCATCACCACTAATCGCACTGGGGTACTGATGTTCCATTATCGGACCGCGGTCGATGTGGAAAGAGGCAACAAGGATATATTCGACATGGCGTTCAGAAGAGTCAAGAGGGTATTGTGACTTGTATCGCCGCGTGCTGCGAAGGACATCTGGATGCTGGACCGATTGGCGCCTAGCATGATGGGCATTACTTGGGGAGCGTCTTAGAAATGAAGCGGCGGGCGACAATTTGGACTTTCCACTGGCACTGAGCTGTGTTGACGATGGAAACGATGGTGCGAGTGGGAATTTCTCTGTTTGAGAATCACCCGTCGGTATTCTGGAGGGGAACGGATTGGACATGTTGTGTTACGAGTAGTAGGTACCGACAAAACGAGTGGTCAACCCCGGCTGCGCAATTGGCCCGTCGCGTACGCACTGTCAGCATTGAATTAGCGATGAATTTCCAACTCGCCAGAACCCAACTGCGGCCTAGCTACAGGCGGCGACGTATGTGAGACGTACAGTAACAAAGCACACGACGTATTCGCAACGGGGATATTGGACGACTGCTTCTAGCCAGCCGGGACGATGTGCCTACTTGGTCACATATGATTCATAGCAATTGAGGGTGCGGCATGGTGGGATAGATTTCGTAATTGTAAATCCGGGTAGTCGGCGAATGCTGTGTCAATATCCGTCCAGCGTACAGAGCATAGAAAGTGGACGAGATATTTGACGTTGGTGTTTGATCTATCACAAATGAAGCCATCGAATTACCCCCCTGAGCGGGTTGTAGATTGGCCAATCAGCGCTCACCGCCCAGGCATGGCAACCGCCAACTTTCTGTGTTTACCCGGCAATTATCGCTATCTATTCAATTGTCGCGACAAACCATTCTCCTCAACCACCTCCGTTTCGTCCGATATACAAAGCAGCGTCGAAGAAAGAAAGGCCTGGTAGAACTTATGGTCTTGTATTTATGAAATTGATGAATCCCCAGTCTGCATCCGAATTACGCCAACTACCAATCCACGCCCTGATACGACAAGTAAACAAAGCTCCAGCCCTTGACGACGACGAGTCCCCGACCAGCACCACAACATTCAGCGTCGGAACTACACTATGAATTCAAATCTACCCTACAAACCATCTCCTTTGTCATTCAACTCTCCGCGGGCATCCCCTTTCCGACGGCCGTCATCGCCCGGCTCACCCACCACGGCAATCCGATCCAGCACACCGCCGGCCAACTCACCCGGAAGAGGGCATACGCCAGTCACATCTCCCAGCAAACTAAATCAATCATATACTGTGGGCGATAACGACGAAGCCCTTACAGAGGACGATCAGCCAGTCTCTCCAGCCAAGTCCCCGAGATGGAGGGAGCCGCCAGTGTCGCCTACAAAAGGCGCAGCCGCAGCCGCTAGGAACAGCTTCTCCTCACAGATAAGTGCACGATCGCTTCGTCTAAACATTGTCGGCAATGATACTTTATCAAAGTTACCCGCGTCTCAAGTGAGGGATATGCGGGAGGCGTTTCAGGTTCTGGACCGCGATAATGACGGTAGCGTCAATCGTGATGATGTCGCTGATGTACTGTCGAATCTGGGTATTTGGCTCACTCTTCATCAGAAATTTTCAAAAATTAACATATGAAATGAGCAGGCCAAGATCCATCATCTACTGCAACTGCTCAGTATTTTCCTGCTGGAGCAGCACAAACTATGAATCTACCCACATTTTTGAACACCCTGTCTGGTCTGCTGGCACCTTTATCTTCTCAAAAAGAGTTACTCAACGCATTTGCTGCATTTGATGATGATGATAGCGGGCAGGTAGACGTGGCCGAGCTTCGTGATGCACTGCTGCACACGAATCCGGATATTGGAGAAAGCCCGTTGACAGAAAGGGAGGTAGACGAAGTCTTGAGTGGGTTCACCGGACGAAGGGCATTTGGTGGTAGGGCGAAGCAAGCGTTCAGTGGTCAAAAGAGAGGCGACGTATTTTATTATGAGGATTTTGTTGGCAGTATTATGGGGAGTTCGGATAACGGGAACGGATCGAATAGTGCCGCAAAACCTCCTCCAGCTACATAGTCAGTGATATTTTCGTTCTTTTATTGCTATGGAAACTCGGCTTAGGTATGAAGGGGTATATATGGAGTCATTATAACTAATGGTTGCTTATGATATGTGTATGGTATCAAAATTTTGCAAATCACCCACTGCAGCTCGCCTATTACATATCCCCTGACTCGAAACGATACGAAAAGAAAGACAACTGTCCTCGAACCCATCACTCTATCTATGCATGGTAAACTATTTAGTGAAATGAGGCGCATTGATAAATAACCCCATCAACACGCCACCGAGGGTACCAGCAATGGGGATAGTAGCAAACCAAGCAATAAGCAACAGGCTGACTCGTTGCCAGTTGACGGCCTTGATGGTACCGTTACAGAGACCGACGCCGACGGTGGCACCGGTGATGCACATAGAGGTTGAGACAGGGAGGGAGTATTGGGAGAAGACGAGGACGGTGATGGCGGCACCCATTTCCATGGAGCAGCCTCGGCTGGGGGAGTGGTAGGTGATTTTGTTACCCATGACTATTGAGAATTCGCAGTTAGTTAAATTCGTCATGGAAAGAGGTGAGATAATGGCTTACCCTTCATGATATTGTAACCATAGGTGATCAGACCAATTGAGATACAACCAGACAAGACAGCGAGCTGCCAAACGGGCACAGGAGCCTTTGAAGCAGCAGCGCTACCAGTATTCCAGGCGGCGTAGATGACAGCCCAGGGACCAACAGAGTTGCCAATATCGTTGGCGCCGTGGGCAAAAGAGGCGGTACAAGCGGTAAGGACCTGGATGAAGGAATAGGTATGTTCGACTTCGTTGGGGTACTTTTTGGCATGGTCGTAGACACGTTGCATTCGTTGACCGTCGGGGGTACCAGCGACACCGGTCTGGGCGGCGTGGATATCATAGTGAAGACCGTACAAAAGACCGCAGGTAATCATTGCAGGGATACGCTTTGCGAGGATCTTGATGTTGTGGAGTTCGTAGATTTGACCGGGACCCATGGGGTTGTCACGAAGAGTGCGCATAGCCCAGCCGAGAGGGCCACGCTTCTGCATGAGTTTGGCGTGGAATTTGTCTTGACTTTGAGCAACGAGGTCCTTGTAGCTGAGTTGTTTCACTTCAGAAGTAACAAGGTGTCTTTCGTCCCTTTCGGAAGCAGACGTGTTTGATGCATCTGCCTTGTCAAACTTTTCCGCTTCCTGTGCAACGATATCAGGGGAACCGACGACGGTCTTATCATCGTCATCCTGGACAACGGCGTAGTTGGGGACTTTGGCTTCGAACTCTCCCTCAGGGGCAGGGCGCTTGAAGAGCAGTGGGCCATAAATGAACATCCACCATTTGACGGAGGGATCTTTCTTGATGACCTTTGCGTGAAGGAAAGGGAGAAAGAAGATGGCGGACAAGAGGCAGACACCGGCACCAGTACCCACGGTGACGGCGGCAATGTACCAGCCTGGCTTCTTGTTCAAGTGTAGGTTCGGGGATCCCTTGTACACGATAGACAAAGTACAGATTGTGGCAGCAACGAGGAAGAAGAATGGGGAGGTCCAGACAGCCCATGGCACGGGATTCTTGTGGATAAGAACAACAAGTTTAATTAACATGAAGATGGCAGAGGCAAACCCAGCAGAGATGGCGGGAGCCATGCCTAGACCAGCAAAAATAGCACCGAGGCCCTTTCCATCGTTCCATCCCCATTGGACCTTGGAGGCACCGACTGTTGCAACACCGACGCCAGCCACAGCAGAGATGAGCGAGTAGGTAGAAGAGACGTGAGCAGAGTGACGAGTACACCACATGACCCAGGACGAGGCGGCAGCGAGAGCGCAGGTGAATGCCAGCATCTGGACGCCGGCATCACCTTTGAAAGCCGAGTTGGGGATGATACCGTTCTTGATGGTATCAGCAGTTCTGGCGCCGACGGTGATGGCTCCGAGCATCTCAAAGACGGTACCGAGAACCATAGCTTGTCGGTAGGAGACCGATCGAGAGGACACGCTGGTGGCCCAGGAGTTGGCGACATCGTCTGACAAAAGTTAGTTAGAGGTTCAAGAATTGCAAAGCCCAGCACGAGCACTTACTTGCACCGTTGTTGTAGGCATCTAGCATGGCAAACAAAGTGCCAATGGCAAAGATGTAGTCATACTGGTGAAGCCTCATCTTGACTGTGATGATTGATACTGAGATCGGTGACGAGAAAGTGTCTGTCTTGGGCAGTACGTCCGGAGAAGGAGGAACAGGGTGATAGAGCCCTTTTAAGCCCTCCGTTCCATGTAGTCTGCGAGACAATTTTCCATATGATCCAGTATCCAATTGTCTTGCATCTGTTACATTCTCGCAAAACCCGCCTACGGCGCGAAGAAGTTTCCATGCGCACTATTGCCTATCTGGGCGGAATCTCTGGCACATTCTCTCGACCTGCATTGTGATTGATCGCCGCATGCTTGCCACCTTAACATCCAAAAGGCTGTTCGAAGCATCGAGTCTTGGAAGTTCTCCATATCTGCTTGGCGATAAAACTCAGAGAGAGTGGAGATGATGGGAAACAGCAGTTGGTTTCTTGCGAGGCGCAGACAGCCAAGAGAATATATAGTTCTGGACTGGTATTAGTATATGGCGTGATATCCATCCATTCAGGTTGTATGTCTCAGGCAACCCTAAGTTATGGGAGGCACTGACACATCGTAAGTCAAAGGATGAGAAAGTGAAAGATATACAAAGTCTTGGCATGGCGGAGCGGACCCTTCTTGGCATTTATTTCTTGGCGGCGGATGAGCTGCCTCAGGCCAATGGCGATCATGGGCTGGCACACGTGGTATACCTCGATTGATTTAAAGGAGTTGCACGTGCTCTCTGTCCATTCTTGGCTAAACGAGCTGAAATTCTGTATCTGGTTGCTGTAGCCGAGGTCTGCTTCAAAACACGAAGGGCACCATTGATCTCATGGTATGGCTGTTTCGCAGGTTCTAAAAGGCCTAGCGTCTGCATAAGTGTCTCTAGAATACGGAGACCCCGTAGTGCTTCGGAGATCCCGTATGCATAGCCTGCATTGGGTTAGGGTTTTGGTTTACTGTCCCGGATTAGGGCCTAGGGCTTAGGGCTACTATACCTGTTATCGGGCTGCGCGCCTCTCTTCTTCATCTATGCTCCTACACACTTCATGAACTGCTGTCATGTCAGTATGCTGCAATGCTATATATACATTGGACTTGTTTTATATACTCCGTATACCTCTACTTGTATATTGCAGAAGATGTAGGTTGACGCTGATTGGTCCAGCCGCCACAACGCGTCGGAGCTCCCCCCGCATATTCTGCCTGCTATCACTTCATCCGAACCATCTCTCAAAAGCCTTGGAACTTTCCCTTGATAAGATAATCAAGGAGCATCATGTCCAGCAACAGTAAAGTCTCGCTGGCCAACGCGAAACTTCAGGCATTTACTGCGCCTCCAGCTTCACCCCAGTCACCTCGCAGACTCCGCAAATATCAATCACACCAGTCTTTAACATCAACCGCATTTTCCAGCTTCGGACAGCCTTTACCAACGACCGCAACCGCGGGACACAATGGCAGTAATAATCGACAGCGCGATACCAGCATGACGCAAGATGTTCAATCAGATACGAATGTGCGCCCTCGGACACGTGGAAGATCGAACAGTGACTCGGGCTCAAGCAACCCCACGCCGTTGACGACGGGTACAGTAAGACCAAAGCGGCCGGCCAGGAAGACAGATTCGTCCGGTTTTTTGATCAAGAGATCGAGCTTAGATGCGTTATTACGGGACGGACCGGCTGATGGAAGGTTACTTGACACGTTACAAGAGTTGAGGTTGATGGTTCTGTCGAATAGAGTCGATGCAGACTCAGATGGGATGGTATGTGCAATAATAAATCAGCCCCGTGGGTTCCGCATAACTAATTGGCGGCTGCTAGTCTACATATCGAATATACCTCTGGCTAGCACTCCTCGGTGTCCCTCCACTACCCACAGACGAATACCTTGCCCTCGTTCACCGCGGCAGATCTCCAGCATATGCAAAAATCAGGAACGACACATTTCGAACGCTCGCCACCGATCCACTATTCAAACGGCGAGTTACAGAAGCCAGTTTGATTCGCTTATTGAATGCAGTAGCATGGAAATTGCATGATGCACAACAAGTCACCAAACCGTCATCGCGACCATCTTCGAGAAGAAAGGAGCTACTAGAGCTTGCTATAGATAGTCCGCCGACGATAGAGGAAGAGCCAGAGGGCGGCGACTCGGTACAACCTTTGGACAATCCGACTTCAAAACCGGCAATCTATGTCCAAGGCATGAATGTGCTCTGCGCTCCATTCCTCTACGCAGCTCGCAGCGAAGTCGAGGCTTTTGCGCTCTTTCATTACTTTGTCACAAAGGAGTGTCCGGGATACGTGCGAGGAGCTATGGATGGTGTTCACAAGGGTCTTCGTCTAGTTGACCGGTGTCTGGAAATTGTCGACCCGAAACTGGCGGCTTATCTGTTCTCCAAGGGGATGTATGCGGAATTGTATGCGTTTCCCTCTGTGCTGACACTGTGTGCCTGCACTCCACCATTGCCGGAAGTGCTTCATTTATGGGATTTCTTATTTGCATATGGCCCGCATTTGAATATCCTGTGTATTGTGGCACAGCTTAATCGAATGAGGGATGCCATTCTTCAAAGCGAGAGGTACGTCTAACTTCAGAAGTACAAAAACACATTCTTGAATCCATACTGACTGTCTCAGCCCAAATAAACTGTTACGCTCATTTCCGCCCCTTGAGGCAGACAAGGTGATAAGTCTGACAGTATCTTTTGTGCGAAAGATACCTGATGATCTATATGGGGACTTGGTTGATCACGCTAAGTGATTTTCAAAATATGAATGACACCACGAGCATTCCAAGGCGCTTATTTTGTCGCAATTTTTCGTTTGATGATAGACATTATGTTCGGAGCGATTTGGATAACATGTACATTGTGTGCATAATATGACCTTGCATTTTATTTCGGCATGATAACGAGTTAATATAGATTATGATATGATTATTTTTTTCTGTACTTCTAAGGTTATTTAGGACCGATCATCAGCAGCCTCCCATTGACATCTCGCACACTGACATAATCCCCCAAGCGCCCCCTTGGCCCAGGCTCTCCTCTCTTTAACATCAAGTCCAATATCACAGTAATGATTCAAAATCTCCTCGCCCTTTCGTATGAAGATGTCTCCCTTTTCGATCCTTGACTTTTCCTCCCCATTCTTCCGTCTCCAAACAGCCTTCTCGTCTGCCTTCCTAACCATAAAACAAATCTCTCCACCCCATTCCCATCTCACATTTGGATCGCAAGAATGGTTCGCTAGACACCACAGAGGATGCACAGCACAGACCTCCGGTCCACCGTCCCAGGTTGACAGACGGCCGGAAGCAGTGCCTCTGAATTTTGCGTATAGTGTATTCAAGATCCACGTATCATAGCGAGCGAGTATTGTGAAGGGATCAAGACCCATTTCTTCGAGCAGGCGGGTTGGTTGGAGGATGTTAAGTTGGAAGGAGAATGGTAGAGAATACTCATCCTGCACTTCCGAATCTGCCTCGTCTGTGTCAGGATGGTACTCGTGAAAGTCGCCCCATATATATTTCACCTCTGGCAAATCCAGCGGATGAACATCCTGTGTAGCGGCCATCGCAATCGCTCTGCCGAGTAACAAGAAATACAAATAATCAGCCTTGTCCTTTGGATCGGCAACATCTTTTCCAATTGATTCGAGCCCTTCTTGGCCACAGGTTGCGCCGTGATAAGTACTCTGAGCTTCATCGTGGCATTTCTGACTGCAGAAGATTGTGTCGTCGCATTCTTGACAGGCTACTGCTCCACCACCTCCCTCGTTTGTGTCTGTAGTGGTAGATGATAAATCTGGTAATGGCCCGTTGCAGGCATCGCATAAATCGTCATGTAGACGGTTCGTAGCCGTTAAGAGAGATGATTCTCGTAGAATGATCTCGCCTGGTCGAAGATCCCTTTTGGCAAAGAGGCCTAGTTGGATTGATACTTCTCCTTCTCCACTTTCAGCACTCTGTTTGGCATCTCCATGTAAAGCTGGTAATGCGACGGCTTTCACTTCAAGATCCGGTGCTACTGTCTCCAGCCGTCGATTCAATAAGTCCAATGTTTCAGGCGCTTTGCGATCTGGTTCGTGCTGATTCCATGGATAAAGGACTCTGCGCGCATTTCCCTGGCCTGGAAGCGTTATCATTTTCTCAGATGAAAGATCCAATCTCTCATCTACAGTTTTGAGTCGTGATATAATCCCTTTGAAGCTTTCATTGCTCTCAATCAAAGAAGATAAATGCTCAACAGCTCTATCCCGAAACTCAAACGCATCACGTAAACATCCACATTTTACCAGACTTGAAACAAGCAAGAGATACGTCTCGCCAATCATCGACTCATACTCTGGATATGTGATTTCGACAAATACTTCTTCTCCTTCCCCATCATTCGGAGGGTGAACCCGTCTTTGAGCAACGTACTCGGCTGATTCGGGCTCAACGACGCATTCGAGTAACGTCAATGATCTATAGGCATCTGCAGCAGTGAGGTCGTGGAATCCCAGTTCTGCGTATAGTTTTGCGCGGTCTAGGTAAATCTGTGGATTATGGGGATCGTGGTTGTTATATATTTTTGTCGATAGGTTGGATAGCTGAGACTGGATATCTGTGTTTGTCGTCATGACTGTGAATCGGTGGACGGGAATTCAATATTTATCAATTATGATTAATGCATATGTTAGCATGGTCGTACGTAGTATCAACTTCGTTCAGTCAAGCAGTTGGCGGGGTGTTAGAAAAATCTTTATCGGTACTTATCTTATCAGATCTATGGCATCTGACGTCTGCTTATGATTGGCTGCATCGTTTGCTTCGAACGTAGTTTGTTCTTCATGTTTTTAAGATCACTTTTGATTCAAATTATTTCTGATCTAAACTAATGCTGGCTTGACACGATATATATCCGCCTAAGATATCTCGCGATCCGAACGTAGCAGGTCCAAATCTCTGTGGAGGCAGACTAGATGTTTGCTAATCTGTAGTCAAAAGATTATAATTTATACACTGTCGAAAGAAATATCATGATAGTTTTTTTAAACTGTCGAGTCCGTCGTTTCTGTCGTTCTTTACTGTGGTGATAGGAAGCACTACTGGTAGCTTCGGATGGTGGTATGAATGATATAGGTGGCGGAATACTCACATAACCTAGAACGCGATATGAGCGGAACGTCGCAATCGATTCGTAGAAATTGAACTTACTGTGCAGTTTTCGTCGAGTACCAAAGTAGCACCTTCCCCTACCTCTACTCCTGCAGGATTCTCAGTTCCAAGGGTATGACGCTGTCCAATCGACGCGGCGAGTCGGGCCAACATACTTCTCTGTATGATATTAGTCGAGTCAACAAACGACGAGCTTGGACGTACTGTGATAAAAGCATCGCTAAGTCCACCTTGTCTTTCAATATCATTCTGACTCATGATCTGATAGCTATTTTTGATCCGTTTGCAACTTCGGAGACCAAATACTTGTGAACTGCCGGCAGTATTGCGCGGGCGAGCTCCGAACATGTTTGCCGGATGATCGGGGTTTAATACATTGACTCCATGGCGCGCATCATACTGAGCGCGTCTATCGGGAGAAAATATTTTGATCGTATTGTCGAGTCCAGAGACAGCCAAAGTCGGTTCGTATGGGTGACCTAGAAAAAATCATTATCCATGTTCGGCTTCTGACGAAAGATAGACAAACCCTGTACGATGTTCACCGTCTCTCCGTCACCCTCCAGAAGATTGACTAGTTTGGCTGTCTTTCGGTCCCAGATGAATACGTGTCCAGAGTCGCATCCGCTGACAACATACTCGTCATCCAACCCATAATAGTTGACATCCTTGACTGTTTTGATGTTACAATGTCCGCTATAAACTATTTCATGTGTTCCGCAAGGAACATCGCCGTCGACATCTTCCCTTCCCCGGTGGTTCGCAAGTCCACCGTGGCTCAAGAATCCAAAGACAGGGTCATCGACATCATGTTCATCGCCGTCAGAGTCGCCATTCTCATCGTCATTCATGTCATTGTCTTCTTCTCCGTCGTCGTCGTCGTCGTCGTCTTCGTCGGTGTAACCAAACTCAAAGCTCGCCCTTTCGTCAAACATGTCGAAATCATCTGATTCGTCCTGCAACCCATCACTAGGCCCGTTGACACCGCGCGAATCTGCAGTTGCTCCAACTCCGTCCGAGGTTGCAGTGTGTCGATTAGTAACAAGTCGAACTTCTTCGACCTCGTCTGAATTGTCTTCAGGATCAATATCTTCCTGTAACCGCTCGCACTCGTCATCGTCTTCATTATCTTCTTTGAGGAACGTTCGCAACCCTCCGAATGCACGGTTGACAAATTCAAAATTGATGCCTTCGCCCACACTCATCAGTAGACCCCGCCCGACTCTCACACCCCAGAACTTTACCGCTGCACGCCTGTTCAAAGCGCGAATTACCCGGTTCGACGAGTCATCACTATCCTCTACCACAGCCACATCATCTAGTTCTTCTAAAGGAAGTCGAACAGCCTTTTTGAAAGCAGTAACTGCAGCATGTTGAGTGGAAAAGATGATTCGCGATTCATCGTGTTCAAAACGGGAAGCGTCTACATTAACAATAGGTGACGAGTCGGCTAACTCTAGAAGATAAGGCACAAGATAACGTTCGATACCCTGCTCTCCTTCGAATTCCGGAATGGGAAATCGAGCACGATTCCGAGGCGAATTCTGACCTAGCTTAAATCCTTCCAGTAAGGACTGTCGACCGCCGTCCAACCACAGAAGAATTGCCTTGAGAAAGTCATAACCAAACTGGGACTCCGAGTCGATTATACCGTCTTCCGAAGGTGCGGGAACGATTTGCGCAAAACGTGCCGTCTGACTTTCGTCTATTCCACGTCCACCAAGCGTGAAAGCCAAAGTCCCAGAAGCCTGAACAAAACGCCGAGCAGCCTCACGGTTCCTTCTAAGCGTCTGCTGCATGATAACGACATCCGGAGAGGGATTCATCGGGTATCTCCATGATCCGTTAACTTCATCCATCTGTTCCAAACATACCGATGCGTGGCTGAGAGTCGTAGTGAAGGATGATTGATACGGTGTAAGATCATAGTGGCGTTGGGCCTGAGACATCTCCCGCACTGATGTCTCCAGAGAGAACAGGGCTTTTCGCATTTTGACAAGACCCTTGGCGATTTCTAGACTCAACTTTTGCGCTTCAGTAAGAACAGAGACTCTTGCTCTTTCGATGATATCCTCGGGCGTGTCTTCCTCCGCCATCGGAATTGGAATATGTTCCGATTCTCCATTGCCATAGCGAACCTGAAACGACATCTCCAACCCATCACCAGGAGTGTCGTCTGATCGTAGATAAGACAGATGTCTCCTATTCCCGCTTACAAGGGATGTGGCGGATGCTACCTTTTCTCGCTTTCGTTTTCTGGTAGAATTGGCCGTCTTCACTCCGTCGCCACTCCTCTCTCGAGCATCCGGACTGCGAATGAGATCGAAACTGTAGATCTGATCTCCAGACCAACTGACAATTATCTCATTCGGCCGCGCATCGCTAATCTTGCAGGCAGTGATATGGCCATTGTCTTGAGGTTTCATTTTAGACTGTCCTTTCGGGGCGAACCTTCGAACACACCTGGTTGCTTGGCTCATCATTTCATCTTCAAACGTGCCTGCCGAGGGAGTCGAACCGGCTATACGGCCTTTCTCCGCAAGTAAGTCGCGTCCAACCATTCGGCGATCGTGGAGAAAACAATGCAGATGAGCGCCACCTAACGCGATGTAATGCGGTTGAGACGCAGAACAAGAGATTGTGTTCAGGTCGAGATGGTATCGCTTATACGAGATCAAGGGGGCCGGGATATTCGAGTCATCGTGATGCACGCCAGGTCGATACGCCATGAAACCTTGTCCTCCACGTGGGGCGGGATATGCCGAAGACGGTTGACGCAGATCCCACTGGCGCACTTCGCCATCCTCTGAGCAGGTCAAGAACAGATACGGGGACGACTCCGTGACGATTCTCTTTACACGATCGGAATGCGAGCGATAGACACGACTATTTGTGTTGTGATGACTGAGATGGCGAGTTCCTGTGAAGAAATGAGCCATACGCCGGCTTCTTGTCGAGAATGTCTCGGTAGAAGCATTAGCGGAGCCATTCTTGAACGAGTATTCTACATCAAATATCCTGACTTCTGAGTCGCCGGCGCAGGTGAGAAGGATTTGATCGTTAGAATGGGGCATGAACTTGACGGAGAAGATATTTGCCGTGTGGCCCGTGTCAATCGAGGTGGTTAGGGCAAACGGAGACGCTGACGAGTCTGGTTGATATGAGTATATATTGAGGTAAGTGTCATCAGACCCGGATGCTAGCAGCTGTCCAGAGTTTGACCAGCTGTGTTTTGTCAGTGACTTCTGGCCCCTGTAGAGAGATGCAGTAGACATCGTCCAAGGGGTACATACCTCAAAGCATTGACACAACCAGTGTGGCCTCCAAGTTCGTTGACAATATCCAATTCATCGATCCACTCGGAGGCGCCGTAGAGACCTTTGAGGCTGACATCGTGGGGTCGATAGCCAAGTTCCCTCTGGAAGACCCTGTCGTACAAAGACGACTTCATCGCTGTTGGCTCCAGGTGCCTCGAGGTAAGCGACAGTGGGAAGGAGGAAGCGGGCGGGTCGTCGGATGACGTGTTGGTGGTTAGGAAGCTTGATTGTAGTAATGCAAGGCCTTTTTTGTCAAAGTCAGAAAGAAGAGAATTTGATTAATCATCCTTATTAGACGGGTGAGTGTATAACGGCTGGCAGAATCCTGAAAATGAACATCTCGCGGTGGGACTGTCGGTTCCTTTTTGGCCGAATCTTCACCACCAGATATGACCTTGGCAAGATAAAAATAGGATCTCGCAGTGGCTAGAACTGATCGAAAGGGTGTCCGCACAGACGCGTCGAAAAGAACAGATGGTGCGTCGATGCAACCGCAGGAAGAACTATTAGCATCAGATCACTGCAAGTCTGTGGAAGAGCTTTAGTGCCAATGGACAAGTTAGCTGAGACACAAGGAAAGCTCAATGTCACGTGTATAGACAATGAGGCGATCCGACGGCGAAGAAGTGAAACAGAAACTTGAAAGAGTTGCGATGCAAAATCAGGGAAGAAATGAATGAAGATGGATTCTGGTTGGAGGAGAACGGGACGGAACTTCTCTCCAGGTTTGGCAATTGGCAGGTCTGCAGATGGGGAAGGCGCGACTGACAAGAATCGTTTCAAGGTTTCAACGGGAAGGAGGGGGGGCCTACCCAATGACATCAGGCGGGTGAGCCAGCCAGTCTAATTGGACGCTAGACCAGATATAGCATAGTGCGAGGCCAGACTGTGGTCCATAGCGCCACCGGACAACGTTGCATGTGGCCTGAGGCAGACTATTTTCGAATCTGTACCGGAGTACGGAGGAATATTCTATGTCCGTAAAATACTGCTACCATGCCAAACAGGCGAACTTGATGCTATAGTGTACTATAACTCTCAACATTGTGCGTTACTCTTCAAACGCAAAGTATAGTATACTATTGACAACATCATATCCGCCAGCCAATCAGCACACCCCAAAGCGACCATATACCCCAGAAAGGAATAGTCAAGCACGACTGATGTGTAGCGCTAATCCCCAAACAGACTAGTGCAGACAAGTCGAACTTAATTTGGACTTTTTCCTCCAGCAATTCTGCTGGAATGTTCCATCCTCAAGTTAATCATGCGCTGGCAGCCATGGATGCATATTTATGGCCTGAGGAATAGCTCAGCTGCTGCGCACGTGAAATATAGGCGGCCATTCGGTTCTATTATGTTTTGCGCAGCAAGTTGACGGTAAACAGCTAATCAGTGAAACTACATCAGGATGGGCTCTTATCTCCTAAGCACTGTAAGCACGGGTCCTTTTTATGGAGACTTGGACATGAATCCATATTCGGAATTCCATTTTCCGAGGGGAACCGCGAAACTGATCGCCGATGTGTACGTAGCATACTTTATAGAGCGCAGCGGTAACTGCGGAGAGACTGCGGAGAGACTGCACGATACATAAGTTCAGCGCTTCGGTAGTGTCCGAGATGGTATATGTAATATATATATACATGTGATTTACAAATAAGAATAGGTGAGGAATCGATCTTCTGTACGAGTCATGCATCATTAATCATTTACCGCAGTTACAGTCTCTTCCAGATACCCGCCCCAGAACCCATCCCCGGATCAATCCGGACCTGATCTGCCGCGCAGGCAATCCATGCTTGCTCCAGCCTCACCGTCTCAGACTCCACGGCGCGCATTAATTTCAGCTCGTCGATCATAGACGTCCAAATATCTCGATGTCCTCTGGCGAGTCGTACAAGCGCCGAGTCGCTGTGTTTTTCGAAGAATTTCGTTTCGTCCAGCACGAATAACGATGTTTTTAGTAGTTCCCGCAAGCAGAGTTCGGCTTTGACGGTCAACTCGTCCACTTCATTCCTCCATGTTGGGCCGAGAGTATCGATGTATTCCGGTTCCCATTCCTTGGAGTCGTTTTGATCCTCTCGGCTTCGTTTAATATGTTCAGCCCTATCCAGCCATTCTTCAAAGACCTGAACAACTAGAGCGTACCGCCCGCTGCCGGCCGCGGTCATATCCGCAACTTCCTGAGTGACTCTCGAGAAACTCTGAATCTCGGCTTGAAAAGTAGCCCCGTTATTATCCTCTGCAAGACTTGCCGACTCCAGCGACCAGTCGTAAAGAGCTTCAAGATTCAATTGCTCTTGCGCACGTCTTTCCTCCTCCAAAATTATCCTATATGACGCAGCCACCTCATAGTATTTATCCCGTAATTGACGCTCCGCTCTTAACTTCCATTCTGCGTTCTCTCGTATCGACGACGAATGGAGGAGATAGAGTTGTAGGAATTCAGTCTGTAGAGCCGCAGTTTCCGGCGACGCATTCACAACCTCGTTACCAGCAACAGACTTGCCGGTATTCCTTCGGTCGCCCACGCTCCGGGGGACTTCTTTTTCCTTTTTAGGGCTAAAGTGTTGCTGGTACGTTGTAAATTGTGGACGGGCCTGTTTGACGGTGGTCGTTGTCCCTGTCCCAGACTTTTCCTGTGATCGCGAAGGCGCAGACAATCCCGGGGTTGCACCGGTATTGAGTACCTGACTTCGATGCCTTGCGTGTCCCCTTGCTTCTCCGACACTACTTATTTTCGGAGCGGATAGTTGGCGTAGAGATGCGGATCTGGTCGGCCGTGCTGGAGGTGGCATTGATGGTTTCTTCGGAGCAGATTTGGTGTCATTTTGCTGCTGTGGTTTAATGGGCGATTTTGGTCGTGTCGATATGCGCTCGCTTCGTGATTCAGTTTTTGCTCGCGAGCGAGGAGGATTTGTGCTCGTTGCGACGGGTTGCGCTTGTGGTATGTTGACATCTTCAGGTTCCGTCGGAGTCCTAGGAATCGGCTGCGCGTCAACTGATGGCTCTGATGTGGTTGTTGTCTGTGTTTTGACTGGTAATTGTTCATTTTGTTCTGTGTTTCTCGTAGGCTGCGTCTGTATCTGTGGCCTTCTCAATCCGGACGGTTGACTCCGGACCGCCATGCGCTGTGGAAGTAGACTCTTTCTGCTGGATGCATTGTCTGTGACTGTCAAGGTGGACGGTACGGGAATCGAAGAGCCTGTCGTGACTGATCGCTGTCTTTGAGGCAGTTTGAGGCTTCCAGGAGGGTTTCCGGGGCCATTGCGCGTTGTGGTGGTTGGCATCGGAATGTTTGTTTACGTTGAGAGAGCGGGGATGGCGTGTTGCAGGCCCAGTCGGATTGATGAAGTGCAATCTGAATGACGGTTGACATGCAGCCGCCGCGTCGATTCCGACTAAATCATGATAATTAATTTCGACGTTCGGTTTGTTGACATAGATTGATTATTGTTCTGAAGTCCCAAGGAGTAGGTCGCGATTGGTCCCCACCTTGATGGTCAGTGCTTCTAGAAGTCTTGGACGATCACAACAAAAAAAAAACACGTCAATTCCAAATGCTCTAATTTTGCAATTATCTACACTACTTAATTTTCTTCAATATCAAAGCGCATCTTGATTCAAAAAATTTCCTCTCTATCAACACAACTAATCTATAGACTGGCTCGCTTTGGAAAAGACACACTCTCCGTAGCCGCATTATCAGAGAACCAAGACACCTTATCTCCAGCCAAAGTATTGACCAATCCGCTCGGCAAAGTGTGACTCTCATCAGTATCAAAAATCCTCTTCAAAATATCCTTCTTCCCACCACCAGTAGCGACAAAGGCAATGCTCACGGCGTGCGTGACGACAGGCAAAGTAAGCGTAATACGTTTTGGGGGTGGTTTGGGTGAGTCGCTCACACCCACGACCCAGGCATGCTCTTCGCGGAGTTGCTCGTGGCCAGGGAACAAACTGCAGGTATGTCCATCGGGTCCCACACCGAGCAAGATCAGGTCGAAGATGGGTATTTTGACGCTATCCTTAGCGGCGAATGAGCGCTTGAGTTCTTCGGTGTAGAGGTCGGCCAATTCCGTTGGGTCTTCATCGTCGACATGCTTCTCATCAATAGGGATGACTTTGGGCGCACCAAGATTGGCAGGGATGTGGTCGAGGAGCTCCTCCTTGATTAGACGGTAATTGCTGTCAGGGTGGTTTAGCGGTACAGCGCGTTCATCGGCGAAGAAAATCTCCCACTTGGAGAATTGAGCTGTATCTTCGGGGGAGCCATTGCCGGGTGCAAGAAGGGCTTTGGCTAGAGTATTTGGGAGTGAACCGCCTGAGACGGCGACCCGGAAGACGTCGTGTTTTTTGAGGGCGGCGTTTTGGTTGTTTAGAATATATTTGCGCAGTTGTGTTGCGAGGGAGTCGATGTCTGCGAAGCTGTAGAGACTGGGCGAGCCTGCCATTGTGTATTCAGTCGCTATTATATATTAGAAGTGAGATTGGGTATGTTCCGGTTCTGCTAATCTCTCTCAATATTGAAAAAAGTTGAGTTGAGGAAAAAGGTGTAGAAGAGCGAAGAAGAGAGGGACATGGTGGGGTAGCTGGATGACGTCGTGTATACATTACTCATCATTCCTAAGCATAGTTAGTATTATTTACAGGATTACTACTATTACTGATTAGTTTCACTTGGTGAAAAAGAAGATAATAAGTAGGAGGAGTGCCAGCTCGTATAAACCACATTGAATTTCATGTAGCGGAGCCCTGACGAAGCTGCGATGGAGTTCGAACAAGGTTTGCTATCGACGCAAAATTCCTGCATCCTGCATACTTCGAGCACACGCAGGCGCAGTTACACTGCTGAATGCAGGATGGTTGTGTCCACTATGAAACCGCAGGAGAGAATACGCTACAATACTTGTCTCATAGGAGCGCAATGAGCATGATGATGTTTGGTGGCAACCGTCAACCAGTAATACCGTTCCTAACGCGCCTATTATTCGCGGCATGGCTGTTTCTCACCTGGCAAACCCGTGGCAGATTTACACATCATTCAGCAGTACATCACGAATTACACACAGATTCATGATGATCTAGCTCATATATAACAAGGCTACTCGCCCGTTCAGCATCTCAACCGAGTGGATTCAGATCAGTGAAACCATGGCTACAAATATCGAAACGCTCGCCGCTGCCAGAGCTGCATCTACGGCCGTCATCAAACACTATCAATGTGCGAATAATCGACACTACAATATCAATCTTATGCAAAGCTGACTATTTCCTAGCTCCTAGTGTTGGCGGTCTAGATCAGCTGTATTGCTGACCATTCGTTCTTTGGTTGAAGACCCGCGGACAGGCAAAAGGATTAGCAGAATCTTGTGACGTTGATGATTAAGAGATTACTCTCATAAGGGTTTTAGATTAATGTTGAAAAGGGAGTTTCGGATCTTTTGCAGGAAGGGGGTTTCGCGTTAGAGGATGTTAATCCGGTGATATGGAGGTTAGTTGTTTCCTCCTAGTTTCGGTTTCTCATAAGCAACAAGTTCAGTCCTTGGCACTTTAATCACATTGGAGATCTCTCCACGTTTCCCACTTCTACCATCTTGCCAACTTGGTAGTCGGACCAGGCATAATAGCAGGAAGACTATCTTCTTAGCCTAAAGATTCAGCTACCTATGTACCTTGACTCAGACTGATATTCAAAGCCAGTTTATTCACAGGATAGAATCAGACAAGTTCAATCTATAGAAAAGTAAATATTTTAGATTATTTCAGCAACAGCTCATTTTATCTACTCGATATATCTAGCCATACCGTCAGGCATATATATTCGCTTATGCGCACCATAGACTCATTCCTCCTTATGGAGGCTGATACCTCCTATCATGGCGGAAAGTACCAACCATCACCATATCTACCACTTCCAGAGAGTATCGACCTCCATGACACGGAATCAATGTGTCCATGCTCCATCTTCGAGGGTATCCATCCAAACGCCGCAGAGTTATTGGACGCAACCGGTCTACGGTATCCAGGTGAAGGAAGACGGGAGTAGTGTTGCTCACGATCTTCCTCGCGGGATGCGAATGCATGGAGAGATTAGTAAGTGGAAGGATATCGGACAATAGAGGTTTGTTCGTGATCGGAAGCTGCCAGTAGATGGGGATGATGTTCAGTAGAACTGATTGCCGAGGAAGATGCAAACCCATTCATTCAGCTGATACACACTACGTAGTCTGATTAATTTTGACCCACGAGGGAATAAAAACCGATCTGTCCGGTTCTGACTGCCCGCGTATCCTAAGAATTGAACAGACTAACAACTTCTTCGTGATGTCCAACATACTCTTATATGATTGGTTCTTGTATACCTCAACTTCAACTATGGATCCAATACCGTGATCTTATTGGCCAACATGTCATATGCAGCTAAGCATCAACTTTTCTCTGTTTCGGGGATAGCGTCACTTCGGGTTTTCCACTACCCCATTTGGTATCGTTTCTCAGCTCTGTTGTAGAGAGGGGAAAGTATATATATAGTCCTGGATCATCCCATCTGGGGGTCATTGTATTCAGCATCGACTTTCCATCTTTAGTTTATCTTGTTCTCTAGTTCAGTTTCTAGACGTACAATGGACACCCTCTCCCTCACTGGCAAAGTAGCCATCATCACAGGCTCAGGTCGTGAGACTGGCATCGGTGCGGGGATCGCTGCTGCATTGGCTCGTAACGGTGCTTGGGTGGTTATTAACCATGTCTCAGATACGACTGCGCCTCGAGCTGCGAAAGTCGCTGAATCGCTTAATCAGAATACTTCCGGAAAGGCAGTTGTGGTTCAGGCGGACGTGTCTTCAGCGGAGGGAGCAAAGATGCTTGTTAATGAGACTCTGAGGTTGTTTGGGGTTGATCATGTTGATATTTTGGGTATGCTCCAAAAATTGCCTTTAGTCTCGTTAGGATAATGGCTGACTGGACAGTCAACAATGCGGCAACTGGTTCTCTTGAGCCGTTCCTCAACGTATCTTCCTCATCAATGGAAAGCACCTTTCGATCGATCGTGTTTGCACCCGTATACATGATCCAATCCGTTATACCACACATGCCTCGCGGTGGACGTATCATCAACATTGGAAGTGTCGCATCGAAAATCTGCCCGTCGCCCATCGCAATCTATGCTGGCGCAAAGGCTGCCGCGGATGCAATGACTTTCGCCATGTCAATGGAGCTGGGTCGAGGATATGGAGTGACCATCAACACTGTGATGCCAGGGGGTGTTGCGACTGATGCGTTCCCCAAGGAGATTATGGAGAAGATGCATGAACCCTTGATTGCGATGACGAGAGCCGAAGAGAGGATCGGGACGACTGAGGATATTGGCGATGCGGTGCTGTTGCTTTGTAATGAGAAGAGTAGGTGGATCACGGGGCAGGTTATTAGTGTTAGTGGAGGGGTCACTGGTGGTTGATCGGACTCGAATTGTTGCATGTATGATAAATCAAGGCTGCGCCGCATTGTCAATTGCAGTGAGAAGTGTTTCGTTTTCTGCACCCATGCCACAGACAACGTCAACCCAAGCAATGTCACGAGATCGTTGAAGAGCATCAGTCGCGGACTGTATTCCCATGTGGTGCATGCATCTGCGGATTTCGGCAACGTAGAGCGTGCGATCCACAAATGGCTGTAGAGCGGCAACGATAAGAATACTCCATAGTTGAAGACTTTGTAATGCATCGTCAGGTTGATATAACGAGGGACTCCTCCAGTATATTGACAAGACTAAGGAGAATTTTGCCGTCAGAGTTGTAAGCTCTATTTCATCTAGGGCGAACGAATATAGCCGCTTCAAGGCGGCTAGAAGAATGAGCATGCACAGACGTGTCATCTCGCAGAACAGTTTTGCAGAGTCAATTGTGCCATCAGTTTGCAGATCGAGTCGTGGGGTGGAAAGTAGAATATGAGCAACAGGGCCAATGGTGTGAAGGGGACTGAGGTCGTCTTCTCGTCTCCAGAATTCGGGTTCATGGTGACGGGCATTCACAATGTCGGCAATGACTTTGATTCTGTCCAATGCATTGATTACAGGGCACATCGCAGCGTTATTCTCGTGCATCAGTTTGCAGATAATATGCTCCAACAGTGGTGTCCGGCCGGGTAGGCGCGACGGCAAGTTATTCATGTATTCTGGAAAGTGTGGGTAGGTGTCGTGTGTAGCCGAACCTAGGACATCATACCTGCCAATCTTGGATTAGTGATAGGAAGCAAACACAGAGAAAGGTCTTACCATGATGCCCAGAGTGCGAGATTGCTGTCAATATTTTTGTATCCGCCGCGAACCTGTATGATTCGATGTAAGCCTTTCATGTGGGTTTCCCAGCGAGTCCACGAGCCGACATATATCTATTCAGATATTCGTTAGTCGTTGATTACAGTGAAAAATAGATATTCTTACATCATGGCAAATAAGCCCGAGAACAGTCACAATAACACCTTCACTAGTACAGTCGTCACGACATTCCAGCCGTTTAGTGACTTGTCTCAGACACTGGCCGTAATATTCCAACGCTTCCGAGCATTTCTCATACTGAAACGTATCTGGCTGCTTCCTCTGTGCCATGAACATGGCCGCATTAGCCATGCATAACTGGAATGCAGTGGCATCCGTCAAGGCCATTGAGAACCAGACGGTGCGAAATGGACGGAAGACATAATCGGATTCCGCAATCACTTTGACGTGTCAGTCAGTCAGGATATCAGCCGTCGTTTCAAGTAGATACGCACTGAAATAGATGAGCTCTTGTGCTCTGGTATGAAACTGAACCGGAAAGGGCCATGATCCCAATGACTTTTGGATCGGGAATTCTCCTCGAGCAACTGTATCCGCATACACCCTCTCAAGAGCATATGTTATCGTTTGTAACCTTTTCGGGCGGCTCCGTCGGCCTAGGCCATCTCGTATGGAGTGACTCCGGATAGAGCGCTGTATGTCTTGTTTTTTGATATCGTCTGGATGATTTGCATGAACGAAGAGGATATTTACCTCGGGCATGTTTAACCTGGCGCCGAGACCGATTGAGCGACCATTCTAGACCGCTGTAGGCACGTATGATGTTGTCTAGACACCAAAACAAATAGCCGGGCGAGCCCACTAAGGCTGCAGGGTTATCATCGAGCAACACCTGATCGTGGTGTGGTGAACGCGGAGAAGGGAGGAAGATTGGCAGGAGAGAGCAAACCCCGGTTGGCGGGGTTAGCGTCGACTGCCTTAGGGTTAGGGCTTCACGGCTTAGGGTTTCTTGTGAGAAACATCGCGAATATTTCCAGTTGATTCAATGCCCTAGTCACACAGTTGAAGTACACGGGCAAGTCCATCCCCAATATGGCAAATTTTTACTTTTTTTCTTTCATCTCTTCGACGCGAGTCACATTTGATCCTGAAATCAACGCGTATCTTGATCAACAAAAAATCTGGAGACAGAAATCCGAAGACTTGAAAGAGTGGATACATGGAGGCCACTTGATCATCAATACTCGTGAGTTGACTCGGCTCTACAGTTGATACATTGATCCTGTGTCTGAAAGCATATCGCCAGATAGCCAAAAATGACAATCGGGTTGCATCAGTGGCGAGAGTGCTCCCCCTTCGCCGAACCAAAGGAAGTGACTCTTGAAAGAAGATTCGTTCCTCAGGAGATCTATGGTGCAAACATCGACGAGAAAATTGTCCAAGTCCCCGTCCACAAATGGGTGTTTCTCGCCTGCGAGAATGCATCAAGGTGTTGGTCCCACAATCTACCAGCGCATACGGATTGCCTCGTCATCGCGGTTAATGGTGCCTGTCAACGCAATGCTGCAGGCAAGGTAGAAACTCCATTGGGGTGTATGTTGGCAAGAATAGCCCATACAACGTCGGGCATAAACATAGACGTTGAGGATGCTGGCCGGGCGGGCGGCCATGTTGCCGAATTGCATGCTGCTCTCTATGGTCTTCAGCAAGCTGCGGCTACTGCTTGGGAGCGGGAAATGTCAGAAGAGAGAGACAGCGGCAGACCATCAATGATCGCGATCAAGTCGGATTCTCCCTATCTCGTGAGGAGCATGACGGACTAGATTCTAGCATGGGAGAAGAACGGGTATCGCACGACCAAGGGGACTCCCGTTGTGCACACGGAACTGTGTGAAAAGCTGGAGGCCGCTTACTGGAGCCTGTGCGGTGCCCATGAAAGTCGACGTGTCTACATCTATTTCTAGCTTGTTGATAGGCCTCTGGAGGGGGAATCGGGAAGCTTGGGATTTGTGCTATGGTGCTTTTAAGAAGTCGAAGACATAGAGATCGGGGACACTTGCCTGTATCGGAACATGTATCTGATTCATTTTTTAGGGTTAACAGGGTTACGTACTTACCGTAGTTCCGAACAGCAAATGCAACCTTGGAACAGTTCTGCCTCCGCATCATCTTTCGAGCCGAGTAAGTTACATAAGAGATGATAGGGAGAAAGCGCGGAAGTAGGCAAGTTACGGCTGAAACCTGGCGGAGGCCTGAGGGCTGGCAGATGAACCGGTTCGGTCCGGATTGCAGATTGGCCAATGAAGAGTTTTTCATCGATCGATTAGAGAAATCTAAAAAAAAAAAAAAAAAAAAAAAAAAGAGGCAAGGGAATAAAATGTTTGGCTTGGTGGATAGCCGTCAGACTATTAGATATAGTTTGTCGCATCGTGTAGCAGCCTTTGCCGATCTGAGATCCGACATCAATAACATATTACTTACTACATACGTACCCTAGGTACTACATAGTATAGTATGGCATAGTATCATACGTATTGGTATGGTATACTATGTAGTAAGAGTAAAAGACAACTCAGTCGCTAAACAAATAGCAAATGTATGATGACGTTAAGCGTGCAATCTAGTAATTTCTAGAGAAAGTCGATGGTAACTGACGGTAATACGGACCGACGGTGGGACTGCCCATACCGTGGGCTGATGTAAACATATTTTCGGATATACCTCACCTGTTGATAAACTTAATGGGAAATACGGAGTATAAGTCTGTAGCATGTTTATATAAGTCTAGCAAAAGTCCTAGTCAGAAACTCGTTTGTCAACTCGACTGAAGCAAAAAGTATTAGACTGCAGTTCTCCAATGATTGGTGACTTAGCGTTTACTCGATTCGTGCTGTACTCGTACCGTATTGTACTGCCACCGTATCGTACTCCACTTTCCTCATCCTCTCCTTGATCCTCTCGGCACAATCATAAATTCACCCTCAACTCCTCCAGTTCTTGAACGTCAACAATCCTATCCTCAACACAGTCATCCATCCCTCGACTGACTCAGCTCGTTCGGCCGCTGCTTACCGAGCGTCACGGCCGAAGGCTTGCCTCGCTTGTGCACACGTTCCACAATCACGCGCCATCAGACAATAACCGTGCCTAGCTCATCCGCTTTCCTTCTGCCTAACCACATGCGAACTTCTCATATATCGACACTTAAGCGACTGATATTTATTATCATTCTATCACGCCCCCGACTCAGCTATCTCGCCAATCAATACCATCATTATCAGCGATTCAATATTCTGAGAACATCACCATGAGCTCCCCCTCGATTCGGCTGCAGACACCCACGGACCCTTCCGTCCGGCTCACCACTCCACGGTCATCCTCCGACTCACAGTCATCGAATTTCCTCGACATCGTGCGGTGCTCTCGCTGCCAGCGATCTCTCAGCATCAATGGTGCAACTCCTGCCGCGGGAGTTGTCCAATTCGGCATGAATTCATACTACTGCAGTCGATGTGCGTCAATGGTCGGATTCAACAATCGCTGAACCTATCACCCACAACTCAAGCAATATTTTTTTTCACAAAAAGATCGATTCCCCTGGCAACAGAGTTATCTCGACACCATATCATTCCTAGCTTCGTCGGGTGCCTGTGTCTACGGACACGGACGCATTTCGGGCATCAAAAAGCTCGACATACAATTTGGGCGGAAAACTGTTACGCGAATTGCACGATTGAACGTATCTGGCACGACCAAAGTATACGATGTGTCGATGCTTTTAAACACAGTTATCGAAACCGAGCGTCAAAATCTCACGTCAGAGTCTATGTTGTCGAGTTGCCATAGCCGAGAACACGACATGAGCGGTATTATTATCAAGTTACCTCTTGCGATGCGACTTGGACACATACATTTATTTGTATGGTTACAGTGCATCTGGAATGCATCTGAGATTATCACACTACATCATGGATAGGGGTTATTTTTACTATTGAGAGATATATCAATGGTCCGTTGTTTGCGCTATTGTTATCATTGTTTATTGCTTGCTTTTATTTATAGTTACGATATCCTCACCTAGCGCGTTTCTTTGTATTTACTTAGCGATTCAGGACAACAGAGATAGTTGATTCTTGATGAAACTATTCCAGGCGTTCTTGTTTTGTTCCTTGTTCTATTGATACCCATGACTTTCTTTGGCCTGTGAGTGAGTACCTTGCGAGTACTTGAGCGTTTTTATTGATATCCCGAGTTGACCCAATTCTCAACTACATTATGATTTTTATTCCTGTGTGATACCCTCTTATTACCTTATAGCCTTATAATGATGTTACTATATGCAATGAAAAATTTTCTCTGCAATAAATTGCAATGTCGACCGGGAGTCTGTACGTAATCGATGAGGCGTTCATCTAAGCCATCACTGCGCGTTTCAAAGGCCTTACCTAATCCGGCGTATTTATCATCCACCTACTCGAATAGGAAAGTGCTAAGCAAACATTGCTTCGTTAGGGCTAGATACGAGGGTTAGAACTTTTGAAAACTTTTTCATGCGCTTTGGATCTAATTTATTTATCTGGGTATGTATCGGGAATGACTTCCGTCTGTACCAAGGGCTCATGACCTTGGGTGGTGAGTAAAGTCTGGTAATCCCGTCAATCAGAGTTCATGTTAGGAATTCACTTGGGATTATTGGATGGTATCGTCGATAAAGGCCGACGATGGACCGGAGATGGCGTTTGGATGACACACGTCCTAGATCATTTGGAGCTATTGACAGAAAGTTTAGGATGAGGTAGATCTGTGTCAGATTTTGATACTTGAAGAAAACTAGGTGATAACATTTTCTCTAAAACAAAAGCGTCTGGTTTTCTCTTTGGAGAGGGAAATTGATCAGTCTGTCCATAACCATACGCAATCCTTTACTCAGACAATCCAAGACTCCTGAAAATGGCATCAGCATCGTCCTCATTAACAACAGGAATACCATCAATCTCCAACACCATCAGACAGGACCACGTCCAACTTCGCAACGAATATAACAAGATCCTGGGCACGTTTGATCCAGAGGAAAGAGTCAGATGGCAGAACCAGTTTACTTGGGACCTGGCGCGGCATTCAGTGGGTGAAGAGTTGGTTGTTTATCCGGCTCTTGAGAAGATCGTGGCGGATGGGAAGAGGGTTGCCGATAGGGATAGGGAGGATCATCAGATTGTATTTCTCCTCCGACCCCGTCAAAAAAAAAGGTGATCTTGGTTATTGACTTACTTATCGCAGGTAAAAGAATACCTCTACAAATTCCAAGCCCTCAAACCAACCGATACCGAATTCGAGCCTACCCTCCGCAATCTCTGGGGCGATCTGAGCGCACACATACGCAAGGAAGAAGAGGAAGATCTCATCCAGCTAGAGAATGGATTAAGTGAACAGGATTCACTCAAATTGGCGGCGAATTTTGCCAGAACAAAAATGTTTGTGCCGACTAGGAGTCATCCAATGGCGCCGGATAAGCCACCCTTTGAGACGGTCGCCGGGTTGTTGGCGGCGCCGATGGATAAGTTGGTGGATATTTTTAGGAGGTTTCCTGAGTAGATTTATATGTGTGTAGGTGCCATCTGGTGGTCTCGGGGCTAGGGCTAGGGCATGGGCATGGAATGAGTTTTGCTGCAAATGGAAATTGTGTAACACAGTCTTAATACTTGTTCGAATATCATAACCCATAATTGGTCATTCAATATCTTATCCGAGTAGTATGAGGTAGATGTAAAA
This sequence comes from Talaromyces stipitatus ATCC 10500, assembly GCF_000003125.1. Classification (NCBI taxonomy): domain Eukaryota; kingdom Fungi; phylum Ascomycota; class Eurotiomycetes; order Eurotiales; family Trichocomaceae; genus Talaromyces; species Talaromyces stipitatus. Next base: position 3,559,608 of record NW_002990117.1, on the reverse strand, counting down.
TGAGTCCTGGTCGATAATCCGCCTCGACAAGATGTTCGTCGGACTCTGTAGTCTCTCGCGAGGAGATGTACAAAGACTCAATCAAGAGATTCTCCTTTAAAGTATGACGGGTTTGCTTGTTCGGTGGTTGTTTTCGAGATCCATTCTTGATGATACATATAGTCATGTTATTAGATGTTGACACATATTTGGTAAATGTTTTAAGCATATGTTATGGCCGACTTCAGCCGTTAATGTGGTCTGCATGGATTCTTCCGAAAGGTGTCAAAGTCTTAATACACATCGTATCCAGGAAGAGTATTTGGAAATTCGAGTGTCTGTCCCATTAAAAGTGTTCCAATCTCACTAGAAGATGGATTGTTCGAGAAGTATAGACCTAAGAACTGATATGATAGTGTACTGTTGCCGTAGCTTGAAAATGTAGGTTCCAGATTGACCTTTTCACCGAGATTTGAAACGCTTCAGTTGGTGTCTTGTCTGCATCTTCAGGAAGATCTTCTGTAATCATCTCCCGTACCATGCGGATAATCTCACGGTTAAGCACCATGGACTTGACGTTGGCCAACTTGCTACGAATGTCGTCAGCTGCATCCTTGGTGATACGGGTGATTATACGCCCGGCGTCACTATTTGCGCTCTCCACAAGAGACGCCTCAGTGGCGATGGTCTAAAAACTATCTAACAGATCTTAGGCCCTCTCCCACCGTTCAGCTATGATCAGAATATTGTTAGAACAAGCACGAATTGCCTCTAGAACTCTTTTTGAGTTGTATGATCGCTCCTGAATTTTGAGGGTGTGGCCCACAAACAATATAAAATAGTTGTACCAACTGAAAACTGACTGATGAGCTGGAAGAGTAATGTTAGCATGTATCTGATTACAACTAATTACACAACTTACACCTGGCCAGGGATGAGGAATCGTTTTGTAATTTGGATTCCGCTGCATCCTGAAGCTGAGATCTCTAACGTTCTAGCTTTGATAGAATATAGGATCTCCAATCTGACAGGGAGTCAAAGTACGCGGAAAAATCTGAACTCATGGTAACGTTGAGAACTTCGGATTGGATAATTTGACAACGTTCTTGATGTAGTACTGCCGAGACCGATGTGAAAGTTGAGGGGCTGAGTGATACCGAAGAGCCTTTTACAAGTCCCGTATCATCGATGTTGTCAAAAAGCTATATTCGTTAGTATACTTCTAATTCATGGAAATAGAACTTACGGGCACAGTGATATTGTCATCTGCTATGGAAAGAGGAATCCTCAGGACGCCACAAGCCAGGCGATCCAGTCCGTAGGCCACCCAGAATGCCCGCCGACGCATTTGAATTTCAATACGGGATGTATCATCAATGGGCTCCGGTTCAACCTCAGCGGAATGAAATTGGACTACAATTAAATATCTTGTGTACGAGATCATGAGGGTAATCTATTCCGCTGATGGTGAAAAGATGGCATGCAGAGACATCATCAGGTAGACCTGAACATGTAATAAACGATTTGGATACTTCAGAACCGAAGGTAAATAGCGGCTAATCGCTTGATCATAGAAGTTCTATAAAATCTTAGTCAAAGGTTCAATGAAAAGTGAAATACTTTCGAACTATTTATTTGAGAAGTATGTGAGACACTTGTAGGATTTTTCGGATCGAGAAGCAAGGCAACCGCAAAAAGCTATTCAGTCAACTTAATAGCGCATAAGAACTCAGAATGGAGGACAAATATCGTACCATGTTAACAAAAGTCCTTGCCACACATCGACGTGGCTTGTTTCGTGTAACCGTTGTCTCCAGGCTGCATGCCATGTATACACAGTTGCTCTAAGAGGTATCTATATCTAATTTCCTCATCGCTGAAGCTCCTTCGAATTCATATATCTTTCCAAGAATCCGAGCAATGTTTTAATGTATGGTAGAAATAGGAGAACGTAGATAGAATGAGGCAAAGTCTAGCTCTCATCTCACCTGTCCAGGTAACAGACTTGAAAATGTTCCGTCGTTCATTTTACCTACCTGATGGTGGCTCTTTTCCCCGTGAAACTTTTCTAGGTATACTTCTGGCGTAAATTACACTGGTACGTTATGAGGCATATTCTATACAGACAGGGACTTATCTACCTACAGTTGGATTGGCCATTGCTGGTGATCAATGGTGTAGGCATACTTATAGACAGAATTGGATATATGCAGTAATGTTCATATCAAAAGATCAGTAATCACATTACAAGGTTCGGTGGAAAGTTGCTCTTAGAACTATGTACTGCGCGAGTGAAGAGCTTAACCGAAACGGTTCTACTTGGGCCCCTTGACCACGCCTTCGCCCATCCTAAGACACCTTTCAGCACCATAAATATTCATAGTAGCCGTCTCAAGCAAAGCATCAGCAAGATACGCTCCACTAAATTTGACCCGCGCATATCCAGAATCCTCCACATCCACATCTCGAACTCCATAACCTCTAATATGCAAATCCGTATAGGTCACTCCAAGCTCAGGACCCTGGACCTTATCCATATACGCTGCAATTCCACATTTCTACCAAAGACGGCTGGCTAAACTCTTCCGTAGCGCGTCTCTGCCCTTGCAATGCCCAGATGGGCTGAACATGCCATACCACACCGTATTTCTTTGGCAGAATCCCAGGGGAAATTCTTGGCTTGCTCTGGGGTACGTGGCAGATCACAGTCGAAGAAAAGTTGGGAGAAGAGGGGTTCGGGGAGATGCTTCTTTGCGAGTGCGCGACGTTCGCTAAGGAAGGGACAGGAAGTGCTTGTTGTAGCCTCAGCGACGGCGGTTTGATAAGATTTGAGTTCTTCGATAGAAGAGGTCGAGGCAACGGAAGCTACGGCGTCGTCAAACGTCTTGAGTTCGGCGGAATTGATCCATGCCTTTCGAGCTGCAGTGATGTCTTCTCCGTTCGCGAGGGCGCGGTTGAAAATGGTGGTCAGGGGATCGACTGGTTTTGTTGCTCCGAGGACCCATGTGTTGTCACGCGAGTCTACGATGGATGTAATATAGCTAGAGTGATTGGTGTCACAGCGACATAGCAGGATCTATAGTTGTCAGAAAGTGGTGATGTTGGTTGTTATCAACAGGGGTATACGTACTGTCTCTGCGTTCATAACATCAATCTGGGTACGAGCAGCAGTTAGACGAGACAGGTGCTCGCTTGTTGGAATAACAGTTCGTCCTTCCCCAGTGATGAATTTCTTTGCACCTGAACATCACGTCAGCCACTTTTTTCTAGAACGTTTGATGTGTCAACATACCGATAGCAAAATCATCCAAATGAAATATAGCAACACCCGCCTCTACAAAAGCCCTAGTTATCTTCATAGTATGCGTAAGTCCTCCGAGCCCCATATCCCCATCAGCCACAATCAGCGTCAATAATTCCCAATTATCCAACTCTTCTCGCTCTTCTTTTGGATAAAGGAAACAATATTGACGTTGACGCTGACCCTGCCATTTTTGAGAGCGGAATATCTTGTTCACTACGCCTGGTACAGTATCCCGTGGATAGTCTGCGTGATCCATTCCTGGTTGACTGACTTCGGAATAGCCACATGGAGCGCCGGATACATAGACAGTCTAAGTTCTGTACTTGGATCAGTTCCAGCAATCAATGGAGCATCATAGTTGCCTGAAAAAGGAATTTACCCTGTTGATGTTTCGCCATAACGCCTGCTTGTAGAGGATCAGTGCAGCCGAAAGTAAGGTCACGGGTACCATTCTTCTCATGCTCAATCATCTGATCCCAAAGTTTAAGCGCCATTTCACTTGAAGAATATTTCTGCTTGACCGTGCCGCGAAGGGCTGCAATTCGCTCGGCTGGATAGAGGCTGATTTAAGGCGATTAGTTTCGTCCTATGAACAAATATTCTGCTATTGATACATACCGCTTTAATTAGCGTTGCTTCTCACTTGATTCCCACCATGCTTCTATTTCAGCAACTTCTTTGTCGAAAGCTTCCCGCTCTGCGTCGAGGGTGGTTTTGACCTGAGGCATTCATAGATTTGTGTGTTGGCCAATAATGATGTATCATTCAGACAGGAGTACCTACTGTTGTGTGACAGGCAACTATCCAGCACAATATAAGTGATGCTTTAAAAATTTGAGAACAAATGTGAAGAGAAAACCATGTGAGAACCGCTCATTTGTATCGTTGTTTCAAAACATCTAGATTCATTAACCACGGAGTCAGCCTCCGAGTCCGAAGGGCAACCGATAGGAGCTCAGGTACGACATATCATTCCCGTCCATGCAATATTGAGCCCATTGGTATGCTTGCAATGGACTACTTGTCTTGGATAAAGACAGATAGGTCCTGCGGGGTCACAGGAAATCAATATCCTTATCAGAATGCTTCTCCCCACGCTGTCGGACTTCGGACACGCTAGGACTGTTGACTGTCCGATATCTCCACCGTCGGATCGACATAGCTCTTTTATCATTTATGACATTGCTTGTTGATATTGCAGGTCAATAAGTTGGACGATTAATGGAACTGGGGATAAGTGACGCGGACCATGGCCCCGAATTCGTGGCAATGCATGAACCGGGATTGTCCAACAAAGAATCATGAAATAAGATGCTCTAGTTCAAAGACCCTCGAGCTTCTGATCTTGTTATGAGATAGATCCTACAGCAAGTACATGAGCAAGAGCATCAAAATGGCGGTTGAAGCATTACCACTTATTCAGCAACCTCACATCAACCTTCAACGAGGCTGGCCGTCGCCTCGCCTTCTGCCATCAAAGCACTTCTTGCAGCTGCAGACGGAGTCTACTAAATCCCGCACGAGCAACAGATGCTATGCTCTATGGTCCCAACATTGGAGATCCAGCTCTCCGTAAAGGTGTTGCAGAATGGCACTCACGATTGTATTGCCTACGCTCACCACCAAGTACAAACCCGGACGCCCCAGAACCGAAACCCATTTCCTCGGATCGTATATGCATTACGAACGGTGCATCGGGAAATCTAGCAAAGAAATCTAGCAGCTATCTCCTCTGGGTTCACAGATCCTGTGTATACACGCCTTGTTTGGATAGTTGAGCCGACATACTTTCTAGCATATAGATTCTTTGAAGATGCGGGCTTCCAGGGACGCTTGGTGGGAGTCCCAGAAGACGATGACGGCGTAGACGTGGAATTTCTGAGAGCACAAATGAATGAAGTTGATCAAGAAGATACAAAATCCAGTGCAGACGCGGAAAAGTGCACCTTCAAGAACTCACCTCAATATCCCAAGCTCTACCGACATGTCATCTACCTCGTTCCTACGTTCAGCAACACCGAGTGCAAAGGCGTACACGCTCGCCCGACGAGAGGCTCTTGTTAAACTAGCTCCGGAGGTAGATGCCCCTAATTGTGATGGATGATTGCTACGACTCTTTGCCATGGACATTCCAACAGCACGAAACAAATAGTGTTAACGGTGACTCAAAAGCTGCTCCAACACCCCCTCCCCCACGATTAGTTGATGTCGACAATTCGATGCCAGAAGGAGATCTTATGTGGGAAAATGCTATCAGCAACGGATCATTCTCAAAGGTTTTTGGTCCGGGAATGCGATGTGGTTGGGTTGAGGCAACGGCGGAGTTTACTAAACGTCTGAATGAAGTGTAAGTCACGTATAAATTGGCGGACCTAGAACTGAGAGACGTACTAATTTGATTGGCCAGCGGAGCAACACTTTCAGGCGGTGCCCAGGCTAATTCTCGTCAACATTGATCGAACCACGTTCTGCGAACAGGTCGTATAGAAGCGCATATACGGCAAGTCCTAGTACCAACATATAAGGCTCGCTATACAATAGTACAAAGACAATAGAAGAGTACCTTGGCCCGCTGAGTGTGAAGGTCAAAATAGGCCGACTTCATGCCTTGATCGATAATAATACAGAACAGTCGCTGGCGGGACAGGTTATGGGAGGGTTCTTCATCTATATCTTGTTTCGCGAGGGCATAGCCGCAGATGACGTTGCCACAGTCTCGTTGAAAGAGTATAACCTCCGGGGCAATGAGGGTTAGGGGAAACAGGGGTAGTAGCAACGAGTCTCTATTGAGTAGAGGTGCAAAACTTTGTTGGAGGAGGATATGCTTGTTGAAGGTGTGAAAAGGATTGCTAGTGGGTTGGAGGAGAAATTCCTTGATGCTAAGTATCGGGAACAGGTTGAATTTTGGTAACTGCACAACTAATTTGCCCACACAATCTGAAAACTTGTTGTGTGACTGACACTCACTTCTAAAACTATTCTTACACCAACCCCGGCCCAAATTCCCCGGAGATGTCGTCTTCTTGCAGCTTCTGACTTACAAGGTTGTCTGCGACTTTCCCACCGACCATGTGGACATCGATCTCCAAGCACGAACCGATAATTGTGCTAATGATGTTGCCGATAATTCCTGATCATATCTCTCCAGAGCACGCTACCCAGATGACTGATGTAATAGACAACTCACTGTCTTATACCCTGGAATGCATGCACATCTGCCTGCCAACCAGATGTGCATGCCGCCATATCTACACCAAACGTAGCGGTGAGGGCATGAATATCGAATCGAACGGAATTCGACAACGTTGCTATATGTAGGTATTCGTTGTTCAGTTTCTCATGATGACCATGCGCCTATTTTTGCGTTCATTGTGCTTTCTGTTTGGTCGTCTCAAGCATGGCACAACATAAAGCATGTATCTGATAGAGCCACGAGTGCCTGTAGGACGGGCTACTGCATCAATCGTTTAGTTTTATCACCTGCTCAAGTAGGACAGAAAGTAGTTCACAATAAAGTGACTAGGGGCTGCATTTCAGAAAGGTAGGCGGGCCGTCTTCCTGAGTCAGTCGAGGTTTTCGGCTTGTATTTTGATACGGTTGAACATGTCCCGGATGTTCTTGAGCGAGTTTCTACTATCCCAATGATGGGTTAGATCAAGTTTCCTTGAATGACTACAATTATGGAATATTCTAGGTCAGGTGGCCCACTACTGATTTGAACAAGTTTTCTGTATCCGATTTGTATAGCATGATCGTACTTCTTACTTCAACGACGATGGATGATGAACGTAGCTAATGCAGTACTTAGTGGAATTAAAGAAAATAAGTCCATCACTACTCTAGGGATGTTAGTGTTGTACTTCCAATATCTTCGAAGTCATTGGGGGCTTTACATTTGAGGAACATCCATGGATATTTCAAAAGCGCACAGACTTCCTATATTGCGCCTTCTTTCCTGCCCCCTACTTGGAGTCCCGGTTAAGCTGCTGTAGGTTGCATTTTAGATCCATGTGTCAATGGGTAAGACACTACCTATGTATAGGCCGCAGACACTCCTGAAGTAAATGCACACCCTTACACCGACTTTGTATTTTTTATGTCAAAGTCAAATTTCCTGAGTAGCCAAGCGCACCAGACGAAATAGGTATGATACCAAGATGATCTAGCAACGGCTAGAAACAAACGTTTGAAGCAGAATTAATTTATTAGCCTGTCGTCGATATTTCGTCGGTCAAATAGGTACCCAGGGAACCGGCTAGCAACCACATTACCCAATCCGGTATCCAAAGTATACCAATCAAAATGATGTAAATGTACACTATCTAACCGAACTCTCCATGATGATTGTTATTGCCTTTTCTAACAAATGTCATTTACAGACAGTGAGTGTCAATCCCAAACCTCAACTCTGGTATTTGCCGGTTAGCCGTGGGTAGCTAGCCCTAATATCAACTTTGTTGATCATGGAACTTGGAAGAAAGCATGCCTACAGGCCCAGACCAGTATGGGCCGTGTCTAGCAAATACTCTAGCGCGATCATCGACTATAATTGATCGCTGCTTTGATTTTTTCGTGGTCCAATGCAGGGCCTCTGTTAATCTGGTTACCCAGATAGGGTGGGAGTAGCGGACAGGTCACATACGCTACTGAAGACGGCCTGCACCACCTGTCGCAACTTCTAAATTTCCCCCATTCCTTTTCCCAGTAGAATTATCTTTCCTGTACATTTTGAATAATCGCCGAGGAAAGACTCTCAGGTCAAGAGTGTCCACAGGTTTTTAACAACTAGATGGCTTCCATGGAAGTCTTGTGCGACAGTGTCAGAAACACATCGACGTACCTAATTAGCTACCTGACAATCTACAAGGCTAATGCCAATCATCACAATCCCCAGACCCCTGTCATCTAGCCCACCAGCCTACTAGGGTATCCCTGCACCTTTTTCGAGTCAAGTTGTCAACCACAACACGTGAGCGGACTGAAAGATCTACCGACCTAGCTAAGTTCCTTTCTGTTGGTCTCCATTTACAAACACATCTTTTGACAGATCGATTGGTTCTCTTTCCTGTTCGCAGCTATGGTTTCATCTAAAAGAGTTGAAGAAAGGCCAAGTCTATTTCCCGGTTTCTTCCTCCATCTACCCATGAAATTCCCGTTCATGCACTTTTTGTCCTCCCAGAAGAGACTCGACCCACATGATACTCTCATCTAAGAAGAAAAGTTACTAGAAATGGACTAGAAGGGAAGAAGACGAGTCGTGATAGGAGGCAAAAGACATATCTAATGCATCCTAATACATATTTTCCATTTATCAAACGGATTTTTTTTTTCTTGTCGGCGCTACAAACAGTGCGCAGATAGCGCAGCAACTAATATATTTTGAACAACTGAAGCAGAGTACTTATCGAAAGACAGTCAGAATCACAATTCAGAACGTCTTGCTCTATCTGCGATTTGATTTCCATGGGAGGGTAATCTATGTATAAAACATTGAACGTAGTGACAACAGAAATGCCCCGGGTCAGAGTCCACGTGGCTTGGTTTCACAATCACATTCTCGAATACGATGGAGTACATAGATATTGGAGAGGTAGTGTTCCGACTAGCCAGTCAGATAGAGAACTTACGAACCTATCAATCATGTGGCATTATACACAGCGCCAGGCTCAAAAGACAGGATAATAAGAAGATGACAAATATGAAACAGTACCTGCGTATATACAAACATGGTACCGAATTCCAAAGTTATCATTTAGATATGTCAAAAAGGTGGCTTCACTCACAGAATGATTAGCGTCGGTGGCTAATACTACGGTGATGCATTATCTTCATAGTAGCTCGATTTGACTAGGATCTATGTTTTGGAATCACAAAAAAGGACACAGAAAAAGCAATACCACGCCAAACACTTAAGTTAGGCGCCTAAGAGCTGCAGGGTTAATGGGGTTTAGGGAGCCATTCCGAAGAACCCCGACTGAAACGGCCCCTCTTCTAAAGCTCTAAACAGGTAACAAACCCTGTTCGGGCAAAAGAAATCAAGTGGTTATGGGAAACTTTTCAGCTCTGGATACTGAATACTCCGATTCCTATAATCTTCATGCTGTATTTCTTACCCCGGAAAAGGTTAATGTTTACCCATCGGTCGGTATGTGCGTAGGAATTTTTCTTAGGGCTTATCGGATGTATTAGGTCTATTTGCCTAAACCAAAATCCCAGCAAACTGTTTGGGTATGCGTAAAATGCAAAGCAAAGCAAAGAATGAGAATGTAGACGTGTGAGTGGTAAAGACCACTTATCTCACCGTTTAGATGTCTATAAATTGTACGAGGCTGCAGCTGCAGATTGAGGCCCTTATGGATGGTTGATTGGCGAGACAATGGACCTCCAGGGCTCTCGTTTGCGCACCAAAATCTGCGACCTCCAGTCCCATATGCCTTCATGCATTTTCTTTGCTTTTTTTCGCGGTTTCCCGCTCTTCTAGCAATCTTTCTTTGTTTTTAGTCCCACTTCTTCTCGAATTTTTCATTACGGAAATGGTCCTATTTGATCACGGACACAGGCTGGTAAATGTCATCCCGCCTTGCCTGCAGTAAAAGTGGCGGACGCACGACAAATGGAATAGATGCAGCAATCAAGTCTGTTTATATTGTGGACCGATGCTTCTTTCCATGCTTTATCGAGTTCTATGACATGGTTCTACTGCCTTGCACTTTGTTTATGACAAGGTTTATATTTACTTTGTGATTCTCTGAGAGGACATCTATCTCAAGCCACACTACCCTCACTAGGATTCAAAGATATAGAACTGATCTGACTAACATATCCTGTTGAGATCTCCCAGATAACCTTCTATCTGGATGACATCACTGCTCAGGCCCTGAGATCGGTTGTTTTAACATATAGAGTGGTACACCCATATATCGAGTTTTATATCGCCGGGCCCCTTGAAAAGCATCTGCATCGGTGACAGGATATCAGGCACTCTAGTGCAGACCTTGAAGGGAGTATACTTGAAAGTTGTCAATCTGCATATCGCATTTGTCTGATTCCAAGGATGCACGCGACCACTCCCTCCCCATACGAAAGAGACCGTCGAAGACATCGAACTGGGGATGAAGAATATGTTCTTTACCTACAAGGGGTAAGTATACCACAGAGACTTGCTACTACTATGAACAGCGTTATTCTAACAGTCTATTGGAAGATACCGTCTCATTGCAGATGGCAGGAACTAAAAGACTTCATCCGACAGACTGCACTTCATATCAGACAAGCAGTTGTGTACGATGATCAACACGGGTATCCTACAGGGCTGGGCCAAATTATTGTTAAAAATGAAGATGAAGCATGGCGGACATACCGTGAGTCTTATCTGCTTAGCAGACAATATTACGGAGCTAATATCCTGATAGGAAAGCTTTCTGCAACGGGATGGGATGGCCAACCCCTGACCGTGACTTTGGCTAGAGCTAGTTCACCCACGAGACCGATAGCTGGTCCTGCGAAAAGCTCTTCTCCTTCGAGTTATACAGTATCTTATAGAGAAAATTTTGCGAGACATTCTGTGGCGGGTACTCCAACTCCGGAATCGCCTGTCACCGCTGAGTAAGTGGTCGTCAATAATGACTTTAACACCAATTCTAATACAATTAAGACCCACCAGAACACATTCAATAGCAGCAGGAACAATATATCCTCAATACATATCACCTGCACCATGCACGCCAATAGGTCCTAGCCACGGACCGATTCAGGGGCTCTCACCAACATTGGTAGACTCACCTGGGGGATTTGGGCCTCATCATCATTCACCTCCTGGATGGAACATGCTCCCTGACGGTATGGTTGCTTTCTCTCCGTCAACAATGACCATGTTTCCTCCTCCGCCCTCTCTTGAACAGCAGATCGAATATCCATACTACTTTCCTTACTCGCATCCGACGACGCAAATCGCGATGTGCGGTCAGCCATTATATGCAGAATCAAGATATCGTGATGATCAGCATACCTCACCTACGGCTTTTCTCAGTCAATATGCACCGTCTCCGAATCAGTATTATCACCACACTCAGCAGGGGTATCACGTATACGGTTATGGATCACGAAAACGTAGCCTCTGCTCTACCGGCACTTCTGATATGTACCGAAACACCACAACGACGACAGCGACGTACAACGGCGGGGAAGGAATATTCTCATTCCAAGCTGGAGTACACCAAATGTCCCCAGTGAGCAAGGGCATATCTCACATCATAATTGACAACATCCGACCCGGCATTGATATCAAAACATTACAGGACCATTTCCGCGATGCCGGGCATGTGCTTTATTGCCAAATCAATCGGTACAACAACAATAACGGCGGGAACGGTAAAGAAGCTCAGTGTAATGAGTCCAGCTATCCCGGTCAGTTCTATGCAACTGCTACATTTGCGACAGCAGAGGAAGCCGAGCGGGCGGTTGGGATGTATAACGGGTCCGAGTTGGGAGGGAGCCGTGTTGTGGTCAGATTGGACACCGAGTGGGATCCTTTCGCTGTTGAGAAGTCGAACATGAATGGTGAAGGGGGTGAAGGTGACTGGTCAAGATCACAGTCATATTCGTTGTCATTTACGACTTCAAATGCCCCGCTGGCTTCGTCGGTATCCTCGTCTACGGAGACTTTTTCTTCGTATTCTGGTAAGTCAATTCGGCCTTTTCACACCATGTCATTATCCTTAGCTAAGGACAATTACTAACGAATGTTGGTATTGATCAGAATCCCCAAACTCCCAGTTATCAATCATCCCGGCTACCAACAAAATGCATTACAGCTCTCGTCAGCGACATCATCATCAAGATCGCGATAGGAGAGATTCTGGAAAAGAACTATTCAAAGGAACTGATCACCCTTTCCTTCCTGCGCGAGATGCTCCATCAGATTGTGTAGACGACACGTCTTCTCGATCTATATCACCCACGTCAGGGGGAGGAAGAACAAAAGAGAAGTCAAAGGCACAGACGAGGATAATGCAGCCATTGGTGGTTAACGGGTCTGGTTTGGTTGGGAAGCCGAAGATGTGATATGATCTGCTTTTCTTCTTGTCTGTCTTTTGAAAAGTGTTTCTTATTTGTTCGCCTAGCGACCCGATTCGTACTTAGTTTTCTTCTTGAATGTGAATTACTTTCTGATTAAAGACACAACTTGATGATTTGATTTTGTTCTCATGCTACCTAGCCGTTCTCTGGAAATAATATTGCTGGTTTTGATACATATAACGATCTGGAAGCTAATCGGCAAGGAAAAGAACATTAAAACACCCATGAATCAAACGAACCCAATGTGTATATGCAGTATCCTACAGTATCGATAAAATTAACGCCGGCTAGTTCGTGGTGGAGGAGTGGCAGAATAAGAGCGAGAACGAGAACGAGTCCGAGATCTGGACGGGGAACGACTATATGACCGTCGTCGAGCAACAACTCGACCACCGCCGCGACGAGGTGGGGAGCGAGATATCGAGCTCGTATTCGATCTCTGTCGCCTACCGCGTGCACGCGAAGGAGGTGATGGTGATCTAGAATACGATATAGACCGAGACCGCGAAACCGAAGATGTATTGGATCGACGTCGGTTACGCGCTCTGTCATCTCGGACAGGTGACCGAGCGAGAGATCGAGATCGAGACCGAGACCTTGTATATGAACGTCCTCGGCTGACTGCGCGGTCACGTCGTGGTCGCGGTGAAGGGGACCGTGAGTATGACCGAGATGATCCTGTATATGAAGAATAGCTGGAATAGCTAGAGTATGAGCTAACTGATTCCCTGTCTGACTCATCATTCCGTGTTGCTGCAGGCAAAGCTGGCATGGTAGGTTTTGGAAGATTCTTGAGATTTTCACGCATCTCCTCCGTGAGCGCACCCATACCGATACTTGTAAAGTAGTTAATGGAGAAGCGAGTATTGCGTGGGTTATCCAATGGGAAAAGGCCGTCGAAGCTAGGTCGAAGTATAGGATCGGTCAGGCGTTCCTTGAGTTTCGCCATCCCCATGTGCTCGGCAAGATCTTGGAAAAGAATTTTGATGAAAATACGGCTGCTAGAGGTGGTTTCTTCCTCATTCAGATGAATTAAAGAAAGCACATGCCAGCCTATAGCGTCGTTGCTGAGAATGTGGCCAAAGAAACGAGCAATGTTGCGGAGTCTGTTCGTTTCGTAGCGATGAATGGTCTCGTAATATTTGGCAAACGACTCTTCAAAGAGATCCGACCACAACCGATTCAGTTTGGCAAATCGCTCTCCGATCAATCCGTAGAATTTTGAGTATGTGCGCTCTTGAGAACAACATTCAATAATCATCGACGGCAATTCCGGCTCCTTTCCTGGAGGTAGAGTGATCTTCATCAATTTGTGACAGCATTCTTCGAAATCCACGCTTGACATGATAGTCAAATAGATTGTACGTCGCAGGTTGACAAGATCGGCATTGCTTTGGTCTTGAATTTCCATTTGATTTTCCTCCTCAGCTTCTTCGTCTTCGGAACTCTCATCTGACTCGTCGCCACTTTCATAATCGCTGCCTTCGCCCAAAATCTCTGCCCTTAGCTTCTTATAAGCATCTTCATGCTCTTGCCACTCGGGGTCGAATTTGAAGACGTTGAGTCCATCCTGCGTGTCGATCTCATCATCCAGCCCTATCCGATGAGTGATTTGATCTTCTTCCTCAACCAGGTCGAGTTCCTCCCGAATTGCCGGGTTGTCCTTGAAACGATCTTTTCTGACCTGAAAGAGGACCTCAATCATATATTGAACTCGCTTATCAATGTCCGCTTCATGTAGGATATTTCTGAACTGATCGAACACGGCTAAGGCTATGGGCCCGCTCATCTCCTCCAAATGTTGTCCGACTTCCCGGGTTAAACCAACTGCAATCTCAACGCTATCATCTGTGGGCTTGTGGAGTAGAAGCAACAGTATCTGGGCCGCGAGCATCTCGTGTACAACCTGTTGGTTACATAAGTGTGCAATGAATGTAGTGGAAGAAATGCAAACGGCTTTGTCGTTTCTCTTGAACGCTTTACGAAACTGAACAATCAATCGTCCGAGCAACAATTCTCCAACCTGAGGCAGCTTCGTGTTGACAATAGCGGCCATAGCTGCGTAGATGGGCGTGAATGGCAGTGAGGCGGCTTGGGCTTTCATGATGCTTCGACAAAACAGGCCTCGACCGCGAATAAGATTTTCACCAAATAGCTCGGGTACAATGTGTTTGATGTTCGACACGTTCACTTTGTTGATTAGACCGTTGATAGACTTTTTCAAAGCCTCCCAGGCCATCCTTTGATATTCCTTGCTAGACTTGTCCGTAATTTGGGCTTGCAAGGCGCGTAAGCGGGCTGGTGGAATATATGTTCCTCCTGATCGCATATTAAGTAGCTTGTCATATTCAGCCTTAGCTGCTGCTTGTTTTTCCTCTTCGGTCATCGGTTTTCGTGCCGCATCTCGAGCGTCCCGTTGTTGCAATCTCTCTGTAAGCTGTCGCTCCCTCTCCATCGCACGTTCGGGGTCAACATGAGGCATATCTGTCGCATCTTTCGAGTGACTCCAAGGAGGCGATTTGCGACGGTTGGGTGACGGTGAACGAGAGGGAGGAGAACGTTTTCGCGCGCTTGATGGTTGCGGCGAGTATAATACTCCTGGAGGAGGAGTTGGGACTCGCACTGCAGACTGCAAAACCACCGGATCGGTCATTTTGACTCTGTGAAAATTAACTCTTATATTCAATGAAGTTGAGGAAATATTGAGGATAGAGGATGGCCGTGCCGTTGACACGGGCTTGGTGGCTAGGTGTTTGGATAAGCTCCTTCTGATGGCAAAGGAAATTCAAAGGCCCAACTGAGCCACAGCCGCCCTAGCGCCAACATGCGCCAGTGGCGGTGCTAGTCACGTGATCTTTAATCGATCTGGCCAAAACAAGGAGGTGCTTCCTCTGGCAGAGCTCCCATAGAAAGCTCGTCCATCACCACTTGGGCATTCTATTCAAATAGCGAGGAATACCAGGCGGATCTTCTATCATTATGGTATACCAATGAGAATATCAGTCTACATAGCGATGGTGAAGCTAACTTGAATTATTTCTGTAGCTTGGTCCACTGGTTGGCTCTGCAATGTTGCTGGTCGCAACAGCGATCTTTCTATACTACACGGCATGGACGCTGTTGATGGTGAGTGAAAAAACAAAAGCAAAGCTCGAGTTGGTTACAGCTGACTGATATCATGTCGTTAGCCGTTCGTTGACCAAGGGCATCCTCTCCATGACCTCTTTCCTTCACGTGTATGGGCGATCCGAATTCCCGTTATCCTCACTCTCCTGGGCTCGACTGTTGTAGGGTCATTCCTCGGAATTATGATGATTCGTAGCAGCAGAAAGAAGGCTGCAAAGGCTAAAGCGGCGGCAAGCAAGAAGAAGACATAAGCTATTGAGGTGTTCTTTTTTCAAAACCCGCGCGCATTCTACAGTTCCATCCTGACGGATTCGCATCAACGATGAGGACGATAGGGTTATATTCTGCGCAAATGGACCAAAGATTTAGTCACGAACAAAAGAAGCATTTTGTGCTGTACAGACACTGGTTTGGGGTTTGGGGTTTGGTGTTTGTCAACGACCGATTTACCTATATAAATTAGCTCAGCGACCGTGAAAAGCGCATCAACTGTATAATAAGTAAATGACTATCTAATTAATACCACCGTGTCTCACTGCCACTTTTCCTTCCCGTATCTTAGAATATGCAAGACATGTCCGGTTGTCCGCGCGATATGCCCAGCTTTTGAGTCAGTTCCTGCCCAGCCCAATCAGATGGACGTACGGAGTAGCCATGACTGCTTTGACAGCATACCTGACAGGGTATGGTTACTATGGTATGGCACGAACCCGTGATCGAGTCTTGTCACCTGACGCTAGCCGTGAGATAGGTTTCTTTCGGTTTCCAGCATACTTGACCATGGCTCAGACGACTGAGATCGAAGACTCACTGGACCTGTCTTCGCAAACCGAGATGACGGATATCCAAGGCTCCGGCATGGTGGCAATGACTTCATTGGCAAGTCGTCGATTTGTCATGTGTTGGGCATTTCGATACGTGCATTGAGCATACCCCATGCTATCAGCTAGTTAAAGACAGAGACGAGCGTTATAGAGAGAGTAAGGAGGATAGAGGAGGAGGAGGAGGTGGTCGTGGTCGTGGTCGTGGTCGTGGTGGTTCATGAATAAATCAGTCACGGCGACCCGCCCTAAGCTCCTTCCCCTCGCGGACCTGACTATCGTAGGCATGCACCTTCCCCCTCCCCCACCTGATATGCTCCTTCTTCCGTAGCGCGTCTGTAGGTCACTCCTTCGATATCCGCAACCTCTCCTTCTCCTGAACTCTCCTCAACCCAACTATACCTTGCGACATCTTTATACCAAACTGCTACTGCTCTTGTATCAATCCAACCTCATCCTTTTCCATTATAATCTCCGATATTCATCCTGCGACTCTGTACTGTTATTGCGTCATTCCTGCGCCAAGAAGCTCGCTGCATCCAATCAACTCAGTATATGATTCATCTCTTTGAGATACCCTAATTCGATACTTTTTCCCCGGTGCAGTGTTCTGGAAACACTACTTGATCTCTCATTGCGCGTGTCTGGGACCGCTCATCTTATTGCATCTATTCTTTTCGAGTCAAAACTTCTGATAAACACTTCTAAACGTGCCGCTGGTTGTTTACTCCGGATCGATTGCCTTCCGTCTCATCTCCTCACCGACCTCACTTCAGACCTAACCGCCTGAACATTCATTTGATAACCGTCCGGAAGGAGCCTGGTTGCTCCGACCATATAGCTTAATCCTTCGGAATCTCTTCAATACGCCAGATCCTGGCGTTCGCCGTCCAAACAAGCTTCGTGGATGCCCCCCGCAGAGTCAGAGGGTTCCTTCCGCCCCGATAACCAACTCTTTAACGACAGCCCTCCAACCAACAACCCAATCCCAGTGCCTGAACCAACTGGAAAAAAGAAGAAGAAGGGAAAAGACAAGAATGGGTCTAAAGGAAAAGATACATCAGCCAAACCGATACCGCCCATGGAATCTAATGAGTACGTGTGACCCCTGTGTCCTTGAAGACTTATAGCGGCAATCCCCGACTAACTTGAATATCGTCATACCAGTATCCAATTCTCACCACCTTCCCAATCTGATCCCTCGTCATACCCTGGAAATGTTTTCACCCCCGCGGCTACCAACCCCGCTTTGTCCTCGGTCTCTCCCGTGTTAGACGCGTTGGGGGCCATCAACCATGTTGAGAGTGATACTGCCACTCGGACAGGAGCATGGGCAAAGTCAGTACCATTTGGGAAGAGTCCCCCGACTGACCTACCAGATCCTGGATTCAGCAGTGGTTCACCGCTAAGCATCCCAACGCCATTCGAGCGCCCGGGCTTTAGCAGTCACTTCTCCTCTTCAGCATCTCCGCCGCCGACGAGGGCCAGACCAACAAGTACAAGCTATGGTCAGTTTGGGATCACACCGTCCCCTCACCGCTCTGCAGACCTACAAAAACGCAATTCCATGGGAAGTCACCTTCAAACGAACCCTCCGCTACCCCATCTTCCACAAGCTCATTTCTACAGCGCGCCGGAAATTGACATTCCTACTCCCAACCGACTTGCTGCGGACAGTCAATATTCGTTCTGCGCCTGGGACACTATATCAGAACAGTCATTAAAGTCGGTCAAAATGGGAGGGCGAGTACTTGTAGTAGGGACTGACGGCGGCGTCGACGTTTTGGCAGTAGAAGATCAGAGAGTCCGCACCGTGGGGAGTTTGACTGGATTGAATGGTCGTGTATTGGACGCGAAGATTCTGTCGTGCACGTCAAGAAACGATCCATACGCGTCTTCACGACCCCATGTAGCTGTTGTTCTCCATGGTCCCATCGCCCACAAAGAAGACTCCGCAGAGACATCTTCTGCGGGATCCGAACAGAATGAAATTCTTCCAGGCTTGTCAGTGAAGCCGTCGCCCAGTGACCAAAGACCGCAAGGCAAAGATGAAACCGTTTATCAAACCAGCGTGGATGTCTACTCTATCAAAACGGGGGAACATATCACGACCCTTTTCCAAAGCAAACCTGTGTCTTGCTTTGACAACTACCCAAACTTATCGCTGTTGGCACCAGCTCCTGTCGGAAACCTAAGATTGTATGCTACTCACAATTATGTTGTTGTTGCTTGTGGTGTGAGTGGCGAAGTTTTCATATACGGAGTTACGCAGTCTGCCTCTGGGTATCAATGTTTGGGGAAAACATGGACTAGCATTCAAACAAGGGAGTCCAGGCGCTATTCTACGTCATCAAGCTCTACCGATCCCGATGGTTCTCAGATTGATGGACAACATGGGGCAACAGCTGTGGAATGCCCTATTGTATCTGTGTATGGGCGGTGGCTAGCTGTTGTTCCACCTGCGTCTGCACCGAGAGCTCCTCCTTCGGGGAGAGTGCTGGCACATCTCATCCATAAGAGAATCTCTAGTCTCGACATCCATACACCCCCACCTAAACCTGCTGTCAACTGTGCGACAGATCTGGGAGAGGGAGAAAGTCTGTTCGATAAGGTTGCTCGAGGTGTTACCCAAGAGCTTGTGAAAGGTGCTCGGTGGATGGGAGATCAAGGACTCCAGGCATGGAATAATTACTGGAACAAAGATCAGCAATCTGCTCAAAATGGCAGTTCTCGTCGCTCACCACAATTTGAAGCTCAACAGGGAGCACATGGCTTGTTCCCTCCCACTCACGGACAAGATACCGCAGCAGTCCTGTCTTCAGAGCCGGACTTGATTTCGATCATTGACTTGAAAAGAATGGAGGAAGGACATGATCTTAAAGGATCCACATTCGCTACTTTCCAGCCTCCGAATGGCTGCAGCTTTCTCTCATTCGCACCAAACGGACATATCTTGCTAAGCGCCAGCAGAAAGGGCGATGTGCAATATGTGTGGGATCTTATGCAAGCCAGAAATTGCAGATCTGCTGTCTTTCTATCTGATGAGCTGGCAAGTAACAGCGCTGCTACGGCTCATGTACGGCTAGTAGCACGATATTCTCGTCTGACTACGTCGAACGTTGTAGATGTTGTTTGGACGACACCCACTGGAGAGAGATTTGCCATGGTTACACGGAAAGGGACCGTACACGTTTTTGACGTTCCTCGGCCTGCCTTTCAATGGCCGCCACTCCGACGAATACAGTCCAAGTCCAAACGCAGTCAGGCTGCAGAAAAGCCGTCTACAACACCTGACCACGAGGAATCGGGATCCTCGAGCCCGTTTGCTGCTGCTATGAAACTCGTTGGGGGCTCAACGCAGCCTATTATTGCTGCAGTGAGAGGCCGTACTCCAAGTGTTGGTGCTAGCTTTTCGGGAACGTCCAGCTTTGGCATTTCTTCTGCAGCTGGTATTGGAGGTAAAGCGGTGGCGGCAGGATTGAGCAAATCAGTGGGTGCTGCGACTGGCACTGTCAATACCTTACGTCATGTGGGAGAGAATCGATTGCATCTGGCTGGCTTTTCAAGGGACCCTGTTCCGTCTCGCGTAGTTTGGATTCCTAGTCGCAACGAGTCTTTATTGGGGATTGTTGATTATGGCTTATTCAAGTTGTATAAGATCAAACAGCATCCCGATAAACAAAAGGGACGACGACACCAACCAGTGATCGGAGCCAAAGTCCTTGAGCTCAAACTTCCATCGTATTTGCGGAACCCTTGCGGACCACTTCAGATTGGTCTACCTTCCGATGGACGTATCCGCGGGAGCTGGTCGTTGCCATCACACGTGCCTCATTCATCCTCTGCAACGAAAATGAAGTCTCAACCCTTGTCACAAGCTGAAATCGAGACGAACACGCCATATCAGCCGTTCCATACTGATCGGCGAGTCAATTTGAGTGTATTCATTGACTCAACTACTGTTTCAGGTAACCCACAAGAATCTTGGGTATTTGGGAATGACATCCCAACTCAGAGACTTTACGTGCGGCCACTCAGCCAAAGCGATGACGAAGAAGACGAAGTCATGGATCGATTGAGTGGTGCACCGGAGATGGAGAACCTTATTAGGCTTGGAAACAGCACAGACCAGGTTGAAGAAGTTGTCATCACCACAAGGAGAAAAAAGAGAAATGCAGATGTGCCATCTATTGCATCACCAGGAGACGATGATGGCGGATTTTTCGAGAATGATTGCGATATTTTGGATTTTGCGCGAGATCGGGTGTGATGTGACATTACTCCCCCTGATTATCTCTTGATACTATTAATTCTCACTCGTTTTGAGAACATCGGAATTGGAGTTACGGTTGCATTTGATTATATCTTGGTTCGTCTCACTATCTCTACTGGTGATTTGAATTTGGTGTTTTGGGCGAATTTGCGATCATTCTACACAGTTCAACACATGTTGACGCTATCGACCGTCACCGTCTTCGATGTTCAACGATTTCAAGACGTGTTATTTTGTCACATTGACACACATTGCATTCATACCCTCTCCCCGTGTCCCACTGAGTCTTAAGTTCGAACTCAACGAAATACCCCAAAAAAAGAAGCATAACATAGAAAACCAAGAAAAAGGTTCTTGCTTTGTTACTCGATATAGACATTTGCTTGGTTTAGTTTGAATATATGCATGCACATACATACCTATACCTGTCTAAACCTTACACCCGTCTAAACATTCTAAGAATCAAAAGGAGCAGTTTCATCAACCCACCACTCCTTAAAGAGTTTTAACCTTCTCGTTCTCTCTCTTGCAATCTGCATTCCCGTGTCCGTCTTCATCATACCTTCCAATCGTTCCAACTTCTCCCCAAAATGCGTAATAGAGTCCTCAAGCTCCCACGGCCCTGAATCCGCAGTCGCCGCTCTTTTGAGTCCTTGAGAACCCAAGTATGTAAAAGTGCGCGCAATCCCCACGGCGCCAATGGCATCTAATCGATCCGCATCCTGTACAATCGCTAACTCATGATAACCCGGTGTAGATATTAACTGACGAACTTGGTCCGGATTTCGAGTTTCGTTTGTATACGACACATTATTGACTATAGTTTGCACGCGAGATGCGAGTTGCTCATCCGCGCCGTGAGATAGTAAAGCGTTGTAGACTAGTTGTTTTGGATCTGCGGCTGAGCCGTCAGTTGGTAAGTATTTGTGGTCTCCTATGTCGTGTAGAATGGCCGCGAGAGTGATGACTGTCTTGTTGTATTTTATTGGTGCTGTGTCGGGGTGGAGGGTCAATTCGCTGGCGAGGATGCGATGGGCGAGTGAGACTACGCGATGGACGTGCGTTGGGTTGTGAGAGGGGTCGTGGCCGGACATGCAGGTTGTCATGTAGTTTGTCATTGAGGTAATGAGACATTCATCTTGTGATGGCTCCATTTTGGCTGTGTTAGTCGTGCTCAGTTGAAGTATGTCTTGTGGTTTCAAGCTGATGTGTCTGTATAACTTCAATTCAAACTTTGAGTTGGGAAAAAAGAAATCTTTGTGCGGAGTCTTTCCAAGCCCCATTTGGGGCTAGGCTTCCGATATGGTGGATGGCTCATACCTAATCGACAGGGATCCATCGTTGATCGAATCTAATCTTCCGGGCAGTCTCCCACCTATCGTTACAGGGCGTCCTCTCTGGCTGTGCATTTCTAAGTACCAGGCGTTTTATTGCTTGGTCCATTAGCGAGCCAACTTCCAGTCAGATTCAAGGTAAACCAACTATTTATTTTTTGAAAACTAAAGCAAATATCAAAAACTCAGTTCCCTCCGCATTCGCGTTACAACGTAGGGAAAAAACCTCCAGGGGGAAAAGCCAATGTCAGCGGGCATCAGATACGTACTCCTGAGATCCTAAATGCATGCCATTCTAATTCCCAAGCTCCAGATTTTAGAATCCCAATTGTGAATTACCAACATCAATCCCTAAAACCCTGAAATCAATATATAGGTGGTTGCAGGTCGGTGAGATTCTGCCTCAACCGGATGCAGAAGCAAATTTGGCTTCCTTTGATCCGTTTCAGCTTGAGCCTCGGGATAATTCTGAAAATAGCATTGCGGATGCCCTCAACTTTGTCCGCGGCATACTGGATCTTCCACCCGTGGTTATCGGCCCTCCTGCCCCTGACGATAATGATAACGACAACAGCGGCTTTTCCAATCCTTCAGGCACCAATCTTTCTAGGTCATGGATCAGCTGATCCCAAAGTGTCTGTTCGCTTGGGCGAGGAATGGCCGAGTTACTGTCGAAACAAAAATAGATTTCACATGGAAGGCTTACGAGGGGTTTGGTTACTAGTAAAAAGTGCCTGATGAAATTGACGACATTCTGGAGTTCTTGCAGCAAAAAATTGGGTTGTCAGTTGAGATGCTAGCTAAGTAACACTTTCTTATATGGTAATTGAATTTGGAGTTGTACAGGATATGGTCTACCTTTGAATGTAATTACGCACCTACGTTTGATAAAGACTTTATTTTAATTTTTGGCAGATCTGGGAATATCCAGCAGAGAGAGACTTAGAAGTGAGGGAAAAGATAATTAGATTCATTTCTCAGACTATCTCGTTGAATGATCCTGACAAGCAATAACACCAAGCACGTGGACCTCATAGGAAGAAAGCGGCCATCGCTGCGCCGAGAACGCCGGCAACACCGAGCTGGACTCCAATCTGGCTTGCAGCACCGGATTCAGTGCTGCTGCTAGCAGTAGTAGTGGCCGAGCTGTCAGAGCTCTGAGAAGAGCCAGTCCTCTGGGCATTGCCAGCATGGGTGTCGACAGCTACAAATAAGAACTATCAACGACTGTTTCTTTTTTTTTGTAGATAGGAGCATCGAGACTAGGTAAGGAAAAGACACGTACTGCCACTTAGGATGATACGACTACTATCGGTAGCCGTGGCAGATACATCAGCAACGAACTGAGTACCAGAGCCAGTGACCTTGGGAAGGGTAGCAGATCCCGTGAAGAAAAGAGAGCTGAAGCAGGACTGCTGACAGCTAGCATAGGCCGCAGTGTCATCAGCGGTACCGCTTCCCTGAGGACAAGCAGCTGCGCAAGCGGTGGTGTCATTTGCCATGGCGTTGTTGGGGCATGGCACTTGGTAGCATGCGGCATTGCAGCATATGTCGGTAGGGTCACCTGTAGTTGTCCGTTTGTGGTCTGCTTGGTATAGAGATGTCCTTTGAGAAGCTGCAGAACTTACACTTAGTTGCGCATGATTGCTGGGGTGTCAACGGGGTGGTTGTTGAAGTTGCATCCTGTGAGGCAACCAGGACGGCCAGGCCGGTCAGGGATATGATACTGAGCTTCATTTTCGCGAGTTTGTTTACTGGCTGCACTGAGATCGTGGTGAAATAGAATAGCAACCGGGAGGTGACAGATGATAGATTCGCGGAATAGTAAGCGACTGACACACGAGACAGTTGTTTCAAAGAGAATATCATATACTGGAGAAATTAGTTACAAGGAGGCGCGACTGAGACAAATAATCAGAAATGTGGTCAGCCCTGTCATGCCTACGAGTCCCCTTGACAACTGTAACCAGGTCCTTGCTTTTCACATTCCGCTCCGAAACAATATGGTAATGTGGCCAAGCAGATGCTACATCTGTCTACTCAGGAAACGAAGCCAATAGTGGAATTTGACATCACTGGAATCCTTCGGCTGCATACGCTGATTTAGAAGCCTTCTAGCCCACGCAGTAGAATCGGTTAGTACACCGTACCCTATGTGATGGGGAGGAATCGAAGTTGCCCTTGGCCATTCATTGAATTGAGTAAAAAATCATATTGGGGTTGACGAAGGTGCGAAGCCCACCTGATCTTTCTCCATTCCTGTCATAGATTGACTGCAACTGTCTCTTGCTCCATACTTGCTGGAAACTTAGGACGGTTTTCTCTCAATAAACAGCTGTTGAGTCAGCTCTAGTGTCAAATAATGCATTTTATCCATACAACAGAGGTCCAGGAGAGACCACTCTGAATTCGATCAGATTTCATTCACTTATGGAGATGGATGAGGTTGAAGCAGTTCGGAAATCGAGGGCATTCATTTAAAAATATGGCTATTCCATTTTAGGCTAACATCAAATTGAGTCACGTGCTTTCGCGACTGGTGACGCGCCAACGGCAACCGCTGATGCCAAAACAGCGAACACAGGGCATGATATTACAGTCGAGAGGCCAGCAGGCCGCTTCTAATCAAGCACATAAAAAATGCCGAGCGAGTTTGGTGATTCCGACCTGGACGATTTTATTGTGACGAGCCAGGACTCTGTTTTTGATCCCCCCGACAAGGATGCGGATTCCGCGCGTTCCCCGAAGAGAAGACGTCTGAATAATGGTGCTACTGCGCGAAAATCGACAGAAGCAGGGAATAAAATCCAATCAAGTGAATATGGATCTGATGACTGGGATGATGATCTACCTACGCCGTGTCGCTCACGTGGAGACTCTGGATTCGAGGAGAGTGAAGAACAGCGTTCGAAATATAAAATATACGTGCCAAAGAAGACAATAAGCATTCAAGAAAACACGTTCGTGTCGCAAACGCAACCGCATTCCAGTCCATCGCATATTCGAGGTCCGAGATGGAGGAAGCCAGAAATACCGGTATACGCTGGTCAGCAAGCGATTACTCCGCAAACGAGTGTCAATAACACCACAGGCGAAGAAGACGACGATCTCCGGGCAGCTATAGAGGCTTCAATGCATTCTTTTGAAGAAGAGCGTGGAAGTCGGCCAGAGTTGGATGATGACGTGGCTGATGTTTGTGCGCAAACAGGATCTAGCTCAAAACAGGCAGCAACTTCTTTACAGCAAGATGGGGGCTTCGATCTCGATGATATCCCAGAGGATGCATTTGATTCATCTCCATGTTTGTCACCTCCAGGTGAACTTACAACGTCAACCTCGACCAGACCAATACAGTCACAGAGGACGAATCTCCGACAGACAACCCTATTTCCGTTAGCTACACGAGACTCAACCCAAGGAATTCGAAACGTGTCTCCACCGCCGAGAGACGAGCCACCGACACATCACAAACTGGATCAGCATGAGCTGAATACTTGGGTATATCCGACTAATATAGGCACGGTCAGGGACTATCAGTTCAATATATCGCAAAAGGGATTGTTTCACAACCTTTTAGTGGCTCTTCCTACCGGCCTTGGAAAGACATTCATCGCTGCTACGGTGATGTTGAATTGGTTCAGGTGGACAAAGGATGCTCAAATAGTTTTCACTGCACCGACGAAACCCTTGGTCTCCCAACAAGTCACGGCATGTTTGGGTATTGCCGGTATACCACGTTCACATACCACTCTCCTTACGGGTAATATTCCTCCAGGAACTCGTGCCGAGGAATGGCAAACGAAGAGGGTCTTCTTTATGACACCTCAGACTCTTATTAATGATCTCAAAACGGGTATCGCAGACCCGAAGCGTATCGTTTTGCTGGTCGTTGACGAGGCTCATCGGGCTACTGGTGGTTACGCTTACGTTGAAGTCGTCAAGTTTCTGAGACGTTTCAATCAGAGTTTCCGAGTACTAGCACTCACTGCAACTCCCGGCTCTACCGTGGAAGCGGTTCAAGCTGTCATTGACGGTTTGGACATATCCAGAGTGGAGATTCGTACCGAGCAATCATTGGACATTAGAGAGTACGTACACGCACGCAATGTTGATGTACAAACCTTTACGAATTCGGAAGAGATGACTCTCTGTATGGATCTTATGACCGAGGCACTGCAACCATGTGTTGATCAGCTGCGAAATATGAACGCTTACTGGGGACGTGATCCAATGATGCTCACTGCGTATGGCCTGACCAAGGCCCGACAGCAATGGATGGCCTCTGATGCAGGTCGAAATGCAAACTTTGGTGTGAAAGGCAAAGTCAATGCTTTGTTCACAGTGCTTGCTAGTTTGGCACATTCGATAGATCTGTTGAAGTATCATGGCATTGTCCCGTTTTATAACCATTTGGTATCGTTCAAGTCGAATACGGATGGCCAGAAAGGGGGCAAACATCAGCGCGCTATAGTCCAGGATGACAATTTCAAGAAGCTTATGGATCGCCTTCAACCCTGGTGCCGAGATCCTGAATTCATCGGACACCCTAAGCTGGGATATCTCAGAGAAATAGTTCTGAACCATTTCATGGACGCTGGAGAAGGGACTAATGGCACATCAAATACGAGGCTCATGATTTTTGCCCACTTTCGTGACAGTGCCGAGGAGATTACAAGAGTGCTCAGGCGCCATGAACCCATAATTCGTCCACATGTCTTTGTAGGACAAGCCAGTGCCAAGGGTTCAGAGGGTATGGATCAAAAGACTCAACTAAGTGTTATTGAGAAGTTCAAGAATGGTACATACAATACCATTGTCGCAACATCAATTGGCGAGGAAGGTTTAGATATTGGTGAAGTGGACCTTATTGTGTGTTACGATTCCTCTGCCAGTCCGATCCGAATGTTGCAAAGAATGGGACGTACCGGACGTAAGCGTGCTGGAAACATTATTCTGCTGCTGATGCAAGGAAAGGAAGAAGAGTCGTATATCAGAGCGAAAGACAACTATGAAAAGATGCAAGAACTCATTGCTAGCGGCTCTCGGTTTGAATTTCATGATGATAAATCGGCACGCATCTTACCCAAAGACCTGAAGCCAACAGTGGACAAGCGTGTTGTTGAAATTCCACCTGAGAACTCGCAAGAGGACCTTCCTGAGCCGAAGAAGAAAGGGCGCGCTCCGAAACGACCTCCTAAGAGGTTCCACATGCCAGATGGAGTCGAGACTGGCTTCACGAAAGCATCTCGGATTAGTGAAGGCGTTGATATTCGCAGCATGCTACAAGGTGAGAAAGGGAACAAATCGAAACCGAAGAAGCAAAGAACACCTTGTCCTGTTGAAGTAGTCAAAGTGCCCTCTTCTGGGGAAGTGACATTGACGCCCGACGAAGAACATGAACTGGAGCTTAGATACCGCAATGTTGGTGGCACCACACCTCAATTTATCTGTCGACCCCGTAATGACGCTTTTCCCAGATTGCAGCGAATCTCTAGGCCAACAAAGTTGGTACAGCACGGATCATTTACGCGACGAATGGTGGGCGTTTTGCAAAAGATGAATGCCACATCGCTCGACTGCGATGAGAAATATGAATCGATTATTGAGGACATTCGACACAAGGCTAGTACAATGCCGAGAAGAGATACGACTACTGCCACCAAGAGATCAGGAAAATCTACAACGTCCAGTACTTTGCCGATGAACTCAAAACGCAAGAACAGCAATACCGTCCGACGAGCAAAAAGCCCATCTCCTGCACGCCAAACGAACACTATATCTCCAGATTCTCCATTGATGTGTTCGCAATATGATGCCACCGAGGACGAGAATAATTACAAACCGTTCTTTGTCTCTCAAATAAGTGGTATGGATGATTCAGGTTCTGATTTACCAGATATTGAAACACTCGTGCGGGGAGTTGATTCCAGAAAGTCAAAATCGAGACCGACAGTGATTGATAGTGATGATGATGACGACGATGATTTTGATTTCTTCAATTAATAATACAAATTTATGCTTCTTGAACACATTTTTTGATATCTATGACCTGTTCTCAAACTGGGTTGAAGAGCATGTAAATATTCTTTACTCCTACAGTTTTAACTCAACCAATGCCTTCATTTCCTGTATGTCTCCTTGAACCCTGCAATGTTTTAGGTATAATTTGAGTAGCTCTGGGAAATGACATGTTTAATCTCTGTTTTGGGAAGTCGAGACTCAAATGGTGAATCCGCTTAGTGGGCCGCAGATCATCTCAAACTCCCCAGCTCCTGTTGTTGTTTGTTGTTCTCACAACTCACGACTCACACCACAATCATGGCCGACACACAATTTGACAGTGCTCTGTAAGTTTTTCATTGCCATTATCATGCCATAATCTTTCCAATTCAATGCAAAACAAATCATTTCTACCTACCCCATTCAGCTTCCCCATTACCCCGCGTGCAGTGTCGTGACTGCTTGATGAATACCTTCAACTAAGAACAAAAACAGTGACCTCCTTCGTCGCCTCTCCCCCCGTGACACTGGCAAAAACCTACAGTCAATCACAAACCTCGTCCCAGACCTAACCGAAGATCTTCTCGCCTCCGTCGACCAACCACTCGAAGTCCGAAGATGCTCCAAATCCAACCGCGACTACCTACTATGTGACTACAACCGGGATGGAGATAGCTATCGATCGCCATGGAGTAATGAGTTTGATCCCCCGCTAGAAGATGGTACGGTACCTAGTGAGAGGGTACGGAAGTTGGAGATTGCGGCCAATGAGGCTTTTGATGTTTATCGGGAGTTGTATTATGAGGGCGGAGTCGGAAGTGTCTATTTTTGGGATTTGGATGATGGGTTTGCAGGGGTTGTATTGTTGAAAAAGGGTTCGTCTTTTCCCCCATTCTGCCTCAAGGCTGTTAAAAAGATTTGCTAATTATTTGTTGGTGTAGGTGTCACGCCTGGTGGAAAGAGCTCTGGAGCCTGGGACAGCATTCACGTCTTCGAGGCTACTGACCGTGCTCGCATGACACATTACAAATTGACCAGCACCGTGATCCTACATTTGTCTAACGAGAGTGACGCCCTGGGAGAAATGAATTTGAGCGGAAACATGACGCGACAAGTCGAGGCCGATCTACCGTTTGAGTCTGATGCTAGTCATGTCGCGAATGTTGGTAGACTTGTGGAAGATATGGAGTTGAAAATGAGGAACCTGCTGCGTATGTTCTTATCAATTTGAATCCTTAATCTATGTATTGGGCTAAGCTGACTATTGCAACAGAGGAGGTCTACTTTGGCAAAGCCAAGGATGTCGTCGGCGATCTTCGAAGTAAGTTTCATCCTTTGTCGCTGAGTGTTTCGACTGACGTTCAATACAGGCATCGCTCCTCTATCAGAGACAAACCAAGAGAAAGCCGCCCATCGTGAGATGATCAACTCCATGAGCAAGCGATAAACATGACGTCTCAGACTAAAGAAGCGATCAAATTCCCCGGCTTAGTTCCATGTCTGCTCTTGTAAATAACTAAGACTCTTCCCATGAACAAGCATATCATTTCTATTGCCGATTCTGTCAGAATGCATGGTACGGTACGTATGTTGAGGTAGCGGTAGCACCAAGATGATATGCAAGCCCAAGCGGGTTGTCGATGGTACATAGCGTAGTCCAGCTTCACAGATATATGTTGCGAACATGGTGCAGATATTTCCAAGCCTCGAAGGCTGGTAGACGACTTTAGATTGTTGATATAACAGGCGATCTCACGAATCGGTATCCATCGTCTCAGTCTTCGGAGCAGTATCTTGGCCTCGATTCAAAAACTCCCGCGCAGCAGCCCATGACTCAGCTTCTTTATCCTTTCCTACTGTATCTTTGCGACTATTCAACCAGCTGACCTCAAGAGGATTGAATGTCCCTGCAGCTGTTCCTGCTCCCGCGCCGCCAGTCGTAGTAGATCCAATACCTGAATCACTCTTGAAAGAAACGTTGTTCGCAGTCGCGGACTCGGACTCGAGTATACCAGCTTCTTCTAGTGCGTAAACCTGCCGTCTCAGTCGCACATCGATTGACGACAAAAGTGCGAAGTATTGTGAAGTTGAGGCCTTGAATGCAGCTTTGCGATCGTTAACTGAGTTGCCAGTCATTATCTCGGTGGACTTCGCATTTGTTAGGGCTTGTATGGCTAATCCAGCGGAGTTTACGAGCTTCGCAATGTCCTATTCAAGCAGAGATTAAATATCAGTAACTCATGATCCCCTGAGAGCTGCTTTGGAAGGCTTCATACTTTGTCTATCTCATTCAGCTGCCGGATTCGGTCGGCAGAGGAGAATGTCTGGCTATTGGAGGTAGCCGACTCGTCCATCTTGGCTATTCAAATTCTGAAGCTCCAAACAGTCACCCATAGAAATGGCAGAGCTGTCCTGTAGAGAGCAGTTAAGTTACATTTTGCCAAAAGAAACAAACAGAATCACGTGCATTCACATCAAATTGGGGAAGTCCCACCCCAGTAGATCAACACTAAACCATTAATGGTTTAGTGTCATATCAAGAAGGCGGCTTTCTGGTCGCGATCATACAAAGTCTCCATCCATTTTATTCCAGCTTCAGACTTCATTTCATCTCACAACTTGCTTTTAAGGTCATCCTGCTATATCTATTCCTATTTAAATTTACAGTTTGAAACAACACATCAGCAAGAGAGAGGGAGATTGTCGCAATCACTATGTCAGCACCTGGTGGTGCCCCCAGCCCTGTGCCGCGCAGTGGCAGCATCGGGCCAAATGCCTCTATGTCGGTTCCTCAACAGCAGCCCATCGCTGCTAATCCGCCAGTTGTCCATACACCCGCGACTCCTGGTCCGTCGGGGCCGTCTCCTGCGCCTGTATCTCAGCAGAATCTAAATCAGATTGTAAGTGGGTTTTTGTTTGTTTCGTTTCAAGTGTCTCTGTCAATGCTTGGGCTGGTGAATGGTACGGTAAGTATGCACGAGTTGAGTTCTTGAGAATGGCTTCCTTGCCAGACTTTTGGCTACCAGCTACATTTCTATCGCACGTCACGCATAGTATGTCCATGCTGCGATGTTGGGAAAAGTCCTAATCGCGATACGGGGTACATATCCGTTGATTGATCCACGAGTCTGCCTCGTAGGGTGTCTGTCTACAATTCTCTCTGGATATAAGTATCTTGTGTCGGTGCATGGTTTGCTGATGAACTACTTGGTATGTCCATTGTCGAGATGTTGAAAAGGTAACGTCCGCCGGCTGTGCGCTGAGGGTTACGTCTCTATGGGATGTCGCAGCTAAGATATGCGCAACGGGGACGTCTCAAAATAGCGCACCGACTCGGCTATGGATTACGGGCTGTGGCCTACGGAGTCACGTGCTATCGAGTGGTACAACCAGGATACTCACTGCTGAGATATGGAAAAAGGGAACGATGTGCCGATTGGTTCGTACGTCTTCTCTTCAGGGCGTTGACTCTCGAATATGAGTCGGTATGCCCATGTGCTGGATTGTGGAAAATGGGAATGCATGGATGACCAGAGGACGTCTAATATATAATCTATTGGAACTGGTCCAATGTCAGAACCCGCTGTCCGCCAAAAAGTGGGTTTCATCCTGACTGGGCATCGTTCATAAGGTGAACGAGTTGGTATGTCCATATACTGGGTTGTGAATATGGGAATGGCATGGATGGCCAGAGCGCTTCTACTGTGGGGGCATAGTCTATTCGAAGTTTTCCAATATTTGGGCACCACGCCGGCCTTCAAAAGCTCGATTTCACCCTGACTGACGCCAACCTATCAAACAGAAAGTGGACTTCCTCTTCTCTGGGCACCAGACCATCTGCCACCAAGTGGACTTGATTTCTAAGGCACCCTCCATCGATTTCTCCAGCAGCAATTCGTCAGGTTTGTTTCACCGCCCGAAACTAGGAATTGACAGCAAAGCGAGACTCAAATTTTAGTCAATAGTCTTTTTTCGAGGCCACAAGCTTCGAGCAGCTACTGGCATATCAACCTTCTCGAGCAAGCTAGAGCGCTTGTAACATGCATCATGGACAAGACAGAGGCAGAGACACTTTTGTTTAATTATTTAAAATACTGTACATGACTGTGAACGTGTGCTCACCTTTCTTTCAGGTCATCGACTACTTGGCCAAAAAAGGCTATACCAGAACTGAGGCTATGCTTCGTATGGAGTCTGCCAGTCAAGATATCGATGGCAGATCTCTACCCCAGCTCAACGAAAATCAACGACCAAAGTACAGGAATGGATTTGGTATGTCCAAAGCTACCCATTTGATAAGTTGACATTCTTCTAACAGTTTAGACCTAATTAGAAATTGGATCGAAGACAATCTTGACCTTTACAAGGTAAGAAGATTTCCCACGTCAGTCGACTGACGGACGCTTACTATGAAGCAGCCTGAACTTCGACGCGTACTGTGGCCTCTCTTCGTGTATTCGTTTCTGGATTTGGCTACTGCCTTGTACCCGCGAGAAGCAGTAGAATTCTTCACTACAAATCAGAATCTATTTCTACCCGAGCACAGCGAAGACATTCGATCATTACAGAAAATCACCCTCCCAGAGCATGTTCAGGACAATGCAACCGCGAAGCTATACCGTGGAAACAAATATCGTATCATCCTCAGCAACCCTGCTTTTGCAAACTTAATGCAGTTTCTCGAAAGCAAGTCCAAAGAAGGAGGAGCTGTCATGTCCGCAATTCTCAGCAGTTATTGCAACATCGTTACCAAGGATCGCGCCACCGACGAACGCTTTAGCTTCGCAGCAATGTTGGGTCGATCTGATCAAACAAGCACATTCCCCGCAGAGGACGAGGGCATACCCGGTCATCATCCTGGGTCTGCATACACCGGCGATAACCCAGCTATGGCAGGTACCTTGCCCAAACTGAGACTTGGGAAACTTCCACCAGAACCGGAGCTGGAAAGCGACGTACGTGCCGAGCTTGAAGAACTCGATTCCAAAAACCCACCTGCTCCAGGTCGCAACACTCTTGTTCAGGAATATGATCAAATGATCAAAAAGGAAGAGGATGAGGACGCGCCTTCACATGCGGAGATTGCGTTTCCTCCATCGACAGCTCGTGACGTTGCCATGGAAGTGCAGCGCGTCAAAGAGAATCGCGACCGGTTTCGTATCGAGGGTCGCACTGGAGGTGTCGGCGTTGCATGCTCTGTGTGTCTTTTTACATTCCACAACACTTACGATCGGTAAGCTTTACAAACAACTATAAAGTCTCGAAACTGACATTTGGTAGAATGATTTGCATTGATTTTTCTGACGACAACATGTTGGTCGCTGCGGGTTTCGAGGACTCGTACATTCGGGTATGGAGTCTTGATGGCAAGGCGATTAAAGCTACCCACGAAGGCATAGAAGAACGTACAAGCGCTCCTTCCAATTCGAAACGTCTCTTTGGTCATTCGGGACCAGTTTATGCCGTCAAATTTGCCCCATCAGCACAACGCTCGGAAGGTGAATTGGCTCCTACGAATGCTCGATGGCTTCTTTCGTCTTCTGCAGACAAGACCATCCGGCTCTGGTCTCTAGACTTATGGCAGTGTATGGTCGTCTACAAGGGACATGATCAGCCCGTTTGGGATCTCAGCTGGGGCCCGTTCGGTTACTATTTCGTATCTGGAGGACATGATAAGACTGCGCGCCTCTGGGCCACCGATCGAATTCGGCAACAACGAATTTTTGCAGGGCATGATCAAGACGTCGATTGCGTCTGTTTCCATCCAAACTCCGCATATGTATTTACTGGGAGCTCGGACCGCACTGTTCGCATGTGGGCGGTGACTACTGGAAATGCCGTACGTATGTTTACCGGTCACACTGGCAATATCACAGCTCTCGCATGTAGTCGCAACGGCAAGCTCCTTGCGTCTGCCGATGATCACGGTTCTATCTTCCTATGGGACCTAGCACCCGGTCGTCTGTTGAAGCGTATGCGTGGTCATGGTAAGGGCGGTATCTGGTCTTTGGACTGGAGTGTGGAATCCACTGTTTTAGTCTCGTCAGGTGCAGATAATACTGTGCGCATATGGGATATTGCACCACCAGCATTAGAACTGTCAACCAACACATCACGGTTGGCTACTGAAGTAGGCGCGGGTGCCAAGGTTGATGCCAGTGCGACTTCCTCTGCCTCTCAATCCTCTACTACTGTTGGACCTGGTGGAAGCAAGAAGAAGGGTAAGGAGAACGTGGTGACTCCTGACCAGATCAGTGCTTTCCCTACGAAGAAGAGTCCGGTCTACAAAGTCAAGTTTACAAATATGAACTTGATCGTAGCTGGAGGTGCTTATCTTCCTTGATCTTTGAACATTCAGAACTCTTATTACCATTATTTTCCATACAGGGTGTGGCGTTCTAAGGGCTGGGTTTCTCAAAAGGTTTTGCACGGGTTCGCGTGGAAGGATTTCTTTTCCCTCTATTCTCAAAGTTGATCTGAGATCATAAGAGAGATACCAAAAATGTACTTTCATGAGTCCATTAATTCCCTAGATAGGAAATACAGATGGCTAATATCGAATGATATGTAAACCATAGAACGTATCGATAAGTGGAGGAAAGTGGGGGGTTACCCATGCTCGCCACCAATCGCCTTCAACATGCAACAACAACCTCACCACAACACATGACAACCACCCTTCATGACTGACAGGGAAACAAATAATCATTTATGTGTAGCAGTTGCATATGGACAATATGAGCGACCTGCAAAAGGCCTTTGTCAAAGCCAAACTCGCCAAATATCCACCCGACATTCCAATTTTTGACGAAACCGAGGAGGATGCTACTACTTCCACGGGTATCAATAGAGGGAACGACGCAACAATAGAAGAAGGGGAAGAATTTGACTCTTCCTCGACGTCCTCGGCTTCTTCGGTGGGAACTGTTGTACCTTCGCCGTCGAGAAATTTATTCGCAAAGCCAGGTTCTCTGTATGTTTATATCCTATCTTCAATGGAGCCGTTTGGAGTCCGGGTGTTGACTCGTAGAGACCAGGCCAAGACAACGCAATGGCTCAGCAGAGTCGTTGACATGGAGAGATTTCTTCTCCCGAGAATTATACATTGAAAGAAATACAGATGATTTACATATCATATATCATACATACATCACACCACCTACAGGTTCCGGGCCTTTGTTCGTGATGCATCACGGCGCAGGTTCCTCGGGACTATCATTTGCTGCTTGTGCAGCAGAGATTCGAAAAATACTTCCCGAGGCCGGGATTTTATCACTAGATGCTCGTTATCACGGAAGTACTACTGTTGAGTCGAGAGACGGTAACCCAGTAGAACTGGACTATCGACTGGAGACTTTGAGCCAGGATCTTCTGGCTGTTATTAGAGGAGCACAAACACAAATGGTCTGGGAGACGTTACCAGATTTGGTTCTGGTTGGACATAGTCTGGGAGGAGCTGTTATCACAGATGTTGCGAGGGGTGGGGAGTTGGGGGCGAAGGTACTTGCGTATGCAGTTTTGGATGTCGTTGAGGGCTCTGCCATGGATGCTCTGCAGGGTATGGACACTTATCTATCAGCGCGGCCAACACGGTTCCCTTCGTTATCTTCAGCTATCGAATGGCAGTACGTATACCATATCTCACTACTTTGGAACATCCTGACGATTTGATATAGTTTCCGCTCCCGAACAATTCGCAACACAACCTCTGCTCGAGTCTCAGTCCCATCTCTACTAACGGAAGAAGAAAACCCCTCCGACGCATCCCTCCCCTGGACATGGCGCACAAACCTAGCCGACACAAAACCATTCTGGGAAGACTGGTTCAAAGGTCTAAGCAAGAAATTCCTCGAAGCAAAAGGCGGCAAATTGCTCCTGCTGGCAGGCACAGATCGTCTCGACAAAGAATTGATGATTGCCCAAATGCAAGGCAAATTTTCGTTGCAGGTATTGCCTCTTGCGGGACATTTTATCCAGGAGGATCAGCCGGCGAAGACGGCGAGGTTTTTGGTTGATTTTTTCAAGAGGAATGACAGGACACCATTGGTGCTGCCGCCTAAGGTTGGGGATATTATGGCCTCGAAGGCGATGGAGAAGGGTGTTGGTATAAATAAGATCTGAATCTATAAACGATTTAACTTAATGAATACATCTTGAAAAGTCGCCTGAATCGTAAGGCACGGAATAATATGCAATGACGTCATGACCACGGCCGTCCAAATCGGGAAAGCTGCATCATTTTTCAAGCTTTCCTCGTCACCCTCGCCATTCCTTTCTCATATATTTTCATGTCTTTTTCGTCTTTCAAAATGATTCTGGATTTCTAGAAGCATCGTAGTAATCCCATCTTTACTACGGGAAAACACTAAACACACTACCCGGGCAGGGAGGAAGGCGATTTATACTCCGCCAAGATATCGATCAACAAAATGGTGTCAATCTGGGGATCAAGTGGTCGTAACGATCAACGGACAACAGAGGATGGACATACACACCCTGATTATCAGCATCAAGAGCCCGATGAGCGGACACGGTTGATCTCTCGTAGTGCCCCAAACGAGGGGTATCTGAGTCCTGATGATCCAGCTGTTAGTGCTGTACCACTTATTCATCTAGAACCATATCTCATGACAGGATTATATAGGTATCTCCATACAACCTCTGGAGTGTCCGCGCTCTCCGCTTCTTCACCTGCCTCTTTCTCGCCATCAGCTTCGTATGGTGGGTTTTCCTGCTCGTATCCATCTTCGTCAGTCCACCGTTAATGTACAACCGGGGCTCCGGATTTACGGATTTTTCATACACAACCCTCACAGTCGGAAACTTGATTGTGAGCCTGTTGTTCTTCACGATTCCGTCAAAACCGATGATTATGTGGAATTCTGTGCTAGCGCTCTTCTTGCTGGTCGGTATGATTATCATCGTTGCTGTACCGAGAATCAGGCTTGAGGAAGGCTGGGTAGGGATTGCGTCTATTGTGTGGGCCATTTTGATCTCGATCTATAATATTGCGCAGGTATATTTCGTTGAGAAAGGAAAAGAGGAGGAAGAAGAAAGACTGACAGGCCGCGTGGAGACAAGACGCTCGCTGTTCGAATGGGTTTCGGTGCTTGTCGAAACAATTGTGCTGGGTGTTATTGCTCTGGTGACTATTTTGCTTACTGCAACGCTCATACTACGTGCCAGAGATTCCAGTCTGGAGGTCCCTGGGAAACGGTATCTCGTCAACAATGAGAAATACGAAGTTCATCTTGCGTGCGTGGGAAGTATCACCACCGGGGACAACAAAACGCCTACGATTCTGCTTGAAGCCGGCGAGACCCCTGCAGAACATGCACTTCAACCTTTCATCCACAATACCTATCGTAACGGCACGATAGATCGATACTGCTACTGGGATCGTCCTGGGTTTGGATGGTCCGACAACGCCCCTTCACCTCATTCAGCCGGTATGGCTGCCGACGCTTTGTCGGAAGCACTCGCACTAGCTGGCGAGGAAGGCCCTTGGATACTCGTCTCAGCTGGCGTGGGCAGCATATACAGTCGCATCTTCGCCAGTCGTCACATCCATGACATTAAAGGTCTATTCATGATCGACCCAACGCACGAAGACCAATTACAACAAATCGGAAAGGCAGGACGAGGATTCGTCCTCTGGGGTCGCGGCATAATATCACCCTTGGGTCTGGACAGATTGGCAGGCGCAATCTTCAAGGGTCGCACCCGCGAAGATCGAGTATACGGCAAAGTCTCCTACCAGAACGGGAAATACATAAAAGCCAAACTACAGGAAAACCTCGTTGCGGAAAGTATGACCTCTAGCGAGGTTGCCAGCGCAAAAAATATTCAAACACCAGAAACGCCGTTGGTGGTTGTTAGTTCTGGGGTAGAAGTACGCAAAAACGAGAAATGGGCGAAACAGCAGGAAGAGATGACCAAAGTTACGGATAATTTAGTAAGTTGGGATGTTGTCAAGGGTGCAGGGCATGAGGTTTGGAGGAGTTGGGAAGGGAAAAAGGTTTTGGAGAGGAGGTTGGGGGAGCTTGTTAAGCAGGCTTGATCGTTCTTTTCTACCATTTTTCTCTTTTATTCTTTTAATGCTTCATATTGATGAGACTTTCCCATTCTATCTTGACATTTGCATGCTTGAGAAATGAGACTGTTGACGATGTTATGAGATATATATACGACTCTGGTCTTATGTCAGTTATCATACTGTACAAAAGGTTAATGAGATGCTAATCATTGCATATGGAAAGCTTCAAGAAAGGATTCCAATATCAGGTCAGATATATGACAACTGGTAAAGACTAGGCACAAGATGCAGTCCCAAACAGCAGACACAGAGCAAAGAACTTTTCATATCCTTCTCCTTTTCATCATGGACACTGCCCTAAAGAGGTTGTATTCAATTTTGTCCACGAAGGACGTATCTTTCAACCCGTCCTTATCTTGCCAGGCGAAAAGATCTTTCAGGTTTCATCCACATACAATAAACGAGCTAAGTAGGCAACAGGACGATCATATAATTCTTTTATATTCTAGTCTTTGACTCATCAGATCTTCCTCAATACGTCGTAATGATATGAGCAAGGATATATGCATTCTGCGCTTCTTCATCCAGTTCCTTTGTACCAGGAATACAATGAGCTTAGCGACCCCCCGCTCGCAATGCAATGATTATAAAATTTTCGTAGCGACTCTATTCGACGAGGACTCGGGAGTTGGTTCACGTATTAGTGGATATATTTATTCAGATTGGTGTGAAAAGGAGGCGAGGAGGACGAGAAATCTATTAATCATTTGATGGGTTTATTCGTTTTCCGTTCGACACGTCTATGTGCTATCGTTCCTTACTCTAGACTAGTGCCCTTAAACCTCTTAGCAAGACGATCACTATCTGAGTTTGCAGATGCGGACCTCGACATGAGATGCCGCTGTTTGGGAGCAGGTAAAGAAGAAGATGACGATGCAACCGGGGTCGGTGCATGGGGTGTCCAAGGGCGTTTGAGGGGGCGCTCACCACTCTCCTGAAGAATTGCGACAAGGGTTGCCCATCCACTAGTGTTCACGAGTTGCATACCTTCTGCAGGGTCATGAGTGGAAGCCACACGGTAGAGAAGTCTTTCCTCTTCCTATTTGATCTTAGTATGGTATTGTTTCCATATTTAGAGATGGACTTACCGCATTAAACGTTCCTAGAGATCGGAGGAACGCAAGCAGATGGAAATCGGACACTGCACTAATAGCTTTGTTCGGATCACCGTGGGCCACCAACTTCTTCGCTAATGTCCGGAGCTCCTGGCTCTCGCCGATGACTTCTCGGTTTTCTATCGGGAACGTGCTGTCTATAAACATAGGAGACTCTTCCGTAGGGAATCCGTGTGTCAGTGTAACTAAAAGATACTCCACGGGGAAACTGGGTTTGGCATTCTCCTGTACGTTGGCCCCATACTCATTAATCCTGCGGTAAAAGACTTCTGGGATATATCGTAATTTGCTGCCTGGATCGTCATCGTCTTCAGACTGGACGAGCATAACGGACGGGTCCGCCGAGGGTTCGATAATGTCCGCTCGTACCATCTCCACAGCAGAGTTTGATGCTTGATAGGAACTGACTGTTATAGCTCCGTTCTCATCACCGCTCAACACACAGGTGACAAAATTTGATCCGAAGCGTCCTGTTTCACTCCATTTCGTCGCTTTGGGGTGCTGGGCCTGTTGCCGAGAAGCGAATACTATTTCCAGTGATGACAGATAGTATGAATCAACGTGACGTTTGCATACGACCGTACCATCCCCTTTTCCAGCATCCAGAAGGTCAGTGAAAATCACGCCAACCCTTTGTAATCCACAGAGACGAGCAACCTCATCTATTTCTGCTTCATTCGTCCATTCATTGAGAGTGATACCGTCAACTTCATCCACCTGAGGAGGTTCGTAAATGGCCTGAACGACAGCCTTAATGCCCAAAGGAACTTCAGTGTATTCCTCGTAAGTACCGTATAAATATCCGAGTCGCTGAGCACCAGATTTTCGCCAAAAGTCTAAAAGCCCGTTGATTAGGCTTGGGGATGAAAACTCAACGTGATCGACCATGCGAAATTCCTGCGGTTTCAGTGTGATAGCACTTGGCTGGCATTTCGTGCATATACCTTCGGGCCATTGGGGATGTCCCGATGGGCAATCTCGCCTGACACGATAGTACGGCTCACTTAGCGGCGGCATGTATGAGCTCTTCAGCTCTGGTTTGTTGGTTGATGAATTGATTTTTCGTAGATAGGAGTGAAAGGAGAGGTGTTTGATTTTCTTCTCGGCTAGGTATTCCGGGGCGTAGGGTTCTAGTGGCATGCAGTAGTCGCACATACCCTTAGGTCCATGTCTGCACATTTTCGCATCGCGCGGTCGTGGGATCTTTCCATCTTTCTTGTCCAACGCGTCGTCGAGAGGCAACTGTTCCACTACTTCCCAGGGATTTTGGATGACGGCGGATGGTGATCTCGGTCGAGGAGGAAGGGGAACTGTAGGTTGTTGGGGTACGGCAGCGCCGTTGAGGAGTCGCGATTCGGTCGTTAAGTTGGACGGAGGCTGGACATGGGAGGCACCGTTCGATAGTGCAGATTTTTCCTGGTATCCTAGAAATAGTTTGTCTCCGTGACTTCGACTGTCAGCATCTGCTGTTGAAAGCCGCTGGGTGAAATATGCTTACGACAAACCAACTCTTTCTATCGAGACACCATCCAAACTACTCAATAGTCGCTCCTGGCCACCTACACCAATGGGCTTATTCGATAAAATAATAGAGTTGGGGTCTGTGTTCTCGGGAAGATGTTCAGCGATCTAAGTGAAGTTCGTTTGACCGTTAGTTGACATAAGATCCCTACATATCATGCGTAGAACACTATACCTTTGCAGCGAGCTCGGTGAATAGCTCAGAAGGGTTGACCGTTAACCTGAACTGGCCATTACGGCTCTCGAAACGGAGGAGTATCGGCCTTGAGGGGGGCATAGTGGGTGGTCTGGCGGTAGGTGAGGGCGGGGTGAGATGAATAATGTAGCTGATGGAGATGAGGAAGATGAGGAAGACAATTTAGATGCTGATAAAACCAACCTCAGTCATAGCATATGAGGCTAGGGCGATGGATAAAAGGAAGAGGAGGAAATGTGTTTTGTTGTTTATCCAAAATAGCAGATTAATTGATTGATCATCACAAGAAGGAAGCTGCCGTCGTCATAGGCCCGATGCTGACCTAAGCCGGATTAGGGTTAGCCCGTGAAGCTTACATTCTTTGGCCTCTTTCTCTTTTGTCATCTTTTTATCTCTTACATCTACTTTGGCAATGATTCAATCAAGTGAATATATGAAGTCATTTATTTATCATAATATATACGTATATGGATATGAAATTACATCAATCATTTATATAACAGCGCACTTCACCGGCAATCCACAAGGACCTTCCTTGTCCTCCTTGCCATCCTTAGCCGGACTAGGCTTGGTGGTAGACTCCTTCGTTGCTGCTGGAGTAGATTGCACTTCGGCTTTCTTCTCTGGGGTACCATCTAGTCACTTGCTAACACGCTCGTAGAAAGTCTTGCCCTGGATCTCGGCGATTTCCAACTCCAAAGCGGTGGGTTGACGGCTACCGTCAGCACCGGCCTACATTTGACTCAATTAGCTGATGTTGAGGCCTGCAATTTTCAGATATGAGATAACTTACAAAGGTACCGGCACCCCAGGGGCTACCGCCGTGAATCTCAGAGAGGTTGGAGAGCTGGCCGAAAGAGTGCTTGTATCCGAGAGGGACGAAGCTGAAACCGTGGTGAACCAAAGTGCTCATGGCAGAGATGGCAGTGGACTCCTGACCACCACCGAGGGTACCGGTAGAGATGAAGACACCGGCAGACTTGCCCCAGTAACCACCGTTGGCCCAGATGCCACCGGTCCTGTCCCAGAAGGTCTTCCACTGGGCAGGAAAGTTTCCGAATCGGGTGGGAATACCGAAGAGAATGGCATCGTATTCAAGGAGAGTCTCAGCTTTAGCAATGGGGTAGTCGGTCTTGGGGGCAGCGCCCATCTTGGCCAAGACTTCCTCAGGAAGGGTCTCAGCAATTCTAAGAAGACGAAAGTCAGCAATTAACAGTCAATTGGCTAGAATGAGAAAGAACATACTGGTAGATGTCGGCCTGGCCACCGGCAGCCTCAACACCCTTCTTCTCAGCCTCGGCCAACTTGGCAATGTGGCCATACATGGAGTACTAATCCTAGTTAGCTGATCATCTGAGGGATCCCTATATAGGTAGAGATACATACGAAAACGATAGCAATCTTAGCCATTGTGACGGTTGGGTATAAGGTTTCGCTAAAAAAAAATGAATTGAATTGAAACGAAGTAGGCTTGTAATTGATAGAGAGAAAGAAGATTGAGCTCCGAGAAGGGCGAGAGCAGTGCTTATATAGCTTCGAGGGAGCTCTTTTGATGGCTTTTTACCCCACCATATCAGAAATGCCATCACCTCGCGCGCTGATTGGCCAGAGTAATCCGTTACTGAGCTTACAAAATCCTGACAAAGCACACTAACCCGTTTTGAATTGAGATATTTCCGTTGCTCTCTTTATCCGATGGATTTCTAAGATGATGACGAGGGCAGCCATGGAATGCGGAATAATGTGCTCAATGACAGCTAGATTGGATTAATCAGCGCCACACATGATGATTAATTGTGTAGCAAATCAGTGGATTGTGGAATCGAGCTAGAATGAAAATGCAACGGTCAAGACCTTTAACTACCAAGGTATGCTCAAGAATAGATACAAACGCCAACGCCAACGCCATTCGGGTATATCTAATCCAACCATGCATATCGTAACATAACCAAAGAGATAAAAGAATCATTACATCCCTCTCCCCCGGCCTCGTCCTCTATACCGCATAAACCCACCCCGACCACGTTCATTCCTCCATTCCCGTTGTCTCTCCTCCTCTCTCTCCTGTTCCTCTCGAATCAGAGCCCGTTCCCTCTCCAAATCCTCTTCTGTCTTCTCGACACGTATTTGCGGCTTGGGCAGACTGTCAGACCAGCGTGGATGAGCACCATGTTGACAGTTTTTTCCGTCAGGGCAGAATCCAGCTAGGTAGAACGGACATAGACTCTGACGAACATGTTGTTTGGCACAGATGGGTCCAAGAGGACAAAAACCACGATCGTAGTGTTCACAACGCGGTAATCGGGCATTTTCGCGTACGTGATGGTATAGACAATCTTCGCCGTTGGGACAGTATCCGGATCGAGAAAAAGACGCACATTCGGGCATACGACGCAGGTTATATTCGTGTAGATATTCGCATTTGAAGCCCTTTTTGCACAGTCCCTTTAAGAAATGTTTGCAGACAAGAGAGCCATGTGTGACGGACGGCGCGAGGCCGGATGCATTTGTAGATGAGGTTGTAACTCTAGAAGGAGTGGGATGGCGGTCAGGACAGGTTGGACCAAGTGGACAGTGGCCTTCTTTGAAGGCTTTACAGACCGGGACGTCTGTGGCAAGACCGAAGCCAAATGTTTTGCGGAGGTACGGCGTGAAGGAGAAATTGTAGTTGGGAGGTGGATGGGATGCGTCGGCGGTTAATAGTCTGTCTACGACTGACTGCACGTCTGTTGCCATGTTGATCCTTGACGGTGTTTGATGAGTGATTACGAGATCAAGTTGTTGAATATCAGTAAGCTTAGAGCTATTTGATATTCGCTATAATACCACTAAACCATATCGGGAACGGACTTATTATTTACCCGGTTACCGTTCAACACTCTACTGCGAGAGAACGCAACCAATCTACTTTAAGTATAATTTTACTTCAAGTTGACAAGAACAAAACGTTCGATTTCTCACGACTGACATATATAAGGTAGCCGCGTGAGTTGAATTTCCATCTCCCCCTTCCACATACTCCATCAAGCCTTATTGCCATCGCCAAACTCGTGACGCTCCTCAACCGCTTCCTTGTCTTCCACTTCTTGGGTCTTGGCAGATTGAATTGCCCTGAAGGTGAGAGTTGGCTGCCAGCCAGGACTCTTGCGAGCATCCTTTACTTCATTGTAAAGCTCGTCCACTTGTTCTAGTGTTAAGCCCTTTGTCTCGTAGATCATGAAATAAACAAACGCTATGCACAGGAAACAGCAACCAAACCAGATGAAGAAAATCTTGGATTGCAGGTTTGCATTCCCCGGTCCATAGTTGACCAGATAAGGAGTCGAATAACTCAATGCCCAGTTGATGAG
Organism: Talaromyces stipitatus ATCC 10500; assembly: GCF_000003125.1. Classification (NCBI taxonomy): domain Eukaryota; kingdom Fungi; phylum Ascomycota; class Eurotiomycetes; order Eurotiales; family Trichocomaceae; genus Talaromyces; species Talaromyces stipitatus. The sequence goes on along the minus strand of NW_002990117.1, from coordinate 3,515,415 downwards.
CCAGTTGGTTGCGGTGGTCATGGAGAGTGATTTGGCTCTGGTCTTGAGAGGGAAAATCTCACCAGTCACGACCCTAATATTTATTAGTTATGCGGTCCTCACTGAAACACGGAAGGAGAAAAAAGAGACTTACCAAGCAATTGGACCCCAAGAGGCAGCAAAAAAGAAGATATAAATGCAGATGAAAGCAATGGCAGCTTTCTGAGCGGCGTAGTTGAGAACAATAATATTGCCGTTAGCGTCCTGGCTGTTGGTAGTAGTACCGACAACGGCAACAATCAGCTGTGAGACAGTCATGCCAACAGCTCCCAGCAGAAGGACGGGTCGTCGACCCCATTTGTCAATAGCATAGAGACCGGGAATAGTAGAACCGACATTAACGCAGTTGATGATGAGGTTAATGATGAACTCGTTCTTGAAGCCGGAGTTCTTGAAGAATTGAGTTCCGTAGTAGATGATGAAATTAATACCTGACAATTGCTGCAAGGCTTGGATGAGGCAACCCGTAAGAAGACGCTTTGCAAGGTTTCCACGGATACATTCCCGATAGCCGCTGTTTCCCAAGCTGACTTCGTATCGGTGATTCGCTTCGATTTCTTCTAATTCATCGCGTAGGGCAGGGTCGTCCTGAGGGAGGCGGCGGAGTCTGGCTAGGCTCTTTAGAGCGCCGTTGTAGTTGTCTTTCTTGATGAGATAGCGCGGCGTTTCTGGGAGAATAAGAACACCGACCACTAGGATGATGGACCAGGCGAATTGAAGTGAAATTGGGATGCGGTAGGATCCAGAGTCGTCCCGGTTATGGGTTGAGTTGTTCACAATCGATGCGAGGAGAAGGCCAATGGTGATTGCGAATTGGTAGGAACCTACGATAAAACCTCGGATCCATTTGGGGGCGGTCTCTGACTGATAGAGAGGAACTAATATAACATCAATCAGCTGCGTTCTTTGTACACGCACGAAGGAAAACAAGATACTAACCTAGTGCAGAGATAAGACCAACTCCAAACCCAGCAAAAAATCGACCAGCAAGGAAGATAGGAATGGCCGTTGCAGCGGCCTGCAGGGCAACTCCCAATGCGAAGACACCATTCGAGGCAACCAAACCCCAACGACGACCGATAATGTCACCCATTGGGGCGGCGCAAAGAGCACCAAAGAAAGTTCCGGCGGAAAGAATTGACACGATGGCTGATGTCTGGCTGGAGGTTATGTTTAAATGGCCAGTGCTGTCTCTATAGCCGGTTGAGAAGGTTTCTTGCCAATAGGGCATCGCGATAATGCCGCTGATAGTGCCGGTATCATAGCTAGAGCAATGGTATGATTAGACTGGCTATCCTCGAAGAAAAGCTATAGAAAACCAGACTCACCCGTATAGAATACCACCGAATGCAACGAAGCCACTGATGAGGATTGCCGGCCATGCCTTGCCGGGGCTATCGGCGGGCTTTTTGATAAGGAAGCCCATTTTCAGAACGGTAAAAGCAAGAGATACAAAATATAACTTGAAATGACAGTCCTCTCTTTTCTTGACGCTCACAAGAGAGACCTCGTGGAAGTGGGTGCAGAGCGTGGTATTTATTTGGAGACTCCATGGGGAGTGGAAGGCTGGGGAAACATCGCTCTCACTCCAGAATCCCCCCGTGGGCCGTGACCATACTGTTCTCCCCACTAATAATATAATTATCAACGAATTAACAGCGTTCTGGCCTCTAGCCCGTTTGCAATTCTTGGAAGTTTTCCCAACGTTCAGAATCCTTCCGGTGAAAAGGGATCGGCACCCGAAACGGAGAAGCCGACTTTCGAATTGCCGAATTAGGGCTAAAGATCACCCCGAGCAGCTGAAACCGTCCAAAATCACTCACGGTTTACCGTGTGCCTAACTTATCCACAGAAAAAAAAAGCGAAGAAACTAACTTCGTGGCGTCCCGATAAAAGCCCGTCGACGACTATTTACGGCCTCACGGAGTAGGTTAATTGCATGCTTGACCTACATCATTGAGCATTGTGAACTCGGCTTACCGAGACCAAGGCGAGGAGATCACGCGGGCACTCACCGACTTCCAAGCCTGTTGAGTGGTTTGAGATCCCGATTCCTAGTTCATTGATTATCTATGTACGTAGTACGTAGTATGTCTTAGATTATTCCCTGCGATCGTCTCCCCCTCATATTCCGGTGTGAATAGGACTTATGGGAAAACTCTAGACTTTGAGGATGAACCCTGAATCACTCCGTATTTGCGGAGTAAAAAGGCTGGAGAAGGTTTCTTAGTATACCCTTACTACGTAAGTATAGAAATGGTACCCTCTCCGTACTTGGACCAAGGATTGAAATGCTTACGATGCAAGGAAAATCGTTTCATGAAACCCAACATGAGCTATACCGGGCCTGAGCTGTTACTGACGGAGTGGATATCTCCGTAATTTCTGGCGCTCAGTCCTTGGTGTACTGGTACAATGGGGCCGATTTTCTAGCAATTTCCAAATTCCAAATCCACAATTGTCTCATAACTTACAGTAGGACGCTGATTCAAAGGCCCACGTTGTACGTGATCTTGGCCTGGACCCTCATTCTCCTCGCGGTGAAAAGCTGAGGAAGATTTTCTAGGTTGTTGGGCTTGCATACATAGATACGGAGAGCACTGCTCCGTGCCTGCATCAAATCCCCTCAACCCTATCATAATGCAGTATCTGAAAGAGCTTGGATGCATGTTCCGACCACACTTCAAGTTAATCACATTGACTTATTCAGTGCTGGAAATGCGTCGATAAATTTTTCCTAGCCGGACGTCGTAGCTCCGACTAAATGCAAGAAGTTATTTATCATAGGCTTGCGGCAAGTCACATGGCCTTCCTGACCCTAACTAAATGACATGTTGACTAGAACCTCCACAATCAACCACCATTTCTCAGAAATCCCAATCCTTCTTCTCGTAATAGCAACAATTCTCGCATATGCCAGGGTCTTGGAAATATGCGAAGGCCAAGCCAAGGTGGATGCTTCCTCTCAATGTAACGAGAAAACGCTGAGAATCGGAATCTCCACAATAACACACGACCGTGACCTCTCCTTCGGCGTCGTCTAGTCGCTGAAAACAGAGTCTTAACTAGCAATGCATGATTACCTAGGTATATAAAGCGGAAGCAGCATCGACTTCATCCGTGCCACCATATGCTTTCAATATCTTCGGTCCGTACAAGTAACTATTCCTAATCCAGAGCTTAACGTCGATGAAGGTCTACCATCCGCTCAATGCCACCCTTTTGGGTGCATTAATACTCCAGGTTGATGCAGGCCAGTCGCATGAATCGTATACGGAGCCATACCGGCCTCAGTATCACTACAGCCCGGCCAAAAACTGGATGAACGATCCCAATGGCCTCGTATATGATAATTGCACCTACCATCTGTATTATCAATACAATCCAGGCGGGGATACATGGGGAGCAATGTCCTGGGGCCACGCCACGAGTAGTGACCTTACTCATTGGAAAGAACAGCCTGTTGCTCTACTCGCGCGAGGATTCCCAGATGACATTACTGAGATGTTTTTCTCTGGATCTGTTGTCATTGATGAACGTAATACCAGTGGTTTTGGTAGCGATGGAAAGATTCCGTGGATTTCCATGTATACGTCTTCTGTGAGTTCTAGGGATTGAGGTTCAATTGTTCTCCAGAACTAATGGACTTTAGTACCCTGTAGAACAAGTATTGCCAAGTGGAAAGCAAGTTCGCGCAAACCAGCAAGGGCAGTCTATTGCCTACAGTCTCGATCAGGGAGAAACGTGGACCACGTACGATGAGGCCAACCCAATCATTCTCGAACCCCCTGCCCAATACCAGGATCAATGGGAAAACTTCCGTGATCCGAATGTCTTTTGGCACGAGCAGACTCAACAATGGGTGGTTATTATGAGTCTTGCCAACATTCATAAGCTGCTCATATACACATCCCCGAATCTGAAGGAATGGACTTTGGTGAGCGTGTTTGGGCCACTCAACGCTGTGGGCGGCCAGTGGGAGTGTCCTAGTCTCTTCCCGTTGCCAGTCAATAATGACGAATCAAATATCAAATGGGTTCTTGTTGTGGGCCTCAATCCTGGAGGTCCTCCAGGGACTGTGGGATCGGGAACTCAGTACTTTTTGGGCGATTTTAACGGGACTACATTTACGGCAGATGTGGGCAGTATCTCGGCTCCCTCGAATGACACCGCCAACTGGTTCGATAGAGGTCCGGATTTCTACGCTGCCATTGGTTACAATGGCCTTCCAGAGTATGAGCGGACGCTCATTGGATGGATGAATAATTGGCAATACGGGCAATCGATACCGACGAGTCCCTGGCGCAGCGCAATGAGTATTCCTCGTTACCTGTCGTTGAGAACAATTGGCCAGAAGACGGCACTGGTTCAAACACCCCAAGAAAACTGGGCTTCTATCGCTGAGGAGGCTATCGTATCAGCGTTCCCTTCAGTGGCTGACGTTCATGAACTGGGTGATATTGGAAAAGCACTCGAAATCCAGTTGACCTTCTCCAGCAGAGAGACTGCACCGGGTGCAGTCCAAGGAAGCTCCGAGTCTGGAATCAGCATCCGAGCCTCCGAGGACTTCAGTCAACAGACACGGGTTGGATACGACTTCGCCACGAAGCAGGCATTCGTTGATCGGACTCAATCAGGGAATGTCTCTTTCGACAGCACGTTCGCAAGTGTCTACTTTGCTCCTCTTTCACCAGCTCCAGATAACACAGTGTCTTTACGTATTTTTGTAGATTGGTCAAGCGTGGAGGTCTTTGGAGGGCAGGGAGAGAGCACGATAACAGCTCAGATATTCCCTCCCGACAATGCTACGTATGCCAGGCTTTTCTCTACTGGTGGAAGTACAGATAATGTGCAGGTTCGCATTAGTAAGGTGCGTTCCACATGGGCATAGGACTTGAAGATTGGGGCCATACAATTTCTATACTGTCTGTGGGCTCGGTAGCTCCCTAGTTATATGTCAGATGCGACAGCTGCTATGGCCCTGTTCTTCTATATTGACGCCTTTCGTAAAGAAACAGTTACTTGCATTGGAAGCACCCTTCATCACACTATGAATCCTCAGTAGGACTTTCATCATCTCGTAGCCCTATTCAGTACCTAGGGTAGGGCTAGGGCTAGTGCTAGGGTTGGCATTAGGGTTAGGGTTAAAAAAACCAAGACGTGCCAAGCATATCGGAAGGTCTTCTTTTTTTCCCTCGGATTGATTGACGAACATTTAAATGTTTTAAGTATTTCGTGATATCTTCAATAGCATTCATATATTCTCTCAAAATGAAGAATCGATATTATTGACTGTTGCAACGACATCCCGGACTGGTCTAGTTCGGGCTATTGTTTAGTTGCATTCGTATAGATCTGCTTGACTCGTATCCGTGGGGTACATACTCCGTACACCCTTCACGACGCCTCCAGACCAGAGACAAGCTGTCTCTGGTCTCAGACAACCGATTATCGGACTCGTTTAGTTTGTAGAAGAGAAGAAGAAGCGAAAACGAATGAGCCCATGTCGTGTGCCTGTGTGCTGGAGGCTGGAGAAGAGATGGATTTATTCAGGCAAGCGCGCAAAACGAACATCAGCTAATGCAGGTCATGGTCCAACCCCGCCCCGAATGAGTTCACCGTGGTGGATTCATTGGAAAGGATGAAAAATTTTTCTCCAATCGCTGGTAAGAGTGCTCTTCAGTCTGAGTCCGTGAGAAAGACTTTAAGCCAAAAGGCTACAGGGAAGACCGAAAAAGTATCCCGGACGAGTGTCTGATTGGCTTGCTGGGACAGAACAGTATCTCGTGACCTTTTTTCCTCTAGCATCATTTCTGCATTCACTAGCATCTTTTCATCTATTCGATGGACATATATTAAGAACTAGACTACGTAATCCAGGCCGGATCGGCGCGATCTGGGTTTTCGTTTTGCGGAGTGCGCCGTGCATTACATTACATCTAACTATGGGGTTGAAGTGACATGTCTGAGAGTCGAGGCTTAGCTGGCCCCTCTCTCCGCGAGGCGAGGCGTAATGTCAGTTTGTTTCTTACAGGTTGACTGAGTCAGATTGACAGACAAGTGGATTGTTGTCGATCCAAATTATGAGGATAACGGGTTTGCGTCGTCGGTTCGGATGTGGGTATACGGGATGAGTATGCCAGTGTCTATTGTCTATATGGCGCGTATGAAGAGCCATAACGAATGAATGAATACATACCTACCTACAGAGACACAAGTATCAATCTGCCTAGTGGAATATAAGTAAAATACCCACTTCCTCTTTCGGGTGCCTGCTTCCTTCCTGCCGCTATCCCGGTCTTTGTTTCTTCTTGACTTCTCTTCATTACTTCTTCTTCTTCTTCTTACACTATACAGTCTTATCCCCCTTATTCTTTCACTCACGGACGATCTGTAAAACCCACCGACGCTCGCTATTGTCCCCTGTCTCCTCATCTCCAGGACTCCCCGCATTAGACAGCCCTATCGAAGCGGGATCTGTAAAATGCGAATGCCTCGGCTGATATACTAATCCATCAGTCAACAAACCGAACTTTGACTGAACAACCCTCTGCGAAACGAAGATCAAACCTCACTTTACACACATGTATTCGTTCATGACGCCGTCCATCTCAGCTCCCAACAATGCCTGGACAGTTCCTGCACTAAACGATCCCTCATCCACCACGCCGTCATCGGCTTTGGCTTCCTCTTCCTCGAGTTCGGCAGCGTTTGATATCCCAATCTATGCGAATGCCGCTTATTACCCGAATTGGAGGATATACAAGAAACAGCCACCGTCCTCTTTGAGGCTGGGCTTTGTGTCTCATGTGTTTTACGCTTTTGCTTGGTACTCCCAACAGCCATCTCTATATGCGGAAATAAACTAACGAATTGTAGGGTCAAGGAAGATGGACAAGTCTATGTACGTCGTCTCTTACGGTTTAACTTCATCCACTAATCCATCAACAGCTCAGCGATGAGTGGGCAGACTCGCAAATGCCAGTCGACGGAACCGAGGGCTGTCTCCGTGCCTTCACTCAGCTCAAGCAGCAATATCCGCAGTTGAAGGTCATTTTATCAATAGGAGGTAGTGGTAAGGGCAGCGAGAACTTTGCAAAGGTAGCCAAAAGTCAGACGGCGGTTGCAAACTTTGCATACAGTGCCCGCGCCTTGGTGGATCAATTCGGGCTGGATGGGATTGACGGTATTTCTGCAAAGAGCTGAACAGAAATGGACGGATATGCTAATATATGCAGTCGATTGGGAACATCCCTCGGATCTTCAGCAAGGCGAGAGTTTTGTTTATCTGTTATCACAACTACGGATTGCTTTACCTAGTCCGCGGTATATTGTGACCTGCGCATTACCAGCTGGAGAATGGGCGTTGAAATATATCAATCTGACGGTGGCCCAGAAATATGTGGATTTGTTCATGATCATGTGTTATGATTTCTCGGGACCTTGGCTCGATCGAACAGGACATCAATCTCAGTTGTACACGCCGCCCAATCCATGCAACGAAGCCGCTGCAATTTCCTGCCATTCCGCGGTTACATACATACTGAGTCAACGTGTCCAATCCAATAAGATCCTGACGGGAATTCCAGTCTATGGAAGGTCCTTTGTTGGCGCCGACAACGTCAATCAACCGTACACTGGTACGGATGGAGATGATGGGGTATTCGATTACAGTGATCTCCCTCGACCAGGCGCCAAAGAAGTCTACGACGAGTCCGCTGGAGCAGCATACTGCGTTGGTGGAACGGATGGGGGATTCGTGTCGTACGATACCCCGCAGACGGTTGAACAAAAGGCGAAGTTCGTGACCAGGTCGAGGCTCGGCGGGTTATTTTATTGGCATATCACAGCTGATAAACGAGGAGCCAACAGTTTACTCGAAACAGGGTACAACACGCTACACGACTTTTAGCTGCTGGGGTGTACGATGTATACTACTGTAGTGAGGAGGGTTCTGTTCTTTCCAAAACAAAAGTTGTTCATGCTATTGTTATAGTATGGAGGTTTTGTGAATCAAAAGCATTTCATGTGATGAACATGTATGACACGACTGAGGTACTAATAAGCAGATGAAGACGAGTAGAGTTGTACGTACATAATATGGACACCTACATCTATCTAATCACAACCTTAAGGACATAGGTATCCATGTATTCTCCCTAATAGTATGCATTTGTAGATCACAATTTAACTACGTATATAGACTGAATAAAAATACATACAAGTGAATATAAACTTATTACGACGAGTACAATGCAGGTATCACAGCTCTACTTCCCTACCCAAATAGGAAATAGGTAGGATATCCAAGCCGTAACCAAAAAACTCAAAAATTGGACAGAAGAACAAAAGAAAACTACAAAACACCCGCCAACGCCCCCAATCCTGAGTTAATCAATACCTGCGTAACATTCATCGTCGTCTCGAGGGGATTCATGGCCAACGCCCTGGAGTAATACGGAATCTCGACGCCGTTATACACACTGGAATTACCCAGGATACTGAGCGGGATGATTCCCGATGGGAAAGGGGCGTTTTTGCCTGAAACAAGGCCGATGACTTGGGTTTGGTTTATGGTTGAGCGTAAAGGGATTGTGTTTGGACCGGGTCGGAGGGTGAGGTCGTTCAGGTAGGATTGGCCGATTTGGGTGTTGTTTACGGAGACGTCGAGGGTTACATTTCCCTTTGTCTTTGATTAGTATACAAGCATGAAGAGAAAAGGGGAGGGGAGTACCATCGAAACGGTTATGGCACTGGGGTTGGGAATGAAAACTGTTCCATTCATATTTGTGCCATCTGCGCCGGGGGTGAGTGAGATTTTGATATCTTGGAGTTCAAAGCCTTTGAGGCCGTTCAGTCCTGTTTTTGTCAGTATTTAACATATGATTGAATAAAAGGGGCAGGGAGGGGTACCCTTCATAGTAACAGTCTTATTATACGTTACCGTATGCTTCGGCAAAGGACCTTCCTTCAAAACTGGCCGTCCATAGATATTCAACTGGAACTCCTCCAAACCCAAAACCGCCATGGAGAAATTTGTAACTGCCTCTGTATTATTCAGATCCAGGTTCGAATCAACGACAATAACGGCGCCATCGTTAGTCTCCGTTCGTGGTACGGGTACCACAGCTAAAGGGGCTGTTGCGCCGACTAGGGCAATGGTAGCGTTGAATGCGTAGATGGTTGGGTGGTAGATTGCTTTATTTCCTAGGACTTGAGTTTGGTTGATGTGGATTGATGTTGGGGTTGGGTCGCTGAAGGCAAGGTTTGTGATGTTGAGGGTCGATTTGTTTACGTCGTGTTGGGCAATTTTGGGATAGCCGACGTATACCCTATTCACAATTAGAACCATATCTTCTAGAGATAGGGAAAAGGGACATACAGAGGTAAAGTAATAACCAACACCACAATCGCAAAGACAATAAAGTGAGCCCACCACCATTTCTTGAAATGAGCGCCGACCCGGCTCCAGAAGCTGGGTCGTTCAACGACGGGTTGAGCGGTGCTGTACTGGACTTCGTCTTTGTCGGACATTTTCTGTTGGTCGCCGAGTCGTCCGATATAAGTATACAATCTGATCTGTCTGTTTGAAATGGGTCGGACAACCTCTATATACCCGTGAAGACGAAATAGCGGGGGATCAATCAGAGCAGACAATTCCGGACAGGAAAAGAATTATCAGGAAAAGTAGGGATGGAAGAAGGCGTATCTATTGGTAAAATTTTTTTTCTCTGGGTCCTCGAATCAGACTAGGATCACACGAACATTGCATGGATTGATTAATTCTTACTTAATTTAGACTTGCATTTCATCTATCCATCCCTTGGCTTAAGGAGCCCTCGGAAGCATAATGGTTACCATGGATTGTATTGCGGTGTATCAGTCAGGGATATTCGAGTCTTTTAGCTTCCAGAGTCCAAGACAGGAAAGTACCTATGCATGAAGCTGGTGGAATGAGATGTTAATTAAGGTATAAGTTAAGGATGTTATGGGCATGGATTCAGTATGAAGGACTGCTTCATCCGATCTATCCACCCTTGATCAGCAACACAATCTACTAAAACATATTCAATCTGGAACAATCAACCATGTCTTGATCTTTAGGACATGTCTTCATCTCGACGTTCAACCGTTGCCATCAAGCCCAAAAGCAAAATCCGGAGGACGCACTCGGAATGGGGAATAGGGTTGATACTCCCCCACAAACCCCGGTTCTTCCGTTCCCATGTATCAGACTCTTACGCCGTCCACTTTATGCCTAGAAGACCCAATCATGTCTACCAGCCAAGACAGATTCTAGACAACTGACTGGGTTACTACGGGGTTGGGTAGTATATTACTTACTAGTGCATATGTATCGACTAGACCGGGAGACTGGGGTAGATGTCCGTTTATTGACACCTACGCCGAAGCCACAATCTGCCCGCTTTTTCTTATTTTGCCCTGATTTTCTGGTATAAAGGGATCCGAGCTCATTTTGAGTCTTGCTGTTGGTTTCTCTTTGGGTTTTTGGTGTGATACCGAGGTTGGGTGTTTTCACGAGCTATTTTACTATGAATTTGAAGGGATAGACCTAGGTATTCGACTTGCACGTGGAGTGGCTTAGTTTACGGAAACGGAATAATGGATATCGAACAGATGTATTCATGCATCAAACTAAAGCATCATTCGCAGAAGAGCATGTTAGAAACATTATCGGGACGAGGATTGACCCGGCAAATAGTGAAAGGGTATCAATGAAAAGAACAGGACCGTGCCGTACAGAAGAAAAGTAACGAAGGCAATTGGTAGAAAAGGAAAAATTGAAGGTAAAGGAATATATACGCGAATGGAATCATTTTTTTCGTGCAAAAATACTGCGTGTTCGAGATTTACTGCGTGGATTCTTGTCCGATGCGCCCGTGTCTCGTCTGCGTGGCTGTCGAGATCGCTTCGAGTCCTCGTCATCACTCATATATTTGTCTTTGTAGATCCTACTTATCGTCAGTTCTTGCATATCAAATCTCCACTGTGGACGTACCAGCTATTTCCAACCATGCTCATGCCCTTGGCTTCCGCCAACCGATAGTAATGAGCAGCCTTCTTCAAATTCTTCTTACACCCAATGCCCTCTGCATAGCAGAATCCTGCCTCCGCAAGAGCATCCGCATCACCCCACTGCGCAGCAATTTCAAAACACCGGAGCGCCAAAACTTTATCCTGCTCAATCCCCCAGCCATTCAAATGGCTAACTCCTAGCTCATAGATGCCAAGAGCGAATTGCGCCCGACGAGCTTTACGAGCTGCTGCATCCCTGCCACCTGCGGGCGCTTCGTCGTCTTCGCCAATGTCGAGTCCGGCTGAGTCAACTGCTTTTCGCAGCCACTGCACGCCTTCTCGCTGATTCGGTCGCATGCCCCAGCCGTGTCGACAAGCCAAGGCATACAATAACATGCCAGTCGGGTGGTTTTGTTTCGCGGCAATTCTTAAATGATAAGTCGACTCCTGCAGTGCTCCTTTCTCATGACATTCAATACCCTTCTCGACATGCTCTTCGGCCGTCTGCTCCATTGCTGGTGATGTAGCCGTCGTCTTCGAAGTGGGAGGTCGGATCGTGCTATTGGACTCTGTTGACACCGACGTCGCGTCATCCAGGCGCTCGCTATATGAACGTTGCAAAACAGGATGCTGGCCTGTCTCTCGAACAATTTCGTGCGATTGGCGCACTGTCGTAGGAACAGTATCAAGGGGATCGACCCGTGTAGGCACTTCTAGTGGAGTATCAGGCGGCCGAGTATTAAACGTAGCATTGGTCGGAGCTTCCTTGAAATGTGCCTCTGGAGACGGAGTTCGGCGCTCTTGCGGAGGTGAACTTTGGAAAAGAGGCTCCTTCCATTCGAAATGAGGGGTTTGCAACCCGGCAAACACCAATGAATTTCTCGAAACCATACGTCCACGAGGAAGGGAATACTTGGCATACACGTACGACTCAACGGCAGATGAGGGCGGTTCCTCGCCCACTGCAGACATGGGTTCTGCGCCGAGAACAATCGGCGCTGGCTTATTCTCTCTTCGTATCCCATTTGTCGAGTGCGTCGCTAAAACTGGTGTTGAAATGTTCGAATTGGGCTGAGATGGCGTTTCGGAAGGCATAACTGGTGACGGCGCTGACAAACTCATACTCGTGCTAGAACGACTGAGCGGGCGAGAGAAATTAAAGGATGGGCGTGGTAGGTAATTGGAAGCTTCTGAGCTGACGGACGGCGATCGTGGATGTGAGCGAACAAACGGAGACATGGGCGAATGCGGCATGGATATTCCGCTGCCTGTAGATAGTTTCCGCGACTTTGACCACGTTGAACCTCCATTCGAACTGGTATAGTCGTCGTCAGAACTTTCTGGTTGTGGGGAATAATACAAGGAGGGAGGAATCGGCGATGCAGGTGCCAACGTAGTGGACACCTGGGGTGGTGGGATAGAATCGTAGGATGACTCGCGAGAATTCGATGGTGTTCGAATATGTGGCATTGTATTCGTAGATGGAGTACTGGTTGATCTGGTCTGGAGTAATGATGGATCCTCCTCTGGAGATCTGCTCTTAGCGACGAAAATATTCACCGGCAGTCTTTAGTCGGTCTCTGTCTCTGGACGGAGTTGATCAGATCACGCTCTCGCTGTGTAGCATCGATACCGCTATCCGGGGTGCTGCGATGAGCCTAATTTTGTCTTCCTCGAAAGCATGATGTGCGCTCGGGTCTGGCTCGAGCTGCTCTGCGCGATCTTGGGACTGGTTGAACCAGTGCGAAAGTACCAGGTCGAGGCTGCGACAAAGATCGTGCTACACTCTGAGGAGGTAATCTGCTCATTCGCCTATCCCGCCTCATAGATTCGTCCAGTTGTCTCGCCAGTAGACGACCTTGCATTGCGAATGCATCGAGCGGAGAGAGGGTGGGAGGTATTTCGCCGTCGAAGTGCTGAATGCGCGGCGACGGCATGCGAGGGGTTGGGCTTCCTCTGGCGGAGTCGGAGCCACCAGAGCGAAGGTCAAGTAGATCGAGTCGAGAAGACATGATGTGTAGTCTTCCTACCCGGACGGATCAGCGACCGGCGCAACAATTGACGAACTGTGATGATGGTGTTGGTCACGTCCCGAGCGTAAGGCACCGACGAGTGTCAACATTGGGGTTGACCGTCGTGAATAAAGGTCGAAGCACGTGAATAATCGAGGGCTTTATTTCAGACAGGTGATAGTGATAGTTGACGGCTAGGTTTCGAGGTGAGACATGTACTTGTTGCAGGGGCGAGTGGTCGAGCGTGACGGCCCAAGACAAGTGGAGATCGTCTGGACGGTGATTGATCGAAAAGATTGAAGGTTCGTCGGGTTAGAAAGGAGCGGACAGCCACAAGCGATGTACTGGGCCAGGAAAAGACTTATAGAAAGACGAGGTGTCAGAAGAGAAGTTGTTGAGATACTGTTGCAAAAGAGAAAGCGTCAAGGGGGATGGTTGTGTTGTTGGCTGGAGAAAGAAGGGACCCCGTCCGGAAGGAGCCAATGACAGCCACGATGTGCCACTTTTACTATTTCTTACTAAAAAGGGACTGCTTAACTAAGTTCCTATGCTTAATTACGCTTATTCTATGGCAGTCCTTGCGTCGTGATAATTGCAGCAATTCAGGGGTAAGGAGTCTTGGCTCTTGGCTCTTGGACTTGGACAGAGAATATCTTCTTCGACTTTGTTCATTCTTTCTTTCCTCCAGACCAAGACTGCTACTAAGATTTCCAAGATTAGTACGTAACATTTCTGTCCTTCTCGAAGGAATTGTCGTAGTCTTTACAGATTCAAGAAGAGTCAATATTGGCGATTTGACATGAAATCGACCCTTGCTAGTAATTTTGACTTCGTAATATTCTGTATGATATCCGGTCATGATGCCATAAGTGGTTTGGCTTTGTATTTTAGTAGGTTTCTGCAGTTTCCTATTGGTAGAAGTGATAAATATGGCTGAAAGATTGTGTCACGGTAATTAATCTTCCTTGATGGAGTAACCTTGTACAATTGCCTAGGTGGTAACAGCATCAATACATCCATATCCAATATCTGGAGATTATTTGTCTTCATGAGCGTATAACTCATTAATGGTCGGTGCAATGGAAGGATGATTAGGGATTAACCCTGAGGACGTCATGCAGCTATAAATGCTCCATCGTCGGACATCTATGAGGTTTCGTAGAGATGAAGATGGTCTAGGGCAGGGTCTGCGCTGAAGATGGTGAGAAATGGGCTGCACATCTTTGAGATATCGGTATTGTATTAGAAGCATAAATTCGATTGAAGATATATGGAAATTAAATAGGAAAAAGAGCAGACATGGCTATATACAATGATACATAGTACAAAGCATGAAAATATTGTTTCAATCCCGTCTGGGCGTGTCGGCAAGCTAACCATTTTCGGCGTTACCCTGGACGATTAGTTTATGTGGGCTATAATTACTGTGGGCTATATCATAGTTCTCCTGGATTAAATCTCTGAGGATGTATAGATGAGTGAAATACTCGGCCAGAACAGTAGACGAGAGCGTCGAATCAACCGTTCATGTCGATGGATGAGTTCCAAGGTTCGAGAGTGATAGAGCCGAGACTCGAAAGACATCCCATGGTACCTCGAGTTTCTTCAGTCTTGTGTATATGCTCTGAGATTCATTCCCATAAAGTATCCAGGAGTGACTATCATACCAAGACCCTTTGAAAACCGAGACACTGTACTACCAAAGGCCAAAAAATCACGCAAATTTACGCACACGCCTTCATATTTCGATCTATACACTCGAGTACAAGATTGATGCTAAAAAAAATTACGACTTGGTACGACCTTCTTGTCAGTATTCCTGAAGCGAGCCTTGATTAGACGTCCGTAAAGGCTCGTCTCAAAGGAGCTTCGTCAAATATATTTCTCAGTTTGCTACTACAGACTGCATCATGTACCTGAATTGTTGGAATGATGACCGGTCAACGGTAGGGCTAGGATCATGCCCCTTAGAGCTATTCGGATGATCCAAGAACCATGATGACACACCACATTGGAATACTGTCGTGATTGACATGCGAGCATCTACACATCTGTAATCCTAGGATTGCACTCCGATCCTGCAACATACTACAATGATAGCTGTAGACTGTCATACCTACAGCCTCCAGTCATATTTCGCCTTTTGTCCGCCGCCCACCTGTCTTGTATTTAGCTCCGCATCTTGCACTACCAAGTAGTGTTCTGGTTATTCATAATCAAATTTGGCCTTCAGGCAGGCAACAATTAATCTTTTACTGATTGGGCATATTTTATATGTTACTCTCATGGTATACAGGGATCGGCAACCCCCCGGATAGTTTTGTGGCTTGCAGTCAAGCCTTGGAGTACTGGCTGACCAATGCTATTCCCAAAGCAGTGAAAAGCGCTTGTTTTAACGTGCTGCTGGTGCTAAGTGGTTTTTTTTTCCATCTTCGATTCAAATGGGCAGAAAACAAGAGACATTGAAAGATTATTCGGGGAACTACGAAAAGACTCTGCATAATATAATATCCTCTCAATTGGCGAAGATCGTTATTTATCAACTCTGGCTATCCGATATTTTGGCTCCGAGTGTCGATAACGATACTTTTCAACTGCAAAAGTGCATAACTACAGCCCTACCACTTTGTTTGTATTGATTGACCAGCGTCGTCGATGGACCAACTCTCTTGTTCACTGCCACTTTTCACACCTCAACACTCTCCCCTTTGAGGCGTGACTGTGAGCTCACTCAATATTGGTGTTTGTCATTAGTGTGAACTGTTCATGGTTCTCGTCTTGCCACTCGCGTTGCCTGCAGGATTCGTTCTTGCGGCAATCAATTTGATCTTGGATCACATAGCATGACCTATATTGCTTGCTTTTTGCATGATGTGTAATGATTGGTGATATAATGCGTTTTATATCTCATTCTTTCCTATGATTGTCGTCTACAGTGTCATCATTCCCCTGTTCTCATTGTGGAAGCAAGATACTGTCAAACAGGGCAAAACTCGTGATGTCAGTTGAGGCCTGTTAGTCAGCTGCGAACGAATCTGGCCGGTAAGGAGGTTCTTATTTTTTCCTTGGTTATTCCGAAATGATACTTGAAGCTGCCGACACGAGCATGGAAGTATCTGCTGGTTTCATAGTAATTTCATGAGGAGGTATCATGTGATGGCCTCGATTATTGCTACTGGGCATTGTACTTAGGACGACATTTCTCATTCCGAGACATCTCTGCCCCAGCTCAGACTGTGTATGCATCTCCTGCGGTTCGTTCTCAATTGCGTGATAACTGGCATGTGGTTAGAGATGATTTGCAGTGCGAGCCAATTCCCCTTCACGAAAAGAATGGTAATCGCCCATTACCCCGATGTGGTCATATATTGTGACCACCTAGAAGCGGTCATTGGTCAACCAGCTCGACTCGACCCTCTTTGCACTCTGTACTACTTAGCCTTCCAACCTTGGAAGTCAAAGTTGGCATACAGATGAATGGAGTTATCTTGAATCTTCGTGTAAGGAAGGTGCCTGAGTATCGATTTTTATAAAAAATCTGTCCAAGTGCGAACTCACCGGCCGACTAGAGTAGAGTCATGACCGTGCCAAACCATCGCTACCAGACATCTATCTCCGAACTGGAGCCCAAAAGCTCCGCGGAGTATCTTGCGTGAAGAATATTGCAACTCCATTCTCGAGTGGCACGGAGTGTAGAATGGATTCTCCAACAGATGTAAGTATATCCACAAAATTCTCAATTCTCAATAGTGTCTCTGGTGTGAAGATTCTAGACAATGCCAAGCCTCAATTCATAGGCCCAGCATCTCAGGGAAAAACTTTCTTTTCTGGTTTCTTTTTTCCCCTGACCAAGATACAGATAATCTTATTTGAAAGGAAGTTACTTAAGTCCCAGTGTAGTTCGCAGTGTAGCTAGGAACGAATGGTCCAAGCTGATCATGATGGAGACTACTTAGGGTTTCGAGGGTCACGGGAAATTGCCCAATTAGGCAATCGAAACTTAACCTTGCACCTGCTTAGGGCTCTCTCTCATAATCTTCAAGCAAAACGCCTTCGAATTGTGTCCCGCTCCAGAGCGAATACAGGTTCTTCCTCTATTCAGTTTCTTCAAGCAATTCATAGGAAATAATCTTTGAATTCTAAGCACGAGGAGCTCGAGTATGCAAAGGCTATTAGTGCGAAATTATGTAGCTCCACTTCAAAACTGATTACGTTATGAAAAAGCAGGTAACTTAACATATAACTAGTTAACTTAAGTTAGTTAACTAATTACATGAACCCTAAGTGGAATAGGAGGAGATCAGTGAGAAGTTCTTCTTTCCCTTTTTGAGCAGTTCTTGAGAATGGAGATACCTGAAAGGGTGAGTACGTTCGTAGCAGCAAGCCAACAGTTCAAAGCCAGGTACGGAGTACTTATTGGTAATTATAGCTCCCATTCCAATTCTTCTTCTGATCTTCGATGTAGCCAACGGTGCTAACTTCATACTAAATTAGTAGGATTAGCACCCCGTATTTAGAGTTTAAATGCGCAGCATTTCCCTTTTCAAGTTTTAGCTCCAACCTAACTCTCACATAATCGCCTATTGGCTTAACTCTCTTAGCGAGGATCTAGTATCTTGACTGAGCCCATATTGAGGGTCTATAGCCCCAGCGTCTATCCAGTACCCAGAAATGGCCGAGGATCGTTGTCTTACCAGCCCTGTAGACCCTTCATCTACTCCATATCTGTGTATTACTACATGGATCCATTGAGAATGATCGGCGAAAGGCACAAGGCGGGCTGAGATGCCGCCCAATAACCTGACACAGGAATTTTTTTCATACATGCTTCATACAGGGTGGAACAACAAAAGTTAAACAGGGACAAGGATTTGAAAACACTTTCCAGACTCAGCGAATGATGTTCAGTCTGAAGCAACAATCAATCTGGATTGGTGATTATTATAGGCCTAATCTGATATGTCAATGACACCTACGGGTATGATTTCTCTACAGTCGGGCGTTTCTTACGGGGACAGGATACAGGACGACAGCGAAGCTTAAAGCTCGTCTGTTGAAGCGTTGATTTTGAGTCTTCTACCACGAAGATAAAGGTGTCTCAAAATTGTATTATCGAGGTTATACTAATGATCCGATCAGTAGCTTTCACCAATACCCATACTCCCCTTTGTCCGGGTCGGGTCAGAGGCTCAGAGCACGTTCGGTGTGGCGAGCCGAATATCACCAAGGATCAATCCCTGTTGGCATGGCTCAGCATCACTATTGAGCATAGATTCCGAGTGAAACTTTGTCCCTTTGCTAATTCCGGCGAGTGCAGTACATTGTTGGCTAGACGATCACTCCACTTGTTAGATAGTTGAAGGAAGATCTGTGTGTGTACTGTGCCATACTTACCCTGCGTAAGCCACAAATCCAACACGAAGAGTCGCGGGTCTCGACTCCTCGTGGTGGTGAAGGTTTGAAAACTCCACAATATAGCGTTGCAAACTTTTCTCAACGCTTGAACGGTCCCATGGTAACACTTTTAACCTTAGGGCTATGATCCCTTCCCGTTCCCCTGACCATGGATTCTCTTCAACTCCCGTTGCATGCTATAGTACTTATATCTAGTCGTACATCAATCGATTGATATGGTTTGGTTTTACACAGGAAGAGAGTCATGAGTAATATTTGTGCCCTTCGCACCAGGAATTTTGGTACCTGAGGCTGTTTAGACTTGGTTTTACCGCTCATTGATAGTTATCTCTGGATAATCGCTTCAACTGGCCGCGGAGTTCAACCGACACAACAACTAACGCAAAGATGACGGCCGCGTCTGGAGACGTCGAGGCTTTTACTTTGCTAGGGCTAGCTTTGTCCTTGATTATCCTTCGAACATATGTTCGCTTCGATTTAGTAGGCCTGAGAAAGTTCCAGCTTGATGACTACTTGATGATCTTGACCGGGGTACGTCTGTACATTCTTTGACTCTACTTACAATTCATGTTTATCATGCTAATTATCTCTATTATAGGTGCTTTTCACTGCAGAATTGGTACTCGCATACATGGTCGTGGCGAAATTCGATGGCTTGACAAACAGCTATATGACTCCAGAGGAGCGTGCCGCCTTGGATCCAAACTCATACGAATATTATCAGCGTGTGTCGGGTTCCAAGATTCAAGTAGCGGGATGGTCAATCTACGTGATGACTTTATGGTCGGGCAAGTTCTGTTTGGCTATATTCTATTCCCGCCTAACGTGAGTTTCCGACTTCATTCGCAGCCTCACGCTTCGTCACTGGTGCACTTGTCTCTAACCGATGGATAGTATGGGATTGTCGCAGTTTGAGATGCGCGTGCATATTGCTTATATACTGCTTGGTACTACGTATATTGCTACAGCTCTTTCAATCCTCCTCTCCTGCCGGCCTATGAACAAATTTTGGCAAATCGATCCTGATCCTGGAAGTAAGCGGTCGATACATTCTTTCCGGCGTACTCTTACTCACATCTCGGAACAGATACCTGTCAACCTACGGTTTCGAAAGTATACATTCTCGTCGTTATGATTCTCAACGTATTGACGGATGCCTTCCTGTTGTTCATTCCTTTACCGGTATGTCCAGATCCATCTCTCCGCCATGGCTTTCTAGGTGCCGGGATGATTGCTAACTAGCAACCATGTAGCTCCTCTGGAAAGTGGACATTGGCCTCAAGAGGAAAATCAGTTTGATGGTACTTTTCAGTGGAGGATTGTTCATCATAGCGGCATCAATTATTCGCGCAGCAGTCGTCCTCACGGTTCGTTTCTTTCCGGCCGTGATGCATGCTGATACTAACCTCTAAAATAGTCCGGCCCCGACGGCGCCGTTCAAGGAAGCAAATGGGCATGTCGCGAAACTTTCGTCTCGATTGCCGTAGCCAATATCCCGATTATCTTCCCTCTCATCCGAAGCTGCGCCAACAAAATCGGTCTCAGTGCCTTGTTCAGCTCCTCCGGTCGTCCGTCCAACAGCCACCCTCTTACAAGCAAAAGAGGAACGGGGCATGAACTGCGAAGTCGAAGTAACAGGCGTCATAATCCGATGTCGATTCCGGGTGGTACGGCATGGGATAGCGATGAGCAAATATTGGCCAACAATAACCATGTGCACGTCAGCATCAACGGAAATGATAACGGAGACAATGAAAGTGATGATCATTCTAAGACAAAGGGGGGTATCGGCGTTACAAAGGAAGTCACAATCATCAGAGAGACTGCTGGTTCGCCATAATACCATATACTTGCATTTTCCACTCTCGCGGAGAGATTTCACCGATCACCACTGGGGATTTTCTTTTGTTATGAGCTTCCATTTTGCGTTGGAAAGCTTGGGGCTGGCTCTTTTGTATACAAAAATGCACCTACTATATAATTAAATGTGCTTATATCGGCTTAATAGGGTAAAGGAGCCAAAAATCTTGTTATATCGCAGGCATAGACCCCGAGTCTTTTTATTACTACCTGCTTACCTCATTCGACGTGTTTCGTCGTTTACCTCATACAAACCTGCACCCGAATGAAAAGAGGTATGGGGTATGAAATGTAGCTGACATGATACGCTACTGATCATACACGAGCAAAGCAATATATTGATGTATCATAACCCCGAGCAGCCTTTATCAGTGCCCTACCCACGGAAATATGACTCCGTAAAATCAAACTCTAGTTTTCATAATATTCGGCAACCCCTGAAAGTCCGTAACCCTAACCTCGCGATAACCTTATTGTGAAGGTGACTCTGAAACCCATGCACATGTCATAGGTGATCCTAAAGGTATATGCGTATTCTGCTTGAAATCAACCATTTCGACCCGTTAGCCATACCTTACTAAGGACCTAGTCAAACATGATTTTTTTTATGCAGCGTTGCCCTAAATCATAGCTTATTCGGATGTTCCCATTTCGGTGTGAAGTCCGTGATGTATTTTCTCCACGAATCCAAGAGGAGAATACCGAGATTAGTTCATATGTATATATTAGAGATCCATTATTATAAACACAACTTTCGCTCGATCCCCCTTGGGGAAAGGAGTCAAAAATGTAATCAGGTACCGTCCACTTAGACTACACAAATAGGAGTTAAATAGATTATATCAGATAACGGCTGAGTAGTTAGTACTTCGGATAGTGGAGATTAATATCGACGTTGAATCTAGTACAAATCATGATTATGCGTTAGCAACACGTGGGATGAAGGGCTCATAAATAAGTTTTAGTATGTGACCACTGATTCGTAGCGCATGCTATAGGTTCAGTAACTATGTGAGTGAAAATAGATAAATTGCTCATCTATATAAACAGCAAGTCATACCCATCCAGCTTGCATTGGGTTATTTTAGTGCCCATGTAACATTTCTCATTCGATTTGTCACAGTAAGGGTCCTGTCAGAAGGAAAGTCCACGCGATGGCTTCAATAAAATCCATCACCGCTTCGATTCTGCTGTTCTCAGCCTTATCAACGGCGTCAGTCGGTCAGATTCTCGCACCATCAGACGATATTGTATTCGCTGCATCTGCATCTGCAAAGGATCCTCTGGCGTGGGCTGGTGCTAACTCTCCTTATCGAGCCGGTACGTACTACTGAATGTCGTCTGAGAATGGTAAAAGGGACCCAGCGGAAATTGAAGCCTTGTTATTTGGAGTTAGGACCCAATGTATACGGTATCTCGAATGAAGTTCCGGATGGCTGTTCTGTGAAACAAGCTGCCTATATTGTGAGACACGGGAGCAGGTACTATTCACGTCCTCATTTAGAACACACAGTCATTGAAGCTAACTGATTGTTGGCACAGATTTCCAGACTCAGGTGCTTATGCTGGATGGGTTGATCTCCGGAATAGGGTAATTGACAAGCTATTAGTTCGGATTTCAGCCTCATACTGATGGGTTTAACAGATCCAAGCTGCCAAAACAGCTGGAAACCTCACTGCTAGGGGGTCTCTTTCGTTTATTCCCAATTGGAAGACGGTCCTTACCAATCCGACTCTTCAAATTTCACAGGAGTCCATGACCGGTTACAACGAGGTCGGTGTGCGTCTTCTCTTGGTGGTAATAGTTACTAACACATTACAGGGCCATAACTTGGGTTATCAGCTAAGGGCTCGGTGTGAGTGAATAAGAGTCAACACGCTTTTTTTTTTCAGGGCTACTCTCATTAGGTCAATTTTATAGACCCCAACTTTTACGAAGATGGAAACCAGTTCTATGTCTGGGCAAATCAATACGCCAGCCCAATCAACGAATCCCGCGTTGTCCAAACCGCCAAAGCGTTCATGCAAGGCTATTTGGCCGAGTTTGCGGACGCCTATGGCACAATTGTCAGTGTCAACTCAACGGGGTCCGTGAATGCTATTGGCAATTCCTTGGGGCCTTCGGATGCTTGTCCGGCTTTTGCTGCTGGGCCTTCTGGATCGGATTTTAATAATGCTACTGACTGTATGCCCTCCCTAGAATCATCACTGACGCGCATTTGATATTGATTAGAATGGCAGACGAGGCAATCTGGACACCAAAGGTGCTGAAACGTATTAATTCCCTAGTTGATGGCATCGAATTCACCCAATCCGACATCCTCTCCATGCCATATCTATGCGGATTTGAAAGCCAAATCACCGGTCGGCTGAGCCCTTGGTGCGGCGTTTTCACGGATGAGGAGCTCGAATTCTACGAATACTCACAGGATTTGCATTATTACTACGGCATTGGACCAGGCTCAACAACCCCTACCAACAAACTCTTCCTCCCATTCTTGGATAGTCTTATTACATTGCTAAAGGCTGGGCCGGATCAACAAGGTAAAGGCGTAAATGGAACGAAATTCGATATTCCGAAGCTCCTTATGGCGTTCTTAAATGATAATCAGATTGCTGAATTGACTGCTGGAATGGGTATATTTGACGCTCAGGAGAATTTACCGATTGATCGTATCCTCAAGGACCGGATTTACAACGTCGCTAATTTTATTACGATGCGTGGAACTGTTACTTTCGAGGTTTTGAATTGCACTTCATCGTCGCCCATATTCGAATATGATTCGGAATTGTGCGCTTCCGAAACTTATTCCGATTACATTCGCATTCTACTCAATGATGCAGCCTACATCCTTCCTCATTGCCATGACGGACCTGGCGGCAGCTGTCTGCTATCGGAGTATGCGTCGTTTATTAGCAAGCGTAGCGCTGCAGCTGGGAATTTCAACGAGTATTGCAATGTTACCAAGGCTGGTCACCCTGTGACTGTGGGAGGTGCAAGCTTCTTCAGTGACTTGACGCTTGATTTCTTGGAGTTTGTTGCTCCTCACTGAGCTTGATGCATCCAGATGTTGCGTCTGAGAAGGCCCGTCAGGAAGATTCCAAGGTCTTGTAGTTTAATGTTTAATAGGGGCTCGGCTCGAATCTAACTCTTATCGTGACCTGTGCATTATAGAAATTGATTAATCCCAAGCCCTCGATCAATCTACAGTATTGGGTGTGTTTGGGTTAAGCAAGACGACTGAGCCATTTACATTGCACTTCCTTACATCGTGAAAAACGACATTTCCTGGATGAGTGGAATATATTGGTATATAACGTTGTAATCGGCAACAGATTACACCCTCTCCCAGCTAGTCTCACTGCTATTCCCACTATCCGGCGCAGAATGAGGAAGATTCCCCTGTCCCAACATCCATCCAACCAGATTAGTTGGAATCCAGGCACCTATGATTCCATAGGAGCGTGATCCACGCCCAACGTAAACGACAGCCTTTCTTCTCGTCTTCCTTCCAAGAATGGATTTACGGGGTGGCGCTATACTGTCAAATATGGCGTTGTGTAGCGCTCTAGCGGGTGATCCACGGATAGCATTAGGACCGGCAGATGCTACTGGTCGCTGCTCAACGCTGGCTAAATATGACGGTCCATATAGAGATCGGTGATGTTGACTCCAGGCAAGAACTTCGGTGCCGGCTACTTGGGGCACGCGGTAGTGAGGTCCTAGGTCGACGTTGCCGAGTTTCATCTCTACTACATCCACGTTGCATTGCGTACCGTTTCCAAACTGTAATAAACGCAATTCTTGGCGAAGAGAAGTTGCGAAGCCAGAAAGTGCCCTGGTCGCAGCGACTTCAGGACCAGCGTAGGGTGCTGATAAAGATGATGAGATTGATGGATAAAGGAAGACGATAGAGCTGCTGTGGTTTCGATGGGTGAGAAGAGGGATGAACAATTGTGTGATTAATATTGGTGCTAAAACCCGTGTGTTGATTGTATCGGCCCAACTAGATGCTGTGATTGTTGGTATAGGCCCGGTCGGGTAGTTCAAAGAAGGTAATATAATGAGGCCGCTTAATTGGCATGTATGAGGCTGAATACCGGGTGCGGGATACTGTGGTTGCGATATTAAAGAATATAAGCCGTGGAGCGCTGGATGAATCTCGGACGGCGTTGAGGGTGTCTGCGAAGGTTAGTCTTGTCCGCATACTTTTTATCCCAACATCACT
Organism: Talaromyces stipitatus ATCC 10500; assembly: GCF_000003125.1. Lineage (NCBI taxonomy): Eukaryota > Fungi > Ascomycota > Eurotiomycetes > Eurotiales > Trichocomaceae > Talaromyces > Talaromyces stipitatus. The sequence goes on along the minus strand of NW_002990117.1, from coordinate 3,490,823 downwards.
CACTATTGTTAAATCCAAATGCAATGCGCGAATATCCGATCGATTCTGCATCTGAATTGTATGTTCCTCCTCTGCCGACTGCACAACGACATATACTATAAACCCGCGACGTTCAAGATCCTCTGCTATAGCTCGTGTCATGGGCTCATGCGGAGATCCAGCGATGACTGATTCGTGGTTAGATTCTCGCGACCAAAGTCCCTTTGTCATCAAGCACAACATACCAACTATCTCCTTTCTCGCACCATTCCCAGCTCGTCGCGCTCTTCTCTTCCTATTGTCGAAAGTCCGACTTCCCAGATATAAAACAGCGCTCGTTCCGAAGAAAGCGACAACGGCAGCTGTCCACGCTCGATTCCGCATCACCCAGTCATAAGCCTTATCAGTGAGCGATTTCGGTGGCGGCTGTCGCAGAGCGGGCACATTTCGCGCGCCTACTGGTAATATGTTTGGAAAATAGACTGTTAGGGTTTCTTTGATGACGCTCGCAGCGTGGTCGACATGGCGATCGATTGAATCCGCGACGTTGGCCGAGTATCGTTTTACGTCATGCGGGATGGAGGAGAGCTATCCATAAGTATTAGTTGATCGCGGGCTCAAATATGGAGTAGTGGTATCTTACAAAATCGAGAAAAAACTGGTCGTCGCTAGTCATTTCGAGTATTTGATGATTTGATCGAGAGTGGTTATTCAACTGGTGATAGTCTGGAAATCTTTTGAGTTGATGCTATCAGCCCTGATAAAGAAGGCCTAGAATGAACTGGGTATAGCGGTAATTAATATATGTATTACCTGTACAGTACCGAATATTTGTATGCTTATTTCCCCTGGAATGTAATTCAGTATCCCCTAACTGTCCTGAAATCTTGCCCGTAAGGTATGAAATGAATATGTTACGTACTTGTTTTACCACCTACTCACCTAATGTAAGGTCTATATTTTTTACACCCAAGTAGGCAATTTTCAGGGCTATTAGGGTTATTATTCTCATCGAATTAGAAGAAATTTCTTCACTTTAACAAAGCTTAATAGCTATATATATATAAGATTGTAAAAAGAGAATGATTAGAACTGTGCATATAAGGCATGTCATTGCGTCAAGTTTCTGTTCACTGTAAAACCATGTCTATTCTATGGTTATGTAGTCTGAACTTCCAGGAGGATTTCTTGGACAGGAACAGCTACGAAGCTTGGCTCGCTTTTGAAAATAGATCCCTGGGGCCGTTGTAGGAAGCCTTGTGAGGACAGATGAATTGTTGGATATCTGAAAGAGACAACTTCGATTTCTCCCGAAAGTACACAAAGACCAGAACGCCCTTCTGTTGTCGATCGAAACTAGGTGATCTTATCAGGCTGAGAATTCATGAGTGTCAGCATGATAATATAGATGCCAATGGATGGTCGTTTTGCGGTGTACGTTATGGATTACTGACATGTTAGACAGCGGCAAGCTGACGTTTCAAATTAGAGATGCAAAGTGGCTAAGATCAACTAGTAAGTCAAAGAAGCATAGGACTGAAAAGATTTTCTACGCTGTTGGTAATACTGATTATTCTAGTCCCTGCGGCTGTGGTACATAAGTTGCAATCAATCAACTGGTGATATATTGTCTGGTAGCCCACCTGAGTATGTCCTGAGTTAACATTGCTCTGAATATAGTCATGCACTAAACAAAGCAGTGGAGGAGATGGGGTTCTCTGTGGTTCCGACAGTTAATAACTATTGGTGGATCATATCATTGTCCTGGACATCACTGAACGTGATGTATTTAACGCATGGTTCTGGAAACGTGGCGTCCACTGTTGATGGGTACGGTAGTCGCGGTTGATCAACTATACGAGAAGTGAGAATGCCGAAGATTAAGCGGTGTACAATGTTATTTGCTTTAATATTGAGTCACTAAATGGTTTACAAGGTTGTCTTGAGAGCCAGCGGACTGCTAAGACGTGAACAGGGACGTTTAGTAGGTGGTTTGCTCGTGGTTTATGAAGAGGTTGAGGTTGTATAGATGATTAATTTCACACCTCAGTATCCGGCAGTTTACTTCTATCAGGGGTCTGGAGAGCTTTGTAGTGTTGGAAAGATTGTTAACATAACACATTATGCTAGATAATCTCCTAATCTCGAGAAAGAAAAGTCTGTAGGCTGATCCTGCGGTGCAACAACCTTACAGTCGGGTATCAATTCTGGTTCATCAAACGGACAAATTCTTCATCTGTAAATGGTGAGTATAATTAGTTTCTTATTTAGAGCATAATCCAGAAGAACTCACAATCAATGGTCCCATTTCCATCTGTATCAGCCTCTCTAATCATCTCATCAATTTCAGCATCGGTCAGATTCTCGCCAATGGACTTCATGACCCGGCGCATCTCGTCTGCGCTGATTGTGCCACTGCCGTCCTGGTCAAACACATCAAAAGCGGCACGCAATTCGGCCTCTTCATCTGTTGCTTTTCCCTTGTGGACCATCATTGTGAGGAACTCTGGTGATTAGACAGGTTAGTATGACTGCAACTGGACTAGGGCTGGGGCCTAACCGTCAAAGTCGATTGTGCCTGTATGATCAACATCCAATTCGTTTACAATATCTTGTAACTCAGATTCGGTTGGGTTCTGTCCCAACGAGCGCATGACGTCTCTAAGCTCTTCTGCCGTGATCTCGCCTGCAGATGATGATCAGTGAGTCAAAAGTACCGAGGGTTGGTGGATTTACTCTACGCACCATTTCCATCTTTATCCTATAGCAAAAATATCAGCGGACATGAACAAGATGAGTCAAGGAAATGAAGCCCTACAAAGACGGCAAAGGCCTCCCGAAAGCGGGATATTTGCTCTTCCGACAAGGCGTCAGCCTGTGTCTTAAGTGTCAGTTTTCGGTATCTGTAGATTAGAGTCAAATGATACGCACCATATTCCCAGTATTATATCTTGGTATTATGTCTCTGTTGGAGGACGTTGTTGAGAAATGCGAGGTTGTTCAGCTGAGACAGAAGGTACAGGTGGGGCAATCAGATGCCCGCTTAAATCTTTTTTTTTTCTTCTTCTCCGCCTGCTGATCTTAACAGCTCTCCAAAGATTGCCAGAATGTCGTCCGATGCAAGAGACTAAATTGGTTGACAGATATCCAGGACGCGAGCTAGTCTGATGCACAGCACTGAAAGCTGCTATGTTGGATCTTTCGTGTATTCTGGGTTGCCTCGGTATGACATAACAGCGCTCATCATCTTCCTACCTGGATACCTCCTACAATTCCGCATGTATAAGTCCTCAACTGACATGATTTTCTTTATCACAGGCGACAGGCACTAGACAGCGAAGCGTACCATCTAGCGGAGAGACGACCGGCCTGACAGCTGAAGGTCTCATCACCATCTGCCGAACGCATCTATTGCGATCCCACTCGTCTGACCGTGACCGACGATAAGTATTCAATCCGTCGACTTTGTAGAGGCATTCAGAGCCATCGCCTGTGCAAGATATCCTGCGGCCTACAATACACTCCGATGGTTATACCTCCGGTACATATCTGGAGCATGGGTTCCCAGTCAGAAGATGCTGTCGAGACTACGATTTGAGCTACGTTCGGAATGATATGTACAGCAGGCTACGATTCGGACGAGTTCGATTCTTGTGAATAATGACTCAATCCGCACACTGCCAATATCTCGATGGCTTTTTCGCATAACGTAACCCCCCACCTCTACTACTACATTAGGTGTCTTCAGTCAACTGGATAGGACGAAAGTGAGATTGATATCGCTGTTAGTAAGTTCTTATCTCTTAGATTCATCAGCTACACGAAGTATCCTCCACATATCCAATCAAATGGCGTATCTTTTACCTTTCTCGGAAGGCGGGGTTTGTTGATTTCAAAGTTATCAATGATGTTTATAATCGTCCCAAAATATTGTCGGACATGCCGCGGGATGGTATTTCTCGGGCTCTGGCTCATATTTAAATTCGCGTAGTCTATCGAGTTCGGGTCGTATTTATTATCGATCAATCATTTATCCCTTCGTTGAGTTTCGGCTTTTGAGATTCTTTAAATAAACTTCATAGAACATTCGTCAAGGACTCACCAAGTCAAGACAATATGGTTCGCAGATCATGGAAAGAAGTTGCCCAAATAGCACAGGAAGTGCGTGATAAGTCCATCGCCGAAGTTCAACCACCAGTTCCGGATTTGCCGTCAGACCTTCCGCTGAACGTGATAAGTCTTCCCAGGCAGTTATTGACACCTAGAGAGGTGGATATTACCGAAACTGCTCCAGACGTACTCGTCCAAAAGCTTGCTTCGGGAGATTGGACTTGCGTGGAAGTCACCAATGCTTTTCTCCGGCGTGCGGGTCTGGCTCAGAAACTGGTATGGCAGACACATTCCAGGCGGCCCGGAATCAAATGCTGACGTGGATTAGGTCAACTGTGTCACTGAGCTCATGCCCGCTGCAGCTCTTGAGCGAGCAAAGTTCCTAGATGACTACCTGGCCAAGCACGGGAAACCCATTGGTCCCCTCCATGGACTCCCAGTGAGCATCAAAGAACATCTTCCCATGAAAGGCCGGACCATAAACTGCGGCTACGTTGCGTGGTGGGGACGTATCGCAGAGTCGACATACAGCGGGACAGAAGTTCTCTACAACGCTGGTGCGGTGCTATATGTCAGAACTACTCAGCCGCAGTCTTTGATGCATCTCGCAACTTCGAGCAATCTATATGGTGAGACTGTGTGTCCATATAACCGACAACTCACCAGTGGAGGTAGCTCCGGTGGCGAAGGAGCATTGATAGGCATGAATGGTAGTGTTGTCGGCATCGGCACAGATATTGGTGGGAGTATTCGCAGCCCCGCGGCAAATAATGGGATATACGGTCTTCGCCCGACCAGTAGCAGGTTTCCCTATGACAAATTTGCTGCTGCGCATGGCCCCATGGGGATTCCGGCTGTTGCTGGACCGTTGAGTACGTCTCGCGGTGGGTTGAGACTTATAATGAAGACTGCCATAGACTCAAAGCCGTGGTTGACTGAACCAATGCTTGTACCGATGCCCTGGCGCGACAATGTAACCCATCTAGGTCAAGGCACAACCGGTAAAAAGCTCAAGATTGGAGTTCTGTGGGATGACGGAGTTGTCAAACCGCATCCGCCGGTGACACGAGCTTTGAAAGAGCTTGTGAACAAACTCCGTGATGTGCCTGGTGTCGAGATAGTGGATTGGAAACCATATAAACACGACTACGCCTGGGAAAGAATAGCATCACTATACTATGCCGACGGTGCGGCTGATAACTTTGAGCTTTTTGCTAAGAGTGGTGAGCCGATGATGCCCCTGACACATTTTATCATTACCGAGAACGAGTACAGGAAACGACTCCAGATCGAGGAAATATGGGACTTGATGGAGAAGAATACCGAGTACAAGAAAGACTACGCAAAGGTGTGGCACGATACAGCTACGGGGGTCGATGAGCACGGCATTCCGGTTGGGATGGTTGATGTGATTCTTTCACCAACAGCACCGGGTGCTGCTCCTCCATTGAATCAGGCTAGATATTGGGGGTATACGGCTCAGTGGAATTTACTTGATTACCCTGCCGCAGTTTTTCCAGTGACTCAAGTCCAGCCGGAAATTGATAAGAAAGAGGAAGATTATAAGCCGCGGAATACCAAAGATGAATTCAACTATCAGCTCTGTCAGTGCCCTCTCCTGTACAACCGGAGATCTATATTGGCTGATGACTGTTTGAAACAGATGAACCGGAACTATTCCGCGATGCACCTGTCTCGTTGCAACTTATTGGACGTCCTTTTGAGGACGAGAAGGTTTGTCATTATCAGTATTACATTTGAGCGACTCATGCTAAGCAATACTGGAACAGGTTCTTGAGGCTCTCGACTTCATACACGAGCATGTTCCTTTGCCGTCCTTCAAAAGGATATGATCGGTCGCCCATGCGAACCGTGATGTTACCGACCAGCTATAATCTTAGATATAGCTAGACATATTGAGACATCCAATGCTAATGAATAGTGACCTTTCGGACTCTTTAATCCGTCGGATTGATATCAAATCAACAGCACGTAATCCGAGTAATTCTTGATAAATGTAGCACCTGTATTGACTATATCTGCTCATTTGTCTAGGTAGTCTTATTATTCCCTCAATCCTCCATTCTCCCTCTTCCACATCGTAAATGGAGGTCCAAAACGCTTCAATATCTTGAACTCGCGAGGCTTGATAAACATCGGCTCAGTAATGGCGAAGTACTCCTTATAATATTCTTTTGGGATTTGGTTCTATGATCTCTTTAGTAACTTGTTCTTTCATATTTCTTTCTCAGGAAAATGATATTAGGGCTTTTCAATATACCTGAAGTAGCCATTCTGCGCTTTTTGTCCTGTTCGAGTCGATTAGCAATTCAAAGTAGAGAACTTGCGACTAGTAAGAACAAGTTACCAATTCTCAACCCAAGAAATCCGCCCTGGTTCCTCTGGGTCTTGATAAATTTCAAAGAAAGTACATTCTGGTTCCGCGGTGACCTTTTCAAAGACAGGGCGCATTGCCTCCAGGAATTTCGGGACGTTCTCTGGGCTGATCCAGATTGTGACTTGAAGCGAGATACCTTCTGCTGACATTGTTGAGACTTTTGGGGTTTGTGTGTTCGACTGAAGGTGGGTGTTTGTTCAGTGGATGTGGGTGTAAAGAAATAAGGATCCTTGGAAGAGGGGTAATTCAGTAAGTGTCGCGGTTTAGTAAGGTTGGAACAATCTAGGCTTGTACTTGTGAAAGAAGTTATATAATAGCTATTTTTATAATAAGTAGATTGTCAAAGCCAGCATTCAACATGGTCTATCAGCTTGCTGAGGAGATACTGACAAATCAACGACTTGTTCCAGTCTGGAATCGACTGAATGTGCCCCTCGATGATTTTGGGTTCCGCTGAATGTCCTCACATTTAGACTACCTAGCTAGTCCCAGCTTCCCAGTTACTTCACATTGCCTCTATATAGTATCAACCTCATATTCCAGATCCACAGGCACCTTGAACAAGAATTTCGCGACGTTATTTCGTCACCTAAAGAGTTGAAATAGTTTCCACGCAAAACTGACTGAGTCTTCGAAGTAGTTTAGTGCTTACTCACTGTTCAGTCCAACCTAACCTTTACGCGACCGTCTAGATACGTATATAGTGGAATCCGGTTTTCAGCTGGTATTCCTTAAGAAGCCTATCGGATATCTTCGAGGAACTGGCAATGATAGAAACCCATGTGTAGCCCGCAAAGCAAAATGAGGCCAAACTGATCACAGTTGCTAATGCTCGGATACTTTTTATGGGCACTGGTGCTCCCTATCCTGGCTGTCTGGGTATGATTTGCTGGAAAAATACCCTAGCCCTGCCATACCGGAGTTGAATAAGTCAACTCTCTCGCCTATCAGGACAGCGCGGCGAGAATGCTTTCATAGATCATGGCGTCTAAGGCTATGCTCATCCCAGACTTTTCATTGTTTGATTGTCGTCCGCGAAAGCCGTTACAAGTGCAGAAGTTAATAGCTAATGGAGCTAATCACTGTTGCAGCAGTTAATTCGGAAAATATGATCGGTTCGCAAATATAGCCAATACGCCTACCAACTCTAAGATCATCTTAAAAAACTCTCAAGTTTGTTGTTATAGACGATAGATGCCAAACATGCCTACTGGTCACCAGATTGAGAGGCTAGTTGGCAACCAGGCACATGCAAAGTAATATTTTGCGTTGGGTCTTACCTAAGCATTGCTCATTCAAGCATAGTATTTGGCACTAGCCCCTCGTAAAAGACTCATTGATAAAAAAGGTTTTCCTTCACGTACTGCAGGGCGAACGAAATCAAGATGGCTTTTGATCTATTTGTATTCCTATAAGGTTATATTTGGAACTGACTGCGATTGTCCATTTGGAAAAAAACCCTAGAATCCTCCAGAATTATTGAAGGTTGCATTATCAGAATCGAACCACTAGGCAACTACGAAGAAAATTGCAATGAAACAGATCAACATAGGACCAGCCGATGACTGCGTCGTCAGTTATCGAGGGGATATCGTCGAAAACCGGCACAAAGTCCACGCAGCAATTGTCGACGCAAATGGCCAATTTCTCTATAGGGTTGGAGATCCTTCTCGCGTGACTTTAATTCGGTCAGCAGCCAAACCGGCCCAGGCACTGGCAATTTTGGAGGCAGGAGTGTTTGACCGGTTTCCATTTGATGATGCAGATCTGGCATTGATGTGTGCATCTCACAGCAGTGAAGATATGCATGTTTCTCGGGCACAATCAATGCTAGCAAAGGTCCAAATCCTAGAAACAGACTTACGGTGTGGAGGACATCCCGCTATATCAGAAACAGTGAATAGGGCATGGATAAAAGCCGACTATACGCCGACAGGGATCTGCAATAATTGTTCGGGCAAGCATGTCGGAATGATAGCTGGTGCGAAGTGTCTCGGAGCTGACATCGCAGATTATCATCTACCTGAAAATCCAATGCAGTTGTTAGTTAGGCGCGTGGTCGAAGAGTTGACAGATCTACACGGAGATGAGGTCAAATGGGGAATCGATGGCTGCAACTTACCGGCACCTGCGGTGCCTTTGTACTCTCTGGCAAAGATTTATGGTACACTTGCCGCAGCAGACAGAACAGTAGACAAAGACAACAATGCACCAACAAGATCTCAAAATCTAGCATGCGTCTTCCGTGCAATGGCTCAACATCCCGAGCTCGTCGGCGGCGAAGGTCGATTCTGCACTCGTCTTATGACGGGCTTTGAAGGACAACTGGTCGGTAAAATTGGAGCAGAAGGATGTTATGGAATCGGTATACGTCCGACAGAATACACCAAAAACCTAGGAACTAATACAGCCATTGGAATTGCGGTAAAAATCGAGGATGGCAACATCCCAATTTTGTATTCGGCAGTGATGGGTATTCTTGAGCAACTGAGCATTGGGACATCGGAAGCTCGGGAGAAACTTGCTGATTTCCATCGCCCTAGGCTTCTCAATACTGCAGGTGTCGAGATAGGTCATGTTGTTTGTGCTTTCAAAGTACAGGCTGTGTGATAAAGAGCCTGTGATCTGCTAGAAATGCTCAAATAGTCTTATACGAGGCTGTCGTATGAACCAGTACATATTGTCCAGCCATTATATCCCATAGTCTGACATGTGCCATCAATTCCGGCAATGGTTGCAAGAAATTAGGGCTTTGTTTGGCCATATAACCATTTTGGGAAGTCACGTGTTGTCGCGTTGCGGCGACATCTTATCTCCGAGAACTGAGTTTGTCACGACTTCTCCCATCGGATCGTCGTAAAAGTATCTAAAGTCTGAATTCATCTCTTATTTTTTCAGCGTTAAGACCATAACTCGCCGGCTATTAGCAGTGCATATTATTTCTGGTCGTCTTTCGCCGCTGCAAGCTGACGGTGGCGATCGGTACCTGGGTAGTATATGGTTCCTCCCATTCGCCTCCCGAACCAAGATTACAAAGCTTTTTCGAGATCTATCCATACCTCGCAGTAGATCGGAAATAGCTTGTTTTGCGCGGATCTCATGGGATATTCATCACCTTGAATGAATCAGATCTTTCATCTACTTCTGGATGATCAGCACATTGCTAATAACACAACATATTGCAAGATGCGCGAGTTTGACCCTCTAGTTCTCCAATATCAACATGACAAACACCGACCCCGAGAAGACGAAGCACTTCATATGCTTAAAAAAATAGCTTCTCTTGTCAAACCGATTATGAGGCAGCGGAACTGGAAAGTCGGCACGTTGGCTGAATTTTATCCTTCTGCCCGGACACTCCTGGGAGTGAATACCAATCGGGGAGAGAAGATATGTCTACGGTTGAGATATGCGAGTGATGAATACCAATTTCTGGCTTTGGATCATGTTGTTGATACTATGCTACATGAGTAAGTCATTTGTTTATTTCTTGTACTGATAGCTGACTAACTATCAAGATTATGTCACATTGTGCATGGCCCTCATAATACCGATTTTCATGCGTTGTGGAATCAGCTTCGCGACGAATACACAGAGCTCGCCATGAAGGGTTACACAGGTGAAGGATTTCTTTCCCAAGGCAATCGCCTTGGAGGTAGTAAAATTCCTCTAGAGGAGGCACGGCGGGTGGCCCGCACTGCTGCTCAACGACGAGCGCTGGCAGCTGGTTCCGTTCAGAAGCTAGGAGGTGCGCCACTAATGAAAGGCTCCGACATACGAAAGATTATTGCGGATGCTGCTCAAAAACGTATTGACGTCACGAAAGGATGTGCATCGGGCTCTAGCGAAGGCGAGAAGTTAGCGGATGAAGCTTCTCGGAATGGCTTCCGTACCAAAGCTAAAGAGGACGATGCAAATGAACGTGCTATAATGGAGGCATACATTGAAATGATTCAGGAGGAGGAGAAAGAGAAATATGGGACTTCGTATGTCCCTCCTAGTCAGGAGAACCCTGCCGGTCCTCGGGGAAGGGTCTATCCACCAGGAAAGCGACCGCGTCCTAGCCCAACAGAGACAAAACCTATCAAACGATTTGCGAGTTCGGGAACATTATCTGGCGCATTCGGTGCATCTGATGAGAACATCCCGGATATTATTAAAGAGGATCAAAGACCCTGGAACTGTCGAATTTGTACTCTTGAAAATCCTCCAGCATATCTTTGTTGCGATGCCTGCGGAATAGAACGGCCTACAACATCATTGACAGCTCAATCACGGCTTGTGGCAGGACCAGATACAAAGTGGTCAAATAGAGGAATGTCAAAACCGCGAAATCGTCTTGGCTCAGAAGTCGATTCTAGTCGAGTATTGTCGTTCAAAAGTAAAACGGCGGAGCGTATCTCTAGTCTTGAGCAAGATAGAGCTATGAAACCTCTTGGATGGCTATGCGATAAATGCGGCGCATTTATGGAAACCGAGTGGTGGACATGCTCAGCTTGTGGGATGATGAAGACTACTTCGTAATGTGGTTCAGACCCCATGTTGGATGATTTTCATACCCTTGCTTGATTTAATGCGAATTAGCGATAGCTTCATATATACCCCCTTATTGCACGAGCATGATTTAACGTTATGTTCTGCGTCATTGCTTACTTTGTGATGAATGAATTTGTTCTAAGGCCCCTTCGATATTCTCCTCTGCACTTTCAAAGTTGCACAATTCTTCGAATAAAGTCCGAACTGCAGGATCAGGGTGACTCCGTGCCATATCAATTGGTCGAATACTGTCATCGTCTGCCGCCTGCATATCCACTTTTCGTTGCAACAGAAACCTCATCGTTTCTATGCTGAAATGTAGATCGGGTTTGTCCCCTATCTCTGGATCTCTTCTACATAGGTAGCAGCGATTCTTAGTATCACTTGACGGCGTTCGGCACAACAGAAGTGTATGGTGCAATGGAGTTCTGTCCCATCCATCTTTGATATCAATATTCATTCCACCAGACTCCAGAAGTAGCTGGATGATACTGATTCGCCCAAGACGTGCAGCGAGATGAAGTATGGTATACTGACGTATCTTATCATACTTCTTCAATGTATCTGCTTTACTCTCAACCAGCATACGAGTGATGTTCTCATTCCCTTTGCGAACAGCAACTCGGAGCGGTATGTTTGCAAAGTCTGTTTGTACATTGACATTAACGCCTTTTTGGATCAGTGCTTGTACAATGGACTCCTGGCCCCATATACAAGCCACTAAAAGGGTGAGCGAGAATCCATCTCCGACAGAAGATGATCCTAGAGCTATTATGGGATCTGGACTGTACATATAGTTCCCTCACAAAGCACTGCAGTCTATTGTCTGCATATATTTTGCAGGAAGCCTAAAATCCTGGCCAGGTGAGAGGTGTGAAGGTGGTTATGACTGGTATTTTGCAAAGCTTGAGAGGTACCTTTCTCTAGGAAAGAAAACTGATTGTTGGTTTGGGCACCACAGTCCAATATTGGATGGTATCTTATTACAGGAAGGGACAAACAAACACTTCCACACCGGACTACAAAAGCAATGTTTTCCCACAGATATCTTTTTCAATTTCTTTCTAGAAACAGAGTGATACAAGATATTTCACAACAACAATAGGCACTCTGAGCTTTTCATTGACTAGACACTAGACACTGGAAGAGTCCTGTAGTTGCAGTGTACCCCGGTCTCAAGATATCATATATAAATTGATGCACCTAGTACGATCTTTAGTTCTCTTCCATCATCACCGTCACTACTTATTCAAGATTGATACTGGTAGAATAATCTGAACAACTGGTATCTCCAAAATCAACCCATGGCTGAATCTGAACCTTCGAAGACAGATGTTTTCGTCTGTGTGGGTTGTTTCTGGCGTCTACTCTAGCTAGGCAAATGGTCCTAACTTATCTAATGGTAAGTCAACATCCATGGACCCAAAATCCTGCAAAGTCTTGTATTTTATTGGCATGTTGTTTCCGAACTGACGTCCCTGGATCCCTAGAGAAATATGACAAGGAATCCCAGCCCTCATATACTCGTGCACGTACGTTGTACCCCAGATCCTCGAGATATTGGAGCAATGATGCTAGATCAATCAAACAAATGAGCTAGGCTACATTGCCCGCAATAGCATCACATACAAGAATGGTGAGCAAGTCACTTCGGATGACTAGCATAAGATCTTTGACCGCGTAGGTGATATATACCAGGATTAATGCCACAATGTCAGTCATCAAGTTTTGGAGAGCTTCTTTCTAATGGCATACAGAATGAACGGAGGAATTCCCATGATAGGATGGGAACTTGAATAATTTCAGGTTATCATGACAGCGAAGACGACCACAAGGTCGTTGTGTAGATTCGCTGACACCACGAATCGTTTCTCAACGGTTAGAGTGGAAGCGATTATGGGAGAAATATTAGAATCAATACGCTAACTTGTCACTCAGCAAATATCTAGTCGGGGCGGATGGTTGGAAATTCACGGGACCACCGCCATACAGGTAGACGTCGGTACCGCATTGGGCCTAGCGTGATCGTAGCAAGGACATCAACCTCGCACGCCACGGATCTCAGATAGTTAGTTAGACTTCTCAATATCACTCTCTCTAGCCCATCATCAGAAATCTTTTGTGCACCTACCCAGCATCAATGGGGGCAAATTGATGGCAACACAGACATGCCTGATCCTGATGTTATGTTTGTATCAATCGAGTATGAGACCCATGGAAATGTTATTTAGACCCATCTTGGGCAAGGTGAAAAGCGTATTCAAATTGCCCTGAACGGTAAGCTGGTGGACAAGTACCGGCAATTGTTTACTTCGGCGGATGCAAGCAAGAATCCATTAAATCAATACAACCGTTTACATTGAAGATCAAAAATGTTAGCTGGTGGTATCTGCATCGGTGAGTGTTGAGAAATGAGCCATTACGTCTATGATTTGTTTACTGAAAGATACCATGCAGTCCCTGTCAAGCATTTACAAATACTTTTATTGCAAACGACCGAATACTGTTAGCAGGCGATGCATGTGACAGCCTTGAACGCAGGTATTCAGGACGCATACAATCTGTCTTGGAAGAGGTCTAGAATGGTTAAGGGCTGATGCAGCAAGGAAGTACTTCAGACCTACGACAGTGAGCGTTGAGCTGCTGCACGACACTTGTTACAGACTAACAAGGTATTCTCCACCGTCATATGCCGCTAGATACCCAAGGAATACAAAAGAGCCTCTACGCACGGCAGGAAGCTCTTCGAAGAGACCTCTCAGTTCAATCTTGGTCTGGAGACTCAATACGGAGAGAACATCATCAACAAACGCCCTTCTATTGACATGATTCCTGCGGGGTCGAGGGCATCAGATGTACTCCTTTACCAAGCAGGTTCCCATATCCCAAATCGGCCGTTCCAATTGAGGTACGATATAGATTCATGACAAATCCTTCTCTTTACGGGTCATCACGAGGTTACAAAAGCAAAGCTCCCTAAGATAGCTAAGAACTGGAAAATATGGAAAATAACTTCCCGTCTTATATGATTGGATTCATTACTATGGTCGCCGGCAGCATGAATGCTCAACGCTGCAATCTTGCGACTATTGGATATGCGTATTATGATTCGGGTGGGCGGGCCTATTTGACTTACAGGATTTCGCCAGAGACTGGAGCCTGAGTGATGTTTTGACCTAATTTCTTGATTGGATACGCGACTACTCTGGACGATGCTGATAGTGTACGTGCTTTTCTGGCCAATCTCGTTCCAGCTCTAAACTGATTGCTGGGCTCTTTGGTTGTCAGAAATGGTTGAGGGATTGTGGTTACGATTACTATGCCTTAGATTGATTCTTCCACGAATGAAAACTGTACCTTGGTAATGTCATACCCATGATAGCCTGTTACGAATCTCAATGCCATTCAAGATCTAGATACAACGTAGTGCTTCATCTAGTAAGCTGGACCACTGTGAATACAGGAAACATCTAGTAGTTTCAGCATGCTTGCTGCAATATCTACCTAAAGGAATTGGTGACCCTAAAGGAGGGATCTGGAAGTGGTAGTCTTTTCCAGCCTCAGCTTATGATCAATATCAAAATCAATATCTCATGACACAAGAAGCTAATATACAGGTAGTAAAATAGAATGCAGAATTCGCCTAACAATTAAAGATGAATTCGCTTCTTCCTCAAGAACGAATCCGAAATTAGTACAAGAGAATAGAAAGAAATGAGGAATTTGAAATGACTATCACCTTGGTCCCATCCAATCATCGTTCCCAGGATAAGCCAGGTATCTTTTCGAAGGTTGCAGAGGCCCACCTCCTTCAATACCAAGAGCTAATTGTCTGACTTTGTCATCTGGACCTGATATATCTCTTACGATGCCAGGCAAAGTGTCCAAGACTCTGATCTTCCGTTTACTCTTCCCGATGAGTAACGGCAGATCTTGCTGACCAAAGGCGGCGCCCATGCGTAACATGGTAAAGGCATCGAGAGTATTCGTCCAGCTACTACTGAATGCAGCGTACAGTGCCAGACATAGCAACGGGACCATGTACAATCCGAACAACACTGAGCAAGCTATCATGGCCGAGAATGGGAGCGAGGGTAGGGTTATCTGCTGTAGGTCACTGCTGGCGAAGGCAACCGTTATATCTCCCCCGAACCGTACTGTGTTATCGAACATGGCCTTAACGGCAAGGAAACTAGCCCGTGTGAAAGCTACTGAAGCATCCTCCTTATTCGAACTAAAAGCCGACATCCAACCATCGATGGGGATTTCACCGAGAACGCTGGTTGTGAATCCAAGAGGCGTAAGTGGTAAAATATCATCGGCCGCAAACATGTCATGATAACGCTGTGATTCAGACTCATTGCTATAGAAACTCTCGCTAGAAGGCGCAGTTTGTTGCGTATCAGCAAACGAACCCGGTCCGAAGAGGGCTAGGGCTATCATAGCTAAGGGTCCAGGAAGAGCTGAACTGTCAAGGGGCTGTCGGCGAACTTTCCACCCGTTACAACTAGTAACACTTGAACAGAGAGATGAGTTTGTATTCAGCGGACCAGCGATCAGATTGTTTTGGACACTTGGCAGCTCAAATAACCCCGCAGTCGTGTTCATGATGATTTTGAATGGCTTTACACGATTTGGATCAGATGGATCAGTAAAGTTGGCGGTGGTGTTGACGTAAATCACCTCACTGAAGTTCTGACGGCTGCTGGTGCTTTGCCATGGAGATGACTGAGGTATGCACACTTCTATTGTTAAATTGTTTACGCTGTTGGGGTAGATATAGGAAGCATAGAACGACGATGGGCTGCTGCAATTGGACGGGAATTCTTCTGCGGCCATCTCTAGAACCTCAGCTGAGGAGTTTATTCTTGGGATATATTGATCAGAGCGTAGACCAGTGCTAAAGTTGTGCGAGAGCGGCGCATACCAGCTGCTATTCGAGCCGTAACCGCTCAATTGACTCGTGTTCCCCCAGAGATTGTCTTGGTATCCATTAACCCCTGCTGATTGCGCCAGATGGCGCACTGTGAAAATGGAGCTCCAGTCCGTGAAATCATACCCGCGCATCAATTGTGATATTGATGGCACTCTGAGATAGTTATTGTCAAGGTCAATTTTGCCCCATCTATCTGTTGATTGCACAGAGACTGATCGAGTGGAAAGAAACAAAGACTGAATCGGATAGGTGATGGCGCCAAATATATGTATAAAGATGGCCAAATAGAGCATGCTACTACCGTAGCGCTTGAAGGAAGAAGGGTAAAATAGCAACCGGAAATACATCGCAGGATTCATCCACGCACGATCCGCTAATGTTACCACCTGGCGCAATCGCAGACTGTAGGCATCGCGCTGGTTTTGTACAAAGATGCAAGCAGCCCAAGCGCAGACAAATGAGATGGTCGGAATAGTTGCAAGATCTGCGACGGCTTGAAGGGTGAGTGCGGCTCTATAGGAGCGGGTTTTGGTTTCGTGTACATTGGTGGTGTAGTCCCCCATTCGGGAAAGAATACACAGGGTCACCCATGAATAAATCGCGATGGTCGCGTATAGTGCAACTGGAATCAGGATGAAGAAGCTCCGATGCAATGTAGTAGAACGTATGGGCGCGGTATTGCGTTGCTCGTAGGGTGGAAGTTCCTCCTCGGTGTCTCGTTCATACGGTGGCACCTCATGTTGATCTGGATGAAAGAGGCCATGTTCATGCTCTTGTGGCTCATGCACAGATGTTTCTCTGGACAACTCTCGTAAAGGAATATCGTCTCTTCCCTCCATCTTGTCGTGTATCAGCGTTCCGCTTGGGAGGGCATTAGATTAGCTATTTATTCATTTTGGTTTCAATTTCAAGAAACACAACCCAGCCTCGAGGCTGAATTGGCTTTATCCTGTTGCGGCAATAAGGGTCCAGCCATCCATGCCTTTTAAAATGAGACTATGGGCACCATCTCAAATCCACACCTGTGTATGGCTACGTACTAACTCCGTACTTAGTCACCGAGATGTTGGCTGGGCAGCGCTAAGCGAGAGCAAGCGACCTGCCATACTGCTTATTGTACGCCAATAGACCCCTCAAGTCTTTGCTGCATGGAAATGTGCCATACTAGAGTGATTGATCATTCCGCCGTTACCACTTCCTGCTTGGTAGAGAAATCACAAATGGCGTGAGTTTGAAAATTATGCTTCTCATGAAAAAGATTCAGACACTGAAACATTTGTTTTTGAGCTCTCGTGGAAACTGACTCGAATGCGTCCACTTGTGCTTGTGGAACGAGCTCCATATACACACTAAATGGGTCTGCGCAGAGTTTTGGTCTGGCTACAATCAGCCTTGCTAATTATTACTTTGCTCGCATATAACGAACGACCTTGGCGTGTTGGTTACTTTTCTTATCTCTGGTTCTATTGCATTTATTACAAGGCTAACCGGCCAAATTGGTATCTTGGCCAAACCAAAATCTTGAATCCTGAGGAATCTCGCACAAAATTGAAAATAATGTTTGGCCGGCTTACGCCAAATTCCATCGACCCACGACAAACGTAAGTGGCAAGGAATAAATACGTGTCTAAGCTGAGATATCCATTGCACTGAGGGTAGCATACCAGGTCAGCCGCTTGAGCCTAACAACCATGTCCGGAGTAATCTGCTAGTACATACGTTACAGATTGTGCGGCTCAACGACTTTGTTTGCGCTTATTCTCTACTCTCGGAGATAGGTATACTATGGCAACTAGGTTCAATTATTGAAAGCCGGTTGTGGTATAATAAGCATACTATTCATCGACTTCGTCATGGTGGAGGGAACAAGGTACCATCTAGATTTCCAGTCAATTTCCTCAGCAACGGATTTCGCCAACGGGAAACTATGCCAATCTTCCCACCAGTTCAGACTCCTTGCGGGCCACACTCGCCGGTAGATAGTTTGAAGCCATTCCTGCATTTCTATCACATCAGATCCTCGACCAAACTTTGGAGCTTCTTGTGGCGGTTCTTCTACAAGAATCTCCGGATTTCCATCACTTCCAATAATACGCTTGACTTGGCAAGACCGACCTAAATAGTCAGATACAACGATCATTGACCCTACCCGCATGTATTGACCGAACTGGCCGGCCCCAGTGACTTCCACGTACATTGAAACAAGTGGCAGAAAACCATTGCCTTCTCCTGACTGTCTCGTACTGCAAATGGCCTGGTATATATCATATGCGAGGTTACGATCCAATGCACCGTTGATGAGAGCGTCTCTAATGTGGCCATTTCGAACATAGTGGTACGGTGAGATGTGGATGGGGCTATACTGGTCATCGAACTCGTTGAAGGTAAGATCACTCCGCGCTTCAGCTCTTAAGTCTCTTGAGTTTCGGATTTCAGCTTCACCATCTCCATCATTTGGTCGTCCCTGGTTCCATAAAGAGTAGGCGGAAGCGTCTAATTTCAGATCTAAATACTGTAATCTTGGCAATAATCCTAAAACTTGATATCTCCTGAACTCATCGTAGCTTCCTCTTGAACGCTTGACTTCAATAGTCAGTCTCTCCAAGGATAAGCAAGTCTCGGCCATTAGATGAAGATCTTCTAGAGAGAGCGTATGTCCGCGTTGCGATAATAAAGAAAGATATCGGAGTCTTGATCCATGATTTGCAATTATCGAATCAATCAGGATGCGAGGGTGCCATCCGGTCAATTTCAGATCCGATAGGGAAGGCAAATTGAGCATAAATGCATTGATGGCAGCCACTCGGAACGGCTGATAGCGAGTGTTATTGTTAAATGGTCCCAGATCGATTTCCAGGCGAGTGAGTGAGGGAAAAAAGCATCTTGCTAAAAGGTGCTGTGGGGAAGTCATCTCGAAGCAATTGCCATCCATTTTTAGTCCTTTCAATGCAGAGAAACTTGTGATCTTTTCCCACTTTTCCAGGGTATCTTTCTCCAACCACGGCCAATACAATGGCCAAAAACATTCCAAAGCACCACGTGAGTCGGTAGCAGTCTGTTGTGAAAAACCAGCCCATGGTCTGCGAGGTCCAGGGTCATTTGGTCCGGCTGCACCTCGTGTACGCACTATGTGCAATCTTTTCAAATTGGTTGCTAAGCCAGCTACCATACATTCAAGGGCTTCATCCTCATAACCGCGACGACGGAATAATCCCCTTTGTCTCACCCGTTGAACCGTCAAACCATAGAGACATGGCGAGCTGGCAAGTGAGAATTCGTAATCGTCTGTGCCATGCGCAGTTAAACTGCGTAATATGAACCGATTGATATACAGTCGACATTGAGGTTGGTATTGATGAAGGCATTCTAGGAGACAAGGTGGGAGTTGACTAAGACCGTCGTAGAAGAGACACTCCAGAGAGCTGATTTGTTTAATGAGTTCAGCTAGCGGCTTCCAAGAATTATTCATATCGTAAACCGCTTCGAGGGGTAGTGCGTCGGTTTCAAGATGGTACAAATCTCTCATGCAATTCTCTAGAATGTCATCAAAATGACCGCTGAATTCGACAGCAGACATTCTAGGGCGATGCCATGGCCGCCGCTTTTGGGACTGTTCCGGAACAAGGGCCCTGTCGTTTATTGTAGGCATTTTGATGTCATTTTTGATAATCAGACGATGAACATGTTTGTAGCCGTCCACCCGTTGCAGAATCCGGCAGTACTGCTGAACATCTTCAGCCAGTTTTGAGAACTCGTTTATTGAGAATTTTAAGGTTCGAAGCAAACGAGGCACGAGGTAGGAATAGAGATGCTTGCTGACACACGCCAGATCAAGTATGCTGGTTGCATTTTCTCGTTCAAGATACTCGCAAATGAGTATCAAGACTTCTTGCGGCAATTGTTCTAGCATATCTGGCAGGATAGTTCAGATATAATGTTTTCATAGCCGTTAGAAAGTATGATAACGGCAGACTAGGAAGAGAAAAGTGACAGGACATCCCTAGTTCCTTAGATCCCCGCATCCCCTCTAGTTGCAGCACATGTGACATGGCTCAAATGCAGGGTGCCCTGTATCCAATTCCACCTGCTACCCAGTCAGTTTCGGCTTTCCTCCTTCAGCGATTGTTTTTAGTTCTGGACTATCTGCATACAGAGTGTCAGATAATACATACAGATGAGTACCGTACATTGATCATCTGCTACTTTACTTATAAAACCTTACTAGATATCAAGGCGGACAACATTATGTTCGGTATTGCAGACGACTCCGTCTTCAGCGACTTTGAAAATGAAGAGCTTCAGAGTCCTGTTCCAAGAAAAGAAGTGGATGGCAGAACGATATATGTATCTTGTGAGCTTAGAATGCATAAAGAGTTGGGGGTGCCCCTGTTTTATACGATTTTGGTTCTGCTGTGCCTGGTGACATAGAGCATTCAGAAGATGTTCAACCTGGTATTTATCGAGCACCAGAGGTCATTCTGGAGGCTCCTTGGACGTACAGCATTGACGTGTGGAATGTTGGATGCATGGTAAAATATGCAGCGCTGATCGCACGTTTCTCGTGTTATTTCTCACATTGCTTGCTAGATTTGGAATGTATCCGAAGGCGAGACCTTATTTACTGGGCAGGATCCAGAATACCAGACTTATCGAAGTCGATATCATTTCTCCGAGATGATAAGTCTACTTGGTCCGCCGCCGGCTAGCTTACTTGCTTGTGGGAAGCTAAGTGAAAAATTCTTCTCAGATGACGATACCAACTTTCCCCTTTCTCCAGTCAGATGAAGGATAATAGTTAATTAACCAAATCTTCTAGGCAATCTCCTCCCTAGAATTCCCCTAAAGTCTGCAGCCTCGTTGGAAGAGAGGGAAAGCACTCTGGGAGGAGAGGACAAAGCAAGTCTCCTACGGCTCCTCAGAAGGATGTTGCAATAGAAGCCGAGCAAACCGTAGTTCTGCCAAAGAATTAGCACATGATGAGTGGATACTAAAGAATTCATAGATTGTATCAATCTTCTGGAGAACAGCAAAGAGACCTGAAACATGTACAGATTCTTGAGAGATTCCGCTACTGAAACTATCGATCTCGAGAACCAAGAAAATACATAAGAACATTGTCGCCTAAGGTAGTTAGTTCTTTCGCTGATAATAGATGATAGGTAACTTCCGAACATCTCATGTGACCTCGGTTATAGGTCGAGCAACTTTCCATCAGCTCCACGAGGGTGGTAACCCAAAGCTTCAAACTGGAATTTCGCCAACTTCTCTCCACATTGCTGAATCAACCAATGCGCAAACATGTCCATGCCTGTGCAGGCGCCGTTTGCAGTCCAGATACTCCCATCAATAACCCAGTTGACTTTCTCACTCTTGTCCACCCAGTTAACGGCAGGATACATCTGGCGTGCCATTTCGATCATCCCATTGTTGACAGTCGCGCGCTTCCCATCTAGAAGCCCCGTCTGGGCGAGCACCGAGGCTCCCGTGCATGTAGTAAAGATAGTCTTGATCTCGTTCTTGGCCACACGATCTCTGATGAAAGCATTCATCTCCTCGGACAACTTGAAACCAGGCATAGGACCACCAAGAAGCAGGTAATCAATTTGTGGACATTCGGCAGTGGTCGTAGTTGCCACGACATCGAGGTTTTCGAGCTCCAGGTTTTTGGGAACTGTTTTGTTGGCGACCTCGCTGATATGGTAGAATTCAAGTTCGAGGCCATGTTCTGAAAGACCTTTAGGGATAGCACCAAGGGCATCATACTGCTTAAGCAATGCTATGGATGTTCCTGCGATCACATCAAGAGGTCCGATCACATCGAGGGCCTGATATTCGAATAGGGGGATGCCAAAGCGGACTGGAGCCATGTTGGAGAAAGTGTAAACAATTGCGCTTTATGCTTGTGTTGAGTAGTCGTGTTGGGTAGTAATCTCAGTCTTTGAGCGAAAAAAAAGTTTTTAATGGAAATCGAAGACGTTTATATACTCAACTTTGGATGCTTCTTCTTCATGATCTTAGGTATCCTGCCGGTACAAATTCAATCCGAAAGTAGCTGCATAAAATGCATGAATGTGACAACCTGGAGCTATATGCCCTACTTAAGTAACTTATCGCGAAGTGTCTCAGCTAATAGAAGCTTTGGAATGTCCTAAATGGTAACTTGATTCGGTGTTAAAAGTTGGACAGCCCCGAAGCATCGATGTAGATACTCGCGTAAAGTTGCCATCCGGAAAGCAACTGCAACCTCAGGCACCCTGCACTCGGCTAGTCTTGTCATCCGAGACGAGTGTATCAACTTGCCCTCATGCAAAGGAGCCAACTTGTCTTTCGCAACATCACTCGGTCTGATTAGGATTTGTCGGTCTAGATCCAGCAGAATGAATCTAGATGACACCAGGTTTATTTGTCCACGGCCGAGAGCCGTCCGTGCTTGTGCTTCGTGCAAAGTACACAAGACACGATGTCTTCCGTCCGCTCGTTCGGATCAATGTCGAAGGTAAAACCGCTCTTTTCTATTCGTCTTTCTTACGAATAGTGCAGAACTAAGAATGTATAGATGTGAGAAAATAGGGACTATATGTCTATATAATGATATTCAGCAGTCAAAGTATGTTGAAGCTCAATAGCAGCTCGTTACTAGTAGCTTATCCATTTCTTTTTAGGAATAAACCCCAAGTCAGACTGCCTGAGAAAGAGAAATCGGCTTTGAACTCTATTCTGGCACAAGTCCTGCCGGCAGCTCTAGATATCAATTACGAGGATCAATCTGAAAAAGTGTTTCAGATACATGGCAATCTCTTTGGCTGCCCCGAAACCGCGAAGTCAACAACCCCTCAATCTCAGGCCAACCAGCCGGACGACAAACCTCGAGAAAAGGAGTCTAGCACGAAGACATTTAAAAGACCGCATGTCACAATGAAAGAAGTGGATGAGATGCTGCAATCATATCACCAACGAAACGTATGTTTCCCATTCGTTGCCATCCCAAAGAACACGACAGCGGAGAAACTCTGCCAAAAATGGCAATTTCTGGTCCTGTCTATTTTGGTAATAAGCTCTGGGGAAAATCCAATACTTCAGAAATGTTTGGATGAGCGATTCCGCAAGGTCTTGGCTACGAGGGTAATCATGCAGGGTGAAAAGTCTTTGGATTATGTGCATGGTCTCCTTGTTTATCTTGCATGGTGAGTCATGATTTCTGCTTATATGAGATGCTAACCAAAGAATTTGCACAGGCATCCAACTCATCTGAGACCCATCAACAATCAAATCTTCCAGTATTTGCAGTTGGCGATTAGTATGATAGCGGATTTGGACCTAGAACGGAAGATGTACTCAACGACAGACCCTATTGCTGATAAGATTGTTGCACGGAATACAGTCCTCGGATGTTACTTCTTGTCCGCAAAGTATGTTCACGGCATATGTTAGCAAATTCCTTCTCCAACTAACACTCAACAGCATTGCAATGGGCTTTCGACGGCCCAACAACTTCAGATTCGCTCCTCCAGACGAACTATTAAGTTCCATGCTGTTGTCCGGCAATGATTCAGTAGAACAGGTCATGGCTTCTACAGTGCTATTATGCAGGTTCATCGAGAAGTTATATGGTCTCAAAATCCAGGCAGATATGGAAAAGCTAGCAAGTTGGACTGAGTGTCCTTTACAAAATCTCACTCGAGTTCTGCGTGCAGAGTTGACGCAACTTGAGACTGAGCTTCCAGCTCACGTCTATACAAACAGTAAGTATTTCCAGATATCAAGAATATTGGTCCTATTTGATAACAGAGTTCAGGGCAAATACAAATCATGCGAAGATTTGCCAGAATCAAAATCCACTCCCTGGCATTAGAACAGAAGAAACACATATCATACATTGAAATCAACCCCCTAACCTACTTGGAGGTGTTTCCAACATGCGCTTCCGAAATAAACGGACTCTTGGAGTATATCGTCAATACACCAAGAACAGAATACAGAAACTTCTCTATCACCGATTGGGAACCCATCATACATACCGTCATCATATTCCCGAAACTGTGTCGATTCACCATTCCGGATCTGAGTACTGCGACTACTTGGCAAGATATGCTTCTAACGGAAATTCCTACCTATCTGACTCATATAGATCAGCTATGCGAGCGTCTCCAGGAAGCTTCGATAACGAGACACCAGACCGACAATGATATGTCCAGTAGCCATAAGCTACCCGACCTATTCTTCCTGTTTTATACTGTCTTGAAGCTTTTCAAGGACAATTTTGCTCGCGAGTCAGCACACTATAGCATATCTGCTAGTCCAGCATCCCTATCTGGCAACAAACCAGCCCGATCTCGCTGCCCAGTTGTGAATGGTGATATTCAAGATACAGAGTACTGGACCATGTGGATGAATACTAATAACCTCATGAGTGATGTGGAGATGTTTGGTTTGGAGGGAGATCCATTTTCAGGATCTGATATCAATGATTTGGCGGTTTTTGATTTGAATTCTTGGGTCGATTTTTCAGCTTGATGCTTTGTATATCTGAGAGGATATCTGTAGGAGGCATTGCCGGGATATAATGAAGCGGTTTAATGACGAGTGTAAAAGGCGGGCTTGCTAATGGATGGAAAAGACGGAGTTATTGATCATTATATGCATGGATTTGGTTTATACATATGGGGATGTTCTGAGCTGAGTCTATGCCTGCTTGTATGGTTCATGTGCCTGTGAAAATGCTGCGCCGCCGCTAAATATGAGTACATGATCAGGAAAGGAAAAAGAAAACAAAAAGAAAGAGAACTTCTTGTATCCACATTGACTCAATGCCAATCTTAAGTCAAGATCGTCAACGTCTTTTCCGCGTAAGAATTATTTTACTCCGACCTCTTTGTACATCGTCCAATAACGACACTGATATCATCCATTTTGCCTGTAACCAAGTAATTAGTAAGGTTCCACGAAGGCGACGGCAGAGCGAGATTATACACACCTCCCTCTATGGTAAGACCCTCATCAATAGCCTTCTCCATATAAGGACTATCAGCAAAAGGGTCCAGTGCGATAGCAAGTGCCGCATTCAAAAGGCGCCTAGCAGTGAAAATCATACATTCTGCAGGGCCAGTCTCTTGTTCCACCACAAGATTACCCACGTCCCCGGACTCCCATTTCTCGATACTCTCAAGAACGTTATCCATGATTTCGTGGCCCCAGAGGTTGTCTGTGACACCATCGGAGACCGCAAGAACAATGTCGCCTTCTTCCAGTTCGACGGTGCTTAAGACGGCGTCATTTCGTGGTTGATCCGTGCTATTTGTGCCGAGTTGATATGGACAGTCGAACCAGTGCCACTGTTCGCGCGATTTGAAGAGTGTCTTTCTATCTTTTGGCCGTATGACTATGATTTGGCAGTCGCCGATGTTGGTCACGTATAGCAATGGTGTGGTGCCATTCTGTTGACGGTTGCAGTGGAGTAATGCTGTTGCTGATGTTGTTGTGCCGAGCCAGCTATTAGTCGCTGCTATAGTTTCTTCATATGCAGTCTGTAGAAATGTGATGGTATCGGGCTGTGAATTGCAGGTAACCTGTCGTTCGCATTCGAGCGCCCAGAAATGGAGAATTAACCTGGACCATAGCCTACTCGGATTTAGCTGACATTCTTGGGAAGATAGCGATACAAGACTTACGCAGCATGGCCCTCCGGTTTGGTTTGCCAGGCGCCCACCCCGTCGTTGACACCCAGCAGAAACTCACTAGCTAGAATAGCATCGTCTCCATTCGTCAGCCCCCTAATCAACTCATTCTTCACCTTTGGCCGCCTATCCTGGCTCTGAAAATGAGTTGTCAAAGGATCGGAGAATGAAGATGATGGTATCGAGACGAACGGAGGTGGGAAAGGTCTCGATGGCCGTTTGGGCTGAATCGCATATCCTGTTTCGAAGTAAAAGGGACTTTTGTATGATAAATGCGACTTTTGCCCATCCGAAGGAGTTGGCGTCCTCGAACCATATGCGGATCGGGCAACATGGTATCTGCGACACTGTAATGAATAGATAGAAAGTTGTGGTGAAGAAGAGCTACTGCGTGGCAATTGCGATCGCAGAACTCGGCGTCCGATCACGGTCGGTCTGGTCGCTCGTTGGAGGGTTAATGAGTAGACAGCCACCATACCCATACAGTCGTGCACCAAGGGCGCACTGAGATGGGTACAGTCATAGCACCCAGCTGTGATGAGAGGGGAGATTGAAAGATGCTTTGAGTCAGCATGTGGTGCGCTCTGAAGAGGTTTTTGGACAAAGAATGTTACAGAGTAATCAGTCGGTGCGCTCTTATCCGATAAGACCCTCTTAACAGCCAGAAGGGGACTAGCGTCGGGATACAGTAATCATGTTGTTTTGCCTCAATTTTTACTTCCAATAGCAGAAGGACACATTATCCCCTTATCTAGAATCATTCTAATTACATACAGCTTCACTCAGAAATTACTCTGTCCAGTCAACACCTTGTCTGGAATGATACCCTGTTGCGCAAGAACCTCTACCGAATGATATAATATCAAATCGCATCCTGCTGCAGCATTAATGCTCACTGTAACGGGCAACTGTTTCATCGTCTGAGTCACTCTACTCGTATAGTGAATTTGACCCAATATCAATACCACTTCAGGCACACTAGCCAACTGGTTGATACTATATTGATTCCACACATATGAAGGACCGGCCTCCTCGGGGCTCTCTGTCGGGTGATCGTCTCTATAACTGGGCAACCCCGGGCCAGATAGGGCGAATCAACAGTGCAGAAGAGCACTCGGAACTATTATGGTGAGGTATGAGAACAGACTTTTCGATCCAGTCCTTGAAAATCGTCTTGTTGGTAAGTGCTTCCGCGAAGGCCGCTTCAGTGTTCTGGCCCCAGGCCATATTCATCGCTACACGCGGATCGGGATGAGGATGGTCGCCGCCATATTCTTCTATATAATCGTCAATGAACGATGAAACAACATTGTGGAATTGCTCATAGTTGGTCATCGGTATCCAAACTGCTCCGAGTTGATCCAGAGGGTAGAGCCTGATGTGATTTTTATACTCGGTATAAAGATCAAATATCGTCTTATTTGTGCCAAGTAGCGTCTCCAGTTTCGCTGTGAAATCGTCATAGAGTGCTTGAGCTGCAGTGTTGGTTGTCGGAAAGAAGCCCGGGGATGGATATGCTATGGTATTAATCCCCAGCGTGTCAATAGGATATATCAACTTGTCCGGAAAATTCCTGTACAACTTCAGAAAATCATTGCCAGCGTTATACCATGCTTTCCTCCACGATGCAAAGTCAGCAGCCAACCGAGCGACGAATACAGGTGTGTCCATGTATGTGCTCATTGAAACGACACCAGTCAGGTTCATAATATCCTGCGTTGGCCGATTTCCGGGCCCGGTTCTGAGTCCTTTCAAATTATAAAGATCCTTGTCACCTACCGGGACTCCTGGTAGAGGCTTTTCCTCTGTCAGTGCTGTATAGTACAGTCGACTAGGTAGGGCGATTGTTTCGAAGACCGATGTCCAAACAACATCATCTTCTGTCCGGTGGCGATCCAAGATCTGTCGAAGGGTAATATTGACGTTCTGCACCACATGTATGATGGGCAGCAAAGCGACCGCATGATCTTCCTCTGGAACTCCAAGGGGATAGTACGATGTTTGAATCGTGATCTATTTCCATCCTGTTAGCCAGGAAGTCTCTATTCTGCTTGACTCGTTGGCGAAAGATGGCCTACCTCGGGCTTTCCAGGAAGATAATAACTAGCATTTCCCAATGATACAGTCCGTCTGGCCACGTATACCAGCACCTGCATTGACCAGTACATGCATCAATGCCAAACTGGCAATAACAGAGGCCGGATCACGAAATAACGGCATGTTGGTTCTCATCCCATTAGTCAAGAAGGCCGAACATCCACATCCATGATCATCAAGCAGGCGAAGCAGCTACATATAGTCATGGCGAACCTTGGAATAATTAATTTCGATAGAGGTAAGGTGGTGCTTATCTCCGAAATCGAATGAAGAGATCTACCTATTTAGGAACTTGGTCGCCATGAAAAATTGCCAGATTTGGAAATTCTTGACATCGCCGTATATCCGCCAAGGGCTTTATCTGTTGAAGATCCGGATCTTGAAAGTTTCACGAGTTATAGAAGAATTAAATTTTCTGGCTAAATATCTCTGATCTTCTTTCTGATAGCTAGCTGCGTTCTCATAACATCATAAGTCGTAAAGTCATTTGAAATATCCACGAGCGGAAACATTGTAATCTGAAATTGAAGAAACAAGAAAGAAATTAAACAGATGATCTGATATGGTAACTTGCGGGATGTAAAACTGAGTTGGAACGATATTCAGAAAACCCCAAAGATACCATGCCGAGCTTGTTGAGTGACGGTACGCTGTTTGATCATTTCCTCTCTGGTGATGTTGATGCCTGCGAGGAGCTCGCGGCGAACCAGATAGTCAGGCAATTGGCGCTTCAGGGCAACCAGAGATTCGTATGTCAATTCACCTATAACGGTGGTCTTCTCTCGGAAACCGGCTTCATAGTAGGGTTCATAGAGATGGATTCCACGAATCCAACGGCTTGAGCAAGGACAACGGGTGTTTCCGGATCGGGTGCACAGCCATGAGCAGCTACATATATCAAGACATATACACTTTTCTTCAGCAGCGTACCGGAAAATGTTGAAGTCTTCTTGCTCTCGTCGCAACTGCCCGACTGCCTTACCCTCGATTCTGGCCAAAGAGCACATTCGATGAGCACATTTCATGTTTTCGGCCCAAGCAGCAACATCCTGTGCAGGATCGTACTGGCCTGGTGTATTGAATGTGTGATATTCATAGTTGTGATCCGTCCGAGGATACATGGGGATGTACTTCTCCGAAAGAAATGACAAAACATCGATCGGAAGATACTGTAAGACGGGATAGATCTGACACCAATGACGAAATGCTTGAGAGCCGGAGTTTCCAATCGTCTGGTAGATGTGCGCACGATAGCCAGTGTAATCAAGTGGTAATTTTCCTTCCTCTTGGTATCTTCTTTTCATATCTTCAACGTAGTGACCCTGATGGTACCTGATCATGCGGTCATCGAGCTCTGAACAAACGCTTTTGTCTTCTAGAACGCTCTTGCAGGTAGTCAAGATGGCATAGACGTGTTCTGGTTCAGGCAACTGTGACAAACTCTTAGACCATCGCTTAACTCCACTGTTCACAAAAGAGGAGCAGAAGTGAAGAAGGGCGATTTCAGTCTCCAGTCGAGCGTACAAGCAATGATAGAGCTCCTCGATGGCAAAGATAAAGTCTATCACTTCGCCGTTCTCGAGCTCTAGCTGTGCTTTCTCAACGTACGTCGAGATGCTGCCTACTGGACTGTAAAGCTGTGAATAGAATTAGCCTGTGAACCAGCACATGCAACAACGGGAGGAGAGCATACATCAATGCGGAACTCGCGACACATGGCAATGAAGACTTTAGCAACACCGTATACCACACCAGCTGCACCATACACACTGTCGCATTGATAGTCATGTTTCTTCGGCTCTTTCAGCATCCCGCTTTGGCGGCGGTCAGCCAGCTCGAAATATTCCTGGTACCACTCCTTGGAGTTGATGGTGTATGGGACGCGTGCATCCTCTGGAGTAGAGAAGAGGCGATGGGGTGGTTTCAGAACAGCAAGTTGATCAAGATCTAGCGACCATGGATTTCCTTCAGAACAGTCGCTTTCCAGTGAGTAGCACGTGTCTTGGGTCGTATCGCTCCAATGCTGTCCGAAGGAGTAACGTGATGGGCTTGACGAAGGTGTAGTTGGCATTGAATCCATGGTCATGTGAACGACAGTAGAGGTCTGATGAAGCCTGTAGCTAGGTGCTCTGCGCGTATGCAATGTATGAGAGAAGTATAAAGCAGGGCAGGCAAGAGACGATGATGCTTGATAGATGATGAGTTCTCATCCTGGTGAGCTGGCATTGGCGTAGGCCGTCCTTTATATACTTCATGATCTGAGGCGGGCTATCTGTGTCAATCGTGAAGCAGGAGAGAAGAATGAGCGATTGAACTAGATGTTGTCAATGGAACTCGCGTATTGTACTACTCGCCGTCACGAGACTTTCAGGGCAACTGCCGACCCTGAGTGGCCCAGCCCCCGAGTGAAGGCGGCGCCTTCTCTATTTAGAAGTCAGGTGAATGGGAAGAGAGGGTAAGCAAACACTCGTTTCACGTGATCTCCTCGACTTCTCGTTTGACTGATGGATCTCGACTCTCTCTTTCTCTCATCCATTGTTGCTTGCAAAAGCATTCAGACCTCTCCCCCATTCAAGGGCCCACATTGTGTACGACAAACGAGACGCTACCCTAATTATTATATGAGCTAGAAACCAATCGAATATTGAGGTGACTATTCGAGCTCGAAACATCTATTGTACAATACATTATATGCTCAGTCAGCAACTACTCCCAACAATGGCAGGCCTCCTCGTCCTCAATCAGGCGTAAAGGGGGTCAACTTCAATGGGAGGTGGGGATTCGGGATCCAAATCAAGGGCACGAGGTAAGTGAACTTCTCGTATACGCCAGATTAGCGTATTTGCATCACTCACAACTTGAGCGTCGACATTGCGGCAGTCGCGAAGAGAAAGGGACTATGCAGCACTGTGATTAGTGTCCTTCCAATGGATGAACCCCTTCCATGGGATTATACGAAGTTGAATTTACCTCAAGTGCCTTCAAATTACGAATCCATTCTAGGCCTACGTCAATGGTCCGGCCTCTCTCCCTATCGCTTGTTTTGCCCGTGCAAATTCCATTGCAGTTCTCCATCCACAGTACTTTGAGAGATGCCCCTGGAACCTCCTTATCGTCGTCTTGGGGTTCCTTGCCCTCTGTAATCGAAATGCCTCCTAGCCAATCGACAAACTCTGGTTGCGCTGCGGCGCAATTTTTGAGCTTCAGGACCTTCAGTCTTTTGTTTCTCATCACCAGCATGCGCAGCTGCCATGGCGTAATACCAGCTCTCTCGAGAATAAGACTCTCGAGATTCACTATATCGAGTCCTCTTTTGACAGCACCAATACCGATCAATGAGTTCCAGGCAGGACTTCCTGGGGCAGATTTCTGCCAATATCTATGACGAAGCGAACTGTCATTCACATAGGGATGTTCGAAGCGAAGAGCTAGGTGTCGCAATCTTGATCCACAATGGGTTCCGATTGCCATCGCTCCTTCTTCGTTGATGTCATACGTCAGGAATTCCAGTTCATCAAATGAATGACCATATCGGCTGACTATCTCAGCGAAGAGTTTGTTCTGTGCGTTAATTGTCCGCTCCGGTGATATTGAGTGAACGAATCCTCCATCATCTGGGTAAATCACACGGCAACGCTTTTTCGATATATGTTTTGAAAGATGATATGGCTTTGTCGTTGAGTAGGGGTTGGAAGTTCTCAGTGTCGATTTGCACACATCAGGGCTCATGTACCGTGTGTCTCGAGGTAAAACAACCGGTATTTTATGGTCTTCGATTACCATTCGCCGCCTCGCAGTTCCAGCATCTTTGATATTATCTTGCATGCCAGTACTCAGAAAGGCAACGCTTCCATGGATTCGTTTGTGAAAAATGGCCAGATGGAGTTTTCTCATACAGTGAGTATGGAATGTGTAATTGGATTTGGAAGTTGTACCAAAGGAAACCAGCGCAGCAACTGGTAGATGCGAGAGAATCATGAAGATGATCTCCGCGGGAAGTTTGCTGAAGTCGTCTGACATCTTGAACTTCCAGCTTGATGTGTTGGCGTAATGCTAATGTGTTGTAGGCATAGGCATTTAATATTCTTCAAAGATACATGGTTCCAGGAGTAACGAAATCTCTAAAAATGAACTTTCGCTATCTGCCATTCAAGTTTGATATGACAGAACACTGATCCAAATTTGGAGTCATCTATTACGGGGAAGGAGATCCCGTGAAGGCAAAGATCCTTTTGAAGCAACAATGGAATTTCCTTTTTGCTTACTTGAGGAAGATGGGATGACGCACAGGAGGCTATAAAGCCCATTGATTCTTCCATATTGCCTAGACCCCAAGGGCAACCTTCTAGCCAATTCATCGGCGGATTTTCAAAACGCCAGGTGATGTTTTGCTACCTTGCACTACATAGGCGCAGAATCAGCATCCCGTGGACCCAATGACGGTGAAACAATTTGAGGGGCAAAGCAATTTTCCGCAAATACTTCGAATTCTTTCATCTGTACAATTCCTTTGTCCTTTTCTGCAGCACGGTGCAAATTTCCATTAATTGTAGCTTGTGTTCTCAACCAATGGATTGGCTCCGTTGAACACCATCTTGAGTCAGTCTGCAGTGATGTGGTTGAAGGTAGACCCGACTACCTGATCAGGGAATTGAGTTCCATTTTTTATAGATCGGTTGATAGGACGTGACCAGCAAGCATATCTTTGATCTGAGCTCGGACTTAACGATGGGAAATATGACAGTTCTATGAAATCCGTCGAGCGAGTACGTACTTTGGGCATAGTTCATGGCGTCTACCCTTTCGGAAAATATCACAGCATGGGATCAAAATAATTCGCAAGTCATCGTGACACCCCTCCAAGAGCCCTAATCCCCTCACTCCGCCCTATGATATTGAATACACCCAGGCAAGGCGAACCGACAGCGTTTAGACATGCATGATGTGGAGTGGACAGCAAGGCTGTTGCATTAATGCATAAAAATGCGGCGCAGTCACAGTTCGTCCGCATAGACCTGATTTTCTCCCATCCCCAAGTCCAGGTTCTAGTCAGGGAGTACATACGTGGGATGTCAGGAAAGGGAAAAGAAAACAAATCTATTCGTTGCGGGTTGTATAACAAACAAATGATCACGCGGGGAGAATACAGGATGACAGTGGTTGACTTGAAGAATAAGCAATCATGTCCACTGGAAAAATAGCAAGGCTTCGGTGCATTGCTACCCTACCTACATGTAGAAGGAATGAGGGGAGAGAAGTCCTGAGCGTTCTTTAAACGCCTGCTGTAATCTGGCCTAAAAGCTGAATATTCAATCAGGAATCCGCAAGTGATCAGTCCCGACTCGGCTTTTGGTGTGATCTTATATGCATGTATGTAATAATTGATCATATTAAGATTCATGAACTCGTGCTTATATTACCCTAAAATCATGACATGCGTCTCGCCCGCATTTTATTTGCCAGATATGGTTGCATGATATCAATCGATCTGGGTCAATTGGCTTTGAATTGTTTATCATGAGAGAGACAGCTATAATATATACTCCAAAGGGAAAAGGAAGAAACTAGTATTCGCTGGCGCTTGCATGGATTTCTCAATAATCAGGCGTACGCTCCTTCGAACAAGGATTTTTGTTTTCTCGAGAATAAAGCCCTATAGTAAACACGGGGATATATCGCTTGATAATATCGAATCACCGAGCGCCAACGCCCACACTTTGACTCTATCAAACCGGCCCAGCGTTAATCGTATTAATACACGAAATTTAACCTTGAACACGGAAGGTTCTCCCACTGGCTGTCTTTCGCTCGCGTTCTTCGTTCTCGGGTCTTGCACGGTTGAGGACTAGGCTTGTTAGTAATGGAGTGGCTGACACTAGCATGTGAGCCACTTACCTTGGAGGAAATCAGCGGTTCGCTTTCGCATACGAGTGTGGATGTAGGCCTGCAGAGATGTTTAGTTACATAGACAGAAGAACGACATAAGAAACCCACTTTAGATGCCTTGATATGGTAATGGAAGTAGTCACGGAAGGTCTGAATATGGGAGATACTATCATAGCGGCGTTGTGGTGTCAAGTGTCGAGGAAAGAGGACTGGATTTTGTTAGTATTCGCTTCATCTTGGTCTGTAACGGTAATGAACCCACCAAAAGTGATATAACTGTATTTGTCATCACCTGAAGTTTTCAAGCCTGGAATTCCTTGTAATTCGAGAGGGGGGTCGTTCCGAAACAGCACTTGAGGTGCATTTTGCAGTGATTGCACTCGTCTTCGAGCATCGACGAATTCCTGAAACGTGTCAACATATATAGTTGAAACCATTCAGCAGAGCTATCGTACCTGCAAGAAGACCTTTCCAAATATACGGTCCGTCTCTTCGCGGAAGATTGTGCTAAAAATAACCGTGACTCGGTCGTGGCTGGACTTGATATAAATAGCCTCCTCTTCACGATAGTGAATTGCCATCACTTCACCACCTTCCTTGACACCCTGAGGAGCTGACTCTGAAGTATATTTGGATGCTTCCTCGGACAATCTAGCAAACTCGTCAAAGGCACGTTCGAACGGGGCAGCCATAACATTGCGCTTGAGCAGAGATAAACGTCCAATCAATTCTTCCTTTCCTTCCGCATCTGCAGGTAAATTTTCCAGATCGACCTGAACTGAGAAATCGTATCCAGGCTCGGGGTTGACGATATATGGGCCATACTCGCGCTCGAGAACTTCCTGGGCACCATACTGAACCAACTCGCGGAAGCAC
Organism: Talaromyces stipitatus ATCC 10500; assembly: GCF_000003125.1. Lineage (NCBI taxonomy): Eukaryota > Fungi > Ascomycota > Eurotiomycetes > Eurotiales > Trichocomaceae > Talaromyces > Talaromyces stipitatus. The sequence goes on along the minus strand of NW_002990117.1, from coordinate 3,456,331 downwards.
TTGAGGGCAATTGAGATTAAGATTTTGGTCTTTGACTCTGGTGTGGAAACGTGGAATGTGACGCCATCGAAATCGGAGACGACCTGGTCTATTGAGACAGGTGCAGCACTACATGTTCGAATTAGCTGGTGCCTTAGCACTGCGTGTATGTTTCTGCGGGGCTGTACCCTGAGAAGCGCTCTGTGAGAAGCGATTGAATGAGCACATTTTGATAGTCGAGGAGAAGCATTATGACGACCTCGTGGGCATAACACTAACTATCCTCCCGCAAGCAAAGAATGTGTTAGGGAAGCGTTCAATGTTGTGTTGTTATTGAGATGGTGTACTTATAGTGGATGTTCCTTCGTCATGACAGCTGCCCATGCGACCCGCCTGTCCCCCGCACACCGCCTTTGCGTGAAATGGTTGCTACCGCCAGCCGTACTCGGATTTATCGATAGCAACTGCCAGAAAAAAAAAGTGAGGAGGAAGTTTTCGAGTCGCCAGAAAAATTTCTCTTTTCTCAGCGAGTCGTCAAGATGGTCAAATCATATTTGTAAGTGTATTAAAGAGTATTAAACAATTATTTGGTTCTGTGTTCTGACAATTGAAAGAAAATTTGAGCACTCGAAAACTTTTGGCCTTGTTACTTCGTCTTCCTCCAATGCGGTTTGGACGAAGAACGAAGATGTCCTCAGTACCGAACGGCGCACAGGCGCAGGACGAGCTATAGTCGGTGCAAACGAAGAGGTTCTCTGCTGGGATGTTAAAAAGGGCGAATTGTTAGGTCGCTGGCGGGACGCAGATTGCCGTGCCCAAGTCACTGCCATTACGCAAAGCAAATCAGATGAAGATGTTTTTGCCGTTGGGTATGGTGCCTTCCTTAATTACTTTAATTTCTCGCCTAATCTGTGTTGTAATAGATACGACGACGGAAGCATTCGTCTCTGGGACTCGAGAATAAATACCGTGATCATATCCTTTAACGGTCACCGAAACGCAATCACACAGCTTGCCTTCGACCAGTCTGGTGTTCGGTTAGCCAGCGGTTCGAAGGACACGGATATAATTGTATGGGATCTGATTTCGGAGGTTGGACTATATAAGCTCAGGGGCCACACAGATCAAATCACTTCGTTGAACTTCCTATCGCCAACAGAAGAGGCCAACACGGGTTTGACGGACCCGAGCGAAACGGGCGGCTTCCTCCTTTCCACTGGAAAAGACTCTCTTATCAAGATTTGGGACCTCTCTTCACGACACTGCATTGAGACTCATGTCGCCCAGAGCAATGGCGAATGTTGGAGCTTGGGTTTGTCGCCTGACCAGACAGGTTGCATAACGGGTGGGAATGATGGCGAGTTGAAAGTTTGGTCGATAGACGAACAGGCGATGCTGGAAGTCGCCCGAGAGAAAGAGGGTTACGAGAACAAGAAAATTCTTATCGAACGAGGGAGTTTCTATCGACAAAACAAAGATCGAACAATCGGTATTACTTTCCATCCTCGCGCAGACTACATCGGTATTCATGGAGCAGAAAAAGCTGTGGAAATATGGCGGATTCGGTCGGCAACTGAGGTACAAAAGAGTATTGCAAGAAAGCGAAGAAGAAAGAAGGACAAGGAGAACGCAAACGGCGATAATGTTGAGGACAAGCATGATGAGACGGACGACAATACATCACCACCAATTACCGAAGTATTTGTACCGCATGTGACCGTGCGGACTACCGGAAAGCTCAAGTCCTTTGCTTGGATACCAACAAAGCCGTCTGGCAATTTACAGATCCTAACGGCAACTACCAATAATGAGATTGAGTCTTATCGCGTTGTGGCAGCTGGGAAGAAGAAGGCTAAAGATGCCGAGGAAATCGAGTACAGTCGCAATTTCGCCATCGACTTACCCGGACATAGGACTGATATACGGTCTTTGGCCCTCAGCTCAGACGACAGGATGTTAGCGTCGGCATCTAACGGTAGCTTGAAGATCTGGAATATACGAACACAGAGCTGCCTGCGAACTCTTGATTGCGGTTATTCTCTATGCTCGTCTTTCCTACCTGGTGATAAGATTGTCGTAACTGGGAACAAGAATGGAGAACTAGAGGTGTTTGATATTGCCTCCTCGACACTCCTCGACTCTATAAAGGCACATGAGGGACCAGTGTGGACGTTACAAGTTCATCCCGATGGAAAATCCATGGTGACTGGCAGTGCAGATAAGACTGTCAAGTTTTGGAACTTCCAAGTCGTGCAGGAAGAAATTCCGGGCACGAAAAGAACAACACCGAAACTGAAACTCGTACATAATCGGACATTAAAAGTGTCAGATGACGTTCTCAGTGTGCGATTTTCGCCGGACTCCAAGCTTCTTGCAGTTGCGCTACTCGACAATACTGTTAAGGTGTTTTTCGTTGACACGCTGAAGCTATTCTTGAATCTTTATGGCCATAAGTTACCTGTTCTCAGCATGGATATTTCATACGACAGCAAAATGATCGTCACATGCTCTGCTGATAAGAACGTTCGCCTTTGGGGCTTGGACTTTGGTGATTGCCATAAAGCTTTCTTTGCGCATCAGGACAGCATAATGGCGGTTGCTTTTATGCCAAATAATAACGAAGGAAACGGGCACCACTTCTTCAGTGCCAGTAAAGATCGTCTGATCAAATATTGGGATGGTGACAAATTTGAGCAAATTCAAAAGCTTGAAGGCCACCATGGAGAGATATGGGCGCTTGCTATGAGCCATTCAGGAGAGTTTCTTGTCAGCGCCAGTCATGACAAGAGCATTCGCATATGGGATCAAACAGACGAACAGATCTTCTTGGAAGAAGAGCGTGAGAAAGAGTTAGAAGAGCTATATGAGAATACCCTCACTACCTCCCTTGAAGACGAGGAGAACGGGGAAGAGAAAGCCGAAGCGGTCGACGCTAACAAACAGACGGTCGTCACACTCATGGCCGGTGAGAGAATTATTGAAGCGCTCGATATGGGCATGGAAGATCTGGAGGTTATGCGACAATGGCGGGATACCAAAGCAAGAAACCCAAATGCAGCACCGCCACAGAGAAACCCCGTTTACATGGCTTTGGGAAATGTAACAGCAGAACGACATTTACTCAACATCGTGCAAAAGATACCCGCTGCCTCACTTCAGGATGCCTTGCTAGTGCTTCCTTTCTCTAAGCTCGAAGCTCTCTTCACCTTCCTTGAAATATGGGCCAGTCGTCAGTGGGAAATTCCATTGACCTGTCGAATACTATTCTTCATGCTCAAGACACATCATCGCCAGATTGTCTCGAGTAGATTCATGCGCCCGATGCTTGATCGCATTCGGTCTACACTTCGGGAGGTATTGGCGAAACAAAAGGATGAGATGGGCTTCAATCTTGCTGCTTTGCATTTTATTGGCGGTCAGATCCGTGAGCAGGGAAACAAGAGTTATATTGATGTTGATAAGTGGGAAGATAAGCAGATTTCAACAACTTCTACTGGTATCAAGAGAGGTTATGTGAGTATTGCTTGATTCAATTACAAGCTAGCATTGTTGGCGTCATTTCTCGTTCTTCAAAAGTTTGAATCATATAGATAGATATCCTGGATTGAAATGTAAATTATTATCATTTGACCGAACCTATGCACTATCTCGATCTGCCGTGTACATATATCACGCCTCTATTTCAACCAGACCTACTCGCAACGAACGACCTAAAAATATTTTCACCCCAGTTAGCAATTGTCCTAAACCAGTTCTCGATACCAAAAGAGAAATGAAAAGGCAAAATCATCATAGATTCCATTAACCTAACCAAACCGTCCTCTTTCTCTATGCATACACACACAGAAATCTTCTTCTTCAGCAGAACCAATTCTAAGCACCGACGACAAGAACCAAATCTTTATTTTTGAAGGAAATGGTTCATTGCCATACCTTTTCCGGCTCTTCCTAATTGATTGAAGGTTCAAAATAGTTCTCATCATGTCAATTGAAGATTCCTGTGTGTGTGCGATTTTTGTCGGGCGATGGCGAGGAAGAGGGCGGTATTGTTGGTTGATGGATTGTATATTTGGGGGAAGGGATGGGATATGTACCTTATCAGATATGAGAGTGTATCGTTAGTCCATTGGTGGTTATGAGTTGTTATTGTTATGTCTTGGTGTTGAGAAGTGCTACTTGACGAAAAGAAATTTTGAATTTGACGGTACCTCCGGTGGGGCTTGCCTACACGTGATGATATCAGCTTCTGGCCAATGGGAACACGGTATTCCCTGATTAGAGAATCTCTGTCGATGCTTATTCTACGACGATCATCAGAATCAGTACAGAAGGTGGATTTGTCCGTTTTACCCGCATCTTTGTATTAGCCTAATAGGCTATACCGATATCTGCGCACTGGATACAGATTACCTGGAATCGCGGATGGTAATGCTACCAACCTAGGTAGGTCTAACCGTTCCTGTGAAGTCTGCAGGATACCTATATCCTCCTCCTATCAACCAATATAACATCAAATCACACCAGAAGAATGCTAGGACGAGGATGATCTAAAACGAACGGAAAAGTTTCTTGTCATGGCGGATAGACGGCACAGCTCCGAGTCTACCTGCACGTCACCTGCTAGAATATTAGGACAACATCCCTAAAATCTCAGGCATATAGGCACACGGACAAGGGTATAGTTAAATCAGCCGTGGTCTATATAATATACCACCATGGACATAATCACCTAAATCGGTAGGTGTGCCTTTCTTCTCCACAATTTCGGCTATATTATTCTGATTATATTCTTCAGCAACCTTGGAATGGGTTGCATTCTGTACCTAGGTTCTCAAGTTGACACCTACATAAGCATGACTCTTCCTCAATTGGAATGAAGATGAAGTTTCAAACGCTCAGTTTGAGGTTTTGATCCAAACCGTCGGTCTGAAACACATGAAAAAAAGAAAAAAAAATAGTAAACACCATGGGTTTATCTCAACTGATCAAGGTTGCAGCTCTGCTTGCATCTGCATGTCTCACGAATGCATCGCTTCAGATAGTTCCTGGAGCAACTTGGACTTCTGTAAGTCTTGAAAACCTCTAACTCGACCAGTTTCGGCAACCTACGTATCTCCATCTGCTTAGCTCCAAACTAACTATTAAAGCCCAATACCCATGCACACATTCAAGCGCATGGAGCCGGAGTCATCGAAGTTGATGGGACATATTATCTCATCGGTGAAGACAAGACAAACGGCAGCAATTTCCAACACGTCAATTGCTACTCTTCCACCGACCTGGTGCAATGGGACTACGTTGGTCCGCTTTTGAGTCTGCAGTCAAGCGGCGATTTGGGTCCCAATCGGGTCGTTGAAAGACCCAAGGTTATATATAACTCAAAGACGAAGAAATATGTTCTCTACATGCATATTGATAGCTCGAGTTATGGGGAGGCCAAGGTTGGCGTTGCCACGGGGGATAGTGTATGCGAGACATATCAGTATCACGGGAGCTGGCAGCCGTTGGGATACCAGTCTAGAGATATTGGTCTTTTTCAGGATGATGATGGGTCTGCCTATTTGCTTACGGAGGATGTAAGCTTTTCTTTTCGTCTAACCTAATGTATGCTATCGATAAGGGCTGATTCGCGTGTAGAGAGCAAATGGTCTGCGAATCGACTCATTGACGGATGACTATCTCAATGTCTCTGCATCTGTGTATCTATTCTCAGACATGGAAGCACCTGCCATGCTCAAACTGAACGGATACTACTTCATGTTCGCCTCGCATCTGACTGGCTGGTCCGCAAACGACAACCAGTACAGCTACGCCACCAGCTTATCCGGACCCTGGTCAAGCTGGCGAACCTTTGCAACCTCGGGATCAAATACATATCAGTCTCAGACAAACTACATCTTACCGTTTCCCGGCAATAGGACAGTTATGTATATGGGTGACCGCTGGATTGCATCCGATCTTGTCGCGAGTACCTATGTCTGGCTTCCGCTGACGATTAGTGGCACGACCGTCAGTATGCAAGACTATACTAGCTGGGCACCGAACGTTCGAGCAGATAGCTGGTCAACGGCTCCCTCTGCAAATAATTACTACGGGGTAAATGCCGCACTTTCCAATGGAGCTGTCGTCGTATCATGTTCCGGGTGCTACAACAATAAAGCCGCCGGGTATATCGGTGGACCGAGTCAGGGAACTGCGACTTTCTCTGGTATTACGTCAAGTTTATCTACATTATCGACTGTGCAGATAGTGTATCGTAATGGGGATAGTACAGCTCGATATGCTAATGTAACGGTGAATGGTGTGACGCAGTTAATTGAGTTCTTGCCCGCATCGTCGCCTGGAAGGAGTGTTATCAATGCGAATCTCAAGGCGGGTTCGAATAATGAGATTGTTATTAAGACGAGTGATGGGACGTATGGGCCGGATATTGGAACGCTCATTGTGCCTCAGCAGTGATGCAACCCTCTGCGCAAGGGACTGCAGAGACATCTGACCTTCCGCATCATTCATTGAATACAATCTTGATTAACTACTGCTCCATATGGAAGGTTTATATGCTGGATTATGTAGTATGGATCATAAGTCAATGTACATACGAAATTACGCCTTAGGTAATAATTGCAATTACAGGGTCTTTCAAAGAACTGGAATGCATACCTAGACAAGCTGGGCATACTCAAATTCTGGAACGCGTAAGGGATCAATAATTGGCTGTAGTTGATGATGCAAGGTTGTAAATCGTATCTGTATCTAACATCTGCTCATACCTGTCCGACCTACCTGCCTCTTTCTTTCATTTGCTGTTGGGCGATAATTTGGTCAATCTGAACCACGCATGGAAATTGTTGGATAAACTGAAAAGGAAGAAAAAACAACGAAACAAATCGAAATGAAAGTCGAGGATCGAAGAGGGGTTCTGATCGACGCATAAACTGACTGATTCGAGGGTCGATAACGGTTCAATTGAATGACTTGAAATAGGAGGGTAGTTGTCGGTTATCGAAAATAAAGAAGAATCTATATCTGTGTATCTTTGTACCACTCCTCTGGTGACACATCGTTCGTAAAATGTACCGATAGCGATAAGTTCGAGCCCCTCCTGCACGTGAATATATCATCGGGACATGCTGAACTTCTTTGCTTGTTGGTCAGCTATCGAACCTACCGTGAAAAACTATTCGGATGTGATATATCGAGTCGCTTTGTGAGGGGCAGCGATCCTGTTTGCTCACGTTGCTCTCAAGCCCAGACAGCCATTTCTGGCAGATTGGAAGAATAGACAACCTTGAAGTCAAGCAGGCCATCCTACGAGCCATGGAAAGACAGCCAAAAATGCGCGGGGATATCATCCTTGTGCCGCAACCAAGCGATGATAGTGCAGATCCTCTAGTCAGTCTTTCATTTTCTTCCTCTCCAGCAATAAAGCTGCTTGAAATATAGTCTTGGCTGACGGGTACCGTCTAGAACTGGAGTCAGCGCAAAAAGTATATGACGCTAGGTATTGTCAGTCTGGCAGCCTTTACTTCACATTGCGCTGCTCTTGCCAATCAGCAGGGTATCAGTCCACAAGCCAAACTCTATCATAAAAGCTTGAATGATATGGCGGATACGGTAAGACCGACTGTCCATTGCTGAAAGATGATCTAATGTCTCGAAGGTCGCCACGGCTATAGCCGGCATGGTTGCTGGACCCCTTGTGCTCGTGCCGTTGACTCATATCTTCGGTTGCTGCTCCATATTGTTATGGAGTATGGTTGCTTCTACCTGCGGCAGTATATGGTCTGCTCTTATGACCAAACCAAACCAATATGTCGCATTCACAATATCCCGCTTATCTGTCGGATTATTCAGTGCAACCCCAACTGTTTTGGGTCCGCAAATGCTGGTTGACATTTTCTTTCTTCATGAGAGAGGGACTGTCTTCAACACCTTCATGGTGTGGTCGACTTTTGGTGTGATCATTGGACCAACATTGGGAGGGTTCATCGTCGCACATGCCCCTTGGCCATGGGAGTTTTGGTGGACAGTGGTGCTGCAGGGTGCAGTTGTCCTTCTGGGTATGTCTTGCCTTCTAGGGAAAAGAACAGATTCCAGCTGATGTCAGCTCACCCCTAGCATTTGTTTTTCTGGAAGAGACGGGGTTCACCAGAGAGAATGGAAAAGTATACCCTCGTCGTCCCTCTGCGTTCATACACAATCGAGTGGCCACGTATTTCCCGGGCACACAAGTAGCACATGTTGGAGGTTTGCAAGAAGCAGTAAGCGCTCATTAAAAATCATAATAGTGGTGATCATATATTCGGCTTTTGGCTGACGTCGATCTAGCTCCACTCGGCATGGGCACAGGTCCTAATTGGCATCACTCCAGTAACGATCTTAGTTGGAATCTTTCTCTTTGGGCTATCCGGGTGGTTTGTGAGCTTCAACACTCTCTTGAGTGTGTTCCTGCAAAACCCTGTTGCAGCTGGAGGTTATGGGTTCTCGACTCAACAAAATGCAGCATGTAAGTACTGATATCCTTATCAACTGTGGTAGTGCTAATGTTGCAGTCACCTTTACAATGTGGATCGGTGCCGCTGTAGCACAATTCTGGGGGGATTTCTTCAACGACCGCATCCCATTGTACTTTGTGGCCAGGAATTCCGGAACTTGGAAGCCTGAATACCGTCTCCATTCCCTCTGGATTCCCTCGTTTCTGGTCACGCCGATTGCGTTGGGCATTGTCGGTACCACATTGAAATATCACCTGCATTACATTGTTCTCGCTGGCGGCGCATTTCTCATCACGTTCGCATCTGTCTGCACCAATCCAGTTGCAATTAACTATCTGGTCGAATGCTTCATGAACTATCCAACCGAGGTGAATTGTATTCTGGCAGTGTATCGTCTAAGTTTAGGGCTTGGAATCCCATTCTTCGTTAGGGTCTGGGTCGCGAATGTCGGCGTCGGATGGGTGTTTGGTACGATGGCGATCTTGGCCTTGATACTGTTCATCCCAATCATCATTCTTATGCTGTATGGTCCTACTCTCCGACAGATGGGTTTTGCTAAATTGCGTGGTGACGAGGAGGGAGCTCAAGTTATGAGAAAGGACGAAACTGCATAATCATTACTTGAGTAAATTAATTGATTGGAATTCGCGCAGACATGTCTCATCGGGAAAAGTAACAAGCATGAAATAAAATGAAGTCGAAAAGTAGGAAGAGCGATCTAAATACATGGTTGCTGCCTCCAGGCCGTTATCCTTATCCTTATCGGAAGGCGGAGACCCAGCACGGACCACTTGTGAGCCTGCGGCAGAAAAAGTTTCAACTGAAAAGCTTCAAATACACAACCTCGACATCAATTAATAACAATTCTTCTCGGACTCATTAAACAAGATGAGAGCCAAACGTTCCAAGAAATATCGTAAGCTCATGCATCAGTATGAGCTTACCTTTGGTTTCCATGAGCCTTATCAAGTATTAGGTACGGCGAATGCTTCAATTGTCGCCGAATCATAAAATCATGCTAACCGTCGTTGCTTACAACAGTCGACTCGAATTTCTTGCGCGCAGTACATCAATTCAAAATGGATCTTATACCAGCCCTTGAGCGAACGCTGCAAGGCAAAGCCAAGCCATGTAAGTCGCGATACCCAGAACAAACGAGCTCACACTGACTAAAATTTAAAGTGTTATCGAAATGCTCGCTCGCTGCTATCATGGCCGCTCAACCCATCAATCCTAAGACAAATAAGCCATACCGGCCCTACCACCTTCCTCCGCCAACCGAGCTACCACTGCGACACTGCTCCCATAACGATGACGATACCCCCATTGACGAAGTCGAATGTCTTTTATCACTGATCTGCCCAAACACGGATACAATGCGCAATAAAGAGCACTATATTCTTGCGACCGCTGAGCCCGTCCCATTGCCGCAGGACGACGTCAATTCAGATAACCCTAAACAACGAAGACAAGCAGAAGCATTAATGAAGGAACGCAGCGAGAAAGCGGTCGCTCTACGATCAGGCGCACGTGCTGTTCCGGGTGTACCAATTATATACGTCAAAAGATCAGTCATGGTTTTAGAGCCGTTCAGTATACCGTCTGAAAAAGTGCGATTGGGCGTCGAGAAGAGCAAGTTCAAAGTCGGTATGGAGGCGGCGCTGGATGTAGTCAATAATCTCAAACGGAAGAGGGAGGACGAAGAGGACGGTCCATCTACTTCAGCTCGAGATCGAACTGCCAAAAAGGCCAAAGCACCGAATCCGCTTAGTATGAAAAAGCCAAAGAGGCGAGAGAAACAAAAGCCTGAGGAACAAGGGAAGAAGAAAGACAAGAAGCCGGAACCCGACAGTCGGGATGAGGGCACTCAAGATAATGCGGCCGATGCGGAAGGAGAACAGTCAGGCAAGAAGAAGCGTAAGAGGAAGCATAAGAGTTCGAAATCTGGAAACGCTGTCGAATCTGCGGATGGTGCTGTCTCTAATGAAGTTCACTCTGCAGGGGATGATTGATTTATGCTTTTCAAATCATTATGCGGCGTTTTGGTGTTTACTACTTTAGAGATTCCAAAAGTGTACTATGCAATGAAAGCTGGGATATCTTTCATGAGATTGGAGAATATCTATATATAAACAGTATGCCCTTCAATGGTATGATACATGTAGTAATGAAACGCATGACAGTTCCAACATCGGCTCCACATCAGAAAACGCCGTAAATGCTTGGAGATCAAATAAGAAACATTCAATCACCCTGGATGCATCATAATGTCCCTACTACCCAAGCAAAGATCACATGACACCGTCTTATTTTCCCTGTCGTTATTGCTTCTGCACAATCTCGCCTTGTTCGCGCAATCTCTCTTCAGCCCAAAGCTTCTCAACACGGGCCCTTCTCGCCAAAGCCTCGTCACGATTCCGTTTTGCGCGCTTCGCTCGCTCGGCACCGAGGCATCGGTTTACGTCGCGTTTGATATCGTTGCATTGGCCCATGGCTTTCCATATGAAACCGCGTGCGTGGCATTCGTCCAAGGCATTCATAATCTCCTCGCAGTCTGGACGAGTTCGGATGATTAGCTTGTCGTTGTCATGGCCATAAAGTGTGACTTACTTATGTTTTCCGGAGTGTGAAGATGAGAATGCATTTTGCTAATTCTCTTTTACTCAACCTATATGTGTCTGCGTACTTCCTCGCAATTGATGATCTTTAGCTGATGTCTACCAATTGATGGCATCGAGTCTGGCGAACTCCATTGCCTGTTCCTCAGGCGGTGAGCGATAGGAACCACAATCTTCTTTTCTGCCAGGTGGAGACTAAAAAATATTATTTTTTATTTCGAGCTTCATCCTCACCACTTAGCCAAAGTTTGAGTTGGAATCTTTGTTTTTTTCCCTGCAGATTTCTCTATTGCGAAAAAATCTGCCTCGGTAATTGAGCGGACTTATTGCAGCTCGTTCAGCTAGAGAGTCCATATCGGACTGTCTGATTGAAAATATCGTTCTGATTTCCCCGCTCTGAGTGTTAGGGCTATTATAAAACTCGAATATCAACATGAATTCTATGATTACGACCACAACGTGGGTGCGACGAGGGGTCGCTGCACAATTCCCTACAAAATATGAGATTGATGAGGCAGAGCTCAATCGGATATCACAAATTGCGAGGCTGCAATTGGAGGATGCCAAGGGAGATTTGAAAGCAGCCGAGGAGGACCAGGATGTAGATGCAATGGATGAGGATACGGTTGAAAAGGATTCAAAACCCACGAAAAATCCTTTCAAGCAAGTACATTTCATACATTATCTAGGAAACGCTGCTAATTGTTGGGCTAGGGACGAGGATCATGATGATGAAGACGACGATCTAAAAGAGTACAACCTCGACCACTACGACAGCGAAGAAGTTGACGAAGACGGCGAAGAAGTCACCATGTTCGGAAACGTAAAGTCTCTCGCGTACCACAAACCGGGTGAAAAGGATCCTTATCTCGAATTTCCAGAAGGAGAGGACGATGAAGACCGTGAAGAGTTACAAATACTGGGTACTGATAACCTATTAATAGCGGGAAAGCTGGAAGACGAAGTTGCGCATCTTGAAGTTTATGTATACGAAGATTCCGCGGACAATTTGTATGTTCACCACGATATTATGCTTCCCGCCATTCCGCTCTGCGTTGAATGGCTCGATTTCCCGGTTGGAAAGAATGAAAAAGGCCGTACAAGTGGTAATTTTGTGGCTGTGGGTACTATGGAACCTGATATCGAGATCTGGGACCTCGATATTGTCGACTGCATGTACCCCAATGCTATTCTCGGAGCAGGTGACGGCGACGACGACGACAAGGGCTTGAGCAAAAAGAAGAAGAAGAAATTCAAGAAAGCAAACGATGAGTATCATGTTGATTCCGTTCTCGCACTGGCAGCAAACCGACAACATCGAAATCTTCTTGCTTCTGCATCTGCAGATGTTACCGTTAAATTATGGGACCTCAACACACAAAAATGCGCCAAGTCATACAACTATCACAAAGATAAGATTTGTGCGCTTGATTGGAATCCGACCGAATCTACAATCTTGCTGAGTGGAAGCTACGACCGCACTGTTGTTGCGGCGGATATGCGAGCACCGGACGCAAAGGCGCCTCGGTGGCAGGTTGCTTCTGATGTGGAGAACTTGCGCTGGGATCCTCATGATCCTAATTTCTTTTATGTCACTACCGATACTGGTCTTGTTTACAAGTACGATGTTCGCAACGCACCTGCTACACCCAGCGAATCCAAACCCGTCTGGACATTGCAGGCCCATGATGACTCTGTTTCGTCGTTTGACATTAACCCTCGAGTTCCTGGGTTCTTGGTGACAGGTTCAACGGATAAACAAGTTAAGATCTGGGATACAGCCAACGACAGACCTAACATGGTGGTATCTCGTAGACTCGAAGTGGGCAAAGTCTTTTCGACATCGTTTGCGCCTGATGCAGAAGTGAGCTTCCGTCTTGCTGTGGCCGGTAGTAAGGGCGTCGTGCAGGTGTGGGATACTTCGACCAATGCAGCTGTGCGTCGAGCGTTTGCCGGTCGTACTCCGGATATCACGCCTGGAGAAGAGGGCGAAATTCAGGAGAGGATTTTGGGAGTTAATCAGAATGATGATAGTGATTCGTCTGATGGCGAGGAGGGTGATGGCGGTCAAAATAAGGATGGGTGGGAGTCAATGGAGGAGGATTAGTTTGTCCGCCTGTGTATGCGTCGATGTAGGCAGAGCGAATAAATACCCGTCTGTACATTCTGTTTATAGATCTATAGATTCATTTGAAATAGCATGTAGTGACACTCAAATAGAACTATACTTACTCAGGAGTCGATTGGAGTGGGTACACCTCAAGCACGCAAAGCCTGGTCGGGGTAGGTCCGATGAATATTTCCGTTTCCATCTCATCAACACTTATAAACACGTTCAACCCCCAAGATGTGAAAGAAAACTCAATTTTACAATTCAGCACAATGGTTGAATACATCACCATAAATGGGGCCAGACTCGCCTACGAAATCAGCGGCCCTGAAACAGCGCCGTTAATGATTACTCTCCACGGTGGACGCGGAATGGGTATCACCTTAAGAATTGATTCATATAGACATCTGATAACTAATAAGTCAATAGGAGACCACAGATCAGACTACAAAATCTACAGCCAACTCAACGACCGCTTGCAAGTCCTGTCCTTTGACTATCGCGGGCATGGTCAAAGTTCACGGACGAAACCTTATACTTTTGAGCAACTTGTTGACGATATTGAGGGTATTCGACAGCAGTTTCTGGGAGCTGAAGAACAGGTTATCATCTGTGGTGGGAGTTTTGGTGGGTTTTTAGCACTGCATTATGCTATTAAGTATGCATCTAGGGTGTCACGGTTGATTCTCAGGGGGGCTGCGGCGAGTCATCATCGTATATCTGCCTTTTCCTTCCAACAACATGCCCTTCTTGCTAATTTGACGACAGACGAAGAAGACTCGATAAAATCTTTGGAAAAAAGACTCCACAAAGCACCCAATTTCTCCAAAGAGATGCTACGAGACAAAGTCTTCGGCGCGTATGAGGACGACGAGGAATTCAAACTTGTCTATTTTGCTATGATGCCACTTTATAAAGAGGTTTTTGATGCGAATGCAGCACTCAAGGCGTGCCGGGATACGGTTTGTTTTGCGGAGTCGCATAGTATGTTTCCAATTTCTCTGTCTTGGATACTGAGGGATGGTACTGATGGGTGTAGATGAGCTCTACTCGGAAAAGGAAAAGTATTTTGATTATACGAAGAAGTTGGCTAGTATAACAGCCAAAACACTGGTTATTGTTGGGGAGAATGATTGGATTTGTCCTCCAGGTTTGTAGCTGTCTATATCTGATGTCAAGTGCACTGCTAATTGGAGTAGAGAACTCGAGAATTATAGCAGAGAGAATACCTGGTGCTGAGTTACTGGTTGTATCCGATGCCAATCATTCTGTGCATATTGAGAAGCCTGAGACTGTGCTGGGGCGGATTAAAGAGTTTCTGTGAGGTGTCTGTTAGCTGTACTGACTCTTTGTTGCTGTTGGTAGTGATGAAGGATTGCGCCACCATCTGGATTCACATTATGTTGATAGATATCTGTGTCAGCATCTGGTTTATTCAGCCTTTGTTGAGGTATTCACCATCTTTGCCTGGAGATCAAATGATCATGTTTATGGAGACAATCATTGACATAGAAATCTTCATAACATGACAACCTCCTGTTTCATTTGTATGAAATATCTTTTTGTGATCCCTAAGATCTTTGCATTAGTTTGCTATGTTTGCATGTACTGGACCCAAGCATAAATAGCTTGTGAATCCTCCCAGAGATACATCCTGTTCTAGTAAACAAGCATTCCAACCTTTTCATCTTCTTCCTTTCTCCATTCTTGGATTCTACAACAATGGAAGATTCACAACGGCATTCTTCGGGAGCTGGCATACAAGGAGACGCCAAAAGTATAAATAGAAGGAGACCTCACAGCAGAATGACTTCTTGCTCAGTCAGATCATCATCAATCTGCAAGCTATTGAAAAAACACAACCACAAATCATACATCGACAATGGAACCATCATCTTTACAACTCCGAGAGAAATGGATGCGTCTTGAAATCACCATCCGCGAAAAGAGTAGTCTCGAACAACTCGATGGATTCAACACCTTCCTATCCGACAAGGTAATGCCCACCTGGAATGGTCTGATTGGGTGGTACGGATGGCAGCTGAAGGATCGGTTGAACACTAGAGACATCCAGTTCGGTACTACATACTGTATGATTTTGCGATTCGAAGCTGTGAAGCTACAGGTAGAGACTGTCGAGGGCGTGTATAAGAAGGCGCATGCGGAGTTTGACGCGTTCGGGATAGTTTCTATTATCAATTACGGGAATGCGTCGGTTGATATGGTGCCACGGTGCCGAGAGGTGCCTTCGGATACGGCCTTTGGCATATTGCCGCCTGAATTGTCGTGTTTTTACTCGGTTTGAATCTTTGGTTCTGTTGGCTGGGGAGATTTTGCATGTAGCTGGATGTGGAGGCGTGTTTGATATCGTCTATGTTGTTTATTAGATCAACAAATTCAAATAAAGTGTCTTTTCAATGAAGATATTCCAACTTCACTCAGATGTCCATGTAGGGCTGCTTGCTTATCAGCACGTCCTTGTCCATAACATGGACTTCGATAGCATATCACTCCTGGGGTATTCAAGAGGCTGGACGATCACCGTCTATGCCCGGGCCCCATAAAGTGGCATCTGAGCACAATCACTATCCTGGACTAATGGATAAGACTAAGTTATGAGCTCATCCATCGTGTCAGATTCATCGGCATACGTAGTATCGCTCGAGGTCGATGCTGACCAGATCCCGTGTCCACTTACCCATTCAGGGTAATCCAGCCATTGATACGATGAGATTCCCTCTATCATATGATGACATCAAAGAGAAAGCAAGATACCAGCCACAACGCGTAGTGCATAGTGTAAGTGACAGAGTGTCCTCAAAGTCACATCACCAGGGTTACTCTGTAGTTGAGGTTGAGTTACATGTCGTCCAGTTTGATATGGTCCGATAGTGATGAGACGCTAGTCCTGATTCGGACTAGTGTGTTCGTAGTTTAAATCTATTGGGACTAGCCGTTCGGAATATCGCTTCGTCTTTTGTCTTTGTCCTTGTCCTTGTCCTTGTCCTTATCCTTGACTCCTTGACTCCTTGACTCCTTGATATCATAAGCCTTTACTAAGAGAACTGGTTCAATTGCTGGAATATATCCTCCGTAATATATTGCGAATCCTCCTCAACCACCAAGAGACCACGCTATGTACTCCGTAGTTTCACAAATTGAAACCATCTTTAATTAGCAGTACGAGTACACAGTCGAAGGTTACAATTCACACACGCTAGTGTCCCAGATCCCTTGTCTGTGCATGCTGATTGGCTACAGGTGATTCCTTGCTGGTTATTGGTCCAGGATGCAAGGATCTACGTCGTTTCAGCGGCTAGCTGTGTTTATGACATATTTTATGCGCCTATTTTCGGTGGATTATGGGATTTCTTTTGTCTTGGTACATGTCGTACAGCAAAGAGGGAGTACGTACTGATACTCCGTAACTTGGAGCCGGAGCATACTATGTACTATGTACGGAGTATGTTGAGAGGTCTGTTGTTGTACCAAACAGCGGCAATACGAGTGCTCCACTATTTACGACAGTATCATTGGATGAATATTTTATCAAGGTTTTCCTCGGTGGGGAAGCGGAACAACTCATACAATTCCGGACAGGCCCTGTACCAATCCATGGATCGGGCACTCCAACGTTTTCTCTGTGCCACCAATAAGAGACCAGGAGAGGAAATTCAGCCAATCAGACGCACAATAATATACCGATGGGTCTCGCCACGGTTCAAACGAACGCTCGTTTCGAAGTGGGCGGGCCAGAACGCTTACTTTGGGCGCCTGAGGGTGCAATCCTCGATGTCCTGCAGTCACGGGGGCGCACTCGGTCATCCTCCATCTCTCGCTCTTGGGGACTTTAGTGCACTTCTCCTACACACATGGTCACTCGCTTTCTTTCTCTAGCCACATCTTCATTCCTTTATTTCTAGTCGTGCTAGAGAGTGGCATTCCCCCTCTCTGCGTTCCTTTCTCTACATTTGCGAGTCCTGGTTGTCCGCTCCTTTTTCCATCCCATTACTCCTGCGAGCCTCGCTAAGCAGAACACTCCTTGTTTGCCGCCTGCGTTGCTGCATATCATAATCGACACCCGACGACCGATTGCAGAGCAATCCTTTCACTTTCCTTTACGTCGAACAGGCACAGTCTTGAGTCCGGGGAAATCTACAATCGAAGCTAAGACGAGACGTTCGACGAACAGCTTATTATCAAGATCTGTGATCTTTCGCGACCGCTCAAGATACCCAACAAAACTCGATCCTGAACTGGAGTTAGGATCTAACCGACAGAAGTAAGAAATTTTGAGAGACACAACAAAATCAGACAAGATGGCAGCTACTATCAGTCGTGCTTTCACCAAACGCAACAAGCGACCTGAAATCTCAACGCCCGTACCGTATCGTGAAGGCCTCGTCAGGTATTCGCCGGGGACCATCCATCGTGGCAAGATCTCGGGTCCCGTGGAACTCCTATCGGCAACCAACCCGCTGGTATACAACGCCCCTGATCTTGCCTCAGCCGTTTCGTCATCTTCATCAGCCTCGTCGTTTCGATCTTCTGATGAAAGCGATGTAGCGCCTATTTCTCCCATGACGCCAGTATCGGCTGAACCTGATGTCGCTATGGAACCAAACCATTTGTCTGGATACTTCCCCAAGCGATCAGCGACCATCACCAGTACACCTCGCTCTTCGACTTCCTCTGCGGGCGCAGATGCGCCCAGTGTGCCGAAGCGCGCACTTTCGCACACAAAGAAATCGCATCAAGATCTGGCACGGAAGCGTTCTATATCTCGCATGTCCCCGCCTCCGTCGTCGATGGCAACAACCACGACGACCATCCGTCGCAGTCAAGAACAGACGTTTGCGCCTGTGCCCGAATACGCCGAGCACCCATTCAGTCGCGAACTCGACAAGGTGAATGAAGTAGCCGAAGACTTTGGTGCATTGAAACTTTTGGAAGAGGAGGAACAGATCCTTATCAACAAGGGTTTGAAGAAGTTTTCGCTGAACGACTATCTCAGCGAGATCGAAGAGCTTTACGGTGGTGTGTTTGATGATAATGTTGGTCCATTGGCAACTCATGCATGGGTTTAAGTTCAACCATGTTTGCTTTAATTCCACACGCCATGATCCATACTCCATGACTATGATATCCACCAGCAAACATCTGCGATAAGAAAGAAATTGTCTGTGTTTTGTTTTTTTGCAGTGAAATGATTTTCACGTTACGATCTTTCTCGGTTTCTCTCTGTGGGGTTTACACTGGCCACGGGGTTTAGGTTTTTGTTTTGTTTTCGATTTTCAACCTTCGCCATCGAGCGGGGGTTGCTTTAAGCTCTGAGGAGCAACCTTCATGCACATATTTCACAATTTTGTCTCCGTTTTTGTTTCTGTTATATTCCCCGTCCTCGAACCTGTCATACTTGTGACACCAAGCAATGCACAAACTGTATGATGTACTGAATGCAATGCACATATTTCTACAACTATATTCTGTGTCAAAATGTAGACAGACCGTGTAATGTTCGGCCAGAGGACGACTCCGAGTCATTCTGTAGGCTTCGAGGATAATCGACCCTGATAAGATAACAACCCAATTTTACCTCTTTTAGACATAAGGCACGAAGCGAGCAGCGCACACAGAATTTGCCGGTCTCACCGCCTTTCAGCTCATTCTCCAGGCGGAGTAATCTCATAGCAAGGCCCCACCCTAAATTTTTTTCTTCCTATCATCACCTCCAACCTTGCAACTCCATCAGCGGCAAAGCTGTCCGTCTGTCTGTCTGTCTATTATCTTCTAACACGACACCATTTCTAGGGTTATTGTTGTTTATTCATCTATGGCTATCATTTATGTTTAAAGAGGCATTCACGGCAGACAGGAGATAGTCTAGGCCTACAGTGGGTCCGTGTCTGTCTGTCGTCGTGTGTCTGCTATCTGTCTGTCGACTCTCAAGACTACGAATAAAGATACCATCCATCGACTCGATTAAAGACAGACATTAAATTACAGACGATCAGCTCTCTCCGGAATACAGATAACTGAAATGGCTGTCTTTACCAGCAGTCACAGCCGGACCTCAAACAACATGCCCGTATCATCACCCCCGCCCTCCATCCTCAAAACATCCAAAACCCCATCGGCGATGGCAGGGCAAAAACGTAAAATAATAGAAATAGACGCCTCTTCACAACCGTCGTCCTCCGCCCTATCCGATGCTGGCAGTCGCGATGGACGGAACCCCGTCAAACGTGCCCGGGTCCAATTCGATGATACCGCAAACACGGCACGAGCAAGTCGCTCGTCAGATGACAATGACCAACCGCAAGAAAAAAGTGTCGCTTTGGTCCGGGAAGAGATCCGCAGGGCTATCCAGCGACATGTCTCTGGCGCGGATAGTGAAGGTTACGACCAGATCAAGGAGATATTCACGACCGATCCCAAAGAAATTCAAGATGAGGAGAGTACTGAAATTCCTAGTCCGACGTCGATGAAACGCCATATGATGGCTTTATTGTCGAATGTTGCCGCGTTGAACCGGGATTGTTCGGGTCTCGTTCATGCGGTGTTGGGTAGTGAATGGCTGGGTCGAGATGAATCGTATGTCAAGTTATTCGTCCGGTTTTTGGGGAATTTGGCTGCGACGCATACGGGATATATGCGCTCGGTGCTCAAGATGCTGGTGAATTATTTCGGAGAGAGTAAGTTCTTTCTCCTGAAATACTTGGGCTTCTGCTGACAATTGTAGTCCCCAAAGGAACCGGTAGAATTCCCGGTTATTCGAGCGTCACGCATGAAGAGATTTACGACCGAGTGCATATGGCATTACGATATATTATGCAGCTACTACCTGCAGGGAGTAGCGCATTATCACCGATTCTAGCCCAACAGTTTCCTTTTGATACCGACTCTGCAAGGGCCAACGTATTCTATACCCGCAATCTTATCAGGTTGATTGAGTACGCCCCGGAATTAAGGGCTGATATTCTGTCACTGGTCACCGAAAGACTGGTCAAGATTGATGTACAGATCCAAGTCGACATGGAAGAATTCGAAGACGAAGTGGGCGAAGATATTCTAGAAGAACTCTCCCGCCCTCTTGAAATCGAGTATATGGACGAAGAAGACGATTCAGATGGTGAATCTGTGCTCGACGACGAGGCAGATATCGAAGCTCGACGGCTACAAACAGTGAAGGACAATATCAGCAAGGTGGATTCAATGATCGATCAACTGTTTGAGTTTTACTCGTCACCATTCAATACCGGCACAGACGATACAAAGAGTCAAATACTAGATTTACTACTTTCCCATTTCGTCAATTATGTTCTGCCTACCTACCGATCCCGACATACGCAATTTCTCGTCTTTCATTTCTCTCAATTTTCACCTGATCTCGTGGAAAAATTTGTTTCGACCTGTATGCATATCATTGATAGCAAGACGCAACCGGCTATTATGCGTCAATCGGCCGCGGCATATTTAGGAAGTTTCGTCGCAAGAGGGAAACACGTTACTTCTCGCACTGTTCGTGATATATTTGAAATGTTGGGCGAGAATCTGAGCCATCTCCGAACGACTTACGAGGCTACCTGTCGTGGACCCGATCTTCGTCGCTACGGACCGTTCTATGCCTCCACGCAAGCAATCCTGTATATATTCTGCTTTCGATGGAGGGATCTAACGACCGCGGCCGAGGAAAACGACGGTGTCGAAGACGACGACGACGATTTCGATTTGGAAGACGTCACGTTCCCACCGTCTGTTAAAGAAATACTACACCAAGCCATATACTCCCGCTTCAACCCGTTGAAGGTCTGTTCACCAGCTATCGTGACCGAATTCGCCAGAATAGCGCACCGCCTCCGTTTCATGTATGTTTACTCGTTGCTGGAATCCAACAAACGGATCCGCATGTCTTCATTCAGAAGTATAACGACTCTATCCGACCCGCGGTTCAGCATTGTGGAACGGGAGATTCGTGCCGGTAACGACGGCGGCGATCAGTTGGATGCATATTTCCCGTTTGATCCGTATCAGTTACCGCGGAGTAGACGGTGGTTGGAGGGGGATTATATTGAGTGGAGGGGGATACCGGGGGTCGATGATCGGGAGGATGATTCAGATAGTGGTGTTGAGAGGGAGGACGATGTTGAGGATGATCCTACTGCTACTGACGAGGAGTGATATCTATCAATAGTTGAATTAATTAATGAATGATTGAATGAAATCTATATCGTACGCCATATGCTGATAAACGAACGCTCGCCAACCGCTATGCATCTAAAATAAAATCAAACGAATGCGAAGGCCCCTGTAGACACTTAATTAGCATCAAAAATAGCCTTCATCTCCCCACAAGCCGCCTTGTAAAAAACATTAATCTGCTCCTGATCCCTAAACGGATTGGGACTTTTGTCCCATGCATGCGGCACTTTCTCCACCATCATTGCGCGAACTTTCTTCCCCATATCTTCCAATCGGCGTACGAATCTTTGTCCTTCTTGGAGTAACATATCCCATTCACAGGTGTACAGGAATATGTCGTGCGGCAACCCTTCGCTGAGCATTTCATCCGGTGCGCGTTCGGGGGATGCGAATGGTGAGAAACGCTCGGCGTGGTTGGGGAGGTATGATTCATCGAATAGCGTTGTGAAGAAAGACGGCATGGTTTTACCGGGTATAACGCTCATGGCACGACGATGGGCTCGGGAAGCCACAAAGTCGAGGAGTGGGTACCAGGCAAATGTCGCTACGATTTGGAGATTGCCCTGATTCCCGACGAGGTGTTGGGTGGACTCAAACGGTTCGATATTGATTATGTCGCTTCCCGCTTCGTTCTTGATGCGTTGTTGCAGACGTAGAGGAACGGTTATGGCGAGGTTTGCGCCTGAGGAGAAACCCGTGAGTACGATGCGCGATGCGTCGATTCCGAGTTCGCCTGCATGCGCGGCGAGATATAAAAGTGCTTCGACGCCGTCGTCCACTGCCGCGGGGAAGGGGTGTTCGGGGGCAAGTCTATATTCGACGCTGACGAAGACAGCGTCTGTTTCTTTGAGGATGCATTTCGCCCAAAAGGAATCATCCGTTGCTCTTCCGAGGGTGAAACCACCGCCGTGGAAGTTTACGACCACAGGGTAGGGACGGTGTTGAGAGACTTGCGAAGAGAGACGACGGTTATTCTTTTTGTGTTGCCAGTACGATGCCGGACAGTAGAAGTATAGGTCAACCGTTCGGCCGCGGGTGCTGAATGGGATGCGCCGGACAAATGAGGGTCGCGGAGGCCGCGACCAGCCGACGGTGTGGAGGAACATGCCTATTGACATGAGGAATCGCCATACGGTGGCTTGCACGTGGAGCCATGATCGGTTATGTGGTTTTGTGGTTGGTATCACGGTGCCGACTCGATGGATTGAGTCGGGGGTTGTGGTGGGGAGGTGGGAGAGATGTAGATCCGAGGTTGAATTATTTGCATTATTAGGATGGTTTTTCGAGATTGACTCGTTCTCGTCTTCAGTGGTCTCGCCCATTAGGATGTCGAGTTCCGTGGTCAATGGTGTTTTCTGCATGCGTTCTCGTACGATGCTCCGTAGGTCGGATGACCGTTGCCGTGTTCCGAGTGTCGGGTAGTCAGTCGATCGACAATTATCTCCGTATTGAATAAATACAATTAGAATATGTTCAAAAGGATGGATTGAATATTCGGTATGGAGGTTACAAGGAAATATGTGATGGAGAGAAAAAATATGTATATGTATCCTTGACGTAGGGAGTTGTGGCTTTATTAACCTCGTGAGGTACACGTAATGGCCTCATTCAGGCGCCAGTTCATTGGCAGATGCGATCATACGAGCGATACGAGACGGCCTCAGCCACGATTCCAGAAGGGTTTATGATCTTTCTATTTCCCCTTTTGTCTATACTACGAGTACGGAGTACTCCGTACACATTTGGAATTTTCTCTCGTGTCAATAGTGTGATGGTCAGAAGAGGAAAACGGCATCTAGATAAATTTTCGGAGCAGAGCAGTACACATCGACGTCATACTATCGGTCTCTTATCAGATCATACCTATCATACATATGATATCGTACATATCATACATATCAGATCAGCGACTATTTGTCACTCCATACTCCGTACGGAGTACTTGACAGAGAAAAGAAAAGAAAAGAAAAAGGAGCGTAGCGTCATGGACTAATCCGGCTGTTCTCTTAAATCCGTCGAGAGATGATGACATAAGATCTGGCTGGATTACATCATCCGCCGCATCCGAGAGATCTTTCCTCTGATTGGCTGGGAACACTCGCTGACACAGCGGGCGAGACGGCACCCGGAGCCTCGGCCGCATGCATTTCTGCCAAAGCTTGATACAATCTGAGATACACCAGGCACAGGCTAGGCTGACGTCGTCGTGAACAAGACAGGAATTGCTTTATACAAGAGCGAGACTACAAGAACAAGAACAGGACTGCGCTGGAATTCTCTTCTTGCCATCTTATTCTTTTTGCACAAAACACAATCCCAAATATCTGATTACTATTTTCACGCTGACTCAGTGACCGCGACCAGGGAATACCTGCACCTGCTGTCCCGATTGGCCGCCCACTTACGTACGATTAAGAACACAGACAGCTTAAGTAATTCCTTGGTCAGCAGTCGCTTTGCTCACAGTAAGTGCTTTTTTCCCTCGTGTTGGGCGGGATGGAGCTAATCCCGTCTTCCGTTTAAACCAGAAAGTACCCCGCCAACTTCCTCCCGGTTCCTAACTCACTCCTTCTCCTTCCCTCTCTCTTTCCCTCTTTCTATACAAGTATCTCAATCGCCCACAAGGGCTACTAAAGCGTCAAAATGTCTGGCATTAGACGCGCTTTATCCAAAATCCGCACAAAGCATGACGGCGTCGTGGGTGATGGAGACAGCGGCGGCAGCGGTTCGCAGTCCCCCCGCCGCTCGCTGGTGGGCTTCCTGCGAGATCGCGACGATATCTCCTCGTCCGACGACCTATCGGACGATTCCTCAAGCCCCATGAGCAAAAACCAGCAAAAGCGACTCGCCCGCCAGCAAGCGCGCCAGGCCAAAAGCCGCCTGAGCGAGGAACAGAGAAGCAGCTCGCAACAACGACGCCACGAAAAGGAAGAAGAAATCGCCCGCGAAGAGACCCCCGAAATGAAAGAACGGTACGGCGACTTGCCTCTTGTGCAGAGTCAGACGCGATCCGGCGAACCCAAGCTGAGGTTGGCCGATATCTCGACCGATCTGATTGGCAAGGAAGTGACCTTTGTTGCTCGTCTGCATATCATTCGTAACATGAGTGCCAAGCTCGTGTTTTTAGTCTTTCGTCAGCAACTCACTACTTTCCAAGGTGTGCTACATGCCGAAGAAGGTAAGAAGTCCTTGGGTATGGTGAATTGGGCCGAGCGTCTGCGAACTGGGACCATTGTTCGCGTTCGCGGTATCATGCAGAAACCGGCCGTTCCCGTCTTGGGCTGTACCTACCACGATGTGGAAATTTCCATCGAACAGCTTCACGTCGTCGTCCGTCGCGAGGATTCGGTACCTTTCTCGGTCTACGAAGCTGAGATCCGCACTGAAGAGGAAGACCGCGTCGAAGGTCGCTTCAGCCATATCCCCGATCGCACTCGTTTGTCTAATCGTATCCTCGATCTCCGAACTGGTACCGCTCAAGCTATCTTCCGTATTCAGTCTGCTGTCGGCAACCTGTGGCGTGCTGCTCTTGACGAGCGAGGATTCATTGAAATTCACACTCCCAAGTTGCAA
Source organism: Talaromyces stipitatus ATCC 10500 (assembly GCF_000003125.1). NCBI lineage: Eukaryota > Fungi > Ascomycota > Eurotiomycetes > Eurotiales > Trichocomaceae > Talaromyces > Talaromyces stipitatus. The sequence continues at coordinate 3,431,354 of NW_002990117.1, read as the reverse complement.
GGCTCAGCAACTGAATCCGGCGCAAGCGTCTTCGAATTGAACTATTTTGGTCGCCCGGCTTTCCTTGCTCAGAGTCCTCAATTGGCCAAGCAGATGGCAATCGCATCTGATTTCGAGCGCGTCTACGAAATTGGCGCCGTCTTCCGAGCCGAGAATTCAAACACCCATCGTCATTTGACCGAGTATACCGGTCTCGATATTGAGATGGCCATCGACGAGCACTACCACGAAATGCTCGAGACCATTGATGCAGTACTCCGGCATATCATCACCGGAATCTACAGCAAGTACCGCCGTGAAGTCGAAGCCGTCAAGCATCAATTCCCCTCCAACGACGTCGTCCTCGCCGAAAAGACCCCCGTGATTCCATTCCAAGAAGCAGTCAAGCTGCTCAACGAATCTGGCTGGCGCACTGAGGATGGCAAGGAGGTCCCTGACGACGAAGACTTGGCCACGCGCGACGAAATCCGACTTGGAGAGGTGGTCAAGGAGAAATACGGCACCGATTACTATATCATCGATAAATTCCCCGTCTCTGCTCGTCCCTTTTATACCATGCCCGATGCCAACAATCCCGGCTATACCAACTCCTTTGATATCTTTGTGCGTGGCCAGGAGATTGTCTCTGGTGGTCAGCGTATCCATGACCCCTCGATGCTGGAGGATAATATGAAGAAAGTCGGCATCAAGCCATCTGATATGGAGGACTACCTCGAAGGTTTCCGATGGGGAGCACCCCCTCACGCTGGAGCCGGTGTTGGTCTTGAACGTTTTGTCATGCTTCTGCTGAAATTGGGTAATATCCGTTTGGCTTCTCTCTTCCATCGCGATCCCAAGAGCTTCCCACCCAAGCCACCTGTTCTTCAGCTTCGTCATCCTGAAGCTTCCACTCTGGAACCAACATGGCAGAAGGAGGAACGTGGTCGCAAAGCCAATGATGAAAAGGAATACCAGCCTCTTGTGGAGTTGATTGCCAACTACGGTGATGCCACATCTACGTCTTGGACAGATGACCGATACCAAATCTGGCGAGACCCCTTCACCGGAGCTGCCGTTTCGTACATCCCCAGTTACAACTATGCTATTATTCCTGGTGACCCACTCTGCGATCCAAGTCAATATAACCGTGTTATCAGCGGATTCTTGCATTGGCTCAAACGCGAAACCAAGCTCAAGCCCATTTGGATCTTGATTTCACCTGCAGTGGAGGAGCTTTTGGGCGAGAAGTACGGATGGCGAAGCTTGTCCTGTATCGCTGAAGAGCGTGTTGATCCCAGTCGCAACCTTATGGCTTCTGATACTGAGGTTGCCCGAAAGATTCGACATGCCGAAAGTGAGGGTATCAAGGTTATTGATGTTCCCCATGGAGAATTACCATCGGAAGAAATCAGAACCAAGATTGACAAACGTATCAAGGACTGGTTGGCCAATCGCAAGGGAACTCAAATCCATCTGTCAGAAATTGCTCCATGGCGCGACTACGAGCATCGCTGGTACTACTATGCCATCGACAAGGAAGGCACAGTCGTCGCATTCGTGGCTCTGGCTATGCTCGCACCCCGCCAGGGCATGCAAGTGAAGTACAGTCTCGATTTCCCTGACTCTCCCAACGGAACAATCGAGTACATTGTCACCCACGCCATTCAAACCGCCTCCAAACAAGGTGTTAAATCACTCACATTCGGTGCCGGTGCAACCGCCACTTTGACACCAGGTCATCATATGAAGGGCGCCAAAGTACGTATGTTGCAACATACCTACGAGGCAGTGGCGAAACAATTCCATTTGACGCGCAAGAGTGAGTTCCGTATGAAATTGGGTGCTCATGAGGAACCGTTGTATATTGCTTATCCACCTCATGGATTGGGATCGCGTGGTATTCGGGCGATTATGAATTTCTTTGAAGATTAAGCTCAGTTTGATTATAAGAGAGGAATCGTGGAAGAAATAGATAAAAAGAGACGAGCGTGATGACTACTACTTTTATGTCAAGTACTCAATCGTGTCCCAGCAGTGTCTTTCATATCCAAACCTCCTCATGTCTGATTCGAATATCTTGCTTTTGACTTTCTATTCATCAACCTAGCATTTTGAATATTCCCCTTTTGTATGTTCTTGAATTTCATGTCATGTTACGTTTATGATGAATCTCCTTTTTATGTCTTGTCTGTTGAATAAATCCATTTGGTCTTGGTTTTTGTCGATAGGATAGATGTATTGGTGCGTTAATGATTATCGTTAGACATTTTGACTCCTAAGGTAACTGCTGGTTGATTCAGAAAACAGGTTGGTTATGATCATCTCTGTAGTGTATTCCCATGGAGGCGACGCTGTATACAGATAGAGAGGAGAAGCAAAACAAAATGCACTGAACACAGGACCCTTGCATTACTCATAACAACCTCTACGGTTGCAAGTGCAATACTACTACCACTGAGCTAAGAGGGCGCAATCAGCAGCTGATATTTTGATGTTTTCATGCTATCGAATTCATGTCATTCACTGTACGTATGTGCTTAGAGATGTGGCTTATGATAGCAATTGTGCTGTTTCGCGGCTGTAATGCTATTACTTGAAAATTTCCTTACAAGCAGGAAGGGACTTAAAATTTCTCGTTTTGGAATAGAAATTTTGTACTTGAATGATCGTATAGGGTGGTTCAATCGAGTGGTGATTTGAGAATATGGATATGGTTCTCGATTGGGTTTAGTGCTAGGGTTTTGTGGTTGGGAAACTTCCCGGTTTGGGAATTTTCGTTTCTTTGGATTGAGGGTATCAGTGCTCTTGTTCCATGTTGTCTAGGTTGTCAAGGGGTAAAGAAGAGGTTAATTTTATAGATAAATGGTAGGAAATAAGAATAAATTTAGATTTGATGAAATGAGAAATGGATATTACATAGGTTATACTTAGTAAGTTCGTATCTCCAAGGTCATTCGGTACTTGGTTCTACCTAGCCCTAACCTGAACATTTCCTTGAGAAACCTCGTCACGATTATCTGCTGAGTGGGTTGAGGTTGGTCTTCATGTCTATCATAAATTAGCTCTAATATTTAAGAGCTATAGGCGATTCGATTTTGTGAGACTGTTCGCGGTTAGATAGGGTTTCTGCCTTTGAAGTAGGCAATTCCCAATTCGACAGATTTCTTTCCCTGGATTGTGAAATTGGTGGATAATTGGCCTTTTGTGTTAAGTGACGACTACCTAGGTGGTGACATCAAAAGAGAATGACGAATTCCTCTGTGACTGACGTCTTTCGAAGATGAGGAGACATTTACTCAAGAGACGCCATGATGCATGCAGGGCTTGTGCTATATGCTGACACCTGTTACGTGTCTGTTAATTACCGATATATGTCATTTGCCTGTTATCAGTGACAATGGAAGGATGAATGTTGAGATGGGGACGTGTGTAATGTATACGAGAAAAGAGAAATAGAGAAGAAATGGGGGGGTGGGAAGTCATGTTGAATTTGTTCATTTATTCCGATAACTTGATTGCATGTAATTTAGGAACATACCTCGGTATCTCGGGGCCTCTTAGGTATATCCTTACGAATTGTCCCTGGCAGGAAGACAGCAGGTCAAGGCTTACGTACAAGACGGAACGCCACACGCCGAAGGACAACGAAATGCTTGACTCTTTGAAACTTGAGCGACTGCATAATCCCGACGGCTACCTGAAGATTGATGAGCATACCCTTGTCTTTGTGATCTCTCCAGGGGAAGTTTGCATCATACAGGTTATAGCTGATATTGCGGAACCAGCAATGATCTTCCATGACAAGATCGAAAAGCAAGGCTGGGAAGATTACAAAACTATCGTGGCTAATGAGCAGCAAGAGAATCCCCGAGCACGTCTGCGCAAGGGTCGGTTTAAGAATTTTATATCTCCTAGAGGAGCTACTCACGAAATATGACGAACATGATATCCCGGACTCTGATGACTTCCTTCGCCAAGAGGGCTTGTCTCGGTGTCCGTACGTTCTGAAATGAACTTTGTCGGGCTGGTGAAATCATTCGGGACATTGACTCATTACAAAGGTAGGCACACGAGTGTAGCTAGTCAATATGGTTAGCTCACAAATGGTTTCTTAAATTCATTACTCTATATATATCAAACTTAGTATCCTAAAGCCCAGGAGGAGATTTGCGAAAGATGCTTTTAAATACGGCTAGAGCTACAATTGTTGCCAACTATGGCCAGGTACCTAGGTATAAGGACGTCAAATGGTTCAAGCCATATGCACACATGTTGTGTCATAGGTTGCGTCAATCTGGAATTAATATGATTAGATATGTGTAGGATGTCTAATTAAGCAGTTACCCGGGCACCTTAGACTATATGAGAAACCCCTGAATCTCCAAAGTGTATACACTACTTAGGTATCATACTCGTACTATAAGATACTTTCCGTTAAAATCCAATTCAAGTAGGTCAGAGTGAAGATTTCATTGTCTGCACCTAAGCATAGGTAGATAATCGGATCAGGTATATCCACAGAGTAACCTCTGCAATCAGTCACCGTCATTCCAAGCAGTAGGTGTCCAAAATCATTTCAGAACATAGAGCCTTGTCTTGTTCCCACTCTCGAAAAGCGAGTCAGTATCATCAATTTTAAGCGGCTCGAGGTAGCTATGAATGAGGCTTTGGACCCTGGGAGAGGTTGGACAGGCAGACATTTTTTTACTGTCGTAATCTTCCAACTTTTCAGTTATGTTGACCTCTCCGCAAAGGATCATAGCTGGTGGTTTTGAAATATCAGCAAGGATTTGCAGAAGAGGCATGTCCTGGTTCATGGCGAAAACAAGTGTTTTCTCATCGACTTGTAGGAGCGCCTCTATTTCTTCCAATGGCTGGATTCCGAAATGTGCAAGGAGCACCTTCTCGTCTGCTGGGGTATACTTGGGCTCTTGTGCATAGCAAGTAACCTCCTGGTTACAGGTTTTCTGTATGAAATCCCGTATCTCTTGTATAACAGCGTGTTGGGCCACGAAATTTTTAATCAAGCCCATCTCCCTTTTCCAGCCGTACCACAAGGAGCCATTCCCGAATGCAATTATCTTCGTGACTTTCTTGAGTTTTCCAATCTTGATTCCCTTGAGTGTAGCTTGCACTGAGTCTCTTGCGGGATTCATGATCCAGTTCTTGTAGGCCTCATCCCGCAAATTTTCAAGCTCCTGGATATCATGGGCTTTAGGAGCTTTCAAATTTTGAGCATAAGCCTTGTCAAAGTCCGATTCCAAGACGGTAATTTGGTGCCCCAGACCCAATCGGAACATCTGAATTGGGACGTATCCCATTGCCTTCAGCCTTGAAGTCGGTGGATTAGTTTCTCATTTCTGACGGCATTCAAATGTGTTATGTATTTAATCAGTCAACAACTTACTTTGCTCCTTCTACATGCACGTGGTATCCCAGATCTAAAGTAACCTCGTTAGGGTGAGGACTTTCGTTTCCATCAACGTAGTCCGGAATTATAAAATCTGCGTTTTTACATTTCCCCGTTTTGTATCCTTTAAGTATCTTCCCCATGACCTCCATAGTCTGGCGCGGAAAGAGTTCCTTTCCTTTGAGATACAGATCTCGAATCTTGTCAGCCCGGTCCGACATTGTAACTGGTCAACTTTGTCCTGGCAGACTCGTCGATAGATAATAATGGCTTGCCAAGGAATAGTAATGTTATGAAGGGTAAATCCTCTGGTTAGAAGTAAGAGAAAGTTTGGTAGAAAGTTGATGATTGTTCTTGATGTGAAAGTACAGGATCTACAGCAAGCTCAACTTCCTATTTATGCTCTCAAACTCGACTTCTATGACACAAATTTTGGATGTAGAGTCATATATTTGCTCTTTGTGTGTCATTTCATCCCAATATACGTCTATAGACTGTAGTACCAGCTCCCAGCTGTGTCATGAATTCATCTGAAGCATTGGGGATCATCCTATGAGCCTCGAAGCTGCGTGCTTGAAAGTCCGCTGGCTCTCAAAGATTCTGTATACGTTTTAAGATTCTTTGAACACTACTGATGTTTTGTCAACGGAATCAAAGATTCAACGTAATGCCTACAGTCCAGTGGAAGGCACATTTATCTCCTATACAACTTTCTGGATGCGTTACGGACTCTGCCTCAATTTCTGACTATTTACAATGATCTAAAGATACTTACAAACTGTGTTATATGGAGTCATATTCGAGGTTGCGATGATGATTTATTCAATAATTGACTTTAGAAACGCTGGTTGTAGGACATTGTAGGTCACCTAACGCCGATAATCGACACATCTGAGATGATTTCTTTGTTACAAAGTATTTGACTCACAAATAATTGATTATTACCCTCTATGGACGTTAGAGATGGCATTCAGATGAGCTTTGTGTTGAGACTACTCGAGTGGCGAATCTGTCATTGTTAGGGCTAATAAATAGGGCTAGGGCTTATACTCGGCTTCCCGTCGCTGTTGATTGTGAGATGAGAAACATCAAGTGACACAAAGCAATGATATGATGCAAAGAAGCGGATAGAGGTTTTTTCGTTTCGATTTTTTCATTTTCGTCACTAAATAACTCCTTTTCACGCTGTCAAATCAATTGTTCGATCTCGAGTCGAGGTAGATACAGAGTTCGCTCACATACTACTTCAAAATAACTACCTCTTTAGGTATACGCCGCCCTTTGGAGCTAAATGACTGGGAGAATAGTGATCGCACATTAATTTATGAATAGATAGTTACACAGAAATGTTATCGCGCCAAAATTCGCTCTACCAGGCAAAGCCCAACGTATCGATGTGTATATTGTTGGGCCAGATTAGGTACCACCGATCAACCTAGAGTGTTAAAAGAATATATCTCATGTAGTTAAAAAGCCAGAATCTCTACGGAGTCAAACAATGCAGCCGCATGATTGGCACACATCCAGTACAACTCCATTCATGCGCTGTTCCTTTCGCTACCGCCAGACTTACGCTGTACTCCGTACATGATTAGAATTCCTTTCCAATATACGTACAGATTTCCAACTGGGATCCAGAATCCAGAATCCAGGCCTGACCGGCTAGTGAGGTTACCAGACCATTGGATCCTATTGAATTAGCGGTGAGCGCCAGACAGATCAGCTCTGATTTGTATGTCTTTTCGCCTTGGCGGCCACCAACTGATTCAGAGCTCTAAAGAAGAGACACCGCAAGAACGCAGAGGCCAAAAGCTGGGGCCAACCGGTTCATTTCTTTTTTTGATTGACTTAAAGAGATGGATTTCCCCTGGTAAATGAGTCTTTTTCCTGTTGTAAATTTGTTTGCAAAATATTCTACAGAAATGAATGGAGTTCAAGCGCGAGAAAAAGGCAACGCTTTGTACAAAAGAGGTCAGCTGACTGAAGGTGAGTCTAGACTCGAAAAAGCTAGCCCCTCTGAGTGGGCTCTTTCCTTGGCATCTCCTTGACCTTGACTTCTTCATCTTCTCTTCTCTTCTCTTCTTCTGCAAACAACTGACTGACGACAAATAGCTATCAAAGCTTATCAAGAAGCCGCCCGTCGTGCCGAACCGGACGATTACCTACCATGGTCCAACCTCTCAGCAGCTTACTATGAGGTCGGGAACTTTCACGAGTCTATCCAATGCGCCCAGCAAGCATTGGCCATTTGTCAAGGCCACAGCGATGACAATGGCACAAAATCCCGACAAACCACAGAGCTGAAGTTGATTCCTCGAATCCTTCGAGCTTATTTGCACACACACCAATTCGATGCTGCGAGACAATGGCTACATCGACTGGCAGATATACAAAGCCCGTCTTCGGCTGATGAGCTACGTCAATATCAAGGAGCTCTGGACCATGCCGAGATAGTATGGCGAGCGTTTCCTGACGAAGAAACGTATACACTACAACTTCTAGCGGAATTGCCTCGCTATCAATCATCCTCCATGCAAAGAAATGGCGACTTACCATCGAGCAAGGATATCAGTCTTGATCAAGTCACTGACCTGGTCGACTTTACGGTCCATTCCAACATTGACAGAAACCTAGCCGTATTTCTAGGTGGCATTAGCGATGCGCGCCATTTCTATGCCCAACTCGCCATTCTCGGCGTCACAGAACGCATGGTTATGCATTCCACAACACCCCTGAAACGAAAATACCAGTTCACTCTGAACGACAGCAATTCTGCGGTCATTGCACGGAATCTTGTTCTTCTTGTGCTCTTAGATGAGCTGGCCTGCCAGACCGACATTCCACAGGCTGAACGGACTGAAATTTATACGACAGTGTATTATATATTTTCTGGTGTGATTATCCCACGCTATGCATTGGGCCGTCTTCTTCACACTGTTGACTCTGTTGTTGGCCGATTGAAGACCAGCCAACGGGTACTTCCGTGGTTGCAGATTTATGATTTGGATCGGGCGCATTTGATCGGAGCTTTAGAGTCGTGGTTGGATTTCGAATCGGACGACCGAAATTCTACGAGCAATGCCATTGACAGAACAGTGCGGAGTCTGCATGATTACAGCATGCCGTACAATTCGAGAGCTCCACCAGGCTGTCAGAAAGAGCTGGAGACGTATTTCGAACTTCCGCTCCTGCAAGCCCCACGGAGTGTTACGAGGGAACACGAACCCGAGCTACTTCAACTTATAGAAACGAATGCCTCGATTGAAAATCTGCGCAGTTATGTGAATGGGAAGTGGTTTGTCAACCCAACCATGAGTGAGATGGATGTATCTAACCCATTCGACATCTGTCGGGCGCTATACAACATAGTCTCTATCCAAGAAAGAGGCGGTCCAAAAAAAACCAAGTTGTTCGATTATGCATCATCGTTCTTTCAGATGATAGTAGTCGCTCTTCGGAAAATTCGCGGCCGACTGAGCGTTGAGTATGTTGTTGGTGATCTCGCAGTGGCGATTGATGGAATACGATATGGCTTAGTCGAAGGCCGGCACAGTACAACGCCTACTGTTTATGATCTGGTTCATTTGTCTCGCCCTTGTGATATCCCTACGGTCATAAGTGCAAGTAAGATTCTCAACGAATCCCAAGCAGCAAGACTTATGATTAGCACATCCGGTACCGATTCGGGCCTTGGAGAAAGATGCAATAGTGGTTGTTTTACGGCCAATGACTCTACAACATTATATAAAGTCACTCAAATGCAAACAGTCTCAAAGAAAAGTCAAGATGCATCTTCCACATCTTCGGATGAATGTCTACTGGAGTTGAGGCGCGACAAACTGGCGCCATTTTCATATGAACACCTGCTTTCACGTGGGGAGCTCTCACGGTTCCTGTTTTCTCAATTTTTCAGTGTGTCTTTGCCATTAGGAAATGCAATGTCAACTTCTGCCAATCTGACCTATTTCTTCGATCTGCTCATTCACTTGCACTCAATCGGCTATCCGGCTCACTGGCTAGCAGATGTACTCGCAAAGATACTAGGTGATGGGGTCAACTCTTCTCCATCCCCCCCTAGGACACCAGACGAGACTAACCCGCGAAACCCCCTTTCTCCGAGCACGACAATGAGAGGCGTGTATGGTAGCGTCGCGTCATTTATTCCTGAGGCGTCGACACTAGCGAGCATATTCCAGCGTCTGTTACCGTTCAATGTGATCACCAGCCTTCCTCCACTTAGTACGATACATCAGTATATACTACATTTCAAGACCGGCGACGGCGGTCTGTCTCGCACACCCATGGCACTGATGATCTATAACAATCACGATATACCCGCAACAACTCTTCCATTCCCCGAAGAAGAATATATAATCATATTGACATTCACTTACACACCTACAGACGATGGACATGCACGCGTCAAATTCTGGATGAGAGAAGATATCATCACCCAATTACAATCATCTTCGCCAAATGAGACATGGCACTGCACTCTCCTCCACATCTCGAAGTCATCTTCCAACCATAATAGTACCAACGAGGACGAAGCCTGGAAACCATTCACAGAACAATCCGTCTCAATCAACAGTGCGATCAAAGGCGAACAGTGGTTGTCACCAACCCAATACGCCTGCTCCGACACCGACGGGGTAATGGAGTTAGACTCTTGACTCTGATGTATTTATCAGCTTTTTTCTTTCCTGCCATTCGGGAGTTTGATATAAAAGAATGTGTTTTAAAATAGAAGGATCGACGCAAGTCGTGTATTTCCTAGCTTTGTTTCCTCTTTTGTGTTGGATGCTTGAATTATAGTGTTTGTTCTGTGTTTGGTCCAATTGTTTATGACTGGTGAAGGAAACGATATAGAAATGAATCATGAATTTGTTGAATTTTCATTCTATAGAGAAGATATCTTAGATAAAATTGAATCAGTAGCAAGAAATATTATACCTAAACTATCAACTATCGAATCGAAAAGCAAAGGAAACGATCAGACGATTAAAAAGCCAAAGAGCCACCCATTTAAATCATTCATCATCGTATACACCGAGACAACAAAATTCGTCCAAGACAGATAAGAATCAAACCGAAAATAAATCATGAAAATTCATTTCAAAAACGCATTATACACCGCAATCCGGGTGTCTCTTGGAAAAACGCCTCTTTTCGCGTATACAATTTCTGTCGCTGGTAAGGATAAGGGTCGATGACGAAGTCGGAATAGAGTAGACATAGCCGTGAAGTCTCATGAGACATCCGGTTGAGATGAGAAGGTGACGGGGAATGGTATATCAATTTGCTCGTCAAGAAAAGAAAAAGCCTCCCAAGAGAGAAAATCGTATTGAAGAAGAGAAATGGTATCAATTGGTTGGAGAGGATTCGGCTTTCGTAGGATTGTCGGTCGTATTAGCAGAGTCATCAGGTTTCACAGTCTGACCACCAGCCAGTTTGGTCTCGGCCGCTTGTAACTGTGCCTTGGTCTCCTCTAATTCCTTCTTGAGCGCTTTGATATAATCAATTGCCATTTCGACAGTACTTGCTTTGCTGATTGTCGGCGGTGTACTCTTTTCCTTGGCTTCCTTGGCTTCCTTGCCATCACTATTCTTGCCTGCACCATTCCCATCTTTACTCTCTTTCATTGCTCGTTCATGTGCAAAGTCAGGAGGGAGGAGGGCTTCGATTTCCTTCAATGCGGTATTGATACGATTTCGACGTCCTTGTTCTGCAAGTTTGTGGTTCGTCCGTTTGCTGCTGAGATTCTCGGCTAGAGTCTCTGGATATGATACGCCCGGAAGTACAGTACCGTCTAGAATGTGCTGATAATTCGACTTGGATGCAAGATATAAGGCGGATGATTCACTCGTCATGCCTAATCAATGTTAGTATATCGCTTTGGTTTCTTATGGGTTTGAACAAGAAACAATTACCATCTCCTCGTACTAGAGGCTGTATGCTAGGACTTATTCTCGGCCGTAGAGCCGGGCTGGCGTGTGAGGAGCTGATGCTCTGTCTTTTACGAGTCGTTGATGCCTTTGGCTCGGACTTCTTAGGCACTGGCCCGCTAGGTGACGGCATAACACTCGAACGTGGTCCCGGTGTGAGCGAACCAGACGGTTGGCGAGATAGAGGCTCCATCAACGGAGTATTAGTGGCAGATTTATTAGAGGGTTGCTCTTTGGTAATGATAGCAGTATTGATACGACTTGGTCGGCGTCGAGTGTCAGCTGCTGCCTCTGGTAATACCATATCTTCCATTGGCTCATCATGAGGCTCACTGGACGGTATTAGACTTGCCTGGCCTGAAAATTGGCCGGACGAATCTTGCAAGTGCTGGGGTCGGTTGGTGATTTTCATCAACGTCGCCGGCGTTGCAGGAGCACTTGAACCAGGATCCGAGGATTGCGGCAGTATTGCTGGCGATTTGTGAGGTAATGCGGGTGGTGGCATAAGCGGTTCGGAGATAGGCTCAGGTGATACAGAGTCCTGGGAACTCTCATTGCTGCTATAACGGAGTGCGCTGAGTCCGCTGTTGGTATACCGGTTGGTATTTTGTTCCTGCAAGTTGGTATGATTGCTGGCACTGACAACATCGTCCGACAACAGATGAGGATTCCTGCTTTGTTTCTTCCAGCTTTTCGCTTGAATTGACGGCGACGCTTTGGCAGCACGACCGCCGGCCCGTGTTGCAGTGGATGGTCGACGTCCCTGTCGCTGTTTCTTAAACACTGCCGGCGATGGAGGGGCAGAGGTCATTGTGAGTCCACTTGGATCATGCGGGGCCGAAACGTATCCTCCATTCTGATGCGGCTGCGTTGTTTGAAAAGGATAATTGCTGGAGCTGTGATTCTGGGCTTCTAATGCAGGTGACGTGAGAGGAGTGAAGTATTCGCCGGGTATCGTGTACTCTGGTAAGCGGAATTGGCTCTCCAATGGCGTCATTGCTGGTGATACAAGAGGGGTATAAAAAGCAGCGGCCTGTTACATTGAAAATCATTTAGTGTCAGGTTCAGTAGCACGGGGAAGATATTCAAGGATAAGAAAATGTTGTGTTACCTGCTCGTCATTCATCTGTCCATAGCGCTCGTACATATCATTATTGTTCTGATCGACACGCTGCATGTAACGTGCCGCACCACCGTGAAGTTCAACGCTGTTGGGCGTCGGCGGAATTATGTGCTGCCCCTCCTGATATTGATGAGAAGCCATTGGTGGATGTGGATGCGGATGTGTCAGTTGCTGGCCTTGTTGATGGACAAGCTTTTCTGGATGCTGATGATGTTGTGCGGGAAGCTGCTGGTGATATTGCTGTTGTTGCTGGTCCTGCGAATAATGAAAAGACGGATCCTCCACGGGACGATTGTTCGCCATGCCAATTCCTATATGTTCGCCCATCATGGAAGGGTATGAGGGTGGTTGAGTCGTGGAAGAAGCCATACGAACATCGTCCGGTAAAGTAGTTGCGATTTGCTGATTGGCATGCTGCATTGCCTGCTGGTGCTGCACAGCGGCCGCAGCATTGTGGTTGTCCAAGTCGGCAAAATCAATCCCGAACTCTAGAAAGTTGGAAAAGTCCTCCTCGTTGCCAGTGGCCATCAATGTCTCCTCCGGTAGCTGTTCCGACCAGGTCATGGCCGTATCGTGATCCATTGCCATTGTGGTCTAATTTTTGCTGACCAGCTAGCGATTGGTTTGTAGATAGGGGCGATAGCGTGGGAAGGAACGATAAAGGCTGGTGGTATGAGGAGGGGACTCGGAAGCGGCTCCGATTATCGCGACTAGGCTAATGGGGGGACGAATAATGTCTGGTCTGAATTTGCTTTTTCCTTCGATTGTGCCGCAGGTGGCACTGCGGTTGTATTTTCGTAGATGGTTGATGGTAAGTAAGAAACCCCCGATCAGTTCAACTAATGGTCGTATGAGAACGAGAGACAGAAGGAGAGAGAAAAAGGACTGTGGAGAGGTTGTGGAGGGTTGGAAGAGACAAGAGGAAAGAGAGAAAATTAATGGATCGTTCTTTCCTTCCTGGGCAAACCGGCTAATTCCCGTGGTGGGCAGAGAAAAGTTTCGTAGTGGAGCCTCGACTAAAACTGTACGTACTAATGCCTCGGTCTGCTCCAGTTTATAAATTCATGAATTTAATACATGGATATATTCTACATTCTACATGCTGGCAAAGAACGAAGGTCTAGTGGCACACTCGGTCTTTATAGGTGCATGCATAGAAGGGATCAAAGGGCCACGAGCTGGTGGTGGACTAATTTCTGATTGCTCAAATCGCGGCAAATGCGCCAATACTACTCCGTACGTAGCATTAAATTTATCTAGTGCGATATGTGACCCCACTTCTGTCTTTAGAGGGAGACGGTGAGGGCAAATCAGATGCACTGCAGAGACAGTAGTGAAAGTCTAGATTAGATTAGCCACTTTTCAAAAAGGAGAGATACAAAATAGTAATTTTGAAGCTGACATGGGAAGTAAGACAAGCATCGAAAAAATATAGTCACTCCAGTTGCGAAAACGGAGGAATGTCCGTATTGTTGGCTGGTATGGCTGATACAGTGATGTATCAGCCTTTCCATTCCTGGAAAGGGTTCTATGAAGTTTAGGTCCAAGGATAGCGACCATTGGCTGAGTGTGATATTGTAATGCTTGTTATGCATGTAATGAGAATACCGAGTGTCCACTGCGGGGAGAACTCACTTCTGGCCTCTCATTGGCTATGATGACCACAGCCCACCACACGTGATCTTATCTCATCGTCAGCCGATAACGACACCGCATCACCAGACAAGTGCCCGACAAACTTACTGACTTCCATCTTCTCGTGTTTGTCACGACGATGGGAACCGGTTTCGGATCGAATATTTTGCCAGTCTAGATGCCTTCAGAATGCGCCCTGTCGTTCCCGAGTTCTCCCCTTCCCCTCCTCGCAAGCTCTCATCCGCCGATCCACCTGCTCCATCATGGTCAGACGGATCTAGTGTTCCGACCTCTTTTTTCCTAGCTCGAGAGCCGAATGATGATGACATGGCTGCTTCAAGAGACAGTACTTACGGAGTTCAGAGCTTAGAAGACACTATTCATACTGCAGATATATCTTGTTCCTTCAAGGATGAGTCTTATCGTCGCGATGTCAATGACGAACATGCCGATCCAACGCTCAAGCGTAGAACAACTCTCAAGCCATCGGACCTTCTCCATCATATCGACCGGCTGGACACGCCATTGTCCAAAGCCATTTCTAGAGCCTCACCAGTTCCTTCACGTCCTCTGACTCCGTTCAATCTGAACGACGATCCATCTTCCATGCCGAGTAGTCCAAAGTCAATATCCAGTCGGTCCTTCAAGCCACTTGATGACATATCCATCACAGACGAAATCAATAGCCAGGCTCTGGTATCGGGTGGTGAAGAAGAAGACGCTCCGGAGATGAGTGAACATACTCATCATGGAGTAAGCGACAGCTCTTCGCAACTGATCATGCCGAGTATTCGAATGCCAAGCCGGCGTCCGTTTACCGAAAGAGGAAAGAATATTGGTCGTTTCAAGATTCTCGTAGCCGGATCAAAAGGTAGACCCCCTCCTCTAGAGTTTCAGATCGTAAACAGCATGTGAGACTTATGGCTTTTTAGGTTCTGGGAAATCGTCATTGATCAAGTCAATCGTCCAGGCATGTGAAGATATCGTGCATGTTGATCCTGGGAGTTCGAATTCAACGGAATCCGGTCGCCCTCGTTCAAGGACGAATTCGAAAAAGTCGAATGCGGCAATGATCTCGGAAATTCATGCAAGTACCAAACCATACCCTCCATGGTGGTCCGATCTCGAGGATTCGCGTATCCTCAAGCGACGGAAAAATAATGGAGAAGTTGTGCTGGAACGCAATTTATGTTTCGTCGATACTTCGGCTTCACATAATAGTAAAACGAACTCTGATCAAACTACAGAGGCCATAATACAGTATATGAGACAGCAGTTGTCCCGTGCCATTGCTTCTGTCAGCCATCCCAGCTCCGATCTCCAAAATATGCTCGGTGGGAACGGTGGGTCCCAAGTCGATTTAATCCTTTATCTTATCTCCGAAGGTCGGTTTGTCCTCTTGTTCGACTCGTATTGATTTGGGACAATCTAACAAGCAATAGATACCCTCCCATGTGATATCGAATGCATCCGTAAATTATCCGATTTCAGCAACGTCATCCCTCTGATATCAAAAGCCGATTTGCTATCAGCCTCTCAGATAGCCTCTTTGAAGAGCTCTTTCCATATTCAAATCGCACAACATGGTGTGCGGTTGTTCTCCTTCGACGACGTAACTGTGACAGATGGTGGACAGCCTCAGTTACCGTTTGCTGTCTCTTCGGCGCAGTCAAGTGATGATGATAACATGGACGCCAGTGTGCTAATGAGTCCAGATTATGTCCCGCCTCTGGTCGCATCTGAAATCGGCCATTTGATTGAAAAGGTTTTCGACAGTGACAATATGTCTTGGCTCCGTCATAGTGCAGCTAAAAAGTTGACACGGAGCACTAATATACTTGCTCCAAATATTTCCGATATGGCTCTTTCACGTCGGCAGTCGAGGAGCCGTGGCGGCCCTACGACATGTTCTAACCCCGCCTCCAACAATGCGGCTGTCCCTCCCATTAGTAATTTTGGCGGAACACCCAATTATGCTTTGGCACGAGTGAATGATTATACTCAGCATGAAGAAAAACTAGCTCAAGTACGGTTAGCAAAATGGGCTGCCGATCTACAGCAGAGTCTACAAAACGAACGCGAAAGATACGCTGCACTTGCGCGAGGAGAACGAGCAGCTTGGCTAACCGAACGTATTGGGGAATGCCTGATTGATGGTACACTTGTTCCGATTCACCAAACACCTGGATTTCCGCAATGGGATGTAAACACCGACAAAGATTCGGGTGCAATCGTGGTACGGACATCCAACGGTCAGACTGCAAGATACCGCCTCACCAAGCTCGACCCTGAGGATCCCTTGGGGTTGGTTCGATGGAATGATGACCTTCGTCGGCGTGGTTGGATGATTGTGCAAGTAGTCGGTAGTCTTGGAGTAGTGGGTGGTCTGGCACTCTGGCTAGCCAAGTTTTGGGGACTCCCTGCGCAGAGTCTTTCTGAGTGGCACTTTCATTGGATTGATCCGCAAGATTAGGGCAGTCATTCAGACACAAGCTTCTCCGCTTATGAGAGGCCGGGCATAACAGGGACCTTGGTGGAGATCAGTTCGCTGACTGGCAGAAACAAACCACTGCCATCGAGCTCAAGTTTGATTGTCTCACTTTCCTGTCAGACCTGGAAAGGTCTTCTCGCTAAGCTTGACCATGATGAGCAGGAAGATATAAAGCCACTATTTCCAGCCTAGTCACTACTCCAAGTATAGTTCAACTTTTAGAAAAATACACCACCAGGAAACGAATACGTGAAGATATAAGGAAACTAAAGTATCTGTGCCCTCAACAAGAAACTAAACGCCCATTCACGACTTTTATCTCTTGCTCAGATCGCATCAGATGTTCCACCGTTGCCACGCCAAACAATCTGCAGAGCCCGGGCTTGGCGCTAAGAAAAACCCATTTAACCCTTTTCGGAATCGACTAGGTGCTTAGCTTCCTGAGCTGCCCAGGCAACGCCACCCCTCTATTTTGGTCTGTTGACCGCCATGTTGTTCAGACTGTCTATCCTGCATCTGCTTACCTTACGGTGTCAAAAACCCAGGATACTTTATCCATGATACGTTCCTCATTCTTCTAGATTGGCCAGCCATGCAGAATCTTTCCTTGCTAGATCTCTGCTATTCTGATTGGTTCCGGATGATTATGTGGGGCGGATTGGTAACCTAAAAATTAAGGCAGACCTGAGGCTGTAGATTGATCTGTCTTTTATCCCGGGGAAAGCTTCCTTTCCTTTGTGAGAACAATAGCGAATAAGAATTCTCAGATGCGTCTAAAGAAAGGCACAACAGTCAAAAAAGCACAAACAAAATGGTGTATTAGGAAGATTCTGGAGAAAGGATCGAAAGAGATCGAAAAGGCAGACTCTGGAAACTAGTCCTGAAACGGCCTAGCGGCTGTCAGTAGAATAGAATCGATTCGAAGCTACAGGAACTGCTCCTCAGCCTGGCCGCGAGTATTTTAGCTTCACTCTCTTTCCTTCCTCACTTTCTCTCTTCTCCATACATCCATCTTTCTGCTCTCTGTGAACTCACTTTGCGTTGCTAGGAATCTCCTCTTACTCTAGCTTCTCTTATCATCCTCTTCATTTCCCATCCCTTCCTACTTTGTAAGTTGTTCCTGTCGATAGTGCGGAGAACGAAAACTCTGACCCCAAGAACCATCAATTAACTAGTTTTCAGGATACCCTTTTACGCTCTCATACTCACATCCATCCACCATGTCGTCCGAGACCTTTGAGTTCCAAGCTGAGATCTCTCAGCTCTTGTCTCTCATCATCAACACCGTCTACTCCAACAAGGAGATCTTCTTGCGAGAACTCATCTCCAATTGTTCCGATGCTTTGGACAAGATCCGCTATGAGTCCCTCTCAGATCCATCCAAGCTCGATTCGGGCAAGGATCTCCGCATCGACATTATCCCCGACAAGGAGAACAAGACTATTACCATCCGCGATACCGGTATTGGTATGACCAAGGCTGTAAGTTGAGATGCTGTGTCCACGATATGTTCTGGTTTGGGATCGATAGCTAACAATCTACACAGGATCTTATCAACAACCTCGGTACAATTGCCCGCTCCGGTACCAAGCAGTTCATGGAGGCTCTGACTGCTGGTGCTGATATCTCCATGATTGGCCAATTCGGTGTCGGTTTCTACTCCGCATACCTCGTTGCCGACAAGGTCACCGTTATCTCCAAGCACAACGATGATGAGCAATACATCTGGGAGTCCAGCGCCGGTGGTACCTTCACCCTCACTCAGGACACTGAGGGTGAGCCTCTTGGCCGCGGTACCAAGATGATCCTTCACTTGAAGGATGAGCAGACTGAATACCTCCAGGAGAGCAAGATCAAGGAGATTGTCAAGAAGCACTCCGAGTTCATCTCCTACCCCATCTACCTCCACGTCTTGAAGGAGACCGAGAAGGAAGTCCCTGACGAGGACGCTGAGGAGAAGGAGGAGGAAGACGCTGAGAAGAAGCCCAAGGTCGAAGAAGTTGATGACGAGGAGGAAGAAAAGAAGAAGAAGACCAAGAAGATCAAGGAGACCAAGATTGAGGAGGAGGAGCTCAACAAGACCAAGCCCATCTGGACTCGCAACCCTGCTGATATCACCCAGGAGGAATACGCTTCCTTCTACAAGTCCCTTTCCAACGACTGGGAGGACCACCTCGCTGTCAAGCACTTCTCTGTTGAGGGTCAACTTGAGTTCCGTGCTATCCTCTTCGTTCCCAAGCGTGCTCCTTTCGACCTTTTCGAAACCAAGAAGACCAAGAACAACATCAAGTTGTACGTCCGCCGTGTCTTCATCACTGATGATGCCACCGACCTCATCCCCGAGTGGCTCAGCTTCATCAAGGGTGTTGTCGACTCTGAGGATCTTCCCCTTAACTTGTCTCGTGAAACTCTCCAGCAGAACAAGATCATGAAGGTCATCAAGAAGAATATTGTCAAGAAGACTCTTGAGCTCTTCAACGAAATCGCTGAGGACCGTGAGCAGTTCGACAAGTTCTACTCTGCTTTCAGCAAGAACATCAAGCTTGGTATCCACGAAGACACTCAGAACCGTCAGGCCCTTGCCAAGCTCCTCCGCTACAACTCCACCAAGTCTGGTGATGAGACCACCTCTCTCACTGACTACGTCACTCGTATGCCCGAGCACCAGAAGCAGATCTACTACATCACTGGCGAGTCTCTCAAGGCTGTCCAGAAGTCTCCTTTCCTCGATACCCTCAAGCAGAAGAACTTCGAAGTCTTGTTCCTTGTTGATCCTATCGATGAGTATGCTTTCACTCAGTTGAAGGAGTTCGACGGCAAGAAGCTCGTCGATATCACCAAGGACTTCGAGCTCGAGGAGACCGAGGAGGAGAAGGCCGAGCGTGAGAAGGAGGAGAAGGAATACGAGGAACTTGCCAAGGCTCTCAAGAATATTCTCGGTGACAAGGTTGAGAAGGTTGTCGTCTCCCACAAGCTCGTTGGTGCTCCTTGCGCCATCCGTACCGGCCAGTTCGGTTGGTCCGCCAATATGGAGCGTATCATGAAGGCCCAGGCTCTCCGTGACACCTCCATGAGCTCCTACATGGCTTCCAAGAAGACTTTCGAGATCTCCCCCAAGTCTCCTATCATCAAGGAGCTCAAGAAGAAGGTTGATGCTGACGGCGAGAACGACCGCACCGTCAAGTCCATCACTCAGCTCCTCTTCGAGACCTCTCTCTTGGTTTCTGGTTTCACCATCGAGGAACCCGCCAGCTTCGCTGAGCGTATTCATAAGCTCGTCTCTCTCGGTTTGAACGTCGACGAAGACGCCGAGACCGCTGAGGAGAAGCAAGCTGAGGAGGCTCCTGCTGCCGAAGCCACTGGCGAGAGCGCCATGGAGGAAGTCGACTAAATCTTCTGTAGCAACAACAAAGCTTGATCATGGGTTGATGTGACTACGAATTTTTTCCGGAATGTACCAAATTTCTTTTCATGTTTTATCTCTGGACGAAAATCAGGATCATGGTCCGAATGGTTTGGATTATGATCGGCGTTTGAGCGTTTTTTTAAACGTCTTTCCTTTTTCCTTCTATGAATGTCTTGTTTTAAAGATTAAATAGTTTTATTGCTCGAACAATAATACTCGTTCATAATAGCTGTCTCAATTGTAACAAAGTATGTCTCAACATATAGTGAGCAATAATACCTTACGATCTTCAGTGCCTAGACAAGTACTCCATCCAACTCGGTAGAGACATGTTTGAACCCATGGAGAGTTGGACAAACACCTCCTCCGTTCTTACAACTACGTATTCTTAATCTTTTCTTCCTATCTATTCAAATTCAGTGACTGAATGCCCGCAAAGCAAGTTATCTCCCAAGTCCTTCTTCCTCCCACCTACACGAAGTATGTCCTCGAGAACCTTGAAAGAAGCCCTTGGACGATACTGCCATTCATTCATTCCAGTATGTTTCTTGAGTACGCAGATGCTACGCATACCTAAACGAATTTACGTCTCTCTAGCGGACCTCGAAAGGCTCTTCAACCTGGAATCGGGGTCTCCAAGTAGGTAGCCTACGCTTTATATTAACTGAAGCCCTGGGAGGTAAGATTTAAACAACTTCATTTATTTTCTTTTTTTAACACATTAAGGAAAACATGAATTATTTTTAGTTATACATGCCAGCCACGAGAAATAACACTCCGACATCGCAGAGCAAAATTGAAATCAACTCACAAGTAGAAAGAATTAGAAGAAGTGAAAGAGGAAAAAAGAAAGAAATCGAAAAATTCCCTCCCTTTATTGGGACTCGCTATGCTTAAGTAAAGTAAAACAAGGGTTGAATAGGAAGAAGCAGAAAACAGAACAGAAAACGGGGGTGACGAATCATCGTAGCCGATTAAGGCAAATAGAGATGAATTCTAACATGGTTTAGAAAATGAAGCGGTGGGGAGAAAAAATTTGATACAAGAAGAGGTTTTTCTCTGAATCGATTTGAATCAACCTTCTCTGAACAGTACCGGATCAGTAGGTTAAAATCGATTCAACAAAAACGAGATAAGACAAGACCCGCGCCTGTAGAGACATAGGAAATGAATAAAAATCAGACAAAAGACAAAAAAAGAAGCGACTTTTCCCAAACCGCTTAACATGCTCGCTGTGGGTAACAGCCAAAAGAAATCATCACATAGTAGAAACTCTGCCTGTCGTAAAAGAAATGACGTGATGAAAATGTCTTTCGATGTATGTATATGCCGTAAAGATACGTGGTCGTACAAATAATCTGCAAACTGACCTCAAACCAAATGATTATTATGGTTGCCTTTCATTTCCTCTTGTGCATTCATTTCGGCATCAATATGGGGAATGAAACACGTCGCCACTTAAGCAGCTTGTGCCTGGCTACGCTTGTTACCGTTAACATTGCTGCCGCCACGGCCACGAGCAAATCCCCCACGTCCCTGGTCACGTTGAAAGCCGCTACCACCGCGGCCCTGGCTTCCAGCTCGGCCGTCAGCACGACCACGGTTAGCGCCACTTCCGCCGCGGCCAGATACGAAACCACCACCAACATTGCCGGTGCGAATGCGTCGCTCCTCGACAGTGACTTGCTCGCTTCCAATCTGGTGAGGGTTGGCAGCGACAGCAGCGTTGTATGCTGCTTGATCGGCAAAGTCGACGAAGGCGCAGTTCTACAATGAGACTTAATGTTAGTAAAATTCGAAGAAGAGAATCAAGTATAACAAGAGGAAGAATAACATACCCTTGCACGGTTGACATCGAAGTGAGTAAGTTTTCCGAAGCGAGAAAGAACAGTGCGCAGCAAAGAAGCGTCCACCTTATCGGTAACGTTCTTAATGTATGCGGGGTACTTCTCTTCAACACGAGACTGCTTCTTGTTGTGCTCGTGACCAGCAGTCTGCCATCCAGCACCATCGTTCGATGCGGCTTGGCTGCTGGTAGCAACGGCCTCCGTAGTGGAAGCAGCAGTAGGCTGTTCCTGCTGTGGCTTGGCCGGTTGCTGAGATGAAGTGGCAGTCGCAGCCGACTTAGGTTGAGGAGCAGCAACCGGAGTGGTGGTGGCAGCAGCAGCAGCGGCAGCGGCAGCAGCAGCAGCGCGATTGTTGGAGGCAATAGTAGCCCATGTCTTAGGAGCAGCTTTAGCTGGGGGAGCAGTCTCCTTTACAGCTGGGGTAATCTCCTTCGGCGTGCTGACGGCTGGTGTAGGTTCAGGAGTCTGTGGCTCTTCTGGCTTGAGTGTCTCAGGCTCGGCAGGAACAGCAGGAACAGCAGGTGTAACTGGGACAGCAGGCTTCTCGTGGGCAGCATCACCATTGACCTGCACTGGAGCGGCAGGTTCTTCAACCTTCTCAGTTTCACCGCCGGCGGCAGCAGTCTCTAGTTTGGCATCAATCTCAGCTACCGCTTGTTCGTTATCTGCCAAAGGCCCGACCGCTTCGGGCTCAGCTGCAACAGGTTTGATTTCCTGAGGTGCGGCAGATACTTCGGGTTCAAGAGCGGCGGTTTCGTCAGCGGGGACGATTTCTTCGTCGCCATCTGCAAGGTAACGGAAGATATCGTTCAAAACATAGTAACCATTTGGCTGTTGGGCGAGAACGAAAGTCTGGGTGAATTTGCGCGAAGGCTCGGAGCGGTTGGAGATCTCTCCAATGACAGCAACAAGAATATTGTCAAAGGAGGCCTGAGAATCGACATTCAAGACACGCACTTTGCAGTCCTGGAAGTTGAGTTCCTTGATCTTGTCGTTAATGGCCTAATATTAATGTTAGCGCAAATCAACAATATCACCATCACAGAACTTGCTCACCTTTTGACCAACGACAACAGGAACAGACTCGGCTTCATTGCCAGAGACAAACTGCGAGCGACGTGAGTAGAAAAGATGAAGCTTCTCTGGACTTCGGCTCATCGTCGTATAATATTGTTCTACAAAGTACCAGCCGACCTCGTCCTTCGTGATATCGCTCTTACTCTCGGGAGCTGGCGCATTTGATGGTGTCGAGGCAGGACCTGGATGGTAGCTGGGCGCATTGCTATTCATGGCACCCTGAGAAAGATAAATATCAGGCTGATAAGCATTGGGGGGAACAGCGTAGGTGCCGTTAACGGGAGCCTGAGTTGTGTCCGCCATGATGTCTATTGAGAAGTTGGAAATAAAAGTCTAGTCGAAGTCTTGTCTTTTGGTGTGCAGATGTTTTGCGTACAGAATGGCGAAGGTCAAGGACAGCGTGGAGGTTACCAGGGATGACCGTCGAATTTTTGGGCAAAAAAAATGAAGTGAACCGATCACGTTGTTGCGACCTGCAAGAAAGGTTGTGAAACATATTAGCAGAACGCACAAAGAAATAATGTATGCGGCAGCAGTCAAATAAAGAATATTAATAATACTGCCTTTGCGAAACATTGCTCGACTTACCTGAGGGCAATGGAGATGAGGATGCTGTCTGTACAGAATCGGCAAAAATACGATATCAGGACTGTGCGGCGCTAAATGCGATGGGAAATTCGAACTCCGTCGGCAATGAGGATTCGGATTAGATGGAAAATAGCAACAGTTTCGACTAACCAGGTGGGAATCGAAGCAGATGGTAAAAAGATTTCGTTTGAGAGCGGCGGAGATTCGTAATGTTGGTATAAAGTGCGAAGGGAAAAATGATGGGGCAAATGTGTTTCCTTGGTGGAATATGTAGAAGGTGACAACAGATCTTCTCTATGAGATGAAAATGAAGAAGAGGAGGAATTAATGAGCTGGATGATGAGAAGACAAAGTGGGATGCTTGAATAAGGAAGATGAAGAAGATGGAGAAGAGAGGAAAAAGAAAGAAGAGAAAGAGCGATGGAGATTGTCCGCTCTATCGCGAAGCTTGTGTGCGATATGATTGGCCCGTGCACGGAAGAGCCTGACTAAGCTCTGATCTGACTTCTCTGAGTCCATATATCATGTTATTTTAAGTCCACTCTCTAATTCATGACTTCTAATCAGGCAGATCAGAGGGGTTTAAGTGGACTACTATAGTTCAACTACATACTCGTAAGTCGTGGGAATGGAACTCTGCCGAGTATGATCCAATTGGCCTAGAGTCAAATGACACCAAGTATATCAAGTATATCATGTATATAAAGCGGCGAGGAAAGTGACAGAATCCCAAAGTAGAGACAGATTGAAAATCAACATCAACATAAACATGCAAAACGTGCTAGTCAACACGACGGGGTAATCAAAGTGAGAGATTAATGATATCTCAGAAAAACAAAAAAAATCTTGTATCGAAACTGAAAACGAGGGGAAAGCTGAAAATGTGACATCGTGCGACTCCATGGACAGACCGGAAGAGAAACCATATAGCATCAGATGTGAGGAGCGTGGAAAGGCTTGAACCTTCCCTTGGCAAACCCACCACACACGACATAAACGCAAGTAGAAAGATATTCATGGCCAAAGAAATAGAGAAGCCTAGTTCTCCTCCAATGCCTTTTTCTCATCAAGCGCAGTAACGGGCTTTCGCATAACAGCATCTTGTCCAGTCATTCTTCTTCCGAGAGCGCGCTCAACTTTGGCGCCGAGAGCGAGTTTATTCAGATTATCCGTCTTTTCTGCAGAAGGCACAAAGCGCTGCTGGCTAAGCGGTTTGTTCTCAAGACGCTCTACGCCGTCGGTATATTCTTTGATTTCGGCCAGTTGATCACCGCTAGGAAGAGTGCTGGTGGTTTGATCGGAAGGCGCGAGCGAGGGGACTCCGCTGTAGGTCGAGAAACGTTTTGAGTTGCGATTCTAGTAGAACACAAGTTAGTCGACTATGCTTGTGAGGAAAGTTTACGCAAGGTGAGCTGTAGCAGGTTCTAGCAAAGAGGCGACAGTACCGAATGAGCCATGATCGGCCGCTCAGATTCCAGTGAAGTACGGGCCATCGTCTATATATGTGAATGTTCGTCTATCGACCAGACCGTATTTATATAGTTTTCCCAAGAAAATGCGGCGAAACCGGTTGTTCTCGGCGAGAGTTGCGTAGGGTTTGTCTGTCCCTTTTTCTTCTCACGAATTACTTGACAAGAAACGACGATCACGCGGCAAGTAGGGACGGATTAGGTGTAATAATTATGCTAGTATGACTGGAGTCGTCGCGAGAGGCGTAACCGGAAACTCTTTGTAGCTGGATATATAACTGAATTCTTAGAGAATATGCCTAAGAGAAATGAAGCATAGAGGATAAAAGTAACAACGATCAACCCTGCTCGACGAAACGACATCCGACTTCTTGAGGGGTTTTGTTAGTTTCGTATTGTCTTACCGCTTTGGTACGGTAATTTACAGGCAACTAACTGGGCTTAACGGCTGCCGATCAATGGGACTGAAATACACTAATCAACCTTCGTGCTGCACTCCATAGAGCCAATGGGCATTGTAATACCTCACAATGATCTCTGCTATTTATACTCAGTATCTGAGCATTATTATCCATAGATTGAATAATTTTGTAACACGGAGTAATGAAAATGCTTTGTTTCTCAGGAGCACAAAGAACAACAATTACTGGGTCATACCAGGAGAGTCTGCCGCAGCCACGTGTAGCCCTAGTTTCAGGTATGGTATAGCCAATCAGAGGGCAAAAACACATACACTAAGGTATTGTAATTATATGTATATTGTATTACAAATACATTACAAGATATAATGTTCTGTTTCATCCCGAGTCATACATACAATTTCTACCCGGGTCATATGAGGTCCTAACTAAACCAGATTAGCCTGATGAAAAAGAAGGAAAGTGACAAGTTGGCTAATGGCTTTTTGACTCGGTGTCATGAGCCACTCAGTGTCCAATCATGTTAGGTTTCAGGGACTGTGAATAGCTTCATTCCCAGGCTTTGTCAGGGGACCTTGCCAGGATTTTCTATTTCCGGTAATCATCTGGAGAAAGGGCTGCTCATAATTACATGCTTGCTCCCCTGTAGAGATTCCCTACCATACCCCTCATCTCTTCTCGGCCACTATACTACATAGTTTTTAGTTTGACCTCGGGACTCTATCCTTTCAGAAGCCAGAATTGGGGTTCTTCTTTCACTTCCGAAATGGTGTAACGGTCAACATCGCCGTCTTTCATCGGGCGAAGATGCCCATCAGACGATATCACGGCAGCTCGGGGTTCGATTCCCCGTTTCGGAGTAGTATATTTTTTCGTACTACACGAATTTTTATTTTTTCTCATACGTATTTTAATTTTTCATATTAAATGAATATTAGTGAACTTCACCAATCATATCCGAAATGGTGTAATGGTTAACATCGCCGTCTCTCATCAAACGAAACCACGGCAGCTCGGGGTTCGATTCCCCGTTTCGGAGTCTTCAGTTCTTTTTTTGTTCCCTCTCCTTTTTTAGCTTTCGTAAACGTCACGTTAGGATAATGGACCATGGGATCAGGTTTTTCAACAATCTGCTGTGGTGATACTCTGGGCATTCCTAGGCCCTTCAATTTTAGTGTGTCTTAGTGGCTCCCTCAACGCGCTGGCGACCTGACATCCACAGTCCTACTTCTTGCCTTCGGAGGCCCTATTCTGGAGTCGCACATGGTCTTTTGAACCCTTCTATGTCTCAAATAATGCAGCTGGTCACTACAGAAAACTCGATAACATTCCAAGAAGAGACGTCAGTCGCCACGCTGACGACTCTTATCCTTAAGACCAACTTGAGGGCAATTACGGGCTGCTGTTCTATTACACATTTATGCGGAATCGCCTTCACTTGATCATCCCCTGATGAGACCGGAAAGAAGCTTCCTTGATTAATGAATTTCGAGCGGCTCTTGTCAGTCCAACCACGAAGCCAAAGGCTCAAGCTATTACGGCAGTAGACGAAGCTCAGGCACGGTCTATGTCACCTGGGGCTTGAAGAAAACTTGCGGACTACCTGGATGTTCACAACACGGAGTTAAACTCGTCCCATTCGACGCTCCCCAGTGGTACACGCAAGCAAATTTCAAGTTATTTCTAGAGTTGCAGAGCTCGAGGTTTACTTGGCAATGCTTTTTCTTTCATGAACCGGAAGAATATAGGCGGCTTCAGAGGTGAAGCGCCAATGAGGCTGCGCAAAAGACTTGGTTTACGTCCAAGGAGGGCAACACATGAAGATAGTGCAAGATTTTTGACTCGACTGCAATGACTGTACAAGCACTAGAAGGTATTTTTAGCATCTGTGTGTTGTTCGCACAGTCGTCCGTTTCTACTTACTCTTATATTACGTTCTGCTTGAGGCGTAGACATCCGGATAGCGGCCATAGTTGCGAAGCGAGCTTTTAGCAAGCAAGTTACTGTCGGTTTATCTACGTCTAGGTCGCTAGCACTAGTCACGTAGAACAGCTATTCCGACAAGCTGACGAGCCTGATCAATATGGTATAGAATTCCTGATATTGATGACTGCCCCCCAAGAGTAAGGGGGACGGGGGATAGCTAGCTACATATAAACGCGGCACGCACGTGCCGCGTTGGACTAACTGATATCCAGTGCCGAAACGCGCTAGGTTTGATATTCACATTCCGACAGTTACCTAGGTAATCAATTCTACTACTATGTACTGCTGCGACTACTCGGCCTACTCTAGAGACATAGGTACTGTACAGGAATCACTCAATGGCGGAGAATATCATCGCGTTATTACCTAGGTATGGAAAATGCCGAGTAAGGAGAGCACAGTCAACACATGCATTTAATAACGTATGTCAACTGGTAACATTTGATACAGATAAACCTGCAAGGTTGGGGCTAGAGCTCTACAAGATATTTTCTCAGTGCTCTCGCTTTGCTTGAGAGACAGTAGGAACCATTAGGCGTACAGAGTCTACCGAAAAAAAAGTTGTCCCAATAAAGGTAGAAGAAAGTAGGTTGTTGTTTCGATGTGGGGATAGATACATCGAAAAAAAAAAAGATAACTCCGAAACGGGGAATCGAACCCCGAGCTGCCGTGGTACCATCTGACGACCGTTTTCGTCCAATGAGAGACGGCGATGTTAACCATTACACCATTTCGGATTGTTATTTTAAATACAAAATTTGGTTATATTAATGTTAGAAAAAATTGCCTGCCAGATTGTGCAGCCGGTTCTGCCCACAAGTCCCAAGATACTATTGGATTGTTGTATTGTACAGGCATTCATGATTATTCATGGATATAATACGGTAATCGAGAGCAAGCGGCGACCAACTAAGTTACTAGGGCTACAGTTTTTCATTGGAACTGTGGTTGTATAAATGCTAATTCATCACTTGTCGGAACGTGATTATCAAACCCTACGCGTTTCTGCACCGGATTAGTTAGTCTGACGTGGCACGTGCGTGCCGCGTATATATCTAGCTAGCTATCCCCCGTCCCCCTCGCTGTTGGGGACTAGTCACAATATTAGGAATCAAGATAGCTTCATATTGTCAGGCTCGTTAGGCCGCTTCGTGTTCGCGCCTTACTACCGTCTATGCTTCGTGATACGGACCGTAGTAAAACCAACATCACTAAAATCAAATCATCATGACTGTCTACATAATAGATATGAGAAGAAACATGCCAGCATAATCAGAGAGAACAACAACATCAATTGACAACCACCAACCCGGGACCTGCCAGTGTCGCATCAGCCACATCCTGGTTAGACTTGAACCCTCCAACAGCCGATGTAGGAACAATAGCAAGTATAGTAAGCCCGTTCAACAAATGCTCGCCAAATGGGAACGGCGCCGTCACAGAAAGCGTCTGCCCATCCTGATGCAGTACAGTATAAGGCAACACAAATGGGATATTCTGCTGATTGATGTACGCAACTTCATAGTCCTGCGGGTTTGCTCCGTTGGGCAACGAGAAACTCAACTGGACAGTCTCATTAACACTTTTCTTGGGATCGAATGACTGCGTGACCGTCAACGGCTGCATGACATGAAGCTTTTTGAGAGCTGCAATCTGATTAATGTTTGGACAAGAACCCGGCACAATGAAGTTCTGATTAAGCGCATTGAACGCGAAATCGCGCACCGAGTTTGTCAGAAATGGCAATTCGCTGGGGATATTATGGCGAAGGAGTCGGAAAAAGCCCTGCTGTTCACCTTCTTGGCCAATGACGGAGGCAACACCCTGTGTCAACCCGGCGTCGCCGTGGGAGCCCATGTTAAGCACAACGTTCTGTAGAGTGCCCAGCACGACAGAAGTAAACGTTTGAGCTAAAGCGATGGCTTCGTCGAGTGTTGAGACTGGGAAGTTGTATAAGCATGGTGCTACAGGGGTTTGGTTGAAGTGTCGGAGGGCGTTGATTGCGTTTAGGGCGTGCAACTCCTCTTGCTAGAGAATTATTAGTATACGGACGCCTTCTCGCAAATCCTTTTGCGAGCACTTACAGCGACAATAGCAGTCAACGCATCAATACCCATAGTCCGAGCATTCCCGCCTACGATTTCATATCCAGCTTCATTATTGGTAACGTTCGCTAGCAATTGTTGAAAGAAGGCCGCTTCGAACTGCTCCTCAGCAGCAATCACTTGAAGGCTGATAATCGTATCCGGATCAACGGAATCTGGGGGTGTACTGTTCGAGAGAGTACCATGAGCTCTCCGCTCGGTTTCGAGGAGTTGTTGAGGATTTGGGGCTGGGAAGCCATCGATACTTTGAAACTCGTCGCTGACGTTGTTGTTGGTTGAGCGGCGGTTGGCGGGGGCAGCTGTTGATAGTGCTGCGAGGCCGCATAGAGCGAGTTGGATAATATTTTGGCGCATAGTGATTATTTTCGTTGCAGGAAGCTAAATATACGATCGTTCCAATATGTACGGAATGTAGACGAGTGTTCTGGTTTTAAGAGAAGTTGCTTTGAAGATGTCTGACTGACAAAGGAGGACATCATGGGAGCCATACTGCTCTTTATATGACGAGAAATCTCATTGTACTACCTGAGAAGCGTCATTCCTTATTTGTCACAGACCCAAAATGGTTGAGCTTGACAACCAAAATTGAAAAGATCCCGGATGATGCTGCACCAGCCTCCACCAAAATCCAGCCATATTCGCGAACTCATTCCATTGTTTCCGGAGACAACAGGAAACAGTACAACGCATCGTACATCTCGTACCTGAGATCGAGTCATAAATCACAAAGGAAAACAAAACAACCCGTAGCCAATCATCAGACTACCGAGACAACCGAGCTGAAACGTGATCCGCTAAGTATTATCGTTTACTAATCGGCTGTGCGGATATAAAAAACAAAAGTAAAAATAAATCTAAATTTTTGCAAGGGCAAAGCCCTGTCATCTTCTGCCATTCGCCGAGCGCGATGGCCGAAAAGGGTAGCTCGCAAGGGCTGAGTGGCTTAGCTTTTTCCGTTTCAGGAAATTTTGTTTATTCCTGTCGATTTTGCTGTACAAGCTAAGCCAATCGATACCGAATAAACTTTTGGCTGCTGTCAATTGTGGATACGATCCTAGCCGCAATATGAATCTATCATTGGGTATTTTGAGGCTGAACATCTTAGCAAGCATGTACCTTGTTAGGGCTGGTCTATTTATGGAGTTAGGGCTAGCATGCTACCATAAAGCTTAACTGTAATAGCCACGTTCTACCATCGTTAGTCCAACTTGGGATTTCAAGATACAGATGAGGAAAATGCACACTGTGTCTATACTTGAGCCAATATTTATAGGGTTTGGATTCTAAGCTTGAACCTGTCGTGGAAAGAAGTACATGATGTAGAAGGGAACTTTGTATGAGTAGACTGCATTTTTGAACACTGAGCGTAATATCATAAGCGAACGCAAATAATGGACTAATAAGAAGAGACCACTACTCGGCGAATTTCTCATGCTCAACCAGATTATTCTTCAGTAAGCCGTGCCCATTCGCCAACTCCACCGCTGTCCGCTGCTTGCCATCCTTGAGGCTCCAGTCTATATTTCTTCCATTTTCACGTAGCGCTTTCACAGTCTCGATGCGATATCTACAAGCAGCCAGATGCAGTGGTGTCTATTTCGCTCTGATCCCGAATGTTGATATCAATCGAGCTGCATTTTGTAAGTAATGTTCCACTACCTTAGTGCACCGATAGAAAGCTGCCTTGTGCAATGGGGTCCATACGTAAGAATTCTTTGCGTTAAACTCAATGTCTCTCACGTCGTTGAGCAACTTCTCGACAATAGCACTGTCGCGGGCAATAGATCCAATATGAAGCGCAGGCAGCCCTTGTTTATCCTTTGCGTTAACACTAATGTCGTGGTTGCAATTCTCGAGTAGTAAGCTGAGAACCTCGACGCAATGTTCTGTGCCTTTGTCCCATTCATCGTCGTTTTTTGAGTTATTTCTCTCGCTTAAGTCGCTTTGACTCTGTCCTGACGAACCACTATCATCAGATACCTCCTCCACGTACCCTGTCTCCAAAAGTTTTCCTCGTCCGAGTCACTCTCACTCTCTCCTGACGAGCCACTAACAATCAGTAACCTCCATATATTCTCACCGTAGTAATCGCTATTAGCTTTTCTAAGTTTATCAAGATCAATTGTTAGGCCATCCATGTGTCCGCGAGAGACCGCATAGTGCAGAATCACCCTACCATCTTTATCTTTCGCAGTGATAGCAGCTAGGTATTCGGGAAATGTGGTAGCGACAGCGAACTAAACCTCATCTCGGCTGGAGACGAAAACATTGACTGATACCATCTTCACCCGAATTGAGGTAGACAGGTCGTTCAGGGCTTCTAGAAATCCTCGGGAATTGTTACACTCATCAAGTGCATCAATGACAAAAACAGTCTTTGGAAATCGTAGGATCATCTTCACCAGCAACATCTTGCAATCGTCGAGCGAAAGACGGTAAGCTTTGGAGGATTGTCGACTAGCTCCTATATTTATAATGCACCCCTCAATGCACGAGTCTGTCCGCGACCAGGCGAACTGCCTCACCATTGACTGAAAGATTTCTAGCAGCTTGCTTCCTGAGGCATGCGCTTTTGCGCAGTTAAAGTAGGAAATTTGTTGATCATAATGCCTGGCAGAAGAAGCTTCTTCGAGGGAGTGTTCTATGATACGTACCCTATATTAAGGTCAGCACATGCCTGAAACTTACATGACTGTTCAGTCATACATTAAAGAGCTCGTTCCGCACCAAACTGTAGTGAAGGTGAGCAAATGCATGCGAAAAGTGACGGGACGGTGAAGAGGCTTAATATCTACCTGGACCGTCCAACCACAGCAGCTGAAGACCACATTGGCCACTTGGGTTATCTAAATGATCAATTTCGAGCTACAATTTGAAGGCTTTATGCTCAAACAGCCATTCCCCAATAGTTAAGTATATTTTCCCGAGTTTCTCTATGATGAGTTTCCGTTGGATTAAGGGATTGTGGTCAATTATCCATTCCAAAATATCATTCATATCTGCTTCTGTGTTAGAGTGTGACGAAGGTAGATAAGTGCAAAATTCAAGCCATGACTTACCTTTTCGTCTTTTGTCTTTGACGGGCTCTTCAATTTTCTGTCTAGTGTTAAATAGCTTGTGATTATCATCTATTAGCCGGTAATTCCTAACACGCGCACGGTAGAAGAGGATACCTTTTGCAACCTGTATACTCACAAGAGACTTGCAACGTTGATCGAGATGATTAATGGAAGCTACTCGATCTTGCCAACCGTTGAGAGAGGGAATGGCTCTTATGAAGCGCACTATCTGCCAAGTCAGAAGGAAGCAATCATGCAACCGCAGGAAGGCTCTACTCATAGAATCCATGTCGACAAAAATGGTGGAGCAAAGAAACCTCACATTCCAACACGGCTTGATACAGGTCGACCAGACAGGTCTTCGAACTGTGGCTCTTTGTAGTCCCGTTGGTGGTAAATGGTTTCTACCTCCACATACCGGTAGATTAAGAACGAGATTTCTGAAAACGGATTGAGAGCTACTTGGTGTTGCTCAAGGTCTAACGTAGATAGCTTAAGGAGTGATGTAAAGTTCCTAGTGTTAGATGCGGAATAATAGAAGAAGTCTCAGGGATCGTATACATACTTCCACGAAGAGGCTGAATGGCAACCATGCAATTTTTTGCATATCCAGTAGGATCCAACTCTATGAATGCCTCTCCTTTTCCCTTGGCTACTTTGGCGAAAGTGATGATTTTACCCAGAACCGTCCGAATGTTAATTGTATTTCCCGTGATTTTTATAGGAGGCGCCTTTGGGCTTCGCATTCTACCAGTTCAGGTAAGAATGGAGCATCTGTGAAGTCTTTGTTGTCTTCATTCTGATCGTGCATATGTAATCTTGAAGATAATCAAACCACATCTAATATATGGCGGACTTTAGGGTCAAGCTTTTCTGCGGCTTGTAGCCAAAATAAATTGTGTCGTGTTGGGTGCGAGGTGGCAAACTCATTCTGAGCGCCCTGAGCAAGCACAGCAGGTTGCGGTGGGATATCTTCGATCGCATCTTGCCCAGGGAAACTACGAACACGATTTACTTTCTATATATTTCCAAGTTTTTAGTTTACCAGACTTTGAAACAAAATTTGGAAGTCAGTTGCAGAACCTACACCGAGAGCTGACTGGGAAGGAGTTTTGGTTTCTCGCCTGGGTTTTAGCCGATCAAGTAACCTATGAAATGGGTTTCGGATATTTTTATCTTCCTTTGTAACAACCTCTTGCAACTTTTCCTCCACAGCTCTACGTTCAAGGTGATGTTAATTGTGGGATTCCACCAATAGACATGAGCATTGGTTTCCATACGGACGTGCCCTAAAAATACACGTAAGGCTTGGTGGGGTGTTCATAAGTTCCGAGTCCGCTCGCTAACTTTTTGAATGTAGTGACGAACACTAAATATGCATTTCCAAAAATTCCTATAGGTGATCTGGATTGATTACTGGCGAAGCATGCAGAGTAACGTTGCCGCTATTGATAGGCTGAATATTCTGGTGGAAGAAATCTACGACCAATCGCTTATGATTTCAACAAGATCTCTTTGGAGCTGCTGTGGAATCATTACAAGACTTATTTTGCAAATCACAGTCCACCTATTATTGACATAAATGTTATTGTCGTTCTATCCTGTCCGAATAGGAAGCTATACATAAGATCGTCGATTCGGTGACTTGACCCTAGTCGCAACTGTGGATACTTCCCGCAATTGTGGAAACTCCCGTTTCCCTAGTTCCACTCGGCTAACTTGCCTTTACTATCTACTTGGGTCTTTCCTAAATAGGAAGAAAACGAATAAGGCATATGGAGCGCTTTTGGGATTAACAGCAATGTATAAAGTCAGAAGAGATGTCCGCAAATTTTTCCATTTGATGTCTTTCCTGTACTTCTCTTTTCTATCTACTAGTTATCCACCAGACTGAAGGCTTGAAAAATGACTGTTCCTCAACGTCTCCTAAACAAGGTTGCCATTGTCACGGGTTCTTCCTCCGGCCTTGGTCGTGCTATTGCACTTGCATATTCTCATGAAGGTGCTCGTGTGGTTTGTGGTGACCTCAGACCCGAGTCTCGGCCACATGTTGTGGAAGAGACTGCGATGAATACGGATGAACTCATCCGAAAGAACGGGGGCTCCGCCATATTCGTGCCAACAGATGTTGGAGATACCGAGAAAATGGAGTGTCTCGTCAACAGTGCCGTGTCTGAATTTGGAAGATTGGATATGTAGAAAGCACTGGCTCTTCACCTTTTCTGATATGGATATCTAACAGCGAGTAACTTTAGTTTAGTCAACAATGCTGGTATATCGGTTGAAGCCGACGATCCCCGACCACTTCATACAACGCCCAATGAGACTTGGGACTTGACCATGAGAGTCAATGCTAGGTCTGTCTTTTTGGGAGCCAAGTTTGCAGTCACCCAAATGCTCAAGCAGGAACCACATCGGCCTTCTGGCGACAGGGGATGGATCATAAACATTTCATCCATAATGGGGTCTATTGCTACAGAGGGAAACCGTGCGTCGTCCAGAAATCAATTGTGTAGCAAGATTTCAATGTGTATCTTGTACTAACCTACTGAGATTCAGCGTTTTATTGCGCTTCCAAGGGAGCTGTGAGCAGTTTGACAAGACAGATTGCTGTGGAATATGCAAAATACCGGATTCATTGCAACTCTATAAGTCCTGGTTGTAAGTAATCTCGCAGTTCGCTGAGTCGATCCGATATAGCTCATCCTTTAGTAACCAGGCACTTTGGGATATACTAATGCTTGTATAGACACCCAAACAGCAATATTTGCAGAGACGACTGGTAGCGGCATGACGTCTCTTGACGACTTGCGGCGCAAACATCCATTCGGAGGTCCGGGGAAGCCTGAGGATATTGCTAAATTTGCTGTTGTTTTGGCTAGTGATGACGCCGCCTGGGTATCAGGGGCTAATATGTTTGTGGATGGTGGTTATACAGCGAGGTAGATTTAATCATGGATCAATTGATGTTCGCTGCGCTAGGTTAGGAGCTACCAAAATACCGAGAGCTTTGAGATAGGCCTTCAAAATCGAATAACGAGGGACTGAAGTGTGAATTGTAAAAGCAGAAACCATTTGGTAAAAATTGGCAAAAAGAACATAAGAGCGCCTGCCTTAATACCTCAACAAAGATGGGCGTTCGCCAACCTTGGAACCTGCAATCGACCGCTGAATAGCTATTAAACTTTTGAAATGGTAATAATGTAATACGTATTACTTGACTAAATTTTTCACAACCCATGTTAATGTCACTAGTCATTTAGTATTGGCCGTGTCGGCTATGTATCTATGGATATAGGTCAGATTAGGGCTAAGGTCGCCCAACAACATTGAACTGGAGGAGTATGAAATAAAAACTACCTCTTATGCTGTCACACTGTGACTAGGGTTCAACATTGCGCCTTGGTTAGTACGCCACAGTACCGGAATATTGTTGCACAGCTTGCACGGTCGTCAAACTCTCCTCCTTTTCCAAAATAGATACCTAGCGATACCAACCGGGTGATGGCTTTTGAGTGAATATTCAGATTCGTGTACCCCCCTTAGTAAATGCTTATGATATCAAACCTCACAGCTCAATGAGTGGATATAAAATATATAACGATTATTAGCTTTGTTTTGGAATTCCGTCACGGTTCTACTGTCAGAGACTGCCTTCGGCAGCTATACTTGCATCTGGGTGCAGGAGCGGGTAAAGGCGGCGAGGTTTCACAACACTAAGGATATCCCTGGGGAGCTTTGTTCTATGAGTTTCACAACGTGGAAATAGCTTCATCTTTGAGGCTTTGTTGCAGGTTTTGTCCGGAGACTCTGAAAAGGATTCTGTAGGCATGCTTCGGCATGGCCTGCTCCCCTGTAGATATTTTCTAATTCCCAACTCACGTCTTGCTAGTTTTCTATGCCATACATTTTACCCTAATTTCCTAGCTCCGTTACAAATTCAACATCGGCGGTTAGAATGATATGATTCGCTTCAAGTGTAGTAGAGGGGCACGAAAGCCACGCAAAGCTTGCCAGATCGTTTCGTCTTCATACATACACATCAGCAGCATGTTCGGACAGATTTTCGAATATGGACCGACCTTTCTCCCTTCAGGAACTGACTTTGTTATTGCTTCTACTGGACCAGGGTGGACCACTGAGGCCCCCACTGTTTGAGCATCACCCATGCCTCGTTGAAGGTGTATATATACTTTTCTGACCTAGGTGGATCTCACCTAGGCAGTCCTAGTTTTAGTTGTTGTTGCAGCTTTGGAGGCAGTCGGTTTGTCTCCTATCCAGGCCCCAAGTTTTCTCTGTAAAGGAAGCATGCGGGAAGGCTGACTTTCACAGCAGAGAGAGTTCCTCTCCTTAAACGTTGAAATATTCTGCAAAAAAGACAATGTCTGGGGCGAAGGTCGGATTCGTTGTCACGACCTCGCTCACGGGAGTATTCGCTCACTAAGCCGTTGCGCCAAAAAGACCAGAAAATTGAGGATGGTGGATCCTCTCTACTACTCTCTCATATAGTAAGGTTGCCAGAGCCGTCACATTCGTCATAGAGTTGATATCTAGTGTCATCAATCATGAATTCACGATTCCTGAGAAGATGGATATTCTCGGAAAGAAGAAAGGTGGAAGAAGAAGTCGTGTATAGGCCTTCTGTAATTTGAAGAGGCCTGATTGAAGCCTAACCCTGCCATATATGTAGGAAAAGATATAATTCGCTCACTGATTTAATCCACTTATCAAAATTTAAGGTACACGCTACTGCCGCAGGGCCTTACCCACATCGTTCCGGTGTGGGTCGGCTCCGGCTCAACGAAATCGATTTCTATACATAATTTGACATATTTGAATAGCCTCACAAATGCCCTTCCCCCTCAGTATCTATAAAAGAAATTCCCAAATCAGGTAAATTAGATGCGGCGCTTTCACCTAGGCATTTGATTTGCCTGTAAGCCTTGTTGTGATTCTTCTCTCTCTTCCCTTTCCCTCGCTTCCCGCGCTCTTAGGGCACGCCGAAGATTATGATTTATGAAATTCCAAAATAGCTATAATCATGATAAGATTATGATAAATGACTAATGATTAATGATTTAATCATGATTAATTCTCGCGCGGTAATGAAAAATCCCAAGTCCAACAATTTTCGCAGCTGATATCTATCTAGGATAGCAGCAGAGTATATGATAAGGGTCTCGGTGTCCATCTTCCTTGTGTATTTGTGTAAGGCCCTTCAGCCTGCTTTTGCCCCCTCTTGAATCTGTATGTCGACTCTATCTAGTATAGCTAGCTAGTATCCACATAAAATTAGTTGTAGTCGAGAAATTGCAGGCTGCGGTATTTCTTCAGTTTGAAAGGTACCCCTCTTGTCAGCGCTCATCTGTTTGGTAATCTTCTTTGCATCTTTGTGTGAGCCTGCTTTGAATACCTTTGACTACCAAATTCAGGACATGTGCCGGGCAACAGATAAAGCTTATTAGCTTACTCAAGTTGTAAATAATCATGATTTAATCATTA
Source organism: Talaromyces stipitatus ATCC 10500 (assembly GCF_000003125.1). Lineage (NCBI taxonomy): Eukaryota > Fungi > Ascomycota > Eurotiomycetes > Eurotiales > Trichocomaceae > Talaromyces > Talaromyces stipitatus. Next base: position 3,393,313 of record NW_002990117.1, on the reverse strand, counting down.
TGATTATGATTATGATTTAGGGGTAAAACTAATGATTATGATTATGGGAATAGGTAAAGTAATCATAATCATAATCATTGGCGTGCCCTACGCGCTCTCTCTCTATCCTCTTCTTATTTTTAGCCATCTCATCAATCTTACGATTCTCAATGTAGCGATTTGCATCCTTTACAGTAAGAACACCTCCAACCTGCACCTGGCGCTTAGTTTTTTTACGGCTCCGGCGCCAGTTAACCTCTGTAAGCTAATCAATCCGGTGTTCGTAAAGATCGCTTAGATGAGCCTTAAAAAGCCCGGCATCAATAAGCCGATTGAGACGGCGCCTTAAAAAGGGGGCTTGTTTCCTCAATAGATTCTGATATGGCATCGGTCGTACTCTATTGACACTTTCCTCAAAGATAGGATGTCCCTCGGGGGTGAGTGAGATCCGGTTGTTGGTGAACTTGGAATGTTCTGCTCCTCTGCGTCATAAATTTTTTAATATGGGACCGTCAGACAGATCTATTTTTGATTGAAGTGGCTTAAGCACAACCTCCGGATCGTAGGGAAAGGTGCCTGTATTCCGGAATCCTGCCTTGATCGTACGCCGTGTAAAGGCCTGTTGCCGTACTTTATGAAGCTTATGTAAGAAATCATTTTTATCGTAAGATTGGCTCCAAGCTGGGCTTGACGATTCACCGCTTTGCCGTGGAAATGCTTATATTGTTGAAAAGGCACGCTATCTAAGGGCTGTAACATATGAGTCGTATGAGGTGGAAATGAATAACATATAATCTGATGCCGTTGACAATAATCAAGAAATTGCCATGTCAAATGAGCGCCGCAATTATCCATAAGAAGAAGTCGATATCCCTTATCCCCCTATTCCTTTGTAGATCTATCGAAGTGCATAAGCCATTCAGCAGCGAGCTCATCGGATATGTAGCCATTTGGAGATACTGCGAGAACGTAATCATCCTCTAGATCACGATACCACTCCTCCAAATGGGCCTTGCCAGCGAGTATAATAAAGGGAGGAATTATCTTTCCAAGCACATTTATACACTCAATAATTGTAATAGATTCCCGGTTTCCCGCGCTGTCAATCTCATTGCACTCATATGCAGTAATTATTGCCTCCTTTTCCCCATGTCCAAGCCGGAACCCGGTTTCGTCGAAATTGAAAATGTTTGAAGGCGTAATTTTATAGGTATCGATTTCGATCTTTAGACGGTCAAACCAGGTTTGTAAGACACCAAGATCCTGCGCGTTGAACCTCCTCGGGTCCATTGGCTTTTGTACGATTCGTGCGTATTCGGTGCCTAGGTGCTCAAAAAAGCGATTTGCCCAATTAGGGCCGACAACGCGTGGCACCTCTCTGGGGGGTGTCATATTGCGTAGTATAAGATTGGCCTGCGTTTTCAAGAGCTCTGTTGTAGGAGGAACACCTATATCGTTAAGATAAACTAACCACGTTTTTAACGCGCGTTCCTGATACTCCGTGAATAGGCGATTTGTTGCTTGTCGTGTAGATTTAGATGCGCGGCCCTTTACGCGATGGTAAAGAGTTGAATATGGGATCCCATGAGCAAGCGCCGCAGCCTTGATATTCGTAAATTTTTTTTGGATAAGTCATCTGCTGCCAATTTTATAGCGAGTTCCTGTTTTGTATATGAATCTGAAGGCATCTTGGTGGTGATTTTGAAGCTCAATTTGGGTCAAATTGTATGTAAAAATCGATTTCGTTGAGCCTAGATAGTGAGCATGTAGCGCAATATTTCCGTAAATTACAGATATTGCTAGCTATTCTCGAGCGAAATAGTGTAATAGCAATACGGCTTGTATTTACGCCACTAGGGTTAGGGTTGAGTAAATTGGTGGGGTAAACCGCAAGATGATTGGCTCGAATCAGGTGCTCCAACGATAAATCGATGGGAAATTATTTTTCAAACATCGAAACAAGCACCAACCTCTCTACTTGTGCTCGGAATCAAAAGATGCCGAAAGGGAAACAGCTTATCAAAGATATCAACAATGCGAAAAGCAAATCCAAGAAAAAGGGCAGACATCAGGCTGTACGTTGGTTTTGTTCAATTCCCGCATTGTCAGAGGAATATCCTTCAGTTGACTAACGATTCGTTCCGCAGGACCCTGAGACTGCCGATGAGTTTCTAGCTGGTATGTCTTCCATGTCACGTTCCGAATGCAAAATATTTACTAATAGATCTCAAGCTGGCGTTGAACAAGAAGAAGGCGGCGAGAAATGGAGAGCCGGCGATGCTGTCAAGGCTATGCGATTCTTTATGCGAGCTATTGAGATGTATGATAATGGACTCGCCAAGTTCCCAAAGTCATTTGATCTGGCCTATAACAAGTATGTACAGGCATCGCAAGCTTGAGTGTTGTCTAGTAATGCTGACAATTGTATTAACAGAGCACGCGTTCAATACGAAATCACCCAACATCCCAAACTAGCTACCCAGCTCCCCGCACCGCAAATCAAGATCCTCCACATCGCTTTACAATCGCATCGAGATGCGCTGGTCCTCAATCAAGACAATGCAGATGTTTTGTTCAACACGGCCCAAGTTTTGACCAGTCTTGCAGAGGCTTTGACCGAATCGAAACGTCCCAATGAAAGTCGAATCCAAGAAGCTATGAAATACCTGCATGAAGCATTAGAGTTGTTCCAGAGATGTTTAGTCTTGCAGGAGCTTCGGTACACCGAGTCGCAGGAACAAATGAGGATGATGGAATCTGGTGTTGATGAGACGGCGCCGCAGGCTGCGGCAGAAGGACCAGCGTCCGAAGAGATGGATCCACAGCAAAAATCAGAGGAACATGCGCAAGAAGAAGAATGGGCTGCCGTGGTGGAACCAGTAACAAAGGATACGCTCGTCGACACGGCCGTTGCTCAGCTAGAGACTCTGGCGACATTATGCGGTCTTTTAGCTCTCGATGGCGGCAATGGGTTGGCCTGGGTTGAAGAGTACTCATACGACTTATTGAAAACGAGAATCGCAGCATATGTTGAAGGCACAGGCAGAGAACAGGAGGTCGCCCTGGCTCGTGCAATATTCGTGGCAGCTTTGACAGAGGTATTGTATCGAAGTGGAAGAGCCGACGTAGAGACATACCAGAGAGAGTTGAGTGGCGCATTTCCGCCTGAATTAGATCTTTCGGACAACCCCGAGGGTCTTTGCAGGAAAGCCGAAGCCCTCACATCCTTTAATTCTGCGGTTGCAGATAACCCTCCTGCGGGCACTGTTGAAGAAGTGCAAAAGTCACTTGTTTCGCGTTGGCAGGCACTAAGTGCAGCATTAGAAGCATTGACCGCAGCGTCGAGATTGGCTAGTGCAGATAATATTCCAAAGATTCATATTGCTAGGGGAGATGCCGAGATGGCACGGTGGCAGTTGGGTAGACCTCCTTGGAGTTATCCCCCAGCGAATGAGAACTCAGCGACGCTATTGAAAAATGCGCAAACGTATTACCGCGGAGCTGCTAATTTGGCGCGTCGAGATGGCGATTCTGAGCAGGAAAGGGAGGGCTCCTGCAAAGAATCACTCGCAGCGGCATTAGCCGGAGACAAAACCAAGCTGGACCAGTTGAGAAGTGCGGATTCGGAGAAAGTGATGGGTATAGCGCAGGATATGATCGAAGATGGTCTGATAGGACTAGCCGATGCAGAGTCGCTCCTCATTTGACGCATGTACGTTTTTCATTGTAAATAGCATTCGAAACAGCCGTTGTTATGGAAGCTCAACTCTCGGCTTGCATTTTCATCTCTTCGTCGATCTGTAAGCTCTCCTGTCGCAGATTATGCTCCTTGCTGTATTCGGTCGATGTCTTTGCAGAGCCTTCCAGATCGGCCATTACAGCTTCCAGACCTGAAAGCAAAGACTCAATCTCCTTTCGCTGAGCTAAGACTTTTTCCGCGAGCGCAACGTTCTGCGACTGAGTCGTTTCGATCTTGGCATTGAGGACATTCTGAACTTCTTGTAAGTAAGGCGTCAAATGGGCTTGGTATAGGCCGTCGGCATTCAGCATATGTGGACTATTCGCTCGTCAGCCTAATTTCCTCGAGGACAAAAGTTGATTCATAACATACGGTACATCACTCTCGCTTTCACCTTGGCTTTTTCGTCGCCTAGCATCTCCAACAAGTCTATCCAGCTCGTTCAACCCCTTGATAACCTCGCGTTCTTTAATGATTTCGTTGAATTCAGCGGTAGCGCCTTCCTCCAATTTGGCGTTCAATTGGCGATGGACAGATTCCAGACTGGCTGGTACATATCTGGCGGGAGTAGGAAAACAGGACGCGAAATTCTCGTATGAATTTGCCTTGAGTGTTGCGCGAAGAGCCTTGCTGTAGATATCTTGCAGTCGAGATGCGCGTGGACCGGGGGCCAATGGGATCGGGGCTGGCGGGGGAGGGGAGGGCGAAGCGCCCGATTCCCCTTGTGTTTTCTGTGGTTGCTGTGACATTTTGTTATCAGGGAGTACTGAACTTGTCCTATTTCTGGCTAAATGAGGAGACAGATATACCCTGTCGCATGAATTGTGGGAGAGTGCGTTTAAGTGCGGAGAATTCGTCTTAACGCGACGTGTCAGAGACTAGCTAGCGGCAACGTTCCTATTGGTCAATTGTGTCTACTTTATTCTCAGTCCTTAAACTTCACAACTCAATCAACTTCAACTACTCAGGCTTTCAAGTAATTTGTTTATTGATACATATACTACACATCAGATTTTGATACATTGCAGACTATATTCCTTGCCTCCCTTCAACATCCTTCGCAAAATACGTCGTACTTTCCGCATCATCAGAAACCCTTCTATTCGCTTGACCACCAGTATTCCGTGCTGCTCCTGGTGACAAATGACTACTTTTTCTAGGGAAAGAATGATTCATCTTCATTCCCGCAGTCGCATCATTGGAGGACGACAACGAGGACCGCCGCTGAAAACGAGCACTGAAACGGTCAATGAGATCCATTACCGTTGCCCAGGAGACAGCGATATAAATGATACTGTTCCAAAAACCCTGCAAAGGCAGAACCAAAGCAGATACGAATTGAAGGCCGAAGACTACCTGGTCAGGGTAGAAGAGGCTGTATACGCGGTTTATTGTTGAGGGGACCTGTTGTCAAACAATTTAGTGTCGAATCAGCTGAAATTTAGCGCGGGACTTACCCAGGTAACTATCAGTGCAACGAAGTAAAGCATGGCGTATTTGCAGTACGCAAATGCAGCTGAGCTGATATCTATCCTTGGGGTACGTCGTGATGGTGTTGCTGCTATTTTGACGCTGGTGCTTCCGACCGTCGAAGGCGCCGATGGCGGTAATGGGAATTCATCGCCTCGCCCGATAGTTACGGAGTATGAAGGATATGCGGTTATGTGACTGTTGTCATTGGTATTGCCGTTGGGATCGATATTGTAGTTGCTGCTGCTGCTATTGCTGCCATTGCTGTCGTTGCTGTGGCTAGTATCTCTCACAACCTCGCTAGTGACATGCACGACTTTGGAGGCATGAATCTCAAACAGGTTATTCAGCCTCTCATCCATCATCATACTCGCTTCTTTGTTGAAACTTCGAAGCATGCGTCGTTTCCGGGATATGTCGATACCAACGCGAGTGTAGATGGCGAAGGTGAGCAGAATGACGAACCAGACTGGGCCGTAGAAGACGGCGATTCGCAAGATGTCCCATTCAATAGAAACCCAGCACCATAACTAGTGCCATTAGTTGCACGCTTGTGAGATGAATTTCGGGAATAAAAGGGGAAATCCTACCGTTGCAGAACCATATACAGGACCCTTGGAACTTGAATGGATGAAAAAGTAGATAAACGGCGGAATAAAAGGCAGACCATAGCACAGCACAAGATATTTCCATTCTAAACGTCTTAATTTCACAGCGTCATATTTGTGGAAGAAGGTCAGATAGACATTAAACGCCATTGCCAGTGTCCACAATGCATCAGCCGGCATGAGCCTATCCCACGGATGACACAAATCAACGTCACGTCTCTTAACCAACTCAAGGATATGGAAAGAATATACCACTGAATAAGAAAACCTTGGAACCAACAAAGCGCCACCCCGTGCTCCCTTTGCGCAATCGCCGTCCGCGATATGAACGTTCCGACATTAGTCAAGATATTGGCCCACGAGGCGAAGAACACGACTCTATTGATGGGTTTCCGAAAAGCGCGCGAACTCAGAAATGTGGATATGACAATTGTGGTGCCGACGACAGAGAGGATGGATGTTACTCTTTCAGCGGCTGTGATGGCGGATAATTGTTGGTCGGAGAGCGACATGGTCGTGCGTTGCAACTGGGGAAGATATAAGCTTGTGATGTCAATGATTCCTGAGACTACTGGTTAGGGATTAAAGTGAAGGTTAAAGTGAAGCTCGAAGCAAGCTGAATAATATCTCGAGTCAGCATATATGTGTCAGAGGACTTCCTTCCCCAGGGGCAAATGCATACTAATGAGCCTGAGCTCAGGTCCACGAACGATATTGGTTGATGTCAACTGCCCTAGAGTACGGAAGGTATGTATATTCCGAGGAGCATTACAACCTTCCACAACGGATATTCAATATGGTCTGGATTCCCCGGCCTGTCATGTAACGATGGCGGCCTGTTTATGTAGGTACGAGAATGCCTACATGAGCTCAGACATATCGGACATGAACTACCTTAAACTACCTTTACTATAACAGTGATACAGGAAATAGACCATATTACAACTCTAGAACGACCTTATAGCGAGCACCCATTCGATTAGGTTAATGGACTGGCAAACTGCTTTCAGCAAACATGAATACGTCAATCCCGATTGCACTTCCATGGATTCCGGGGTATACTCACGTCTCACCTGGTACGACACATATACCGCTGATCCTGATATATTCCGATTGGATCATAGATATCAGAAGTTGGGATAGCTTGATCACCCAACCTATATCTCCTAACAAAAAAGGATTTGGCGGTGTTCATCATGTTCTTAGGTAGTGGGATCACCGGTCAATGGGAAGAGGTCAGATTGCGGTGTGCATGTATCATGTACGAACTTCGCAGGAAAAAAAAGGCGTGTGCCGTGTTTGTACCGAATCAGCAGGTAATCATCCCTTATCCATATCGTTTCCGTTAGGTAGTGGTGATATACATAAAATAAGGAAGTTTAGTCTTCTCATTTACTCTAAGAGGGTTGTTGTTTGTGTTTGGTTTGTCTGAGATATTAGGGCTTGTGACACCAGGATAACTTACGTATCGATATCTTGCATTCAACCTAATCGACAAGTTAGGTCAGCCCTTGAACCAAACTTGTCAGATACTACTACCAGTAGCCCGAGGTTGTAGTAGTACTTGTCACGGCGGATGTTCCAAGTCTCACCTTAGCTTCCAGAATGAGTAAGTACCCAAGTTGGTGGATGGGCGATGACTGAGAAACCTGGAATTGTTGGCCTATGTCACCCATCTGCCCTCGAATGTAGAAGGCTCCCTGCTTCTACGTAAATAAGACAAAGGGCAGTTGTAGCAACGCCTTTCGCGTAGCTACTTGAAATCAACTCCTGATTAGGAAAGGAGAATACGTGACATAATAACAGTACCTGTGGCCGACGCACGTACTGCATTTATTACCATTCTGTAGTTATCTACAATCCCAATTAAGCCCAATGAAAACTTGCGGTCTAGAAACTCGAAAAACAAAATAGTAAGATAAATAAAGTGCATTGTATGATCATCCGAACCAAAATTAGGAACCGGACCGATTACCTTCGCCCAAATTGAAATCTGACTGATTCAGTTCCAAGTAGATGTCTCCGATAGCTTTTTGGACAAAGCAATCCGATGGAGCGTTGGTCTCCTTTGGAATATTCACCTCTTATCCAGCGTTCAACTTCAAAGAAGCACTGCCTCGGTAGGTTCCATTTTTTGGATTGAATGATTAGTTCTAGGTAGACAGGTACGCCGTGTGTGACCAAAGCCAAGCAAAGCGTCCCATATCGTCCCGTCTTCATGGCAAATCTCTCAAAGACATGTTTGAACTCAATGTTGTGCAAGGACTGATATGCTGAGCGTGTTGCGTGTTGTAATGGCATACCATCCAGTCATAGACTGCATTGCATGGGTAGATAGGTGGTAACTCTCCTCCCCTTTTCAATGCTTGATTTAGGCTAGAGGATGGAACCATGGCAGGAATGATATCACAACCAAATATCCTTATTCCTATATCAGGCGGGGAGAGTGAATTATAGCAGAAAACGGAGAATGAAACGAAATAATATATGCCCAACTGATTATACCGAAAGATGAAGATCAAAACAAAGTAGAAATGTCTCCGGGTATCACCTTCCTGTCCTTCCTTCCGCTTTTTGTTATATGTTTTATAGCATCTTGAAACTCGTGGTCATTGGTTGCAGACTAATAACCTTGCTGCGCTGTCACCATCCCACCGTAACCCGGTAATTGTGATTGCTGCTGGTGATGCTGCTGTTGATGATGTTGCTGTAGTTGCGCCTGCAACTGAGGCAAATCATTAAACCAGGGATGGCGCAGAGCATCCGCCGCGCTGATTCTCATCTCGGGTCGCAGCTGGAGCATACGGGTAAGTAGATCCAACCCCAACTGATCGATTTGAGGAAGAATCAACCTCAAATCCTGGGTGGCGTAGACATGGAAATTGGGCTTATATTCTGGAAATTGTGAAATACCAGGCCATGATCGTTCAGAGGGGGTGCCCATGAGCCTGAAAATTTTCTGCAGCTGATCCTCATTCGTCGTACCAGGGAAAAGTGGTCGACCAGTATACATCTCTGCCATGATACAACCTGCAGACCAGATATCGATGCTGGTGTTATACGTCCTACTCCCTAGAAGAACGTCTGGTGCACGATACCAGAGCGTAACGACCTCGTTCGAGAATGTGTTGACGGGAATACCAAAGGCGCGTGCAAGACCGAAATCGGCGAGTTTCAGTTGACCCTTTTTATTAATAAGGAGGTTCTGTGGTTTCAAATCACGATGTAATACCCGGTTTTCGTGACAAAAGGCAATGCCTCGCAAGAGTTGGTGCATGAACGATTTGATAGTGACATAGTCGAGTGAACCGTGGTCTCCTTTTGTGTCCATGTATCGTTTTAGGTCTCTATCCATATACTCGAAGACGAGCATGAGTTTGTTTTCTGTGTGGATTACATCGTATAGCGAGACGATGCTCTCGTGTTTTAATTCTTTCATCAGGGAAATTTCGCGAATGGCGGTAGACGGCGTGCCTTCTTCGGAATCTAGATGGATTTCTTTTAGGGCGACCATCTCTCCGGTCTGACGGTTGCGACCTTTGAAAACCTATGCAATACGTGTCAGTCGCCGAGTTATTCGGAGCGTAGATCCCTGGGTGGTCCACTCACAGTGGCATAGGTACCTTCACCTAGCTATGGAACTAATCAGCAAGACATGTAATATAAAAGTCCAGGAAATAAGAATACCTTTTCCAACTGCTGGAACGAGCTCGGCTGCTGTGGTTTGTCCATATTGGATCTGCGTGTAAATGCTAACCGTGTCGGTCTCGATGTTTCAAGCGCTTGTGTCTGCGGTTGGCCGTGCGGGGGATTGTTGTACGTTGTGCCGTGGGTAGACTGAGGGAAGAGAAAAGAACTGGGAGCAACAATCGATGAGAGCAGAGTCGACAGGCTGGAAGTCGATGTTATATGCTTGGGAGAGGTCGAAGTAGAAGCAGAAACAGAGGAAGAGGAAGAAGTAAGATGGTCCATGTTAGTCGGGCAGGTAGTTTCCTGCGATAACTTGAGGCCCGCTTTAGTTTTATCTTCGCTTTGGCGCCGTCCTTGCGGTGCTGCAGCCAATCAGGGCTCAGAATTCGATCATCCTTCTTCAGTCTCAGCAAGGGTCTATTTCTATATATACATAGTATTTATTATTTACTGGAGATGAAACCAAAGACTAGAGAACTATATTATCTAAGTACAGGTAGCCGTGACGCCACTTCCGGCAGCACAGCCTCGCTTTTATGATCACATCGTACATGATTCTGCAGATATCGCTCGTTGAGAAGATTCCCGAATATCTGCGACTCGTTCCGGACGCCACCGACATTGATGATGCCGATAGCCATGCCCCGTTTGTGAGCGCGTTCCACTAGCCTATACGCAGAATAAGTCGCCAGACTCGTGCCCATGATCAAAAGCCGGCCAGCATCATCTATGGCTTCTTCGGCTGCACTCCGCACCGCAGAGCTTGTAGATTCGCCAAACATGATGACAGCCGGCTTCAGTATCCCAGCGGTGGACGACGGCGACCAGGCACCATCAGGCTCTGTCTCGACGATTGCTTTGGTCTGGCCTCCGTCCGGCAGTAAAGGCGGCTTCTCTAAGCAGTGAGGACATGCCGGGTAGCGGAAAGTCAAGTACGGCGCATGAGGAAGGTCCACGTCACCATCAGGGTTAATCTTTAGTCCTCGCTTGCGCTGTTCTTCCGGGTTATTAGTATCCAGAGCACCGGACTCCAACATTTCATTCAAGAAATCGGCCCAGGCTGGGTTCAACCGCGTGAGAGATTGCTGAAAGTCCTCTCGAGGGACGAGATTGTGACAATTTATACAGACAACACCCCGTAAAAACCCGTGCAATTCAATAGTAGACAACTCCGGGTGCGCAACGAGATGAAAAGAGTCCACGTTCTGTGTAATCACACTGCTCACGTAACCCTTTTCCCCTAAATCTGCAACCGCTCTGTGTGTGCTGTTGGGCTTTGACTTCAACAAGCCCGGCCATCCCACATAGCTTCGCGCCCAGTACCGTTTGCGAGCCTCATGACGGGTTATGAATTCGTGGTAGTAAGTAGGACGATAGGATTTGTTCCGAACATACGTCCCATTTTCCCCTCGATAATCAGAGAGACCAGATGCGACCGAGATGCCGGCTCCCGTGAGGATCACTGTCTGAGCATTTTTGCCGACGTCGATGCCCTGTAGGAAGGGCGACGGAGGGGCCGTGAAGAAGTCGCCGATCGCGTCAATTGCACCGGCTACACTACTGGCAGTTTTGGGGAAATTGATGGCAGGCGGGAACGGTTTGGTAAAAGGGATTCTCAACGGAGACATGGATGCATGGCGTCAATGATGACTTGTTGAGTATATATATATAGACAATGTTTGTGAGTTCAGCGTTCAGCTTAGCCTCCTCGCCCAAGCCGGAACTTGCCCTATCCGCTGTGATGTCACCGCCTTGGAGCCTGACGATTCCGGCGACTTTGACTTTAGCTCCCTCAACCAGCTGACTATTATCTACTCAATTTTCTTCCTATTCTTTTTTCTTGATAGACATCGGCTGACATTGAGGAGGTCTCAACGCTCACCATTGCCATTTCGAGAGGAGGAGCCCTAGGACGATACAACGAGCCAAGCACGAGCGGAAAGTCCCCGGGTCGCAGCCGAACTCGGCCGGCTCTCGCATGTTGGAAGAATATTTTCGAGCGTAAGGTTCACAGCGACATGATCTTATAAACACAATCATTCTTGGACTTTCCGACCTTAAACTCGACTCGACTGACTGCAAGAGAAGGTTTCGTACCCTAGCCGCCTGTCCTTAGCTCAATGCCCATTAACCTCGGGGAGCTGCAAACAGTCTAGATCTTGGCGGCCCTTGATGAGTCTCCTGCCGCCGCTGGAACGCGGCGGCCAGCTGCAGCAATGCCACGTACTCTCCAGACTCAGACACAACACTCACGCGACATCGCTTGTACATCGGTGCAGGAAATTATATACCTCTAATTCTAGATCTGTCCGGCACCAGAAAACACAATCCTTTTCGTTAAAACAGTCATCTTCGCCGTCATCGCTATTTGTTTGGTCTCCTGTAGCCGCCAGGGCGGCATTGAAGACATCCTTGACTAACAGACCACCTATGACTGTCCAAACTAGAGGCCACGCAGGCCATCATGGCCACCACCACCACCATCACGACAACGTCTACCTGACCTCCTCGAATAAAAAAGATGCCGGGGTCCGGATCACCCGAATCGGACTATTCGTCAACCTAGCAATGGCAATTGGAAAATTCGTCGGCGGCTACATATTCCATTCACAGGCGTTGATTGCAGATGCATATCATGCATTGACAGATTTGGTGTCTGATTTCATGACCCTGGGGACTGTTGCTTGGTCCCTCAAACCTCCGAGTGAGCGATTCCCGAACGGATATGGAAAGGTGGAGAGTCTGGGAGCTCTAGGTGTGAGCTCGTTGTTACTATGCGGCGGTGTCTTTATGGGATTGGATGCAACACAGGCTCTCCTGTCTCAATTCGTCCCCGAAGCATTCGAGGCACTCGGGCATGCTGGTCTGCTCTTTCATGGTCATTCGCATAGTCACGATCACGGGGCTGAAGTGCTTGGACCTAATATTAATGCTATTTGGTTGGCGGCTGGGTCTATAGTGGCCAAGGAGTGGTTATACCGAGCTAGTAAGTCTCGCCTCGACTACGTTGATCATCAAGTCTAACAAGCAATACGTTTAGCAATGAAAATCGCACAGGAACGAAAATCATCCGTACTCGCCTCCAACGCAGTTCACCACCGCATCGACTCCCTGACGAGCCTTGTCGCTTTGGCCACAATCGGAGGTGCTCACATTTTCACTAATGCAGCATGGCTCGATCCCGTCGGGGGTCTGATAATTTCCCTGATGGTGATCAACGCGGGATGGACAAACACAAAATCTGCTCTGCTAGAGCTTGCTGATACAACGGTCGACGAGGAAATTAAAGAGTCTGTTCAGGCGGCTGCCTTGAAGACACTTGCCCAATCATCTACCAGCACACAAGGAATCGAAATCCGGGATGTCCAAGGTCTCAAATCCGGACAGAATTATCTAGTGGACGTTGAAGTAGGTGTCAAGGGTTCCATGACCGTGCAACAATCTCGCGAGATAGAAGAGATAGTACGAACAGGAATCGGTGCCAAAGTCCGCGGTGTGCGGCGAGTCAAAGTACGATTTGTGCCAGCCGAAATAGAAGGAGTCGATTTCGCCGAGGAGTTTATCCCTGGGGATGTGAGCCCGCGGATGAGTCCAGAACCTGAAAAACACGATCATGACCATGATCATACGCATGAACATCAACACAATGGCTCAGGCCAGTCGGATGTACATAAACGGCGTTGATGGTTTCATGTATCCATTGTCTACAAAAGAGTTCAACAAGACAAGGATACTCGCTGGTCGACTATAATCTTGTACCAATCACTTCGTGTGGTGAAAAGCCCAGACTGTTAGAATTTTGTCTACAGAAAAGACATCATGTTGGATTGGAACAAAAGTAACTGAACGTAATCAGTAGGCGAACTGTCAGCTTCTCTCCGGACACGTACACTATATTGATTCCATATAATTCAACACGTCAATATGCCACCAATTCACAATAGAAATAAAAAGGATTCAGCTGAGCAAGAAGGATGAATTGATATTTCTTTTGATGGAGATGGGTTAATGGGTTCCTTTTTGTGACAGCGTTCATTCTCTATCCTAAGAGGTAACTATCTAGTCGAGCAAAAAATAAGCATGAGGGGAAAAAAAAAAAAGAAAAAGAGCACGCTCAACCACGGGCAGAGATCTCTTTTATATGTGTGCGTACAGCTCTCGCCGCCAGCGCATCTCGAGAACGCTCAAGAGAAGGTCGATCAAATCTATGAGCGCTATCATCTCAAGGAGAGGCCCCGGGAGGTTTTATCGCGTCGCAGGAGCTCGCTTATTTGAAGGGCGGGTAGTGTCACGGTTCTGCCTCAGAGGTTTTACGACATCAAGGGAACGCCCGGAGACCTTCGTTGTATGAGTTTCACGCGCTGGGAATAGCTTCACCGAGGGCTTTGTTAGTGGTTTTGTTACAGGACTTTGTTAGAGATCTTCGTACAGATTTTGTAGGCATGCTCCGTCAGGAATCATGCTCTCGAGCAGGCGCCGCGCAGGCATAAATACGGCCTTACTCCCCTGTAGGATAGTTCTTCTCTTCAGCTCATGTCTTGTTAGTTTTCTATGCCATATGTTTTACCCTATTGACCCCGCTCCGTTACATGATCGATATATCTACATTAATCTGTTTCTAATAGGGCCATTTTAAGTGGAACGGTTGGAGGATATGATTCGACTAATCGGACTATTTTCAAATTTTAGCTACAATGTGCACTCTTGTTTGCACGCTTCGCCCTTCTCACCTGAGCGGCACCATCTGGGCAGTAGAGAATGTGAATCCTGGCTCATATATGGTTTTGCATGCTTTTGTTGTTCCTCTTCTTGCAAGTTCCTCGATGGTATTGAGTTCTCTGTCTCTGTCTATCCATCAGGTTTCAAAGCTGGGTTTTTATAAACATCTTTGGCAGTGTGATTTGTGAGCTATCATGAGGGGTAAACATGGGGCTGAAATCCAGGTGCTCAGATATATGCCCTAAGGTGCCTTTTAGACCTGTAAGATCGAAACAGCCGATCTCTCTGCCTCGTATGAAATCCGGATTATCTGACACATCTCTTAATCAACCAAAGCTTGTCTTCTTCGAAATTGCTCTCTTACAGCTTTGGAGTATAGTATTGGGGACGGCATCTTGCCAATACATACGCAAGGCACTGTTCGCCCTATCACTCCTATCATGGACTTTTTCCTCACCTTACAAGAGAGGAGCAATACGGACATGCAATCCAAGATATTCCCTGTCTTGGCGGAAATCATGACTCTATCCAAAAGTATCCCGTGGTTCCGTTTGGAGAGTACCTCCAGGTACACAACTGTCCCCCAGCACATGAGATGACCCATTGGGTCCTTTCCGATCCGGACGAAGCGTTGCTTATGGTGCAGTCCTGGTTATTCTTCGGTGTGCTTGAAGCTGCCTTGTGGGATTCCTACGGGGGCTCGGCGCACTTTAAGGAGACTCCTGAAGGTAAGGTCATCGACACGAAGCTGTTCAGGGCCCTGAAAACCTCCTGGGAGTTGAGGCTGAGCGGGCTCGGGATGCCAATTGCACAGTGGCAGGCCCTGTGGAATGACACGCGTTTGAAAGCGGAAGCCATTGTGTTTCGACTGGGAGGGCTGGCGAGAGGTGCACTTTTCGACAAAGCGTCTCTTCCAGTAAGCACAGAAACCGCAATCGACCATATTGTTCGGGGTTCGGTGCTTTTGCTGGAGCATCTGATGTCGATCGTGCCCCCCGTGCTGCAGCAAGGGGTGGGACTGCCCATGCTCATGTCCATGCGAACGCCAGGCATGGAAGAGCAGTTGCGAGGTAGATTGCTGAGTCAAGGATGGTGTCCATCCATGTACAACACCTTGGGAAAGATCTCCGGCAGTCTACATTTTGTCGAATATGCTTCCTGTTTCCCCGCCACAAATGGGCCGATTGAGAGACACGAAGCATGTTCGGAGGAGAGATGCGTAGCTTATAACTTAGATGTGGATACTGCGAAGGCCAAGCATCGTCAGCCGCACTGTAAGTGTGCAAGTGTGGCCCCGAATGTCGGATCGAATCGTTGCCGCGATCGGCGGGGATAGTTTTCCGGTGATCGATATGCGGCGTTTACAGTTCGCTGTCATCCCTGGCATTTCCGACTCGGCCAAAGTCCTCTTGAAATATGGTGCGGTGAGCGAATATCGTGAAGGGATGAAATTCGTTGCCATCTCCCACGTCTGGTCCGACGGTCTCATGGGAACCTCTGAGACGGGTCTTCCAGGACGCCAGATTCAGCATCCTGCGAGCCTCGCCGCTGTCTCGGCGGAAAACTATACGGATCCTGTATCCGATCAGACCCCATGGTTCCTCTGGATTGACGCTTTATGTATTCCAGCGGATTCGCGGGTGCGGAAACAAGCCATCAGCAAGATGAAACGGGTATATTCAGAAGCTTCGATGACCATCGTATTGGACGAGGGCCTGTATCACACTCCAGACCATCTGACCGGGTACTCGATTATGTCTTGGCTCATGACCTGTGCTTGGTCGCAGCGCTTGTGGACTTTGCAGGAGGCTATTCTCAAAGAACATCTACATCTTGTTCTCTGCTGGGCTCGCACAGCTTTCTTCGCTTTTCCAAGATGTCCTTGCAGGGACAGACAGACCGATTCATGACCACAGGCTGCATGATTTGGCGGAGTTAGTCGGGCTCTCTGTTGATGAGGTTCGGCGCCTAGATGAGTCCTGCTGCACGCGACCATTCACCAACATCGAAGCGCTCATGCTGCGAGAGTTTCGGAGTCTTCCGTTCCTGACAAACAGGGAATTGCGCATCAGACAGATCGCCCAAATGCTGTCGTTGCGGGATTCCTCCAGACGAGAGGACGAGCTGCTTGCCATCGCTCCCCTTCTCGGAGGAGACGTCTCCAAGCTTATACACATGTCTGGCGAGGAGCGGGTCAAGAACTTCTGGCTGCAGCTTGGCGCTATTCTCAAGGACGTGGTGCTGTTGGAATACCCCAAGTTGTCGACTCCCGGCTTCCGATGCTTTCCACGAACGATGCTGGGTCAGAACCTCCAGATGCCGATGCACTGGGAATACGATGTTCGGATCACCGAGAAGGGTGTCCGCGGTAGGTATTGGATCTATCAATGGTCGACTGACTGCAACCCGACTCGAGTCAACTGTAATGGTACCATCGTCGACCGGGAAGCTCGTCAAGTGATCGAGTTCTGCCTGCACCAGCATGAACCGAGGCGGAACACCGTGCCTATCGACGCAATTTTGCTTCTCGATCAACCGGCTGACTACTCGGTGGTCCGGAATCGGCCGTTTCGGGCCCTAGGTGTGTCTTCACCCGGTTCATTCCACGATGGATGTGAGATTTCCTGTCCAGGGAGGATACTGAGTTGTTCTGCCGCTGCCCCGTTGACAGACTGGGATGTACACCAAGGCGGCATACTCGCCGCTGGAAGAATCGCTGAAATTATTATGGGGACATTTCAAGCTGACTCAGTAATTTAGACCGGAAGATAGATACGACAGACAAAGGGAGGTCAAGATGATGGTTCATCAGGTATGACCTCTGTGTTTCTCGGAGCTGATCTCACCCCTTCAAGCAGAAGCGGTGGAGGACGGACATTCTCAGGAAACGTAGCCTTCCGTGCCAATATGATCTGTAGCATCTTGGCTTCTTCATTTCTGCTTTATCACGGAGGGCCTTTCAGCTAAGCTAGCTTAACGTCCCTTAGCCTAGCTTAGCTGAATGAATCAGTCAATCATAAGGATTATTTGGGGGGAACGCCTCTGATTGGCCATCCTCGATATCGACTCAGCACATATTTAGATGAAAGCTCTTATAAGTAATTATGTGCTTGTTTAATGTAACCCCTGATGGTGTAGTTGGTTTATCACGTCTGACTGTAATGGTAATGCATAATATATTATATATTACGCATGATTGTTTAATATCAGAAGGTCGCTGGCTCGATTCCGGCTCGGGGGACTTAACTAATTTTTTTGTTCTGCTGTATCCGGTGCCTAGTCCTATGAAGCTCCTGGTATATATACAGTTATTTTGACATCCTTTCCATGAATCTTGATCCCAGAGCTTTCGTACCTGGCCGAGTATCGTCGCATCCTTCTTTCTTTCTTGAGACCGTTCCAAAGCGTTGACCTGATGTACAGTAGGGCGGCTGGGGACGGTTAG
Source organism: Talaromyces stipitatus ATCC 10500 (assembly GCF_000003125.1). Taxonomy (NCBI): domain Eukaryota; kingdom Fungi; phylum Ascomycota; class Eurotiomycetes; order Eurotiales; family Trichocomaceae; genus Talaromyces; species Talaromyces stipitatus. The sequence goes on along the minus strand of NW_002990117.1, from coordinate 3,375,663 downwards.
CTGACGTAACAATCAATCTCGTTTCGTCGATAGCCCTAACCCTGACCATATTGTATATTTCCTTCGCTGTGTGGGTAAGGCGCTGCGACAGGTAGTTATAATACTGCTCACCTTTCGTTGTCTCCGGTTTCTAGAAATTTGATAGAGTCATTAATAAACGAATTCCCCTATCTTGAGCTTGGGTAGGACCGGTATTTGCAGGCTCGGTAAGTGAGGGAAGCGTGTAGTCGGAGAGTTTAGCTAATTTGAACAGCACTTGGTACTGTTGGGCAGGAAAATCGATAGAAGCCGAGAGTAATAGGCATGTCATTTTCATTATTTCATTAGTCTCTAGCATATTCATGGCATCTCTGATCTCCCGTGATGTGATGGTACTGCGGGCATAGGGTACTATATCATTGCGAGTGCAATCCCCACCTGACGTGTATTCTCACGAACAAGACAATGGGAGTAACAAAGGCATCATAACTATTTTGGTGCTTCGGTAGATACCTGATATTCTGTATCATTGACTATATTTCACTTGATGTGCGAGGTCTCACTCCTTACATGGGTGAGTTCGAACCACATATGAGCCGAAGCCGTAGTGCTAGGAGGGTCCGTCTCTTTTAAGGAACGACGAAGCGAGAATTAAGACAATGAAAGGAGACGGGAATAGACTCGAATATCTGAGATAGTCAATCATGTGCAATGTTAGATACAAATGTCGAGAAACGTGTTGTCTTGGAGAGTGGAGAGAAGTTACACCAGGCTGGGATGTCAAGCGCTGTCGTGATTATGATCAGATACGACGCTGCACGCAGAAGTGGAGAGCTTTCGATGGAAAGCTCTCTAGTCAGAAGACGGAGATCCATGATCCAAATAGGGTTATCGTTTATAAACATTTATTGGTTTCACTGTGTTTAGGCAGACATCGCTTATTGCAATTCAGGAGTAGAGAGATCAAGACAGCTTTGGCGATGTTTCTGGTAGTCGAAACATGTAGCAAAACCGATAATTTCCGTACCCTTTGTCATCGCTGTCAGCCTTTGGCACCCAGTTCCTGAGATCAACATCAGGATATTGTACGGTCCTAAAACTGTTTCTTGTAAAACACGGATCTGTGAATTGCCAGATCCCGTTAGTGCCTCCCGTTCAGGCCTAGTCTCCCCGTACGCCGTATCGTCATCACCGCCCGCATCTTAATGAACCATCCTCCCCGGAAGAGGCGGATAGGACTTATCTCCTTCGAAACTCTATAATCAGTCGTATGAACCCGGATCAGAAGGAAGATATTGTAAGAAGGGAGAACCGACCGTTGGCGATGGCGGACGCGATGGAGGGGGAGCCGGTGACAATAACGCGCTCTGGACGCGTTATAACTAAACTATGTCACATGTGTCATGTCCATTCCGATTAGGACTAGCGCAGGCAGAACACCATTATCTATGAGAACCTGGGACAAACGTTCACGTCTTTTTGGTCTCCTTCTGAAACTGACAAGCTTCCTAGCAAAACCTGCTTTTTTGGCGCGGGTCTTTTTTTCATTTCACTAATACATCCCTTGTCCATTACAGCCGACTTGATACGTTCGCCGTGTGGCCCGGCATTGTCACAGCTGCCCTATCTGACTTCCAGAACCAGCTTTTAGGCAGTCCTCGTCTAGGACTGGACCAAATACCGGAATTGTCTGATATAATCTCCATCAGCGCCTCAAATATGGACGTCGAGATTTGTCTCAAGTTCTCAGACAACCGGGAGGTTTCTCTAAACGTCTGCTTCTTCGTTCTTGCGCATTGTATTGGCCTAAGTATTGACTCCTCTGGACAGGTCCAAGACAGTTTAACAGGAGCACAGCTTGTTGAACGAATCAAAAGCGAAACCGGAGGCCAAAAAATAATTCTCACCTGCATGGGAGCTCGGCTACCCTTCGACAAGACCCTTAGAGACTTAGATGTGCGGCCTGGATATGTCTTCAAGGTTGACATGGATTCGGCACACCAAGTTATAGAGATCCGACAGAAAGCTGCGACAATTCCAAAGACTGCCAAATTCAACCGTGGCTATATCATTGAACAGATCTGTCGCTTGGCAGAAAGCCAGATAGCGACGCCACTTGATTTGGCTAAGTTTCTATTGGGAGACTCCAACAAGGTCTACCGAGTTGCTGGCGAAGCTGGCAAGGATGAAATCCTGAGCATATTCAATCTTGAAGAAGCTGCGATACCTCTACGTCTTACAGATGACACTTTACACCATTCCACCCCCGATGATATATTGAAAAATTTCAGAGCCTTAGAAGACGCTGGATACGACCGGAACAATGAACAGTACTGCAGATTGCGAGCAGAGTTTGTCATGATACCTGCATTGGTTCAGGCACGGCGTAATGCAAACGTCCCTTTGCGGTCATCTACCAGAGGCGCTCCCAAGAAAAAACATGCTATCTCCATGACACCGACGACACAGATGAGACGTGATACTGATGCTGAGGCCCCTCGACGAGATCTCAAAATGTTTCATGAATATGATTTGCGAGCCGAGATCAATCACCCAGTCTCTGGCATTCCTCATGTGTTCACTGGTCGCGCCGACTGGGCAGCGGGGCACTCGGGCCGTGGATTTTCAGACTCCGTTTTGGTTTGTGTCGAGGCAAAGAAGAAAGAAACATTTGGGAATGCTGAGCTTCAGTTGACTGCGTATTTGGCAATCTGCTATCATGAAAGGAAAAAAGCTAACAAATCTGTCCCATCTGTGCAAGGCTTTAGCACTGATGGCCAACGCTATACTTTCCAGCTTTTGACCTCAGACGGCACGCTATACTCTAGCAAAACCTATGATACTGTGGATGAGAAGGATCTTGAGATTGTGTATAATTTCATAGTCCATCAAGTGCAAACTGCAATTAATTTGTCTCCAACAAGCACACCAGTCAAAGGATCACGCACAGAAAAGGAAGAGGCGGCTAAGACTTATGCACAAGACACATTTTGGGGAATATTTGAGCCACCTCCATACTGCTCAGACGGCGAAGAAGAAGAACGGCCAGAATTAGATCTTGATACCTTTGCATTGCGAGAACGAGGCATGCTGAAGTGAACTTTGTCTCCTTATCTCACTTTACAGATTTGTATCATCGAAAATGATTGAGAAATTACCCGGATCAGGGACCCAATAAAAGTGTGCTATCAGAGAACGTGCTTAAGAACTGTTAAAATGATGCCCGTGTCTTCTTTGAAAGTTAGTTTTATGAGCTTAGACCTCTGTGAAAAGAACATGGAGCAGCCTGCAAAATTCTATCCTAGGGAATAGTGATATGTGGAACGAGTTCTGCACGTTGTTCTGGTTTCAGGGCTTACAAGGTTATTCCCAACCCCTGAAGCTACTCTCAAGGACGTACTGGATGAAACCATTATTTGGGCCTGAGGTATGTGAGGCAATCACTGCCGACCACTGTAAGGAGAAGGAAACTGAAGGAAGAGAATCGCATAACAGAATGCATGTCAATAATTCTTATATATCTTAAAAGCCTCCTCTTAGATCGCGGCCACGCAATTTTTCCGGACGGCGCAGAATGAAGGGGCGAATTTCATTTTCCTGCTCTTTAAAGATGGACCATTCGAGCGGACGATCCCTTGGCCATGGTGGCGGCTGCCGACAATGTAACAGCGCTGGCAAGAGACCGGAAATGCGCACGATGAGATCCAGGATAGATATTCGGAGTCGTCGTGGGGCATAAGACTATTACCTCAGGCCCATTGGTAGCTGGGGATTGTGGGTTCAGGTTCGTAGCTCAGAGCCTAGTGCTATATATAGTCTTATACCACGGACTCTAGAGTGATGGTGCTCAATCAAATTATACTAGTAGCTAATTGACGACAAACTAAGCATGGAGACCGGAAGAAGGCCGGGATCCAGCTGGGGATTGGAGCCATATAAGTAGACACCACACATGATTCCTGTAAGGAATACACCAGACATGTCCCTTCCATAGTAAGTGCTAGATACAGAGATCAAACACCGCTCGGAGAGTATCGACGTGACGCGCAGTTTCATATCACAAAGCCTGCAGCGATCCCGGGAATAAAGTCCTAAGGCAAGCGCCGAACTAGAGCTGAACCAGAGCCGTCACAAATATATATTGCAAGTCATAGTCTTCTTATAGTCTATTAATGTCCATTAGTACATCCCTTCTGCCTCCTTCAGCTTGCTTTAATAAATATAGAGATTTCACACTGACGGGCTGGGCAACGGGATGGTTGGCCTGAGGATCCGGTTAGAGCTAGGGTTTCGGCATGAGGGTTGATTGCCGTATTGGGAATCCGACGGAGGGTTAACATCGATTTATAATTTCTATTCCTGATCTGGCTTAACTCATCTTAAGTTCCAACAATAATACGAAGCACGTGATGAGACGTTAATATCGGAACTTGCTGTGCACTAGCACACAAACTCAGTTAAGCTCAATACTCAAAGATGTCTTTATGGTGGGAAATATTGATATTGACCTAATTCTGCGCACTCTATTCTATCTACATCTTGACGGGATTGTTGGACACTATTTATGCTTGAGAATCCCATCTAGAAGATATCGAGACAATCTCAAATAGAAGATTCTCGATATAGAACTGTAAAACTGATTCGTAGGCTCAATCTTGTGTCTTCAATTCTCGAATTTTCCTTGTATCAACATTGTAGGCTTTCCTTGATTAGGTTTAGCTTACATAATCCTCGACAGTTAAAGCGGCGGCTTCTGGGAGTGACGGGTGGAAATGACGCCGTAAGAGGCCTCAGTAGCGGTTATTTTCAGAGTCGATTTCACAGGTCCTCATATTCTAAGTGTAAATAGGATAACTATACGGAGAGGTCTGAAGGAAGATAGGTAAGCTTGCCTCATCTGCCAAGAGGTTCCCGTACTGGACCAACGCATTTCCCATCCCTCTTCGTTGAAAAGACGGTTTTGTAAAAAGTGCCTTGTAGGTCATGTGGCGCCGCGCGCGTCCAGTGATTCTGCCGTTTATCAGTAACTTGTTGGACGTGGACTGACAATCATAATGAAAAGTCAAAGCCGCTACTTTGCAGGGTCTTTTTCTCCGCCTCCAGCTGGGCTTGCTCTTTGTCACGTTGTCGGATTTCATCATCTGTTGGTGTGTTCCATGAGGCCCAGGCGGCGATCTGGCCGGTTTCTTTATCGACTGCTTTGATGTGTTGCCATGTCGGAGTGCCCACTTGACCTTCTAGCATCTGTAACTCGCTTTCCGAACTCACTTGGCTCGTCAAGTATAGGCTGAAGCAATTACCAGGAAGACAAGCTACGACATGGATGTGGGAGAGCCGCGGAAATGTCCTCACGCTCGGCAGAGAGAAGTTCATGGTAGGTTGAGCCATAATGGGTTGAGCCTGAGGCAGAATTGAGACTGTAGTGATGTCTGAATACGAGGATTCGGTAGTAGGACAGGATGTGCCCGAGTGGTGAATTGAAATAGGCACCACTCGATATGCATTAGGGCTTTTATTCTCTTCCTGGACACATTAATATAAGCTTCAGATTCTAAATATGCAACTTCTACTAACCTACCTTTATACCATGCTCAATGTAACCAGAACGCTATATCAACGATTCTCTACCTTCCAATACATCCTTAATGCATACGTTTTACGCCTCACCACACAAGTTCTCAGCAATGATCAGCCGGCCAGTCACTTATTGACCGAAATATCAATTCTCCTTACAGGGATGTACATGGTTGGTGTATTTCATTATTCAATAGTGAATGCATAGTGGAGCGCTGTATCACACACATTGCATGGATGTTGTCTATTGCTGTAGCACAGACTGACCTTAGGACAGCTCAAGTGAGTTGGATAGTTATGCAGTAGTCTCCTCTTCTATCCTCCATTACAACCTACGCAGTTGCCGAATAATTACCGTACAAATCAACTTGTTAATATGGTTTACATTGTTGTAAGGCTCTAACAATACCCACCAACATCCAAAGACAATGACTAGATCCAGTATGCCCGAGTCCGTGGTGTGCAAAAGACTGTATCCGATAGTAAAGTGAAGGGTCCCTTCATTTGGCATGATAACCCTTGATGATTCTTGAATCTGCTGACATCTCGTCTATTCTTCTAAATACAGAGAAAAACTATCTAGGTTATTATTTACTTCCGTCCTTCTTGCTGCAGAATTTGCTGTTCCATCCGCTCGAACCCTCCCACGGCGACACCGTATTTCTTGAAGACGTCCGGCTGATAGCCATCCGCGATCTTCTCAACAAACTCCTCTTCACGCCACCGCTTTCCAATCAAATCCTCAAAAGTCTGGCCCGGTTGCCGTTCGATTGCCCAAACAGCCTTGTACGCTGCACCAAGCGCGCATGCATTCTCCCCCACGTCGAGCTTGTAAACACCGTCATGGCCACCCAAGATCTCTCCCGCAATCTTAGCGATTGCAGTGTTTTTCGATCCTCCTCCAACAAGGTAAACTCGCTTTGGCTGTGGTGGGAGACCCTCGGCGGGAGCGGTAGTAAGTCCTCGCGAACGAAGTCGCAGCGATAAGAATTGGCTTTCTACAATGGCACGGGCCTCGTCCAACGGTATATCCCAACCGGATGTTGTTTCTTCAAGACTCTTGTCTTGTGGGTTGTAATTGAATCTCCACTGGCCAGACGGCAGATTGGGTATGATTTCTGGTCGTGGGAAGAAAAGACCCATCTTCATGGTATCAGAGGCGCTCTTTTGGCCCATAGCCGGAGTCTCCAGTGCGGCCTTGTCGAAATTCGCCCATGGATTTTTACCTGCAGTGTTCCCACCCACTTGCTTATTAATTGCGTCCCGGACTTGTTCTCTCGCCAATCCGCCGTTCTTGTAACATAACATGAACATGTGTAATCCCGGTGTTGTAGGATGGTTGAAGAAATGAGTTGCGGAATCCGGTTTATACATGGGCGTAGACATCAAAAACGTAGTCGAAGTACCCAACGAAACCATTGCATCGGATGGATTCAGCGGTAGTGCAAGGATAGTCGACGGGTTATCGCCCGTTGAAGGCATGATTATGCAGTCAGGGTTGAACGAATACCTCTCAACAAAGTACTCGTGAATCTTACCCAGATGAAGCCCGCCATCTTCGGGCACATCTCCAAGCTTTTGCTTCAAGTCATCAACTCCGAACTGCCCTGCGCACAGTTTGAGCAGGCGATCGTCCCATGATCCTGCCGTGATATTCCATAGATTCATTCCACAGACGTCTGATATATCAAAGGGGGCGATTCTTCCTAAGAAGAGTGACGCTAGAAAAGAAGATACAAGCGAAATCCTTGATGTCTTTTTGTATTGTTCTGGGTACTTTCGATGGAAGCGCAGAATCTGAGGGCCGGTGAATCGCTGTAAATCGAAACCATCAGCTCTCAACTTCTTTCAACTCCAAGACGTACGAGGTAGAACTTACATGATGCGCCTTACTCCCCGTCACATGGGCAAGTTCCTCCGGTCCACCCAGATACGCATCAAACTCATCACATTCCTTCTGGGTACTCGCATCCTGCCAATTGGGACTATACGGATGGGAAAACGCATCTGCAAGTTGCTCCTCCAATGACTTCTCAGATCTCAAACTCTGCAACAACTTCTCCGCATCTTTACTCCAATAAACACTCCCATGCTGTTGTCCCGCACCACTAATTCCTCTTATCCGACCAAAATCCAACCCTTGATCTTTCAGGGTCTTCAGAACAGAATCCAATGCTTGCAGCCACATGGCTACGGGCGCAAAGACTTCATGTTCAGCTTCGTTTGTCATGACGCCCTTTTTGATATCGAAGCCGTGGGAATGGGCGTCAAAGTCGAATTTGGCTTCATATTCGACTTTGAGGTCGGAGGAGACCACGAGGCCTTTGAGTTGTTGGGTCGAGAGGTCGAAGCCGATATACAACGGCCCGGGTGCCATGTTGACGGTATGTATGTCTGCAAAGTTGTTTGGGGAAAGGAATGTCGCCGAATAAAATTGGTGGTCTGTGGAGGGGTAAGCTCAAATATATTCCAGCTAAAATAGTACGACAGACCAATGAGGCAAGTATTCCGCAGGAACTTTAAGCTGTGCAATGGATATATCAGATGGTCCCGGCTAAATAGGATTCACAAACACGGTCATGCAGCCGTGCAATTCCATAGAAGTGAATCCGGGGAAGATACAAGGGAGAGATGGAGTATATAATTTATTCTGTAGCAATTGCATGGTGATGATGTCACCCCACACTATCCCCGGACAGTAAGGCAATAAGGCACTAAGGCATCTAGATATCAATCTGTGCATTCCAGCGTATTGCAGAATTCACTTGAGCAAACTTGTCAATGTTTTGATATGAAATTAGATGATCTCGACTTCTTTTGGTACATGAATTGGGCAAGATGCCCACACCCGCTCGGATAAATCAATCACTCAATTTAACCGGGCAGTGGGCCTAATACAGTATGTCCCACATCTATAACAGCGCTTCATTTTCTGTTGGGTGTTGACAGTCCCATTGGATCATACGAATAGGACATTCCGTGTGTAGATTCACATCTACCACTTTCAAGTTTCCACAATGGTTCGAGGGCCGAGGCTTTCTTTGTCTAAGGATGGGAGGGGAGCATTGGATACCTGGAAAGGAAGATGGTATTTACCTAGATGGCATTTGTATATGCATTGCTTGGATGCATCCACACCACCCAGCTGGACGTTACACGTAGGAGGAACCTAGCTGGTGGTTATCACTCCCTCAAATACCCTACCTAGCGTTTATAGTTATTATTAGACATTATAGTTACCTAGACTTTTGAAAGGACTCTCAAATAGATCAAAAAAAAAGAAAAAGAAATTATCCCCCGAGCCGGAGTCGAGCCAGCGACCTTCTGATATACAACAATCATGCATAATATATAAATATATCATACACTACCATTACAGTCAGACGTGATAAACCAACTACACCATCAGGGGCTTCGTTATGTAGTACGCCTACAATGAAATTATGAACCAACTACCATATCCGGAGTGTAGGAGATTGGTTAGGAAACATACCACGCTAAAATGAAATTTTACCGAACCCTTACACAACCCCTACACACACAATTTCTTAGCGTATTTGTTCAATTACAGTTTCACTCCTTGTTTAATAATCTATACAGCACCAATATGAGGGTATATCGCATATCCAATGAGGGTCCAGGCTACGGGGTTCAATATATCAGTTCTAGAGCCTGATTACTCCGGTAGCCACGGGTGTACATACATGTAAGCTCGCAGAAACTACATATGTACGAGCTCTCTAATAAAACCCCCGAACAGCTCCCGAATGAGCACGTCTGTGCTTGAGAGGGCTAAGTTAGTTGAGAAGCCCCCTGAACAAGCCCCTAAGCAAGTAAGTCCAATGTTATGCTATTGTAGCTTGCTCGTTGACTTGTTTTGGGGCTCGCTCGAGGGCTTACCAACCAGCTTGGCCCCCTAGAGCACATACGCGGGCTTATACGTGGGCTAGATTACTCCTGGGCTTGCCTGGAGGGCTAGTTCGCTAAGTTATCTAGCCGCATAGTAAGTGACCCTCTATAGTAAGAGACAGCTAGGTAACAGGATCACGTAGAGTATAAGGCAAGAGTAGAGGATGCGTAAGATCTTATTGGCTAAAATGCAAATCTTTGTAGGTGTTAAAAACTATTTTTGCTTCATCATGGACGCTAATAATTTCCTAGCGAAAGTGATATTACAGCGCTTTCCCAATGTAGGCTTAGCGGGAGGTAAACCGCGGTAGATTTATCAAGCCCTTTTAGAAAAAAACAGTGTGGGATTCCCTAGCTGAGATAAATGACAACCTTACCTTTGAACTAACAGACAAGCAGGACAGTATCTTCTCTGGAATCATTCTATCACACTTTACTCCCTGTAATTCTCTGATAACCCAGTCAAACCGAAACTTCATTTGCTGTTTTCACACCCGCCTTTTGTCGTCCGGTACCGCCTGGAGAATGGCGGCATAAAATTCACCTCCGCCAACTGACATGATTCCCTTCCGTCGATTCTCTGCGTATCTCCCGTTAACCCAAGAAACGATTCCTAGAGAGTCTCCTTGACTCGCCGAGGCAGCCTGCCTGTTCTACAATGGAAGATCAGGTAATCAATCTGATGACGCATTCTACCCCGCCCCCTCCAATGCATTCCGTAAACTAATACAATATATTGTTCATAATAATAGGTAGTGAGCGCCATCGAGATCGCCTCGAATCCGTCGGCAGACCAGACCGTCAAAAAGCAAGCCTTTGAATACCTAAACCAGCTTCGTGCCGACCCCTCGGGATGGCAGGTCTGCCTCGCTATTTTCACACGAACGCCACGCCATTCGGAGTTGGCTCGTCACGTTGCGCTCGAGATTGTCAATAGTGCTGCCCAGGCCGACCTGATTGAGTTCCAGGGCTTGCAGTACATTAAAGATGGTTTGATGGGGTATTTACGGCAGGTCTACGGAAGTGAAGGAGCAGTCCCGGATGGCGCTGCTATTCAGAACAAGATTGCTCAAACTGTGACATATCTATTCTCAGCACTGTACGGCGCTGGATGGGAAACATTCTTTGACGATCTTCTGAGCTTGACGACCACAGACCCGTCCACGAATCTCCGTAACAACCCCCTCGGCGTCATTTTCTACCTTCGAGTCGTCTATTCAGTGCATGATGAGATCGGCGATGTCCTAGTGCCCCGGTCGCGTGATGAGCAGGAAAAGGCAAATACACTGAAGGATCTTATCCGTCAACGAGATATTCAAAAGATTGCTGGCTCTTGGCAAGAGATTTTGTCCCAATGGCAGGAGGGCAATGATCAGATTGTGGAAATGTCGCTCAAGGCCATTGGGACCTGGGTCAGCTGGATTGATATCGGACTTGTAGTCAACCAGACAATGCTCGATCTCCTTTTCCGACAACTATCCCGTGCACAAAAATCTGAGTTGCGAGATGGCGAGGAAAAAGTTCGTGATGCTGCTATTGATGTCTTTACCGAGATCGTGGCCAAGAAGATGAAACCCGAGGACAAGATTGATATGATTGTATTTTTGAATCTGGACAGCATTGTGACCCAGCTTTCCAACAGCCCACCATTGAATGAGAATCGCTTCACCTCCAAATACGATACAGACCTTGCCGAAACCGTTGCCAAACTCGTCAATATAACCGTCATTGATATTGTCCGTGCTTTGGATAATGACGCGGTTGCTGTTGCAACAAAGGAAAAAGCAAACAATCTACTGCAGTCATTCTTAACCCATGTTCTCAGGTTCTTTTCTGATGATTATGACGAGATTTGCTCTACAATCATTCCGTGCGTCACGGAATTGCTATCTTATTCCCGTAAAGTATCCAAGTCGAATCCCGATATTCAGAGCCAACATGCACCCATGATATTACCCATTCTTAAAGCCATCATTGCGAAAATGCGATACGACGAAACGTCATCTTGGGGCGACGAAGATGACCAGACCGAAGAAGCCGAGTTCCAGGAACTTCGCAAGCGTCTGAACAATCTCCAGCAAATAGTTGCCGCGGCAAACGAACCTCTTTATATAGATGCTTTGTCGGAGGTCGTGGGAACGACGTTCCAAAATCTTCGCCAGTCGGGCGGTCAAATGGATTGGCGCGATCTTGATTTAGCTCTCCACGAGATGTTCTTGTTTGGCGAACTCGCCGTCAAGTCTGGCGGACTCTATACCAAGAATAAAGCCAACAATGTTGCCTCTGAAAGACTTGCCGAGATGATGAACAGGATGGTAGAATCTGGTAGGTCTGTTCCTTTAAAGAGTATGTTCTGTGCTAAACCTGTAAATAGATATCAGGTCATTCACTCATCCCGCGATTCAGCTGCAATTCATGGAGATTTGTGTTCGTTACAGCAGCTTCTTCGAGCGCCACACTCAAGTTATCCCTGGCGTGCTGGAGAACTTCCTTCAGTTTGCACATCATCCGATGGAAAGGGTGAGAACGCGCTCCTGGTATCTTTTCTACCGCTTAGTCAAGGCTCTGAAAATACATATTGGCAATGTTGTGCAAACGGTCATCGAGGCCATTGCAGATCTGCTGGTTATTCGAGCCGAGCCACCTTCTGAAGCCGATGACGGTGATGACATGTCTTCAGATGAAAGCTCCGCAGACGCCATCTTTACCAGTCAGCTTTACCTTTTTGAAGCTGTTGGCATCTTGTGTTCTATACCTCTGGTTCCGGTTGATAAACAAGTGGTATATGTACAGTCTGTGATGAACCCTGTTTTCATTGACATGGAGAACAATTTGGCCTTGGCCAAGTCTAACGATGAGCGTGCATTACTGCAAATACACCATGACATTATGGCTCTGGGTACTCTTGCACGTGGTTTCTCGGACTGGACTCCAGGTTCTCAAATGACCAACTCCGCTGCTAAGGTTTCCCCTGAGGTCTCCGATGTGTTTGGCCAGGTGGCTGAGGCGACATTGATTGCTCTTGAGTCGCTCAAAGGATCCTTCGAAGTGAGGACTGCAGCACGGTTCACATTTTCGCGCGTGATAGGAATTGTTGGGTTGAGACTACTTCCACAGTTGCCTAGATGGATTGAAGGATTACTGACGGAGACTTCTTCCAAAGATGAAATGGCGCTCTTCCTACGATTGCTGGACCAGATAATCTATGGTTTCAAGTCAGAGATATACGGAATCCTTGATACCCTTCTCACCCCCTTTCTACAGCGCGTTTTTGCTGCTATCTCCGAGACCACTGCAGGAACAGACGATGAAATTCAAATGGCAGAATTGAAGCGAGAGTATCTCAGCTTCTTGTTGGCCTTGTTGAATAATGACCTCGGCTCTGTTCTCATTAGCCAAGGTGTGTAATCAATTCGCTACAATAACATATAATGGATATGCTAATGGATATAGCCAATCAACCAATGTTCGAATCGGTCATTACCACCATTGAGCACTTCGTCAAAGACGTCGAGGACCCGACGACGGCAAAAATGGCGTTCTCGGTTTTGATAAGCATGGCCAACGCTTGGGGCGTATCTGAATCAGCAAATGCATCTCAGAATGCCATACCTGGATTCAACCAATTCATGTTCACCCGATTCTCCCCGTTGTCATGGGCACTACCAAGCTCTTCGGGCTTTAACCCCAAAGACGGCCAAACAAGAAATGTACTGCAAGAAGCAGGAGGATTACAGCAATCAATTTATTCTAAGGCTGGCACGGAGTATGTTGATTATCTTCGCGGCCAAGAACTTCCTGGAATGGGCATGGGACCGGATTTGGTGGGAGAGTATTTGAATGCTTTGACCTCACTAGACGTTAAAGGATTCCGGAACTTCTTCCTGGTAAGTTCTCCTATTTGATACTTGAATGTTTCGGTGCTAACGTACAAGCAGTCATTCATCCAGCGCCTTAGCTCCTAAACCGGATCCTAATCTCACCGGACCGTACTCCTTGTTCTGTTGATGCGAGAGTGAAAAAAGCATCCTGCGCCACTTAGATTCCCCTGTTATTGTTTTCATTGGTACATATTCTGTCATGTGCATTGCATGGCGCTTACGCCCTCAACACATTCTTCCTTTTTCAAGAAACAAAATATCAACACAAAATATATTTTCTTTACGATATAACTGATGAATAATACTACGATGCGGCGAGGAATGAGAATACGAGATATAAACGGTCAAAGCTACGGCATGTCTTTGGTTAGGTGACTTATGAGTTGAATCAGGACTCGAGTGTGACTTTGTCAGCGTCTACCCTGTTGTTTCCAAGGTTAACTATCACATTAACGAATGAAGACCTCGGGGATGTTCAGGAGTGAATTCAATATTTGATCAAGTATATTAGGCAATCGCTCTACGTATTCATCTTTTATAAGACCACGTTAGTTGTATCAAGGACATTATATTCGAGACTCCTTATTTTTGCCTGCTTCTAAAGTACGATTTCTGCTACGGGGATAAACCTAGTTAGAGATCATCATCTTCCGCTGAGAAATCCGAACAAAAGAACGGAAGGGGAGAACGCACTACTCAAACAAATACTTGGCCGCATGCTCAACATGATCATCGGAAAATGTAGCCATAGTATAATAACTATGATCATAATCCGCTTGATAGCGAATATTCACGCCCGTCACGCCGGCTTCTGAGGCGGCTTTGGCGAAGTTTTCGGGGAGGAGTTGGCCTTGTTGGTAAAAGTTGTCGCCGGTTCCCTAGTCACAAAAGGAATCAGTCAAGGCCTTTAGGTTCAAAGTAATAATGGGAGGGACGTACGACATCAATTAAGACATTTAATGGTCCCTTCCATTTCTTGACCAGTTCCGTAGCATCATGTTCCTTCCATTTCTCCTGATTGTCTTCGCCAAAGTAGCCCTTGAACGCCTTCTGGCCCCAGGGACAATTGATGGGGTTCGAGATTGGCGCAAATGCACTGACAGATTTGTATTTTCCTGGGTTTCGAAGAAACTATTTCATCCTAATCAGAATATATACTCTCCGATTCTGCGGGGAAGTGGAACGTACGAGCGTAAGAGCACCATGGCCACCCATACTATGACCCGTAATACTAACTCGACTGGCATCAATCTGATCCTTGAACGACTCAAACACGGTCTTGGGTAATTCCTCGGTTATGTAGCTGTACATATTGTACCCTTTATCGTAAGGGGGCTTTGTGGCATCGACATAGAATCCGGCGCCGGTGCCGAAGTCGTATGCATCATCCTCACCTGCGATATTCAAACCTCCTGTACCCATGTTAGAAATATCCTGATTGAACCCGAAACAAAAGCTGAGGGAAGTGACGTACGAGGACTGGTATCAGGATACAACACAGCAATCCCCTTTTTACTCGCTCCATGCTGAAAGAAGCCCTTTTCCGAACAATTGTCTGCCGTACATGTCAAACCGGACAGATAGATGAGCAATGGCACCTTTTTATTAGCGAAAGCTTGTGGAGGTAGATAAAGGTTGAAATTCATTTCGCAGTTGGTGGTTTTGGCAGTGTGGCTTAGTTTGAGGAGTTTGCCGCCGAAGGAGGCGATTGTTGCTTTCGTTGTTACTGACATGATTGTTTGTTTCTGTCTTTGCTGTGTTGGAATGATTTTAAATGAGGTTTTGCGATACGGAAGAGAGGAGAAAGCGCATTTATTCAAGATGGACGTCCGTGAGGGGCAACACTGCCCTATGACGGAGCTCTTTTCTTTCGCTGTGAGGGGAGAGTGGGGAGGAGTGGGGAGATTGTTATCGCCATTTTACCCTAATTGAGTAAATTTCTCCCTGCCTATCTCAGCTTCTGTAGTTTAAGTGTTTTGTAGATTATAGATAGATGAATGAATTCATGTCATTACTCTCTCAATACGAACCAAAAAACGACAAACTCCGGCAATGCGCTGACCAACCGCTTAAACCTTCAAAACCATCAACGCCATCAAATGCTCACTTGCTGAGGTATACAGGAATGCCATAAATCACAGGCGCTGCTCCATTCAAATACTTCAACAGACAAGAGTTGCGCGATCGTGAAACTGCTTCATCAAGCCCATTGGATAGTCCATAATTCATCTCAGCGTTCATCGCTTCCCTCCCTTTCGATGTCTCCTTGCCCTGTACTGCTTTGCCCTTGAAATCGGTGCCATCTTCACCCCCTGGTAATAAACCCCATTGCTCAAACGTACTTTTGGCGAATCGGTCAATATCCTTATCTGTCACATCCCATAGCGTAGCAACAAGAGCGGGCGATCCAGCTTGCATGTAATTCATCGGTGTACCGTATGGTTCCAACTCGCCGGCTTCTGTCAGGCATCCACTGCTACAGCCCATGAGAAAGGCCACTGCGCACTTATCCAGTCGTTTGATTGTGCGTCCTCGAATGTATTGTGCACCGCTTCCATGGCCAAAGTACAGAAAAATATCTTTGTTCTCCAACCCAGCCTTAAACTCCTCTTCGGAAGGGTTCCGCCCAATGACAGACGACCAGCCTTCTCGATGAGCCAATTCTTCTTCAAATGTGCTCTGTGTCGTTTTCAGGTCTCCGCTCGGATTCAGGATAAAGTGACCATTGTGAGGATTGACCTCAAACACATTCTCATACGAATCTTCTAGCGACCTGAAGCGAACGATTCTCTCGCGCAAACACGCCAAGGAAGGCATACGAGATACAGGACGTCCATGTAAACATGGTAACGATTCCCATGGGAAAGAATGTAGCGACTTATCCAAGATCAAGATCATGTGATCAAGCGTCCCTTTCTCGCTTGAGCTATTGCAGTGAAAGCTGTTCAATATGTCCAGCGTGTCAATGACCATCATGTCAAAGTCAATCTCGTCATAAGCATTTCGCTCGCCTTTGAATTGGAGAATGTCGACAACAAAATATAGTAAGTCTAAAACTGAGTCCTCAGGGTTTTCTTGTTTGTCGAGATCACGGAGGCCAATGAACAGACTAAGCACATTTTCATGAATTTTGATCTGTCCCTTTTTGTCTTTGGATCTCCGTCGCGATGGTAGGTGCTTATTTAGGACTTTCTCGAATGAACCAGCAAACTGCGTCAATACAGTCGAGTCTCGCGGGACGGCATCAAAAATGCCACGAAACCCTCCGAGCCATATATTCTCCATATTGTCTAATAGAGTTTCCAGTCGACGATCAAGTGATTCGCGCGTAGCCCACCATTGCTTTTTCGAATTCTTATCCGTACGGCTCTTTGCGTCATGAGCACTCTTGTTCGCAAGGCGGATGATCTCCTTCATTTCGTTCTTTCCCCAGTCAAACGTAAAATCATCTTCATCGAAATTGCCTTCCTCACTTCGCTTCAGTGGAAGACGGAGAAGGAATGGGGACCTGCCATGGGAAATCCGAGAGATAATAAACTCAGTGCGGTCAGTATTAAGCGAGATAGACAGAACATTCCAGCCACTAGGTAAAATGTCCACATAGTCTTGTGTAAAGTTCGCAATAATGTCCGACTTTTCGCCAAAGTCAGACAACACATTCGCAGGCCAGCTCATCGGATCAGAAAGTCCAGACAGACTCTTGTCGATGGAAATTGACAGGCGATCACGATCAAACGCAGTAATACGGCCGAGCTCTATTGAATATTAGTAAAAGAATTTCGTTTAGGCACAGCTCTCAAGTTCAGCTTACCATTTGCATTGACCGGGGCCAAAATATCTTCATCGACAAGGCCCGGTGTCGTTGCATGAGAAAGCATTGAGACGCGTCCCATGAGACTTGAAGCGATATGGCTTTCTACGGTCGACCCAGTTGTTACAGCGTCTCGGACCGCGTTGCTGATTGCGTCTCTCGCTCGGGACATGATACCAGCAACATCAACCTCTTTCTTAGCAGCCTTTGCGGCAAGTTCGCGCAACTCCTTGGTCGTTGACTTCCCTTTTCTTCTAACTGGAGGCTTGCTTGTACCAACTGGGGTGGTTGTCGCTGAGATCATCGCTTCAATTGACGGCATAGACAGAGTGGATTCGGGTAAAACACAATATACTGCATGTGCAGCAATACTTTTCATGGCATCGGCAAGTAAGTGCTGCGTTTCTTCGATCTGTATTGAGAACTGTGTTGCCGTAGAAGTTGAATAATCCCTAGCGGTCTCTAGCAAACGTGATGCTCCGTCGAGGTCTTTAATGGCTAACAAGGCATGGATTTGCTGTTTTATTATCTCGTTTCTTAACACGACATAAGACCGCGGTATGACTTGAACTCTGCGTGTAGAACTCTCCTCAACCTTGGATTTTGACGTCGCCCTCGTTCTCCGGGTCTGAAGAGTAACCACTTTTTCGGCTTCTTTCCGAACACTGGCTTGACGTATCTTCATGCTCGCCATCTTCTCTTCAAGGGCGGCGAGAGACGTTTTGACATCAAGTGAAGAATCAAGTCGCCCCTCGAAGATTCGATTAAGCATAGCCTCAGCCTCGCGCAGAAGACATAAGACCTCTTTGTGTTTTCCTTGCGAGCAGCTCAAGGCTGCTAGACTTATCTTTAGTCTAACGGTTTCCACGGTATTGATCAGCCCTTCTGATACTTTGGTCGCAGCGTCGAGAACGGTCCTAGCTTCCATCAAATGATTCCCTCTTACCCATTCCAGGCCAAGTTCAGCTTGACATGTAAGTAGGCGGAATGAAGTCCCGAGCGTTTCATTGACCTTGAGTGCTTGTTCTCCGTAGTAAATTGCGTCCTGAAACAGACCATTATAGGAGGAAAGACGCATAAGGTTCAAGAAGCACGCATTATGAGAGACGACATGCTTCCAAAAGAGCGCCCCTTGCGCATATGACCCCGTTGTCGAGGTGGCAGTAGTGGAGAGATCAATCTTCGCGACCCCATCTATGACAAGATCCACATCTGACATATCTCCTGACTTTTCCGAATCCTTCTTTCTACCAGCTAAATGTTCCAGCTTGGTCCACAGACGCGTGCTTAGTCGAACAGACAATTTAGCATAATATAAGGCCACGCCCAGACACTTCCTCTGATCAGCTAAGCGAGAGTAGAGCAGCGTGCCATCAACAATCAGCCGCTCCCATGCGATTTTGGACTGCCCGCGACTACTCTGCACTTCCACCTTAGCTTCTTTGCTGCGATAGAGCTTTTGGGCTGCTTGAAGTGCTTTTTCTGCCATCTCAGTGTTATTAACTTCCGTATTTATTTCCGCAATTGCCAATTGGTACGTAATGGCTGCATAACGTGATGCATCGGCAAGTTTCACACGCTGTTTAACGCGTTCCAGAAGATCACGAGCTGCTCTGTGATCTCCATGTCGACAATACTGCAAGGCACACCTTGATGAGGCCAAAACCAGAGAAGAGCCGTCTCGAATTTCTTGCATTTCGTAGATAGTCAGAAGAACCTTGGATGCCGCAAATTGTAGCGTCCAGTAGCCACGCGCTTCGGCGAAGTCCGAAGCTGCTTGTGCTTGAGCAAGCAAAATATCGATATCATCAATGATAGATTCAAGGGATTCCCAGTTGGTACATTCCTGTATTATCGAAGCCCAGAAGGAAATAGTATCACGAAAGTCCTCTTCGTTCACATGACCGTCATGAAACAAAAGAATCAATTTCAGGGAATTGGCGATGAATGGCGCATATGGCCCATGTTGTGTGTTAGAGGAGAGATTCGATAGATGCAATTGAGCATCTTGAATTAGAGACTCAGAAACTGAAGTTTCTATTGAGTCTGGGTGGTCGAGTACAAAGCGGAGTACTAATCGCACGACACGTAAACGGAAAATCAAATATTCGTCACTGGAGTAAAGCGATAGCATTTCCGAAAGCAGTTCTTGAAAAAGAATTTTGAACTTCTCGCAAGTCGCGTCATGGCTATGAAAGTCCGCAAGCACACCCAACTGCCACTCGAGAAGAAAGGCCCGAGCCTCAACGTCTAATGACTTGCCCTCAAACTTGCTGTTGTTGTCGTTCGCCGGTCTGCGTAACTGCATTTTAAGATACGCCGATAAAACCCGGGTGAGATTAAAACCTGGACTATTAGAATCCTGCAAGCAAGCATGAGGTGGTCTGCCTGAGAGGTATGCTATTTGCTGTTCAAGTACGCCGGCGTCGATATATTCTTGAATGGATTTTTCAAAATAGACAAGGGATTTAGCTCCCATCTTTGCATCCAGGTAAAGATGCGCGAGTCGCTCCAGCTTCAAAGCACTAAATCCTGTGCTTTTCTGTGGAACAGGACAATCTTGCAATATGTTGACAGACTGTTCCAATAATGGAATCAGCTGTTCATGTGTATCCCCTGACTCCTTTCTCTTGAGATAACGAGACCAGAAGAGGTTGGAGAGCTTAACACTTGTAGCTCGCCAATCAAGCCCGTCTTCTGTATGTTCTAACCCGGAAACCTCGAAGGTGTTCAGTAATCGTGCTGAGTCCGAAAAAATCGGCTGTAGATCTCCCCATATTGGGAATTGATTCACAATCGATATTTTCCCTAACACAATCGCCGACTCGACAGCAGCTATGACGATATTTTTTGCATTGCTTAGTGGTTGCATCTGTATACCGGTGTCGCCTTCGGCGAGATTTGATTGTGGGCGATTAATATATCGTCTCAGGAAACGTAAAAATGCATGAAGAAAATCAATTGTGGCCATCATCATCGCCTTCGGGAAATCAGCATCTGAAGAAAGTAGTTCCCCAATTTTCGCCATAGCTATTTTCTTCAACCTAGCCGATTCCACGAGCAGCGCTTCCAGATCGCTAGCGCTGCCTCTGTTAGCCGACTTCATACCCAGCGCTGCAGCTGTAAGTGATTCAATCACCAAGTGATAGGTTTTGTTGTTCTTAAAAAGATGTAAGTAAACAATGGCGATCCTACATCGAATCAGACTCTGTGCCATCGGATCTTCCTCTGTCAATTTCTCAGTCGCAGATGAGAAATACGTCAGGGCTTCCTTTAAGCATGAAGCTTCTTGAGCTATCTTCCCTAGGTTGAATGCAATCTTCCAAGAGTGTATATCCCCTTTCATTCCGCTTTTCGCGATCATAGACTGCAATCGTTGCACAGTTGCGCTAAGTTCTGCAAATTCTGAGGAATCGATGTTGAAGTCCGAACTGGCAAACCCGTCAAGAAAGCGCGATAAGGGATCCAGAAACTCGCGTTTTGAGTCACCTGAATGGCCTGACAATTCCCATGACATGATACGGTATTCCATTGACACCAACTGTAGTCTGAGAGTTGAATGAAGTCGTGTGCTACGAGTCTGGGTCGAATCGGACGGCGAGACGGACGATTTCAGCAACATAGTCGATAAAGATAGAATGGTGTTAGAAGTCGATAGCAACTGAATCGCTGCCTTTTCTTTGGTGAAATTTCCGGCATCAAATGAACGCAAGATAATATTAGCAGGGCTGCTTGGACTTGACGTAGACAGAGCGTTACATGTCTTTTCGATGGCCAGAACCTTTCTTTCTGCAGTAATGAGTTTCAAAACGTGAGACTGAAAGGAAACTATCAAGGCCAGAACTGGTCCTGGAAATTCGGCGTTGGAAAATTTTAGTAGCTCAGCAGTCGTTTCTTTTCCAGACCCTGCTTTCATATCTGATGCGGAATGATCCCTCGAATTTTTGGTAGATGAGCGCAAGTTATCCTCCTCCAACCGTTTCTTCAAGGCTCTCAATTCCCTATAAGCAAGTTCATGGGCCCCTAGTGCAATCAGCCTTCCTGCTAAAATACATGCACCTTGTTCAAGCTGTAGATTTGAATTGTTGCTCTTGGAAGAATTTTCGAGTTTCAAATTGCGCAGTGTCATAAGAGCGAGGACAGCACACTCAGCGGTTGAGGTTAAGCCATCCTCCGAGGATCCCTTCACGGTCGTCATCGGCTTCGTCGGCTTTCGTGATAAGTCCTTTGGTGAGGAGAGGGATCGATTGGGGGAGGTGGGCTGCAGCGGAGCTTTCAGGGTCGCATTCCGTTGTAAGGCATCTGATAATGCTTTGGAGGCTGTATTAAAGACTTCGGTCGCCAGAACCAGTCTCTGTTGTAAAGAAAGCGCTTCTTCGTCTTGAATAACGGTCGCAGGCTTCGATGATTTGCTTGACGCTGGAGGATTGCGTGACCGGGTGGATTTTGTGCGTGTAACTGTCTTAGTGGATGTCGATGAGGGAGTTCTTCTATTTGCCTTGGTCTTCTCGGAAGCTGGCGGCGTTGACTGGAGGAGCGATTGTAAAGAGGCTAATGTCGACGTCGTACACGTCGTGGTCGATTTGACGGCGGTTTTGACGGACTTTAGGCGCGAGTCCATCACTTCCATTGTCGCTGCCATCTTTCAATTTTAAAGATGGAAGTTCTGCGCGAGAGCGCTTTAGGGACAAGCATAGAGTTGTAGCGGAGTTTGAAGGTGCGTTCATTGATGATTGTTCACGAGGGAGTTAGTTGGTCTTACCAAAACGGTGGTTGCCGGGACAACCAGACGGTCCATCTGCTGCGAGCCAGACTAGTCCTCTTTGGAATAATGTCTTGGCACCGGACATTTCGACATTCAATTCAGATTTTGACCAAATTGAACTTCAGCAATATCAAGCCAAGATGTCAGCAACCCTCAACATGAGCTCTTTCGCGGCTTCGGCAAACAGACGTATACAAATAAATGGCCTACACAGTCCGTCATGGCGGGCATTACGGATTTCCAAAATCGGATTGACCATGAACAATTCATTCCAAGCACGACTACGCTCGACAGCGGAAGCAATGCCAAAAATCGCTCAGGCGTCAACATGGCAGTCTATCATCCCTAAATTCCTTCGAAGCGGCGGTTCGAGTACATCTCCTAGGACGAAATCCAAAGAGTGGAATCCTGCGACATTCTACGTCGTCATATGGACACTAATAGGTTCTCAAGCCATCCAGATGCTGGTTCTTCGAAAAGATTTTGAAAACTATACACGAAAGGCCGACGCAAAGATACGGTTGCTTCGGGAGGTGATCCAGAAAGTAAATAACGGGGAGAATGTCGACGTTGAAAGACTGCTGGGAACGGGTGATGAAGTGAAGGAGAGGGAGTGGGAAGAAGGTCAGTTCTAGCACCACCATAGTACTAGTTCAGACATTACTAACTCTTCACTAGTTCTCCAGGAAATTGAAAATGAAGACTCCGTATGGCGCCAAAAATCTCACGATCACCAAAGAAATGACGAATCCAGCTCGTCTACACCCGGTGACATAATGGATAAACCACGGGATAGTGTGGTAAAATCAGAAAAATTTCCACAAGCATCTACGGTACCTGCAAACGAAGTTTCAAAAACTGCTAGATTTTACTAACCTGGCTCTAATGGTTAATGGCCTGCTTGACTCTTAAAACGTGATACCCATTCATGGCTGGCTCGGTGGTTTTGACGTTTGTACGGCATTGTCCTCCCGCGGTGAGGCGACCCGTCGTTGTATACTATTGTACATAGGTATTTCATCCTAGCATATACTCAATTTCAACTGCTCAGAACAATGATCATTGGAATGACTAGCTGGTAATAGCGTTGACTCAAGTGACGCCGTATCATGACTCCTACTGAAGAGTCGCATACATCGTGACTTGCAGCGAGCATCATCTCTGGAAAACACCTGAGGTGGACGCCAGCTGATGATCAGTGAGCCGATCCGCGGGCCTGGAGAGCATATATGCAATGATTTGGAGAACTGCCAAGTAGTTGCTGAGACGGGCTTTTGTTAGCCAAAAAGGTCGGAGTTAGCGGAGTTACGTTGGCGTCTTCGGCACCCACAACTGTCCAGTCTCAACCTGAGTTAAGAATCAAAGCTAACTTAACATCGCCCTCTTCCCAACTCGCACACCAGCACCGATCTCGTCAAACCAGTTCCCCTTGATATTTAACTGGCTGTTTAATTTGGATAGTCGATTCCGGGTGTGAAGCCCGCCCAAATGCCAAAATGGTCTATCGCGGTAAGCCATCTAAATCCTGCCGGAACTGTCGAAGGCGCGATATAAAGGTGAGAATGCATTGCTCTCAAAATCTTCCAACTCAATGCTTACAGTCATAGTGCGACCGGAAAGTAAATGGTTGTTCTCAATGCTCACGAGCGAATCTTACGTGCCCGGGCTATCCAAATCCCATCGAATTGGTCATTCTCGATGAAACCAGTTCAACCATTGATAAACGACGAAGGGCTCAGCTCTCTCTCATAAGTCCACAATCATTCACGGGCACCCTTCCAGCAAGACTTCTTCCGTCAATTGAGATCCATGCAAAGAATTTTTTTGTCTCTCAATATGTCACAGACACGGACAAGGCTAATCTATTCACATATATGCGGGTCTTCTGGCCACCGGGATCAGTAAAATTTCCCCTGTTAGCTACAGTGGTCAGGGCTGTTTGGCTAGCATTCTTTTCATTCTCTCATCAGTCATCCTTAGCTCTCCATGATGCACGTGTCAACTATGGCTCGGCATTGATGCTTACCACTACTGCTATTCAATCGCCAACGGAAGTGCAGGAAAACTCAACATTAATGTCACTGCTGCTTCTGAGTGTATATGAGAGACTCATCCACTGGGACGGATACATCGTCCCTTCGAATGCTCATTTACGAGGTGCTCTTGGGCTCGTTCTATACCAGGATGGGAATCAGTTTAGTGATCCGATCAGATGAATATGCTATTAGGGCTTTCTGATTCATTATTCTCGACTGTCTTGCTCATGAACTGAATTCCGCAAGATCTACAGACGTCAGAGCCAGAGTGATGGAAAACGCACGTGCCTCTCCTAAGTGGCAATTTCTGGAACTCTTACTTGAGTATACCCGGCTCAAAGAGATGCTGAGACATGGAATATCTCCAGAACTAGCAATTTCGAAGGCTGAGCGTCTCATGAGTAAACTGGATGGTATTTCGCTATTTCTACCTCCAATCACCCACGGGAAACATACGCATACCGTTGATACCGAATCCATAAGTTATCCAGATCACAATACGCGAAGGAGTTGGAACAACACACGTTTAGTTCGCGTTCTCTTAGCAGATGTCCTACACGAACAGTACACAAAATCTCTCGATGGCTCCGATGTACCGCCCCCTGCGCCCATCAGCGAAAAGCTCCACGAGTCAATGCGAACAATTGTTTCTGGTTGTTCGGAAATTTGCTCTTCTGCTTCGGG
This sequence comes from Talaromyces stipitatus ATCC 10500, assembly GCF_000003125.1. NCBI lineage: Eukaryota > Fungi > Ascomycota > Eurotiomycetes > Eurotiales > Trichocomaceae > Talaromyces > Talaromyces stipitatus. The sequence continues at coordinate 3,351,024 of NW_002990117.1, read as the reverse complement.
GAACGGCATTCTAGGTGCTGCGTCCGCAAATGTCTCAAGCGTGCAAATAAGCACATTGTTGTTTCATCTCTACGCTGCGCACACTTTTTCTGTACTTCCCCATCATCTCAAGCAGTTAATCCACCAACGTTTGCAAACCTTGAGTGAAGGTCAGTTTCCTGGCGTTCAGAGGTTGATAACCCAATTATTACAAGGGACCAGTATCTATCAAAACAACATTTGGAAAGTGTGGCTTCGATTAGGGAAAGAAAGCTTTTCGATTTGATTTGTCCTAAATTTAAGGTTTGACCTGTTTCAGTGACTAATACTCAGCCAGTGCTTGTCCAGCGCGAGGATATCTGTCCCCTGCCACAGGGTACCTTTTTAAGATGGAATTCAACTTGGTGAGATCACCATCCGTCAGATCGATATTTTTGCATTCTCGGATATTCTTCTCACAGATCTTGATCCAGCGACAGGAACAAGGACCGGCATACCCGGTCTTCGACTCTGAGTTCTGATCCCACTCAACCAGCTGAGATGTTGTGCATCCCTTCTCTTTCGCATAAGCGTCCAGCTCCCTCACAAGTAACAGATCTTTGTCAAAATTTCCAGGTTGCCAGCGTGGGAAGTAGCGATGATAGCCATTTGCTGGCACGTCATCTAAGCTTCTGACTTGTCCAGTCAGCATGCCGGCTCCCAGTGGTGTATGTGCGGCAAGGACAATAGTCAATTCCCCACAGATAGCGGTGACCCATTCTCAAAGACCTCAGTGGCCCATAAACTGAGCTCCGCCTCGACCATATTGATTTTAGCAAGTGCCACGGCTCGACGAATCGTTTCAGCTCGCACCTCGCTCAACTGAAACCCCCAATTCTTGCCTTCCACCTCCATCTCAGCTAGTGCCTTGATGCTCTCCTCTACCGGAACAGCAGTGTCGGTTCTTGCGCAACCAAGGATGTCAATCTTTTCTTGCCGTCAAGGATTTTGAGTGCATTATCAAACGGATGTGCGAAGAGCTTCCAACGAACAGTCTATACTGAATTTGCCCACTTCTTTTACTCCGGTCTTGATACATAGCATCACTTTTTCCGTGTCCTCCGGATGAGTAGTGAAATAGCGATTCATAAGATGGAGAGAGTTATTGTCTGGTGTCCCGTAAAAATGGCGCCATTCCAGACGGTTGCGCCAGCGACAATGGAAGCTTTGAGAACTTTGAAGGTTTCTTCATCCGGTAAACTGAAGCCGGGTAGGGTGAAGCCTATAAGAAATGGGGTTATTAGCCATAATTACACCATGCTTTCAACAGTGAGCGAAGTACATAGGGCTCAATCCCAACCCGTTTTGGGTGATCTCCTTTCCTGCAAGGCATGGCATTGTGAACTGTCCAATGAAATGAATACTCTTGAGTCCGTTGAAAATGAATGAATACTGGAAAAGGGATCTTCTGATTTGGACGGGCGAGCCACGAATATTTATAGCTTCTCGTATACAGCCAAACCAGGATAACGGTATTACAGTCATTTACCAATTTGTCCGAGGTACTTATTTCTTACCAATGCTTCCTGTTAAGAAGGTTATGGAATAACTATGCCTTACATACCTTTTTAACTCCGGTTAATATCTGAAAAACCAGCTGGTTACTCTATTGAATCTAGCTCAGAGATTTCAGTCTATCAGTAGCAGGTGATCGAATCTTAGGCCTCCAGTGGTGGACGATCTGACATTCAACTTTGTTCATTCGTTCTACAAGTATTCAGCGGCTCAGAATTGACAACGTATATGCCTTTCAGCTTTCTGACTTTCATCCAATCATTCTGTTGGCACGGGGAAGTTTCACAAAATGACCATCCACCCTGAGACAGACACATTTCTTTTTAGTCAATATGATAGTATGCATCTTTCATGGGCAGACTGACGAGGACGATCAATGCAAGTCTATCTGTGCGAAGGAATCCTCCAAATCCCTCGCACGTGTAAGTCCTTCTGCAGCCACATGGTGTTGCCCACCGACTGGCTCTGCACATTCAGGACACACTGATCTCTGTATCGGCCCACCACATTCCCCAAACGTGAACGGATACCCGTTACGATAATAATACCAATGGCCTGTACCCGTAAACTTACGAGCCATGGCTGCAATAACAGCCATGCGCTCTTCATTAGTTACTATGGTGTAAAAAGTCATACCACGAAGCATCTTCTCTGCGCCTTCAATCTCCTCTGAGAGACCTTGGGTCTGACCGGTATATTTGTTGACAAGTGTCTTAGCTTGATTGATGGCCCCAGTTCCTAGTATCAAATGCTGTTCTTCAGTATCAGCTGACGCGGTATGTGATCTCTCAAAGGCATGGAGTTGAGCAAGGAATATATAGCCCTCCGTCTGATGAAGAACACGATTTGAGTCGGAAGCATTCTTGATCAACGTTTGACAGTCGGTTCTCATATTTGACAGATCCATATCGACTTGGATTTCTCCTGCTTTAGGGGCACTACGACGCAGCTCGAGGAAATCCGCAAGCAAGGCAATATCCAAACGCAAACTTAGTGCCATTTCTTGAAGCCAGCCTTTAGTCTGCAGCACCTCACTTCCAATCTCGGTGGGAGTTTTCAAAGCCTTCTGCCGACGGCGTGCATTCATGGCGAGTTGGTGAGCCCTGATATAGGGCTGCTCCTCTGGAGCGACTCGTTTCTGGTAAGTGTGGATACGCTGTCGCAGATTGATAATGTCCTTCCACCTTCCGTTGTTCGTTGCAGAGATGATAGTTCGCATGTCGGAAACCAGCGTATTTCGTTTCCCCTTGATTTTGATAGTTACAGGCCAGGAAGTGGACCGTTTGCTTTTGGTATTCTGTAACTGCTGAATTCGTTCTGGAAGTTCCTGCGCAAGTGGAACGTACTCCCGATTCAGATACAAAATCAGCTTTTTGGTGGACTCGTCCAAAATAGCCCTACGGACTAAGCGACCGTATCTGGCAATGTCTCTCAGTGGTCCACGACAGCTAGGACATGTTTTAATGTCGTTGATAGAGAACGGTTCTGACGTGGCGGCAATTCTACTCGGTTTTCCACGCTCGTCAAGGACGTAGTACTTGCCCATGTCCATCTGTCCATCCATGTTTTCTATCGTGAGGAAATGTCCACATCTGGGGAATATACACGGGCTGTCGTCAAGGTCGATTTCTTTGTATGTTTCTCCGCAAATGAAGTCGACTGGGTAATTCTTTATCTCCTCACTGCCGCAGGTTTGGCAATACTTTTCAGACGGGCAAACCTCTCCGCAAACTGATGGGCACCGATGCCCACATTTCAACAACTTCTCACATCTTACCGAGCATGGCACATGATCACATGGGGCAGCACAGGGCATGGAGCATGCACTATGCGGACAAGAAGAAAGACATTTCCCTTCGGCACAAGGGGTGCATGGATCCGAACATTTTAGCGCACATTTGGAATGTCCACAGCCAACTTCACAAGGTGATTGACATGGAGGGCATGGCTGTTCACCGTGGCAAAGGGTTTCGCATCTATGAGCGCATGTGGTTTGGTTCCTGCCACATTTTTGTTGACAAGAACCATGCTCCGTCTGGACTTCACCTGACTCACTCCTCGTGATACACTTGAAACATTGTTTCTTGCACGAATGGCCGCATGGTAATACGTTTTCGCATTGAACAGGACACTTGTACTGGGGTGAACTGACATTAACGTAACATGCAACCCGAACTTTGTGTTCACAATTCGGAACTATCTTTTCTACCTGCGTGGGACAATGCACGGTTGATAGGTCCTGGCTCTGCCAGCAGGGAAGCGTTTGCATCAGATGACCACAACTCAGCTGCCTATCTGCCTGAAAGACGGTTTCTGTGCAGTTAGAGGGACATTCTTCCCCGCATTTCTTGGGACAGGGATGAGAGCAACCCTTGCGTGGCTTTTGGCAAGGTTCCAGGCATTTAACGGCATTGTGCTTGATTTCGGAGTGGCATTTCTGAATGCACGCATGGCCACACAATAAACGGTTAACGCAACGCAGATTACATCCGCCCTCTGGGGAGACACGTGGAAAATCATCGGGCTCGGATACTCTAATCACAGTATCGGGATGCCGTGGGCATTGCAACTCCAAGCTGGTTCCGACATTCTCACTTCTCTTGAAAATATCAATGACATCCGCCCACATGGGAATATGCATAGAGGTCCTCGAATTACCAATGACGTACATGCCATGCTTTGCTCGAGAAAGCAAAACATTAATCCGGTTGGAAGTACGCAAAAAACCACAATTGTTCTGTGGATTACTGCGCACCAGTGAAATCACAACCACGCTCGCCTCCTCACCTTGGAAATTATCGATGGTTGCTACCCTGAGGCTTTGAAGAAGTGTCCCCTTTACTGCAGTGGTGATTGAGGCTTGATCTTCATCTTCTTGGAGGCTAGCTTTGTCGAGGTCATCTTGATCGCGATCTCCTAGAGTGATCGCAAATGAACTGCAAAGTTTCTGTGTCAATTTCTGTAACTGGCCTAGGTAAGGCGTTAGGACGGCAATTTCACTACTGCTGTAATTTCCCTGACTGACTAGGTGATTGACCAGTGCAGTAGTCATTTCAATCTCGTAGTCGTTCCACCGTGATGTGGCTGTTCCCTCCGCATTTGACGGGTTTCCCTCTGGCTTGTCGTGGTCTAACCAGAACAGCCTCTTACGAATCCCTATCACAGCGGGATATTCAGACACCGAAGGAGCATCCTGAAGCTGTGGGTACAGTGTCTCACGAACGAGCTGGGCAATCGACGGATGCATGCGACGTTGTGTCTGCAATGTACTGTAAGGCAAACTGCAGCCCATGGCACTGTCCTTCTCAACAAGACGCTCGAAGAGGGACACGTCTAACGAGTACCTCTCTCCACCATTCTTATTTTCGCGAGAGAGGTCATAATTTTGTACCTGTGGACGAAGTTGACAATGGTCGCCAATAAGGATAGCATGCTCCACAGATGGGAGTAAAGCAGTAAGGAGATGTGATTCGAGGACCTCTCCAGCCTCCTCGCACAGGACAACTTTCGACTGTAGTCTCCGGAGAACATTGAGATTTCTGGCCAAACCGGTCGTGGTGACGCCAATAACGTCTGCTTGACCGAGACAACGCAAATATTGCTCGCTCCGAATATTGTCGAAATCGCATTTAGTCTGATTGTGCGACAGACAAATATTGATTAGCTTCTCTTGCATGTCTTCTTGTACCTCCCTTTGCCAATGTGTGTAGAGACGTTGTCGCTCAGACTGTGATAATTGAAATAGGGGTGTTGATTCGAGTTGTTTCACGTTTCGAATATTGTGGTTGGACGCTTTTGCGCCTGTCATTCGCCATTTATCGAGCACCTTTATGGGGGTATAAGTATCTGCAAGCTGGAATCCATCGTCATCAATCCCGAAGAGCTGATCGTATTGTTCAGGGTGGTTTTTGCGCAAGTGAACCAGCACATGAGTCAGCGAGATACCCCCTCGAAGTCCAAGCTGACCGAAATCCTCCTCGCAAGCTTCCAAAGAATTATGACCACTCCATAAGCTAGCCTTTTCCAACTTTGTTTTACTAGAGTTCTTGGCAAGGTGTCGGAGATTGTAAGGCTTCAGGATTTCAGATTTTGACTGCCCTCTTATGCGAATAATTTGTTTTGTGACGTTCTTCTGCACCAAAGACTCCAGCAACTAATCAAGTGCGTGATTTGTATAAGTAACACAGATGATTGAACCTATCCTTTTTCTTCGATGCTCCTTGTTGGCCAAAAGGACCTTGATGAGGGCAATGCCTGTATAGCTTTTGCCGGTTCCAGGTGGTCCTTGAATCAGACCTATTTTTCGTTGCAGTGCGTCCACAAGGGCGGAAGCTTGTGCGTCGTCCAAGCTTGATTTCTGGCGCAGATTTTGTAAGTCGGTAGGATGGCCGGCACGAACGAAGAAATCACTGTTATCACTCATCAAGCAGCGCAGGTTGAACTGAAAGCCGGGTTCGGTCGCGTAAAGAGGAGGAGGGACATCGAGTGGAGACCCGGCACTATGATAGTGCTGTTGGGGAGGAGCAGTTCAAAAAAGGGAATGTTATGCATACTCTTCATGAACTGAAGTGCTTTCAACGTCGATTCAAATGCCGGTAGAAGCACACCTGGGAATACCACAAGAGTGATGTGAAAATTCTTTTGGGTGTAATGCTTCAGAACCGTTTCAACGCCTCCATCGCTCATACTGGTCAGTTGCAGAAAGACAGAAGCTTGCTTCGAATCCTTCCATAGATAATCCGATTCTTTGTATGTCCGTTTGGCGTCACGCCGTTCCTGTCGCTTAGACGCAGGTGCCTCAGGGGTGATGACAGTACAGAAAACCACAAAGTTTCTATGTATGATAAGACAGACCAAGGCCCCTGTCTGCAGACGTTTTGACACCTTCCACCAGTCTTCGCGTTTTGTGGCCGACATTTTACCAACCTGGGTTGGTTAAGGAAAATCAAACTTAAACTGAAATCCATCCATCTTGTGAAATCCAAGCTTGGCGATCCTACCACCCTGATATACGTTGGTGCGTTGTTTGGGGTTGTGATTTGAGAGAGTTCTAGGAGGCTGGATCTCGAGTTGGATTGCATCTCGGAGTAGACCGACGGTATCTTCGCGAAGCAAACGGAAGTTACGATCCAGAAGCCCGTGAGGACCATTTACATGCCACTGTGCCGGATCGTACGTCGGCAGGTACTCTACACGCCGACTGGAGATTTCATCGAAAGTCGGCATAATCCGAATCTGACATATATCTCTGTGGTCATTGTCATGGCGGCCTCCTGGGGGATCATGCTCGAAGACGAAAGCTCCTCGCGCTCTCGGGCCCTTAGACATCTTCTTCTGCGTCATATTTGGCAGAGAAATACCAATATCAAAGCGGTGGAATAAGCGTTCCAGATGCAGTCGTGACTGGTGCAAAGGATTATCCGGGTGGTCGGTGACCCATGCGGTAAATATCAGTTGGAACTGACTTGCACAATCCTTAAGCGATTCCTGAATAAGAGCGGCGGAATTGAGATCGACAATCCGTGAGAATACCACCAAAGAAGCCTCTAGCCACTCCATAGTGGACTCATTTTTGTTGCAGTGCATGAGGACTTCAGAACAGAACCTGAGTAGCTTTGAGGCTCTTGTTCCCCCTACTCCAAACAGAAAATTGTAAATGGTTCCGACTGACTGTTCTAGTATGAGGGATTGCAACACGTCGGCATGGGAAATTGTTTTCAAGAGTGGAAGGATTTGGGTTCTAAATGTCTGTTCCTCAAGGCTTCCAGGCATTCGTTCAAAGTTTTGTTCGGTCATCGACTGGATACAACGCAGACCACTTTCATCAGAAAGTGCCTGAATGACTGATTGACGAACACCAACATCACTGTCAATCAGTTGTAACGCCTTCTGGAAAATCGAAGTAAGCCTGCCGTCAGTTGGTGCAGCCTTCCTATTGACAGGAATACTATGCTTCCAAGCTCGAAACTCCCGCTCCGTGTTAGACAGGGTGTTGGACAGCAACGAAGGATTTTCTTTGGTATGAGGGGCCATCTGGTCGTCCTTTTTATGTCGAAACTTGCATTTTTTGAATTTGCAAGTCCCGCTTTTTGCAAATTCACGACATATGCTATTAGAATTAGTGCAATAAACTTGAAAGATGGCGAGGATTGAGAACGAACCCTTTAGGTGCCATTTTTGGCGCCTATATTGAGATAAAACACGAACAACCTAATGCTATTACTCAATAATATCTCGCTCGGTGTGTAAAATGAAGAATTTATCTTTGCCTGCTGAGTCTTGATAGAATAATAGGCTTGCCAGGTTATCCTCAAAGCGATAAATTTGGAGAATCACTAGGAATGAAAAAGGTAACAGTCTATCAAGACGATTTGATACCAGTAAAGATAACAAAAAAATAGTCTCAACAGTAAGAAAAGAAGAGAAAAGAAACATCAAGCTAGGTGTGCTCTCTTAAATACTTTTCAATGTATATAGCTATGTCTCTACTAATGAGCTCATAGGGTTACTTTGACCGGGGCATGCCGGTCATAAAAACAGCTTTCTTTGTAACCTTGGAACCAAAAAGAAACTGATATTACACTATCGATTCGTTTGAAGAACAGTAATAAAGAGGTTCTAGACGCCAGAGCCAATTTTTTGTGTCGCAGGGCCATTATAGGAGGATGTGTCACATAGCAGGAGTCTGCTACAAGGCTGAATCTACTGACACATCATGAATGTTGCCGTTCACCTGTGGATGACTTCGCCTTTAGGACAGTAAGTTAATCTACCTAGACATGTATGACTTTTGTAATCCATATGTGGTACTCGACTGCAAGAGAAATAGGGTGAACACTGGACATCTGACTGGATACGATCATCTCAGGATGGAAAACTGGTGCAGGGGTCTAGCTTCTACATTGCCTGAGTACACACAAAGTCTGCCTACTCTGCGGCACAGTCAAGATAAAATCTTAGGTCAGGGGCTCTCAAGGCAAGATGATGGCGATCCATCTCCCAAGGTTGCGAGTAAACATGTATCTAGCTAGATACGTACGCAATCTGGGTAGTCAACTCAACATACTCAATTATTCATATCACATTCTTAAATTATCTCTAGAATTCCGCCAATCAAGCCTTTGACTGATTCACTGGATATTCGAATCCAAGCTCTGACAAACTCTTGACCAATCTGCGAGAATGTCCCAACTTACGTGAGATGCTCTTTATCTGTGCCATATGCTCCCGGTAATAGCAAGCTTCTTCATCCCACCTAGGAGGTATCAAATTTACACCATTTGCAGTTGCTTTGCAGATTTCATGGAGTTTGTTAATGTAGTCAGCATCCTTCGGATACTTCATGTCGTGCAATGAACTCGGCTCCGGACAGCTTGCAACCAGACTTGCTTCCCATTCACGCATTACAGGGTTTGCTGGCAGCTTTGCTCTATTAGCCCATACACGAGCTATATAAGCGCTCTGTGATTCCGAAACAGGAAACGGAACTATTCTTTTGGGTAGGGCAACGAAGGCAAGTGTCGGATCATCGATAAAGAAGAGGTGCTGATATAAATGCCGCACGTAGGATCCGTCTGGAGTCAAGGACTGTCGTAACGACTCCAGAAATGGGAAGGAATAAAGATAACCAGTGCAGAAGATGACGGAATCCACATCAGTCTCCACATGTCCATTACTGAACCGAACAGCACGTTTGTCTACGAGAAACTCTTCGATTGTAGGCATCATCCTCAGATTTGGCCCTGTCTCACTGGGATCTAGCAAAGACGGTGTCTTTTCCGAGACAAGAACGGGATGTCGACATGATTGAGCGATTTGCATGCTGATGTCGAGCCCCGATGCCGAAAATCCAACCACGATGACTTTCTATATTGTAATTAGTGTCGGCCAATTCACACTCGCGATGATGGACCACCAAAATACTTACTTTGTCTTCAAAGTTCTCTGGTTTTTCATAATACTTTGAGTGTGATATGATCTCTGGATAACGTTGATGAAACTCCTTGATGCCAGTAATATCTGGGATGTGGACATCACTATAATGCCCATTCGCAATGACCACAGCGTCAAAAAAGGACGTTCCTGTCTCGTGTGACTTCAAATTTTCCGTATCCAAGTTCCAAAATTCCTTTTCACCCATATTTATCTTCGTGATCTTCCGAACCTGAGTGTTGTAATGAATCATATGTTTCAGAGACTCGGCGTACTGATGAAGATACTCCGTGACAACATCACGGGAAGGAAACAGTGATGAACCTTCTGGAAAGGGTTTATTGGAGAAATTCATAAGGTTATGAGGAATATTGGTATCCAAATCACGATAAAGCGGTGACACGAAACCATCGTCATCAACTGATGTGGGTTGAGATGGAGTCTCATTATTGTGGTCTGGTGTGGTTTTGGGAACGGCTAAGCCGGGTACCCTTTTTGCAGACGAATAATTCCATGTTCCTCCAGCGGAACTTCGTTGCTCAAAGACTTCGATATGCGAAAATTGTTGTTCACCTGAAATATAACTGTGTACACACTTTAGTTGATTGGTACTTCTCCTGTAGAGTTTTCTACTTCTGTGATAGATACATACGTAGCTGCAGCCAGTCCTGCCGCTCCTGCTCCGATGATAGCAATTCGGTCAATCTTGAAGTCATCATCACCATTTTCCACTACATCGGCACACATGGCAATGGCTAAGCTCGGTACTCTGACACTTGGAAGGTCGTTACTCGATCTCTTGTGAAAAACGAGCCTTGAAATGTTTGCTATCTTTGGTCTCTCGAAAGCTTCATGTACGACATCCCCACGATTTATTGCTTCATCACGTCAAAAAAAAAATTAAACCATCTCCTGATCGCTTTCCTTATCGGAGCCTTATCGGCAATCTCATGTGGGAAAAGCACTCCACCCTTAATCCTAAACCGGCAATATGGATCGGAATCTCGCCGACCACGTTTTTCAGTGGGTTCCGTCCTCCCCTGCAGACCGGCCCCACTCCGGTAACCTTGATATGATGATTTTGATAGGACTTTTGCCTCGACCTCCTTCTGGGCTTGAGTCTGTGCTATCATATGAATATCACTGGCTATTCCGAACTCACAAATAGCTCTTGCGTCAATCTTATCGAGAATGTTGTGACTGCTAGCTTATGACTCTCATTTTTCTTATATAGAAGATAAGACAGATTGAAATGGCCATCTTCAAGCTTGTTTTATTGGAGAGTCCTCGTGTCTAGGCGAATGAGACTTTAGATCGATTCTTCTTACATGATTTCAATGTTGGATTTTTGAGATCGGATCCTGGGCATTCTTGGAGAACCTCGAAAAATTCTGATATCGTACAATGCCGTCGACAGTGATATCAAACGCAGCTGATGGCGCTCAAAATGCCGGGACCATCTATGCCAAAGATGCTGGAATCACCATCAAAGATAGTCGTGACAGTGATATTGCTATCAGTAACATCTCGAACGAACCAGCACAACACAAACATCCGTGGCTACACTGGCACGAACCAGGCACCTCGAAAGCGGACAAGAAATTGATTTTCAAACTAGACTTTTTCTTGCTCAGCTTCAGTTGTCTCTACTATTTTATCAAGCAACTCGATCAAAACAACATCTCCAATGCCTACGTATCGGGAATGAAAGAGGAACTCAAGTTCGGGCCTGGAAATGAACTCAGCTGGATGAATACCTATTTCAACATCGGCGTTATCATTGGCGGACCCATATCTAACTTGACCCTAACCAAGGTCAGGCCCCGATTCTGGCTGCCCGGATGTCTTCTTGCCTGGTCTTTGTTTGTGCTAGGCTTCTCCAAGTCCACGACCGCCTCGGAATTCTATGCTTTGCGGTTCTGTGTTGGTCTTTTTGAGTCTGCAGCCTGGCCGGGCGTTCAATACGTACTTGGATGTTGGTATAAGAGATCCGAGATGGCACGCCGTAGTGGTTTATTCGTGATATCTGGAGTACTCGGTCAGATGTTTTCAGGTTATTTGCAGTCTGCACTTTACCGGGGCATGGAAGGAAAGGGAGGAATGTCAGCTTGGCGCTGGCTTTTTATCTTTGATTTCATTCTGGCTGTGCCGGTCGCTCTTTACGGTCTATTCTTCTACCCTGATACACCTCAGAGTACGCGAGCCTTTTATCTGTCTGATTCTGAACGAGAGCGTGCAAGGGCCCGAATTGAAGAAGACGGTCGTGCCCCTGTTGGCAAACTCGATTTATCTGTCGTCAGCCGCGTGCTCAAATCCTGGCAGTTTTACACATTCACGCTTGCCTATTGCTTCTGGACCTTGACGGCTGGTTCCTATGTGATGCAGTACTTTCAAATCTGGTTGAAGTCACTAGGCACCTACTCCATACCCCAGGTTAACAATATTTCAACCGGCCTTGGAGCCGTCAATTTCGTCTTCATGGTCAGTACCGGTATCGTCATTGACAGGCTAGGGAAGTTCAGCCCCGTCTGTTTTGCGGTAGGCTGCCTCTTGACCTTCTGCTATGCCGTTTTCACTGCGTGGCCTGCTTCGAAATCTCTCAAGATGGCTGCGTTCCTGCTTTCAGGTTGTTATGGCTGCTATACACCTATCCTAGCTGGTTGGGTTAATTCCTCATGTGGTGGCGATCAGCAACTGCGTGCTTTGACTCTCGCTTTCATGGTTAGCGTTGGACAAGCTGTGGTGATTCCTTTTCAACAGTATCAGCTTCCGAGTGGGCAAGCACCGAAGTTCACTCATACTCATGGATGGGTGAGCGCGTTGTGCTTTGTTATAGCATTAACCCTCTGGACTGGATTTGGAATTGACTTTGTCAGCCGAGTATTTGGGAAACGATCTGAGACCAGGAATGCTAAGGCGAACGAGGGGGAACTTGAAGTATCGGCTTAGGCGGGGAGCTCTATTGACTGAATGGGTACAACGATAATCATCACGACGTGTCTCGTGCCAGAGATGCTTATAGGGTACATGTAGGAGTACGTGATATTTTATTTGGGAACATATTGATGAATCAAAACTATTATAAATTAATCGATTACCACAACTTCTTGTTAGGAGTTCAAAGGCATCTAGTTCAAAATCTCCAGAGGAGGATAGGAATTCGCTATCCCTATATCCCACCTCTCAATAAACTGGAAACAATTATCTTTTCCTAGTGTATTTCTCGAAATGGTAATTAGATCCTCTCTGAGAGAGAGCAGCCACGATTTGAGGGTTGGCTCCACAGTTGGCCTGAGAGTCCATGGAACTTGTACAATCTCCGTACTATTTGCAAAGCGATCTTCAAACGTTGTGATGAGAAGAAGAAAGTTATGCATCGCTTCTGCCAATATGTGAGCTTGTCGCCAACTGCTGTCAAAGGCTGATAGTATTTCTATACAGTTTTCAATTCCGCCCTTGGCTGGAAAAGAGGTTAGGGCTGTATAAGCGAAGCAATGACACAGTGACAATGAGATTTGAACCATCCTAGAGAGGGTGATATAATTGAGCGGTAACTGGTGTTGCTCAAAGAGGAAGTGGTTATATCCAATACTCTTTTGTACGAAGTCAAGCAAGAGTTCGTTCGAAGAACTCTGGTAAGGTTGATTAAAATGTCCAGGATAATAAAGCATCATCAGCAATTGGTTATAGCGTGCGTTGAGCCAGGTCAAGCTGTCATGGATTCGTATATTGCCTGCTTCCGGTTGTGCAATCAGACAGCCCTCGCTGTACCATTTATCAACCTCGTAACGTAGCATGGAGATGATTGCAGCCTTGTCGGGAAGACTTAAGGAAGCAGTATCTGTAGGCGCTCTGAGGTGGATACGTTCCAAGATTTCACCTTCTATACGACGCAGTTGAATAACATGTCGGCTGACTAGAAGCATAGATGAAAGCTCGACCCGTTGAGGTGAAGCAAACTCATCCACAGTTATAGCAGGTAATGGTACGCGAAGATCACGCACGGCTAATCCAGGAGCTTGTCCAACAGATATCGAAACCATGCGATCGATGACGAAGATGCTCCAGAAGAGCCGATTTGAATGTTCATCCAAAGCCTCCGATGTCTTCTCAGTCACAATCCTCAGCTGTGGTAGGCCCAGTATTAATGCCTGGCGAGTAAGAATCCCCACAATTGTCCAGGTCTTGATGCCCAGAGGGTCAAAAAGGGAGTAAAGACAGAGCAGCAGTAGTATCCGTACAGAATCCAAGTCCTCCTTCTTAATACAGTGGCTGATAAATGTCTGGTATGGCATCTCAATTTCATTTATGTCTGTTCGGGGAAGCTTTCCCGATCGTTCAAGTGTAGTACGGCCAATAGCAACGACCAGGTACAGCATCTGAAAACCTTGTCAGTCAAGTCTACATCTAACGCATCTACAGGGATTAGATACGCAAGATTAGGTTTGTGGCCACTTACCATAGAGTCTGCGTCCTCTGGAACCAGATTTTGTCCAATATATCTGTCTCGCGCTTGAACAACACGCTGCTTGTCAAGAAAGGGATAGCCTCTATGAACATGATCAAAGTACGCATTGATACATGACAGAGGTAGCTCCTGCCCGTCTTCCACAGAAGTTCTTCGAGTAGCCGGAGATAGGCTGTTATGCAGGGGGTGTATTGTTGTTGTCTTGGGGCTCTTCTCATCATTCCTTCGGTCTCCATTCCTGTCTGAGGGTCCATTCAGTAGCGACTGCATAGGCAGCAGGGAGATCGAAGGCTTCTCCCAAAACCTTGGACTATCATCGCTAATCCCATCTTGTTCTACATTCAAGCCTTCTTTCCCTGCAGAAGCTGAGGAATTTGCGCCTTCTTCGGGTCTTTGATGAATGTTATGTTCAATGTATTCCGTGAGCCACTGGATTCGTGCCTGAAGAACTTCAGTCGACTGAGCTCTATTCGAATCAAAATTAAAATATGAGCATCTTCGCCCCGCATCTGTACATGTCTTGCATGCAGGAAGTGTTTTGCTGCACTTCTTCTTGTACTTTCGACATCGATTACACGCTGGTGGCGGATATGTACGAGGCCTGCGGCTGCTGGGTTCTTCACGCAGATCCACAGTATCTTCCGGACTACTACCAATATTGACACGAAAACGGTTTGTTTGAAATTTCATTTCTGCTGGTTAAAGAAGCCTCCATTGATGAGCAACTCGAAGACCTTCAGCTAATGAGTAAAGTATCTTGTTCGGGATAACGAAGAGCATGACACTGACAGAGTGGTGTAATGCATCTGATATCGGTTTCAAATATCTATTTTTGATATGATGGGTTTCGAAACAAGGTGTCCGTGTGCTGATTCTGCATATGCTGACATCTATGGTTGTTGATTGATATCGCTTTTGTTTGCACTATTTGCAGCAATAAGCACGACATTTCATAGATAAAGCACATCATACCAATCAGCCAATCAGACTCTCAGAAAAAGATACCGGAGCTCTTCCGATGGGAATTTCCATTTCTGGCTTAGTGCCCAACTATCTCCAATTAGCCGAAAAGGGAAGGTCTAGTGGACTTGATCGCGTGAGAATAGCAGAGAAGGGAGAGGTATAGAAAGTTGGAACGTCTGTGTACGAGGCTCTTGATACTTAGAACTCTGCATCTGCATGATGTGGCTCCAGCGTTGAATCTTAACCAAATTTACCACTTTAGCGATCTCATTTCGTGACCAGTCCGAAGAGTAAACATGACTTCCGAACCACATATCAACATATCAATCGGTCAGTTACTATCATCTGGGCTATTTCTTGAGTCTGCAAACTAAGAATTTGATAGATCGTGGTGGTACCTTTTGTGATGTACTAGTTCAAGCTCGTGGCCGAGAAGATCTAGTTTTCAAGCTTCTTTCGGAGGATCCTCAAAATTATCCAGATGCACCTGCAGAGGCCATCCGAAGGGCTTTAGAGATCCTAGAAAGCCGGGAAATCCCAATAGGGGAGAAGATTGATGGATCAAGCATTGAGATTTGTCGCATTGGCACCACGATTGCGACCAACGCCCTGCTAGAAGGAAAGGGCCGAGGATTCGCTTTCATTGCTACCAAAGGATTCAGGGATATCTGTGTGATTGGTGACCAAACCAGACCTCACTTATTTGCTCTCAATGTTCGAAAACCGGTGGCGTTGCACCAAAAAGTCGTCGAGATTGATGAAAGAGTCACAATCGAGGACTATGATCTCAACCCTTTTCCTATCGACAAAACCGCCGAAATCACTGACCCAAACTTGATTCGTACAGCAAGTGGTGAGATCGTGCGTATAATCAAACCTCTGAATGTGGAGGAAGCACGAAAAGTACTTGAAGATTTGAAAAATGAAGGCTACACTTCCGTGGCTATCTCCTTCATGCACTCATTCCTCTACCCAGACCACGAGAATCAAGTGGCGCAAATAGCTAGAGATCTTGGCTTCCAGTATGTCACCACATCAAATGAGACAAGCCCAACAATCAAATATGAGCAACGCAGTGCATCTGTATGCTCGGAGACTTATCTATTTCCAATTGTTAAGGATTATATTGCCTCCTTTCAGTCATCATTCAGCATTCTTCCCAAAAGGGTTGAATTCATGAGCTCTGATGGCGGTATGAGACAGGCGAATAAATTCCGTGGTAACGAAGCGCTTCTCAGCGGTCCTGCTGGTGGTGTCGTTGGAGTTGCCCAAACTTGCTTTGATACCGAAGAAGGAATGCCCCTTTTAGGTTTTGACATGGGTGGCACCAGTACCGACGTTTGTCGCTACGATGGCAAGTACGACTACTTGACAGAAACTGTTGTTGCAGGTCGCAAGATTATTAACCCCATGTTAAACATAGCTACAGTTGCAGCCGGTGGCGGCTCCATGCTCTTTGCGCGCCATGGTATGTTCGTTGTTGGACCTGAAAGTGCCGGTGCACACCCTGGTCCAGCATGCTATCGCAAAGGAGGTCCGCTGACTGTGACTGACGCGAATCTGTTTCTGGGAAGATTGGTTCTATCGTCGTTTCCGGCAATCTTTGGTCCTAACGCAAATATGCCCTTGGACTACGAAATCACAGCTCAGAAGTTCCAAGAAATCACACGTGAAATCAACAAGCAGGCGTCTCAGAACTTAACGCCTGAGGAAGTTGCTCTTGGGTTTCTGAATGTCGGTAATGAAACCATGAGTCGCCCAATGAGAAACGCAACCGAGGTTCGGGGATTTGCCCCAAGTGTTCACGCTCTTGTAAGCTTTGGTGGTGCTGGTGGCCAGCATGCTTGTGCAATTGCCGACAAACTGGGCATTAAAAGGATTCTTATACACAAGTATTCTTCGATTCTCTCCGCTGTCGGAATTGCACAGGCTGAGCTGCAAACAGAAGCTACATCACCTTTTACAGGTAACTTCTCGATGAAGATTATCTCGGATATTGAGCAACATATCCACAAACTCAAATCGAAAGTCCGAGATGATCTAGTTGCTCAGGGTGCAGATAGTAACACCGTTGTTTTCGAAGAGTCACTCAGTATGAGATATGGGGGGACAGACACAAATTTGATCATTTCTAAACCTGCCGATAATGACTATGGCAGAGCTTTTATTGAGGAGCATCTAAGAGAGTATGCCTTCAATCTAAGTCGAGAGATCTCGGTAAACTCGATCAAGGTGCGCGGAGTTGGACGCAGCAATGCGCCTACAGCAAGCACATCACCTTACAAGGACTTGAGTCTCTTGAAGGGGCAGAGAGACTTCATTACTTCCTCTACGAAACAGCCGGTATTCATTGGCTCCCAATGGCAAGATGTTCCGATCTTCAACCTCGCCACGACTGCTAAGAAGAGCAAGATTCACGGCCCTGCATTGATTATTGACACGACTCAAACCATATTTGTAGAGCCTCAATACGATGCTTACATCTTACCTAACCATGTTATCTTGGAGAGGACTAATGAACGGAATGCTCAAAGCCAAGACCTTGATTCTAACACGATTAATCCTATTGATCTGTCCATCTTCTCTAATCGTTTCATGGCTATTGCCGAGCAGATGGGTCACACCTTGCAAAGAACATCCATCTCAACAAGCATTAAGGAGAGACTCGATTTCTCCTGTGCTATATTCACAGCAGAAGGAAAATTAGTTGCCAACGCCCCTCATATTCCGATTCACTTGGGGAGCATGCAATACGCCATCCAATACCAACATCGTCTCTGGAAAGAAAAATTGAAACCTGGCGATGTGCTGCTGAGCAATCACCCTGAATGTGGAGGAACACATCTTCCGGATATTACTGTCATCACCCCTGCGTTCATTGACGGACAGATTGCCTTTTACGTCGCGGCTCGTGGACATCACACAGATATCGGTGGTGTGGGTATTACATCCATGATGCCTGGATCAACGCAACTATGGCAAGAAGGATTCAACGTTCTCTCACTCCAAATTGTCGACAATGGACGGTTCCTCGAAGAAGATGTACGAAAAGCATTTCTCGCAGCAGGAGATTTCCCAGGTTGCAGTCCAACTCGTCGTTTAGATGACAACATCTCAGATATCAAAGCACAAATCTCGTCCAATCAACGCGGCATCATTCTGTTACAGAAACTCTGTCAGGAATTCTCCCTTCCAGTTGTTCATAGGTATATGCATGGCATTCAGTCCAGTTCCGAAATGGCTATCAAAGAGTACCTCAGAGGAGTTGCCCAGACGCGGCAACTACCCCTAACAGCTTCAGATCATTTCGATGACGGAACTATACTCAAAGTTTCTATTGATATTGACGACTCTGGCAGTGCTGTCTTTGACTGGGAGGGTACCGGACCGCAAATGTGGGGAAATTACAACTGTCCAATTTCAATCACCTATTCTGCGGTCATATATACCCTCAGGTGTCTAATAGATAAAGAGATCCCTCTAAACGATGGATGTCTGTCTCCCATCACTATCAAAATTCCTAAAGGCTCGGTTCTCCGCCCTAGTTCAGCGGTCGCTATTTGTGGTAGCACCTTAGCTAGTCAACGCGTTATCGACACTATCCTCAAAGCCTTTGGCGAAGTAGCCGCTTTCTCCGGTTGTGCCAATAGTTTTGGATGGGGTATGGGAGGCAAGAATCCTATCACCGGCGCAATCGAACCGGGTTGGAACTACGGCGAGACCGTTGGTGGCGGATGTGGAGCTGGACCAGGTTGGCATGGAGAACATGCTACTCAAGCACATTCAACAAATACTAAGATCACAGACCCTGAGGTAGTTGAAAAGAGGACTCCAGTAATTGTTCGCAGACATGAGATCAATTATGGATCAGGTGGTAAAGGGAAATTCAATGGAGGTAACGGCGCTACTCGGGAGATTGAAGCGCGCGTTCCGCTTAAGTTCAGCATTCTTAGTGACAGACGGGTTTATGCTCCATATGGCTTGAATGGTGGTGAGCCGGGCAGTGTGGGCAAAAACTTTGTGTTCAAGTGGAATGAGGATAGAAGCGGCCATGAAAAGCTTGCTGTGGGCGGTAAAACTGCACTTAGTTTAAAAGCTGGTGAGATTATGCAGATCAACAGCCCTGGCGGAGGAGGTTGGGGTGCGCCGGATTCATGATGCCATCCAAAGTATTGTCTTCAACCTTGGAAATCACTCTCCAGTCAGTGTTTATAGCCGGTACAATGGGACAAAAAAACAAACCATGACTATAGATTTGATTTTGAAATATAGTATCATTATTCTTCTTCATTGTGGTTCTTTATGACCTATAAAATCTCCTACTTACTGGATCTTAGAGCTATAGTTCCTTTTATTTGATTGGACACTACAAGTGTATGATGGGGTGAACGCCAGCTGTTGCAAATTCGAAGCCTCAGGCACTAATATTACATTCATATTTCAACCATTTTAGCCAATGGGAATGCATATAACGTAATCGGTAAGCGAAGCGACAATGTAAGCGAGCCGACAGTTTCTCTCCGAACGCGTACGCAATATTGAATTCAAATCTCAATTTCTAACCCAAAATTATAATTATACACAAAAAATTAATTACTAGTAAGATTAGGGCATTGAGGTCTTCTATGCCCGAGAATATTACACTCACTACACCGAAATTGGCGACGTACTGGTGGATGAGAGACTGGGAGCTCAGGCTCGGCCGGAGCAGTGGTAACAGCTTGAGATGCCTCAACCTGACCTTGTAAAAGTGCCTGAGCTTCCTCTCTGGTAATTCCTTGATCATGGGATATTTGCTTTTTAGATTTTTGACGTTTTTGCTTCTCCTTCTCATATGCAGCCCGTAGATCATGGAGTTCCTTCTGGGTAATTGTAAGCTCATTAATACTCATCTCATAAGCCTTTGATGCCCGTGTAAACACTTCACCAATAGCTTCAGATGAACTTCTTGTATGCCGGCTTATTCTCTTTTTCATTGTAGTCATTTGGCGCTTAAATTAACGTGGGTTTTGAGAGATTTGCAAGCAGGATGATTGTGTATCACTTGATCGACTTGGAGGGGGTGTTGGAGTCTTCAATCGAACAGTAAGCTGTTGATAAACTCAATCTGGATTGAATGGTACTAATCCAGTTACTGTAAAGCTATTCCGAACAGTTTGGGCTTTATATGCCATCGTACGAGCCTTTGGGAATGCAGTAAGAAAGTCAAGTTTATCAATATGATTAAATCCAAGCCTCATTTGCTGCTCAACAAGCTGTCCATAATGTCGCTTTAAAACAGCAAAACAGCCAACATCAAGAGGCTGTAAAAGATGTGAAGAATGAGGAGGCATACAGACTGGAATAATATTATTCTCAGTGCATGTACGGTCAAATTCAGCAGTCAAATGGCTTCCATGGCCATCAAGAATCAACATCCGATAATTTCCCATTGCACGGCCATTAGTAAGAGGAATAAAATGGGTTTTAAGCCATTCTAATCCAATCTTATCTGTAGTCCATCCATTATCACTGATATTGATTCTCCAGTCATCAGGAAGATCCTCAAACCAGCCTAACCGAGTATATTTCTTTGCCTTGAAAATGATGTATGAAGGCAGGGCCCATCCAGTTGAATTAGTTGCCTCAATTGCAGTCACCCATTCTCGATTTCCAGGCTGTAATAGCTTTGGCCGAGCATATCGATCGCTTCCAGTAATAACCTTTGCGGTTGCACAGAGTCCCATAGCAAAGCCAGTCTCATCAAAATTGTAGATATCTTCTGGTAAGATTCCGTACTTTGATATAACCTCTCGTACGCGATCAAAATATTCTTGGATTAACTTCGGATCTTCGCATTTAGCACGCTCGTAGTTATATTTCCGTGAAAATTTTGATTCAATCTCTGGGCGACGTTGAATGAGATTATAGACCCATTTCTCTCCAACCTGTTGATTTCCACGTTGTGAAAGAAGGTAATTAGCCATCTCTCGTACAAGAGAGTGCCGAGGGGGTAATCCACGTTTGTCTAGATCGAGTACCCATTTGACAAGTGATTCCTCTTCAAATTGAGACAATTTATGTCCATTGGCACGTATTATAGATCTTTGTTGAATTCCGTTTAACCTGTCATATAGCGTCGTCCGAGGAATATTGTAAATGATTGCAGCTTGATACACACTTGAGATTTTTCCATTTTTTAAGTCGGAAATAGCTAACAAGATCCGCCCCTCTTGCTCTGCTAAATTCTTTTCGTTTTTATTGCGAATTGGTGGCATGTTGACGCGTTGAATAGTATGGAATCAATATTGAGTACGCGTTCGGAAAGAAACTGTCGGCTCGGTTACATTGTCGCTTCGCTTACCGATTACGTTAATACGTTAAACTGGCACAGCTGCTTAGTCATTGCATCGGCAGTTGATTGGTTAATGAATTTATCCGGGAGCTAAACCTTAAGAGGAGAGAATCTAGGCCAAGAAAAGAAATTTAATGTCAGAAAGCCAGTCAGCATTGAATTTTGATTGTGGGGTGATACTATTAACATGCAAATGCGAAGCATTCGCAAATTAAAAATTGGGGCCGGTCCCACAGCGGGAGCGGCCGATCTTTGCGTTTGGACCAATGGTCGATCGATCTTGCTTCGAAGTATTCCATCTCAATGAATGAACTAAGAAGTGGGAATGATAAAGAGTCAGTCTATTTCGAGTCACACTAAGAGGAATACCATATCAATGAAATTGTACCCGCCTTCAATCATGCTTTATTCAGGATCTGCGAAATGCCTTTCAATACCCCCGGGCTCAATAATATTGGTCTCAATTTATTCAACCACAAAATGTCTAAGTAATGTAGACCATACTAATACTATCGATCTGTTCAAGTATAGTGTAATTGGTATAGGAGTTATCATCATACTATATGTGGCATTTATGCTCTCACTGCTCACTTCAGCCCAACTCCAATCACAAGCAATCTACCTTCACGCCGTACAAATGACCTTGTTCAAAGATCTCAACGTCCCCGAGGCGTTTGATTTCCTGAAGAATCAAGTCACTCCATTTCCAATTGAAACATGAATGATGAAAGGGCTCTACGCTTGGCGCATTCTCTTGAGATTTATCGCAGACACGAAAGATTTCTCGTTGCTCTTCCATCGGGATTTGTCTCGGATATCACCTCGTGCTCCGCATTTCAGCTACTCCATGATGATCCTGAAGCTTGTTTGGTAATCCATATGCATGCTGCTGCTGGCAATGTTGCTTCGGGGCACAGAATACCCAATTTCTGTGTCCTATATTCCGCTAGTGGTCGCCCTGACAAGATTCATATCCTAGCATTTGACTACCGAGGATTTGGTGCAAGTACGGGCACACCGTCCGAGCATGGCCTGATACTTGATGAGATCTCTATTGTGAAGTAGGCTATGACCTCCGCTCGCGTTCCTCCCGGGCAGATTATCTTATTTGATCAATCGCTGGGTAGTGCAGTGGCCATTACTGTATCCGAGCAGCTACCATTGGAGTCTCCTTCTGTTGTTTTCGGGGGAACTATTCTTTTTGCCCCCCTTTATCGATTCCGCGACGTTGGTCCTTACGTATCGAATAGCGAGGTGTATTCATATTTTGTCATCCCTGGCGAGGATCCCTTGTTTATTCAATTATTTGCAAAGCTTTATACGTGACACGTGTCCGAGCAAAGAACGACTTCAGCGATATGTTCGCGCAAATGAAATCAACAGCAAGAATTATCGTCTGACAATTAGTAATACAAAAGACGACAAAGATATCCCATGGCATCACACGGAAATCCTTTTCTAGCATGCGGTCAAAGCATCAGTATCACAGGAGGGAATGAGCTATGAAGACTTTGAGCGTATGAAGCCGAGATTGAATGTTGATATGGGTGATCCCGGGTCCGTCGTAGAATGAAGGCCTGAGCATGGTGTAATTCGCAAAGAGATACTGAAATATGGTCGGCATGATACAGTTATGGGTTGGCCGGTGGTCATGGCGGTTATGCGAATTCTTGGTGCAGTGGATTCATACCTCGGTTTGCTAGCTTCGATAATTTCTTTCTCGGTTAGATCACGCCCAAGTCAGGAAAACTAATCAACTAATCCAAAAGAAGTATGTCAAGTTGTATCTATTATGTACCCATATCCAAATATTCTTTCTATCTAGAGAAACACCACCACTCAGTAGGTTGATGCAGGATCCCAAGCGAAAGCACCAATCACCGAACCTCTGCCCGTCTATTCTATGACAGCAAGCTGTATTGCTGGTGCTCTTGGATACAAAAAAATCTCTCTATTTGAAAGACACGAAACGTAAGGGGAAATATGAAAAAAAAAGTACATCTAACATGCTGAGATAATTGAGTGAAAAGGAAAAGGGAAACCGCAGCGACTTCAAAATGGAACTGTATATCGTGATCTGTACAGATCCCAAAATCGCAGGAAAATTTCCAAAAGATGTCATGGCATGCAAAAGGGAAAGGGACAACTTGCGGTCATTGTCATGCAATAGCGGATCGGGATATCGACATTGAAGGGGTGAAGGAGATAGAAGGTATGAGCTTTTGTGTCCCGCATATTGACAAGTATGAATCGAGAGCACCGCAAAAGTTGATCAAATGAAGGGATACTTTTTCGTGTAGTAATCGTCCAACGGCAGAAAAGTGCACCTATTGCTTAGATCCACCGAATATCTTAGGAAGTGAAGCACTATTGGGTACTTTGATGCGGCCAAAATTGTCATCGAGATCAAGAATCAACTTCAACGCGTTTCGTGATCGAAGATAGGGAAGTGGAGCAGTGGTTGACGGCACCGAGGAAGTTTCGCCAGTTGAAATAGGTGAACTGTGATCTTCGGACCCGGGCATAGGCAGTAGCTTTTGCAGAACTTCATAGGCTGCTAGAGTGAAACCGAATTGAGGGGATGAACGAAGAATACGAGCTGGACCGCCCTTAAAGAAAGCCTTGAAACCTTCCTCCTTCATGATGGAAGAAGCACAGTGACGCAAAGAAGTGTATTTTGTCTCTCCCTTGCGTGCTTCTACCTGTAGACGTGTCTTGATCACATCACAAGGCGTAGTAAGGTAAGCTGCAGGCATACCAGCAATAGCACCGGCCGTGAGAAGCTGCAAAACGCCAAGTTTGTGTGTGGGGGATTCTCCGAAAAAGTCCGACTTCAAATGCGCATAGGTAGGGAAATAGATAGCGGAGAATGGGACTATTCACTAAGATTAGCATGCATGTCCGGCACACATATAGATATATGATACTCACCGTCGCGAAGAAGACATGCACTTGCACCCTTGTACAATCCAACCAGGCCCAGGTTGCGAACAATCCACATCGCGGAACGTTTGGGGGTTCCTTCCACGCTCTTTGCAAGCTCACCTTGAACCTGGAGGCGGATCTTGACGATTTCTAAGGGGTTTGTGAAGACCTACATCCGAAACGAGCACAGTCAGTACCGCTCATACGCTACAAAGCCAAATACAGATAAGCTTACGACTTGACAACCGCCGGCGGAGGCACCGGCCAAGATCTCCCAGGGCAACTTGATCTTGCCAGTTTCCTTATCCGTTGCATAGCCACGAACCAGGTCATTAACCGTTAGTTTAATGGCCTTCTCCGGGGCGACACCAATCAGCTGTGGTATAACGCCAGAATAAAGACCAGCGATACCCTCGTTTCGAATGACCTTTCTGGCGCAATCAATCGAGTTGTTGTACAGCCTTTCTCCAGGTCGGACGCTGCGTTGGTTTTGCATACGGGTTTTTACCAGATCAATGGGGTAGACCATGAACGCACCAAAGGCGCCCGCAATGCTTCCGAGCCCAAAGTGATGGGCGGATTCGAGAACGCTTGTTAAGAATGACTTGGCAGTTTCTTCCACCTTAGCAATGCCTCCAGAAAGAGAATCTAGGCCGCGATCAGCAGTTTGCCACGAAGCGTCAATCACCTTTGCGAAATCTTTTAGGGACAATCTTCCGCTAGGGGCTTCTAAGCCTGCAAAGTGAAACAAAATATCGGCTTCCATGGGCGTGAACTGCGAGAAACGTGTAATGCGAGCCGCTTCATTGAGGAACTCTGCACGAGTGATCTTTCCATCGGCGCTCTTCTTGGTCGCCTCTCGAATGATAACATCAATAATATCCATCTCCCGAATGATATTTTGGAAAGCACGAACGTTCGCATAGGAGATTTTGCTTCCCGTCGAAATGTTACACAAGGTAGGGAGGTGATCTAGGAGGTAATCGGAGAGCTTATGTTTCGAGGTCTCGAGAATAATGCGCTGAAAGTCTTCTGGGGAGATATAGCCGTCTCCATCTTTGTCGAAAAGGTGAAATGCCTGGCGGATGCGTTCTCCCTGGAGTCCGCGAAGCATCTGGGCAAATTGGGGGTATGTCATATCATGACGGGTCTTCTTTCTTCCAATATACAGTGAAGCCCACTCGGAATTCCAATCAAAAGGGATAGTCTCTGATCCCTTGTTTTGGTCGTACAGCTTTTTGAATGTCTCAAACTTGATAGCGCCAGTTCCTTCCACATCGAACAAACGGAAGGCGATCTCATATTCGGCGTCAGGTTTTGCTAAAAGATTCTCGAATGCGGCCCAGTCGTTCAAACTAATGCGTCCTCTCCTCCTACGATCTGCGACTCGGAAGAGGATCCCATATTGGTCACGTCGAATTTTGTGCTATAAATACATTCAATCAGTACGTGAACTAAGTATAAATGGAAGGAAGAAAGCTATCGAGGCGACAGTATGAGACTCACATAATCTTCGTTCTTGGGTGCAATAGCATTGATAAACTCTTCTTCAGTCATGAAGAGCTCTCCGGAGCTCTCGTCCTTGCGCGCATGCTGTACGAAATTGGTCTTGATTTGCTGCGACACTGCGAGCTCCTCCTCTTCTGCGTTCCGATTAAGGTGGCTTAACGGCAGCGGTGACTTTTGACATGTTGTAAAGATTTTTCAGAATATTATCGCTAGGAAAAAAAATAGAATTGGCGATGACGGTTTGTTTATTTGTTGAGGGTCAATTGACGATTTGTAAAGGGAGCAAGACAACGCAACAACAAGCGACACCTCTTCCAGACCAAATAAACAAATAAAAAAATAAAGATCAGAAGAAAAAATTCATTCAATGAGCAATTAGCCAAAAGAAAATACTAGAAGAACAACTCCTAGAATGAAACGAAGCGAAAGACGAGATCAGAGGAGGTTGTTAGTCACTCCAGAAAAACAGTCAGGGCAGGCCCGCTCGGCGGCAATTATTCCCAAAGGACGAAAAGTTTTAGCCCCGACCCAAAGAAAGAGTGACACACCGCCTTCGCCCGGGCTGTTCCTTCTGTTCCTGGATGACTCGGACATGTGACCGCGCCTACCGTTTTGTCCCGGCTGATTCAGTATTTAACCGATCTCCTTTTTTTCTGTTCACCATATTCTGCACGATGCCAATAGACATATGTCTCTTCAATCCTTCTCTGGATATTGAAATCTACGGATAATTCATCTCCATGCTCTCGCTCTCAGAGGTGTAAGGAGTTGCGGTATTTTCTGTCTGGTCACGCTCCCACGGCATGTCTCAATCTGGTAAGTATAGCGGACATACAACCTCCGCCGGATCGGATGGCCCGTTCTACTTGTCCATGAGGCTGCTTGTTTATGATAGCACGGAGAAAAGGAAGTATAATATGACAAGAACTGACTATGCCATTATATGCAAGTACATTTATTTATAGTTCGCTCACCGACCTCCAGATTGATCGCATTCTGGCCCCCGAATAAAGTTGAGTGGATCACTTTTCCCCGCACCAAACAGCGAATTTCTCCAACTCTTCGCATCACTCGTGTCAACTATCCGCCTGTCCGTTACAAGAGGACTAAGGGCATTCAACATCGCAGCAATGCCAAGGAAGATCTTTGATGATGACTTGCATGCGCAGATTTTAATCAACATTCCGACCCGACACATGAGCTCTTCAATCAGTCACGTGGATGGAAAATTCGTGAACGTCAGGGATTTTCTTGTAATTGACAAATCACGATGTGTATGAAGCCACGATTTCGACTCGATTCACTTTTCTCATTGCTGAAACTGCCTTTCGTCACCTACGTGATCGTTTGGATCTCCTGCGGGTAACTACCGTCTCGGCCGCTTGGATAACGACGCCTTCTGTCTTGACTGGCTTGGTTTCCTCGTCTTCAAGCGGCCGTTTAACGGCCACGGTAGATGTGATTGTCGTTTTCACAGGCACATCGTCTTCCTGCTTAACTTTGACTTCAACTTTAGAAGCTACCCTGTCAGAGAAGCTCCTAAGATCTGCTGTGAATAGGACACTATGAGCCCACCCGGCTTCTTTGCCCCAAAGTTTGCGAAAATGCGCGCCAACAGCGTCGTAGGTTGCTTTCGTCAGTGACTTGTTACCGCCCTTGCCGAATTTATAATCTCTCTGCGCAATTTGCCAGACTGATTGAGACCACTGTTAGTCAACAAATATCACGCAATCGGTCAAGGTTAGGCGACTAACCGTGTGTGTCGACCGGCACTGCTTCTCCCCAGCCCAGGCCCATGAGACAAACGCAATCAGCAACCTTGGGGCCGACGCCTTGTAGCTCAAGAAGCTTCTCATGGGCATCACGATAGCCCTCTCTGCCTCCAGGACGCATTTCACCTCCCGGCCTCGGTGCCATGCCAAACGCAGGACTCTCAGGGTTGCGCAGTGAATCTAGCCATCCCTTTTCCTTCTCCGAAACCATAACTGCAGTCTGATATATGTATTTTGCACGATATCCAAAGCCCAATTCCCTCAGCCGCGCTTCGACATCTTTGCCAGTCAACGCTTCTGGTGCCGGAAAGTCGTGGTATGATTGATCGTCAATGGTGGCCACCAAATTGCCGTAGTTTGTACATAGTTTCTCCACCATCTGCGAGATTCGGGCTATGTTGTTGTTACTACTACATATAAACGACACCAAAGCCTCCCACGCATCCTGCCGCAGAATACGTATGCCTGTAAAATTGGGCGCCTTTTTCTTGAAATTGGGATCGGAGTCGGACCACTGTGTATATAAATCGGTGAGGTTGGAGGTCAGGTTGAGGTAATGAGTAATTATTTCACGGGCCTCATCCGAGGTGCTTGCTGTGCCATTCGTTGTCGGTACTGAAGGTGTGGATTTGAAGGTTGCCGCCAGGGGTATACGGGGAACGTAAGAGCGATAGTACAAGTACGACGGGTCCTGTCTCAATGATATCAAACGTCCTCGGAGGACGCACCGCCATTCATCGCTATCGGGGATCTTTTGCCACCTAAATTGCAACTCAATAAGCTTGGTTTCATGGGATGTTTCGTATGGTTAGCGCTGACCTGAAAGATTGCCCGCATCTCAATGTAGTATTGATGCAGAGCTCGCTCAAATTGATGGGCAATTTGCGCCATTCTGTGAAATGCGCGGACATTATGTGATCTAAAGAAATCGAAATACCCTTGTGAGCTCAGCCCATACTGAAGAATGTATTGGTCGAGGACTCCAGATAGGAGTAGGGGGTGTGAACTTCGTAAATCCAGTCCAGAAGCTCCGCAGTAAATATCCAGGTGAACCAGAGTTCTGATAGGCGGGATAGACGCGGCGCGCTAATTCTCGCGCTAAACGCCAAGCTCTACCAAGAATTTGTCTGGACCCCCAGCCGTCTTAGACAAAAGATTTGGAGCAAAGAGCAACGACAGGCCACCATTCCTCTCCTTTCGCCTGCATCTAGGCCAGCTTATACGACTTCTTCTGACTTCACTTTTCTTAATTTCTCCTTGTCTCTTTTTTTTTTGCCAGGTGGTTTCAAGCGGCTGACTTTGAGCTTCGATCTTTGCCACGCCTGAACAAGGTCGACATGAACGGCGACGCATATTCTTCCAGAGGTAAGATTATCGAACGCGCATTCTGCTTATATACGCTCGCGCTAAAATATTATCGTTAAGACTCCGGTCGCTCCAGGGATCATTACGTAAGGACTTCTCTGATATCGTGTTGACAACTTTTGATACCTCATACTCATCATATATTTAAACAGAGAGACGAAAGAAGAGATCGAGGCGAACGCGATAGAGGTGAAAGACGACGTTCGAGATCGCCACATCATGGCCGCGGTTCACGTCGTGAAGCAGAAGCAGACTCATATTCGTCCAGTCGCGATTACAGAGCTAGAGAACGCGAAGACCGATATTCTAGTCGACGGGATGAGCGAGAATGGGACAGAGATCGAGGTGACCGCCGCCGCCGGGAGCATGATGAACGTCCACCACGTCGAGAACGAGGCGATCGGGGCGATCTCTTCGAGGACCGACCGCGCCGCCGAGAGCGTGAGGGACGGGATAGGGAACGACGACGGAGCGCAACTCCTCCTAAAAAGAGGGAGCCGACTCCTGATTTGACGAACGTCGTGTCTGTCTTGGAGCGAAAACGTCGCTTGACACAATGGGACATTAAGCCTCCGGGGTACGACAATGTTACTGCTGAGCAAGCAAAGCTCTCGGGCATGTTCCCTCTGCCAGGAGCACCTCGTCAGCAAGCAGTCGACCCATCCCGTCTACAAGCACTTGTGAATCAACCTGCGGCAGGAACTACCGAAAACTCTGCACTGCGACCAGCCAACTCTCGACAAGCCAAGCGCTTATTCGCTCACAACCTTCCGCCCAACGTAACCGAAGCGGCTCTTGTCTCATTCTTCAACTTGCAGCTCAACGGATTGAACGTGATTGAGGGCATCGACCCATGCGTCTCTGCCCAGATTTCAAAGGATCACTCGTTTGCGCTCTTGGAATTCAAGGGCGCCAACGAAACTACTGTTGCACTTGCTTTGGACGGCATCACGATGGAAGAACACGAATCAGCCGCTACGGCCAACGGTGGTGCTCGAGGCCTAGAGCTGCGTCGGCCCAAGGATTACATAGTTCCATCTGTCCCAGAGGATCAGCAGCCGCACCAGGAGAGCGTGATTTCGAATCATGTCCCTGATTCTCCCAACAAGCTATGCATAACCAATATTCCTCTCTATATCCCGGAAGAGCCAGTTACCATGCTTTTGAAATCTATTGGCGAGTTGAAAGCCTTTGTGTTGGTCAAGGATAGTGGAACAGATGAATCTAGGGTAAGCCACTGAATGAGATTGACAATTCATTAGTCCAGTCGCTAACATCAATCAGGGCATTGCATTCTGTGAATACGTGGACGCTGCTTCAACAGCCATTGCAGTGGAGAGTTTGAACGGCATGGAATTGGGTGATAAACATCTCAAGATCACACATGCTAGCATCGGCGCCACCCAAGCAGCTGGCCTCGATATGGGCGTTAATGCCATGTCAATGTTTGCCAAGACAACATCTGCAGATTTAGAGACCAGTCGTATCCTCCAATTGTTGAACATGGTCACAGCGGATGAACTAATCAACAATGATGATTACGAAGGTATGTAAAGCTGCCTCCCATACGAGTAGCTAGGGTTATGCTAATTTGGCGTGTAGAAATTCTCGAGGACGTACAGGATGAATGCAGCAAGTATGGCCAAGTACTCGATGTTAAGATTCCGCGCCCAGCTGGCGGTAGTCGACAGTCCGCAGGAGTGGGCAAGATATACGTCAAGTTTGATAGCGTGGAATCAGCAACCAATGCCTTGAAAGCACTTGCGGGACGAAAGTTTTCTGATCGTACAGTTGTGACGACCTATTTCCCAGAGGTGGGTTGTTCCTTTGTGTTGTTGATTGAATGATCTTTCTGACATCGTCGATAGGAGAGTTTTGAAGTAGATGCATGGTAATGCAATTTGAAATGGTATGATATGATGTGGTCGTTTAGCAGAAGGTCAGTGATTCGTGGTAATTAGCGCGACATACTCCAGATGACGTTTATGAGCTTCGGAACTCCAGAACTGGTCTCGGATCAACACTCGCTTGCCTTCACTTTTGCCATATTATAAAGTGTCTTGCTCTCGATGGCCCGCTGGAAGATTGTTGCTCTAACCAGCTCTTCTTTATTGTACTTTTTCGGAAAGCTATCAGCCATTATTATCTCGTCTTCTATGTTCAAAGACAATATTTATTCATCGATGCCCGAGAGGAGTGACCCTATCCCCTGTGCTTTCAACCAGTGATCGTGGCTTTTGCTTATCTACTTCTGTGATGCGGCTGAGTAATTTATTGTACCATAGCTTTCTCTTACACAGTTACACTTACATTCGATGTCTCTTATCTGGTACTTTGGAGATGGTGGTGTGTGTTTGGATTCAAAAAGAGCCATTCCTTCGCGGTATTTCCAGACATTCGGGCTTTTAGATTCTATTCGTAGTTGGCTGCTGTCTCTGCCACTAGGAGGTGAGCTCAGTCTACGCCTTTAGCTCTCCTTAATAAGGCAACGTTGTTTGTAGTAGGTCAGAGATGATGCCGAGACGTTTGGTGTGTCATGCTCATCTAGGTTTCTGGAAGGTGAGTGTGATTATGCATAGGTCGCATGATTAATATAAATCAAACCTCCAACGTTGGACCCTGCATTGCAAGGCTTCATGTAAATATTTTAAAGAGCTGTGGTAGTTACTTAGTCCCTTTGACCAATCTTGGAAGCGTCTTCTGTATTTCAACCAGAAACCTTACTTTGCCTGCGTGAACTCCGACTGCTTTACTACTGAGCTCATTGCTTGATCTCGATTCCCGGGGTATATGGATGTCATCCAGCTTGATCAGTGGTACTAGTGCCTACAGACACGGTGGGAAAGGGTGTCAAGATTGGGGCATAGATTGCTCGCATCGAACTGACGAAAGTGTACTTATTAATTGATCTCAGAAATATCAACATTCTATTCCCACCATACTCTCGCTTACTCCGTATTCCTTTAGGGATTACGTAGAATACTACTGAACGCCTCACCATGTTGCCGGTACAAAAAGCAATGTGACCCTATCCTGCAGGTCACATTCGGTACTTTTTTGTGCTCGCTTAGACCCTGAACCAAATAGTCCGTAGTGTGGTGGTATATCGATCCTTCGAGGATTGCTATTTTCCCCGCTACACCTGTCAGATAGACGTCGGTCCACACCTGCTTGCGACACGCTCCCCTCAGGTTTGTCTCATCCTGATACGAGCGGAGGACTCCGTACTTGGCGGGAATAACATGGTGAATAACACTAAGTAAGAAGTAGTGTTGGGACCGTAGGAGATAAGTACTATGTAAATACTACATGAATGTAACCTACTAGCCTTGGCTTTTCTTTTTTTCTTCTTTTGCCACGATGTCATATCGCAACGTAGGCGTCTCAAGACTTGAGTTAACACGAGAAGAGTGGGTAAATCAACTGACACAAACCCTAATGAACATGACACCCGTTCTCACCATACTTTGCTTTTTCTGGACTGTGGAGTTTAAAAGTACGTAAAAGTCTGGTTAAAGTTCATGAGAAAGCCTCGGTTTGCTACAATGAATGCCTAAATTCATTAGAGATCGCTGATCATCACCTCTACAGAATGCAGGAATATACCAGTTCAGGCCAGTACCTTGTGGGGAGGTAGCCCACGGACAATTTTTACTTCCAATAATTTTTTTTTTTTCATGGACGCCGGCAGTTACGTACACTTTTCCGAGATCGTAAACTGCGATACATCGTGATACAGCGGTATGTACAGTACAGTATGGTAATACCGATATCATGCGATAAAAATTACTCAGTGGGTCCTCGGCATGGCATGGCCCGTGTTCCCCTGATGCACGCTAGTCTTATTTGCGTTATAAGGCCGTTTCACGGCGTGCAGGCTGTTGATAGCTTCCAATTAGACTTCTGAATTTCTTACTTAGGCTCATAAAAGCCCCACTAGACCCCGCTGCTAGCGCAGAACACTGCAGAGCTAAATCGAGACTAATGCAGGTTATCATGTCCAGCCCTCTCGTCGGCTCTGAAAAGCGGACTTGAAGCATCGTTGACTGTTTTTCACTGTCTTCCAATCACATCGTCTGCAGGGGATTATACCAGGATACCTTGAATAATTCTCCAGCACGTTAGCTATGTAGTATACATCAATATATTTACCCAACATGGTCCCTCGCTTGCAGGTTCAGTCTGTAGAATACGAGAAATACTCCGTCCTTACTCTGAGACACGAAAGTCTTCGGGACGACGGAAACTGAAGGTCCTGAACACTTACTTCAGCTTTCAGCCGTTCACTAATTGAGCACGAATGTGCGCAGCCGCAGTCGCGTCTAGATAATGCTACCGCGGTGGAGCCTGTTAGCCAAAGATGTAGACACCCTAACCCCGTACTCGTGCTACGCTAACAACGTGTAGTGTCACTGTAATTAGTTCCAGGCTAACGTATCTCTCTTTCTATCGTTATTCCAGAAGGAAGAATAGGAACTCAATGCAAAGTTAATTAGGCCGTACGTACTCTGTAGTTAGAACGGGATTCTAGCAAGTCACGTTGTACGTATGTTCTGTAGTCTGTACCAAGAAGCGGCAAATGTCATAAGTTCACGAAACAATCGTCCAATCGTTGGGAATCACATATACTACTGAAATTGATTTGGTACCTACGTCAACAAGCTCTACAAATCCGAGGTTCGTCGTCACGCATGTGGCATTAGTCAAGCAAGAACGTTTTGAGGTAGCCCATCTTTCAAATAATAATCATCAATCAAATCATTAGAGTCAAACTCCATTGCATTTACGAGAATGACGTTGCGTACCCAGGTTCTTGGATACAAAATTCCCCAGCATTCCACCAGTCTCTACAACAGGGGCTAAGCCAAATCCGTCGCGATGTGCAACTATTAGGGTACATCCGAGGTTCGTTGCACACAAAATACGATCATTTTGCATATGAACGCCTCTCAGAAAGCGGCTGAAAGATCTTCGATATTTCTTTAAGATTAGACTTGAGTCAAAGTTCCTATACAGCTTCCTACTAAGGAATGAGCAAGCGATCCGTCGGCCACGAGCCCATAGGATTATTTACTGAGAATAGCAGCATAGCTAACTGTTTGAGCCGAAACTCTACATTTGGGAGATCGGCGTTCATAGTTTGCTCAATTAACTTTTTAACAAGGCTGATGCAGTTCGGTGGCATATGTTCGAACTCCAGGTTCCCAAGATTTACGTTCGCAGGTCGAACACAGTCTATTTCCTTGACTAAGTTCTATGTCTCGAACCTAATGAAGTACCTACCCTTGAAACAATAATCAGATAGTTACGTATTAGGCATATTCGTGCCCAAACAGTACTTAGGTTCAAACAATGGAACGGCTGTGCACGGTCGTCTCAGCTTCCACTGGTTCGGCATTTGCGCCAATTTTCAGAATCGTATCTGGTTCTATGGAACGGAACCGACGAAGTCTAATTTTCGAGATCTCTGGAAATTTCAGCTGATAGTCATGTTCCTAACATATGAACGACGTTAGCGGAACGAGTCGCATCCGTGTCTCTTTTTTAGAGATGTCTCTATCAGAAAATACAAGTTTTATAAAGACGTACTCCTGAATTCAAAAGGAGAAGGCAGAGTCGGAGGGCCTCGGGGCTTAGCCCAGTCAATTTCTTACCTCCAACCCAACCTGGAAGTCGAATACGATTCTATTATTCGGACTTGTTAACCGTGCGCCCATATGAGAATAGTCAATAAAACAGACCGAGGAGATCGATCATGATTGACTAATTGAATTAATTTGTAGATGATCAATGAATTCTATACGTTGGGTACGTCCTACCTAAGGAGGGACTGCTTGAATGAATGTAATAATGTCAAGACTAGCTAGACGAACATAGAAAAACGGGACATAAGGATACATGTAGGCATTTTAAACTTTTCCCTAGCAATACTATCCACACAGAAAAAACCCCCGTAGTGATATAAGAATCATGGTATATGACAAACACCTGCCGGCAACGCCATGCTGGAATAAGGAATAAGGGTAAGGTATAAGCGAACAAGCGCAGTTTAGATATAAATAGATAAGAATGTAGACAGAAAAGTGAAAAAAAAAAGAATGTGTATGTGTATAAGAAAAGTATTATCTGTAGCGAGGGCTATGATGACTCATCTGGGAATTCGATCGAGCAAAAGTGCTAGTAGCATCCCAGGTATAGGAGGAAGGATCTCTCTGTGCGGTTGGCGGCCGCGGCGTTGAGAAACTCATTGTAGGACGAGTGTAACTTGTCTGCCGCGAGTGAGTGTGGAGTTCAATGTCTTTTCCATCAGCATCATCTGCTGCACGACTCTGCATGTACGCAGGTGTAGGTGACCGCACTTCAAAAGGTGTGGGCTCAGGTGACTTCATGGCTTTTGAAGGGTTGAGCATCTCATAGTTGCGAGTGTCTGCGAAGCGGGAACGTGCGTCCACCGATACAAACTCAACATTCTTGACAAAGAGTCCTTGCCAGAACTCAAGCCATCCTCGGAACATTGTCATGCGCACAGTGAAGATGAAGTTCCAGAAGCTGGCTATACAGAGCAGTACCAGTACCGCATCTAATGCTGCCTCGGTAATTCCAAGTGCGGAAGCTTCTTTTGTACATTTGTGGGGATCTTTGAACACCGCCAGGCAAGTCAGCCACGGTTTAGCCTTGGCAGCGTTGGCAGCGTTAACAGACATATCACTATCGAGCCGCAAAAAGGTGACTGCCAAATAGATGACGTTGGCGAGGATGACCATCACAAGAGCCATTGATCGCCACTGTAGTTTGAGAACCCTTCGCACACGCCTGTATGCCTGTCGAGCAGTTACTGTACGAGAGCTGGACGAATAGGACGGCAAGCCCGAGTTACTGGTGCTTGTAGGGTCAGCCGGGTCAAAAAGAGCCTTGACATAGACGTGAATGCAGTATCCCATGGTCACAAATTGCATAATCAGTGCCAACCCGGAGAAAACCAAAAGTGGGATCCAGTAGTCGCCCAAACTATCCTTGCTGTTGATGTGGCATACGTTGCCGAATCGATACGAAACTCCAGTAAAAACCAGCATCAAAATAAGGATAAGCACGGGTAGCCCCAATCCTACGGCGAAAGCTGCCCACATAAAGACGGGACCGATAATTACCTCCCAACAGACCTGGAGATGAAGAGCAATGGTTCGCAAAAGACTCCATGTAACACAAGCGATACCACCGAACAACAAAATGGCGCCTGTAAATGCACAAGACCAGTCCGTGTGCATATCATTAGGCGTAATCGCATCACTGCATTTTTGTGGTTTGGTCCCCAGCGGAATGATAAACGGAATCTGCAGACAGACGACGGACAAGGTGAAGCAGACGTTAATGTAGTTTCGGTTTGTGAACTTGACCGGGAGAACGGCCCAGGTAACGAGGAGGAAGACTGTTAAGGGCAATAGCGCAACACCGAGCCACCCGATTGCGGTATTCGTAGAATCCACCCCTGATGAAGGCCCTGTCAGTACATGCGCCGCTATATGGCTATTTCGGTTTTCCAAGAGATAATGCTGACTCACCATCAGGGTATCTCCAATCTGCCATCGGGCATGGTAGGCAGCACGACTGTCCTCCAGTAGCAGGTTCACAAAAACGACCACCGATGTCTACACCAGGTCGTTAGCACATCGAATCGCCGTCTCTCCTTCTCTCTCCTCCACTTACATCCTGTCGAGTTGGCGAAAAGACTCTCTTGTATGAAAGGTGGTGGGCAGATACCCGATAGACTCGTCATGGTTATAGATTCGTGAAGTCGTTCCTTGTTGCGCTGACTATGTTTTTGGAGCTGCTCTTGAATAAACCCAGATATTTGCTGTAGTAGGTAATGAACGGCTACCTCATGGTTCGAGGGTTAATGAAAGACTGCATCCAGGCAGTCAAGCCACGCCCGACTGCTCAAGAGGAAGATTACCTCTTTACAATGGTTAACGGCGTTGTTGAAATGATGTAACCAACGAACGGAGGAAAATAGAAAGAAAAGCGTAAAACGTCGTTTGGGCGCGGAAATAGTTAGTCTAATATAAAAAGGAAACTGGCCAAGACTGATGAGGAGCCAGGACACTACTGATATACCAAAGTCCATCGACAAGGATGGATGGAGCCATCCATGGTCTGGAGCACGGATCCACATATGGCCATTAGCTTCTCAAGTCCCATATAGACTAACCAGAGCAGGGGTAACAGTAATAGCGTGCGTCCGGCCCACCGAGGAGGGCCTATGGTCGTCTCCAGGGCTTACTCCGTACCAGCCCGTAAGACGTATGGAGAGGAGGGTCCGAGGAAGGCAACTTCCATGGATTTTGCATGAATGTAGCCTACTACTAGTTTGAGTGGTCCCACAATCTTAAGAACACTATTTTAGGACATAGTCCGCCGTATTCCATCTTTCCAGCTGGTAAATGGTGGCAGTACCTGCATTTTCTGGACAAGCGGGGAGTCTTGGGCGAGTCTTAGGGCAAGACTTCTCGCCAATAGGCGCGAGCGGGTAAAGGGGCTTGCTCAACGAATACAATTGCTCAGGCGTCCCATACCGAAAATTACTTGTAATGCATAATACCATACCGTACTGATTACACCACTGGGCGTATTTAATCGCTTGACTGTAATATTAGGAGACACGGGCCAATTAAAGCTACTGGCATTGTGTATTTCCGCATTGTCCGTCTGAGCCTTTTTGCACTATTTTGCAGCCAAGCATACAACGGTCTGGATAGTACACTGTAAATACTGATAAACCCAAGCGACAGTGAGAATTTATCATTAGATTCTAGAACATGGGTTGAGTCGTCGATCTTTTCAGGCTATTAGCAATTTTTTCAATGCGGCCGTGCTGCGGCGTGTTTTTTACGAGCCAGCTTTACCCTAACCGTTCAGTACTCTGTACACTATCCACAATCAATCCCTAGATTTACTACTTGACAATGCGCAAATCACAGATCATCCAATGGTTTTTAAGGTTCCTCTTTCATCGAGTATTCTAATGAACATACTCGATCAGATCAGCCAAAATATGGAAGTATAGTAGTACTGGGCGAGTCAATTCCAATGCGCAACGACATAACAAGGGGAAATATCGGAGTAGGTGGAGTTTTTATGCCGATGTTGCAGTATCAGTGATCACTGCTTAGAGAGGCAGGTGTTAAATTCTGTTGGGACCTTGAGCACCAAGGATATTTGAATCCCTGCTCATAACTCACCTTGTTACTTAAGACTCGCTATGTACGTACTTCACCGGAGTTGAGTTTTTCTATTCGAACTTCGCACCGTGTTGCCGTGGCTGAGAACGGCCAGGTATCCTTTCAACTCGACTCTTCTAGCACAATAACAGCATGAATTAAGATTGAATTCGTGGCTTAACTAGACCGTTAGCAGCAGTTCCATATTCTGGATTGAGTAATATGTGGTTTCCCTTAGGTTGTCTTGTTACAAATTGAGAAGAACTTGTCATGCACGTCATACCGCAATGAGTTTATAATCTATATTCATACCTAGCAATAACAAATAAGGCTGACCGCACGCACAAGACTCTTCGGAAGTTGAGGTTAATCAAATTGGATATTATATTCCTCAGTTGCAAACACCGGATTGTCTCTCAGCACTGATACGCACATTAGGATTGAGTAGAAATAGGCGAATACGGGGGGATATACGTCGCTACGTATGACTCCAAATCTATGCTTGTCATATCCATACTGCTTATTTTAGTGGATACACGGAGAAATACTTCCTGCTTTTGCGTCCTCACTGACGATATAGAATCTCTGTACATACTCCGTAAATCCGCGTCAACGGTCATGCTTTGTGAAACGACTGTAGACAATAGTTACTTATAAATATGATTCGTATAGCGTACGACATACTTAGTACACGGTGATATCATCCTGGCACTTTGAAGTTTGTACAATTTAAACCCATCTACCTAGGGTAACGGTCTCAATTAGATTAACTGGCGTGTATATGTACCTGGCTAAGAGCGATGGGATGTCGCCAATTGTCGTGACTAACGCTGCCTTGCTGACCCACATATACTCGCTTCTCTGTTCTATATCGTCAGATTCGGACATTGTTCCTAAAAGAAAATCATAGCACATTCAAGAAAGAAAGTTGAAACAAGCGAAAAGTTTCAAGAAGTTTCAAACTGCGTCGGCCCCGCCCGTTTCCGGTTCCGAGAATAAGAACACTTCGGGACTAATGATGGACGGATTGCTTTTGGTAACCAATGAACTTGGTTTGCTTTATTGTGTTTGTATAGAAAACTGATCGTCAAGCAACTAAAAGTCTCTTGTGACGCGGCTTCTTCGAGGATGGAAAGATGTTTGTATGAAGAGTTCGCCACTAGTTATAGAAGGATCCTACTATGTAGCATAACGTTCGGTAACACCCGACAGGTACCCTGGATTGGTCTTTGCCGAAGACCAGACTCTACGAAAAGTGGGAGACAGTCTACTCTAATCTCGAAGAGACCAAGATCAAATTTCGAAGAATTCGACCATGTATCGAGTTCTACAGGCCTAGCTTTTCTAGGAGCAGAGTTAGCCAGGCGATGAAGGTCCACGACCTCAGGAAGAGAGCATGTTTCGATTTATTACCCTAACCCTATATTAGGGCACACCTACATCACCTGATGATCACCCCTGACAGCGCACAAGGACAACCATTCAGGATCTTACTATCACACTACCCCTCTTGACAATCGGTGGCAACAAAACATTTTATTGAATCTCGTAACATCTCGTTTTCTGGTTTTGGTATTTCATTTTCGTGAAATCGTCTACCCATTGTATCGATAGAAATATGTCAAAGGCCGAGTACTCGGCGATTTTCTAGACTGGCGCTGCTATTCGTCTCTTTTATATGCACTCTGATAAATTCTTAGCTCGAAATCTTCCAATCACAAGCTTGATAAGAAAAAGCAACTGGCAGAAAAAGGGACGAGACGAGCTGGTTTGACGCTTCTGCATTCTCACTGGACAATCCGCTCGGCCGCGGCGTCTGTTCGACATGTCCAATCGCAGCCGCGCTAAGCATTGCCTTCCCGACAGACTGACCATGACAAAAGTCGACAACTTAAACGTGACTAAAAGCTCGAAGAGTCTGGCCGTTGAGTCTTACAAAATTTTTCTGAAGCTGTTGATAATATCCTTGCTTTACTCTGTCTAGCTCGTCCCTGAAATTTTTACTTTTTAACGCCACCTGTCACACTCACATCATTTATGTGACCATTGGCTACACATTAAGGGTAGACACCTTATCACGATATGAGATTGACAAATGATCCGATTATGGCCGAGTCATTTAGCAAGGAACTCTTCGCATATTGGCTATAAGGGCGATTTTACTTTACGTTCTCCCAATCCAATAGTGATATCATGTTGCACAATCAAGTGTGGCCGGTGGTACATGATAAAGCCCATATATTCAGCTTGCCTGCGACCTTGGAAACGAGCGTTGTGCGCGACAAAAATTCTTATTCCCACTGGGCTAATCAGATGCAGAAAGGCCTCGACTTTCGGCCATCATGATTTTTGAGGGTTTGACTAAACTCCGACTCCGCTGAGTCTTACAAGCTCGGGAGTCATCAGTCCTGAGAGCACATATCTCATCTGGCATTAGATTGGACGTTGCTATATACAGGAATCTACATACTTGGAAAAGGCAAAGACAACCGTCTCAGCAGGGGATTTCTGCTCCTTTCGTTAGACAGTCAAACTGGTAAGCAATGAGCTCTGGCTTTGTGCTACATCTTTGACCTTCCCATATGCGTCTCGTACAGTCAGGATCCGAGGAGGCCCATCTTCGCCAAAGAGCGGTGTTCTTATACCTGAATCAAGCTCTTTATGTACCTTCGAACTGACTTCGTTCCACCGAGCCCTTGTATCTTCCTCGGCGTCGTACGGATATAACCATCGATTCTATGCTCGGTCAGATAACTCCAACATTAAAAAGGGGGACATTGGCGTGTGAAAGCATACTTTAATCTTTATGTCGTCTGGATCAAACTCCTCGCCATCCTGCATGTGCTTCAATGCATTGTGCCACCTATTACGTAGATCTTCGCCGGATAACTGTGACTGTCGCACTCGGTCAAACCGCAACTTTTCATACACCCTGGTCTACGTCATGTCAATCACTATTGACTTGAATATCAGACAATAAAAATGCCAGTCTTACTGCCAATGCCACATTGCCCTTTCCAGCTAATTTCATGCACAATGCCAGTACTGCCGAACTCTCTGTTGCTTGCGAAGCTCCCTGAGCACTAGTTGGAAGATGTGGATGGCAACTGTCACCCAACAAAGCGATCTTACCACTCTTACTTACCCATGTCGGTAATGGAGCTCTATAACATATCTTCCAATCAAGGCAGCTCGGAGTGGCTCTAACCGCTGACGCAATTGATTCGTCCCAACCTTGCACAAGTTGGCGCACATCATCCATGTTTCCCGGCTGGAACCAGCTTTCTTTTATGTCCTCGGTGTCCTTGTGGGTGATAATCCAGTTGAACTCTTCTCCGTCACGGAGTGTATTTTGGACGAGGTGTTTATCTTCCCCAATCCATATATTCACGCAATCTTCCTTCAGGTATTGTTGACATTCTGGCACGTCTTTGAGGATTTCACCTTTGAAATATGATCGATAGCAGGCATAGCCGGAACTCTTGGGTGCATCACTGAAACCGAGTACGAGTTCTCTAGCTCTGGATTTGATGCCGTCGGCTCCAGCAATCAAGTCTGCATAGAATGTCCTCCCGTCCCTGAGTGTGACACTCGGTGCGTCCTCGTCAAAAGAAACCACCTCGTGGCCCATGTTGATTGGTATTCCTAGCTGCTTTACTCGGTTAATGAAAGCGACGTGATAATCGCCTCGGTGTCCGATGTAGCCTGCCATATCCTAGTAGTTTAAAGCGAATCGGTTAGTTTAAATAAGCCACATATGATAATTGGGAACTTGGAAAATCACCAACCATAAGCGGCTGTGTCGCCATTATCCCCCCGTTATCCCAACGTCTAATATTCATGACAGGATTCTTATTCCCAATTGCAATCAATTCTTCATACAAGCCCCATCGTTTCAAAAGCTTAAGCGCATTCTCTCCCAAACCAAGTGAGTCGCCTAGACGTAGGAATTCGCGTACTTTTTCGAAGACGATGACTTCGAAGCCTGCATAATGCATGGCCATAGCGCAGGCTAGCCCACCAAGTCCCGCGCCGACGATAATGACCCGCGTCCTTGCTGGGTCTTCAGGGCGAGGCAATACGTGCTGTGACATCTTGAGACTATTTGGCTGAATCCGATTTCGTTGTGAAGCAGGCCGTCAGTGCGTATCTCAAAACAGAGTAAGGAATATATATCAGCTGTAAATATACCAGTATCGAAATTAACTACGTGAAATACTCCTAGAGGACGTAGATCTCTTTTTATGCACGAGCAGGAACATTTGAAATGTGGGGGTTAACGCAGTCCAGATATTTTGGCCGTTACGAAACTATTTCTCCGGATCCTCATGGACGAGTACGGCAACTTCACAGTAGGTTTATGCTAGTATAAAATGGAGAAGAAACCTTGGGAACTACTGGAGAAAGCTCATGAGGAGTAAAGTATAATGTGAACTACCTAAGGAAGGGTCTTCCCAAATTATTTGGCTGAATATAAGTCGAATGGGCTTTAGTAAGTGATACCACGTTTATACTTAGCCCTAATTCTATTCACTGACAAACCTGGTTGTGATAGGCTTTGATTCAACGATCTAACACAGATTCGAGACAGTCAAATAACGGTGACATTATTTCGCTTTCATACCTCGTATATTATATCTAGTAAATGGATCAACCCCTCCATGTCTCTAAACCCAACCAGTCTGGTTCAGCAATTGGAGATGGCCACGACGACAATGAGAAGCCCAGTACTGCCGATTCGTCTCCTTCTGCGGCTCCTTGATGCTGGGCATCCACCATTGCCGTAGCAGCTGCGGTCGGTGCTGACGCACCAGAATGGATGCTATAGTAATCCGGCATTGTATTTTCAACTTTATGATCGACACCCTCAATGATATGTAGTGTCCGCGCTGCGCTCGACCATATACTCTTCATCTTTCGACAACAGTCTATGCAATGCATCAAAGCAGATGGAGAGAAGAGGACAGGATATGTGGCGCGGTTAAAAAGGTGCATTATAATAGCCGTGAAACAGTAGTAGTTGAAAAATGGCGGGGCGAAGGTGGGATTATAAGAGGATGTGAAATGTTCGAGGAGGTTCGAAATTGCAACAGCCGCCGAAGTTGCTGCCAGCAGTGAGGGATTATTGCTCTGGGCTTCGTTTCGACTGGTCACGATACTATGGCCAAGTGTCAGAAACTTGCTTCACCATACAACTCCTGTAGGGGGCCACATAAACTCACAACGGACGATGAAGGAGCACTTTGCAATTCCAAAATTGTGCGTGCATCACAACAATTGCTACTGGTAATTTCACTCCCTGTTTGATGGCGAGGAATTCTGGAACATCTGCCTCCCATTCATTAAGCTCATTCTCCAGGTCATGTAGCGTCGCCCAGTTGGGGTCTTTGATTCCTACGGAGTAGAATGCTTTGTGTATT
This sequence comes from Talaromyces stipitatus ATCC 10500, assembly GCF_000003125.1. Classification (NCBI taxonomy): domain Eukaryota; kingdom Fungi; phylum Ascomycota; class Eurotiomycetes; order Eurotiales; family Trichocomaceae; genus Talaromyces; species Talaromyces stipitatus. Next base: position 3,307,588 of record NW_002990117.1, on the reverse strand, counting down.
CGTCCTTGAAGTATGGCTGGATATCAGTCAGTCCCAAGCCAAAGCGAACGCATCGTTATAGATGGTGACTTGCATAGTTTGATGACTTGCACGAAGCAGGATAAAGAGTTATCTCTGTTTTCATACAAGGTATCGTCGGGAAACTGAGTATCAAAATCATCTTGGTGAATGGCACAAGGTCTACCCTGCCATGCAGAAATATATCTGTCAAGCACAAAAGCACCCCACCATATCAAACGCCGAATCTGCATCTCAACATTGGACATATTCCGAAAGCACTGTGTTTTTTTCCAGACAGAAGGGTCCCGATGTAAACCTAAATCTTGGGCCTTAAGATGTTTATATTAGCCTCGGACGCAAAAACTTTTTCATATGTATGTGGTTTCATCCTACCATTCGAACTGCCTTTCCTACGTACATCCAACTGATAGAACCACCGGTGCCAATCTCGCGATAGGCCATCATAATTAACGCCAAACAGCAGTTTATGCTACTTTGCTCTGTTAATAGAGTTAGCAAAGTCCAGTGACATGTAATCAGTAGTTCCTCAAACATAGAGTAATAATTACTTACTATGTTGAGCAAGTAAAGTCTCTGCTTTGATTGCATAATCGTCGCCCGGATCACTGTCCTCTCGAGGCTCACAGTTATCAATAAAACGAGCTGAGAGTGCAAACATCGACAGTAAAAGCACCTGCGGAATTCGGCGTTCAATCTGATCGAATGCTGATTTCCCTTGTCGAGGCATGCCACGACGGTCTTTACTCAGCTGAAAGAGAAATGTCTCTCTGTGCACGACTGGGAAGCAGGGATGCACAAAGGTCCAATACGCTCTACGCAAGCATTCCAGGTTAGAGGTAGATATACATAGATTGAAAGGAGAGACCAACTCGAGGAGTTTATTCTGCAAGGGGATGGTAGGAAGAATTCCACCTAATATGGCATCTGCCGCAGATACGATCTCGTCTTCTGTGCGAAATGTAGTGCGTTTGCTTCGTGGCCAGAAGCCGGGGTTAGAGAAATGCCAAAAAGGAGACACAAACACTCGGGATGCGGTCATCAAATGAAGACCTGATGTTGGTCCATGGTACCGCATGGTCATATTCTCGTCGACTGACAGATAACCCAAAACTGTTGAGCGCTCTGAAGTACTGTCTGTTTTCCGATTGTATGGATTCTCTGGAAGAGATATATGCTTTTGATGAGGGTTTATGTTATCGGGGATTGCATATTCTTGTACATTTGGCTTGTTGTTATAATTCGAGTTTATGGCCGAAGAAGCCAGAGTTGTGTTGTTGATTGATACATGGCCAGCCTCTGCTTGTCCGTCTCGTAGCTCGGCAACTAGGCCCTCTAGCGAAGCTAATCTCTGCTCCAGAGTATTCACATATCCTTTTGGAGGGCCCCTTTTCTTTACGGTGCGATTAAAGGTGCATGCAATTTCCAAGAATCTGCAATTCTCGCAGGTCTTCGTCCCAGGCCTCAGCAGACATTTCGATTTCGACTTGGAACCTGGTGCGACAACGTTTAGTTGAAAGGACGTCTGATAGGATCCATATTCTTTAACTTACAGTTATCACAAGCTCTAGAAACTTTCTCGACGGTTTGGGAGTCTCGCCGCGCCGGGCTTGGGGATTTTGAATTCTCCGGATTATCACCAAGTCTTTCTGCCATTGAGCCAGACACGGTGAAACCTTGCTCAAGTGAGAGAATCAGAACGGGCGATTTTGTCCTTTCAGTGAGATAACTTGTGTTTGAGTGAGGTGTTAGTAGATTCCATGCTTCGGAGAAAGGCATTTGATAACGAAGCTTGGGGTATTGCCGGGATCTGGAGAATTATCGAAAACGCGGGGAAAGTATTTGCGCGGCGATTCTAGTATTGCCGGTGAAATACTTTGTTACTCCTGACTACGAAATATGTGACCGACAGCAACGATCTCGGTTGTCATGACTCGACATTCTTCAATAATATTGTTTTGAATTTGGCGAGAACCCTTCGGACAAGACATCATAGATACTACTCAGAGCGGAAACCAGAGGATGTGCTATCCGCAAGACATCACTTTTGCGCATGGGGACATCCCTCGATTCCGTGCTATATTTGACCATGGGAACAAGGTGCATTGGCAGCTGGAATAGAAGTACCGAGGCGTTTCATTTCGTTTGTCTAAAGATTGTATGAGACGATTGACTCCGGACAACCAAAGAGGCGGTTTACCACTTTCAACTCTGTACTTCGAGCCTCTGTACAAGGGCTAAATAAAAAAATGAATGTCGAATTTCACATGGTAGATTTGGCGTAGAATCCTGATTCGTATGATAGATGGTCTCTAAATTAGACAACGGCTACGAATATTGCAAGAGTAATACGTTTAGTTGGAACGGAACGATATGAATTGGAAAGAATGTATATTTCATTGGAACTGTATCTTCTTACATGGGGGACTGGTCAGCGGACGAGCAGTATTGCCGTGTCATCAGACTAAAACCCTGGAACCTATAATGAATCTTCGAACGTGTTAGCTGGAAATCTTCGAAGATTCAAGAGAAATAATAGTGCAATTGAGAGCAGGAAAATCAGAAGTCCGTTTCGATCATCGAGGCAACACCAACAGAAGTCGATGCGCCTCTGACACAAGAGGTACCAGAAATAAGTAAACAATTAGGATGTGTCTCATCAGAAAACTGCGAGTAGGGTAAAATAGTAGCAGAACAAAAAGTATACATACCAATTAGCAACATTTGTTGACTTCGTACGGCGTCAATTGTAAGGATGAGAAAGACCAGAAGGAAAAAATTCAAACAAAATTATGAAGCGGAGTGGGCGGTAGAGATTCTGCCGGAAATGCAACCATTAGCGATAATGCCAAGACTGATCACATGACCCACACACAGTCACCACCGAAAAGTTTCCCCGAGAACTTCGCGATCTTTCTTTGAACCTTTTATTTCGTACTCGACAAGTCGCCCAACGCCTCCGACAGACAATCTTCTTCGGCAAAACCAGCATTCAAAATGGGTCGGTATGTATTGCGAATATTCACTGTCTATGCGACGCTTCAGAATCAATAGAAACATTCGATGCGGTTGTCCTTTGCGATATATCTCAATCTAACATGAATGCAGTCTTCACTCCAAGGGAAAGGGTATCGCCGCTTCGGCCATTCCTTACTCCAGAACTCCCCCAGCATGGCTCAAGACCACCCCTGATCAGGTCACTGACCAGATCTGCAAGCTCGCCAAGAAGGGGTACGTTCATTCGCTCTCGCGAAACCTCTGTAATGGAAGGATCTCACAGTCTAACATTCATTCATAGTGCTACTCCCAGTCAGATCGGTGTTGTCCTCCGTGACAGCCACGGTATTGCCCAGGTCAAGAACGTCACTGGTAAGTCATGGTTTTGCCCGTCATGTATTGAGAATAAATACTAAATAATGTTTCCAATAGGTAACAAGATCCTTCGTATCTTGAAGTCCAACGGTACGAATCCCCGCATTCCTCCCCTCGTCAGCTCGTAGATCGACGAAAGGTGTCGGCTCGGAAAGCGAATGTGCATTTGCGAATGTCACCAATCAGAAAGAAAAATATATTGTTAAAAGGAATTATTCCTGGCTTGTGGTGCCTTCTCGCTTTCCGTTGCCTCGATTACCGATAGTCAATATCCGTGTCTCTAGCACGCCCACAAGAAAAAGAAAAATCTTCTGCCTCTGCTTGGTCAAACACAAGGCTGACAGAGTGACTTTTGTAGGCCTCGCCCCTGAAATTCCTGAGGATCTCTACTTCCTCATCAAGAAGGCTGTCTCTGTCCGTAAGCACCTTGAGCGCAACCGCAAGGACAAGGATGGAAAGTTCCGCCTCATTTTGATCGAGTCCCGTATCCACCGTCTTTCTCGCTACTACAAGACCGTCGGTGTCCTCCCTCCCACCTGGAGATACGAGAGCGCCACTGCCAGCACCTTGGTTGCTTAAATGAACAGAATACAACAGTGTCTTCGTTGTGTTGTACGAAACGCATTCATGATTACGCCCGGAACCAGGCTGCCCTCGAAAGCATGATATCGTTTACAACAATTTCAGGAGATTGGCAATCTGTAACTGGGTACTACGATTTCTCGAATCCTGAAAGCTATGAAGCTCACGATTACTATGTAGCCAGTCAATACATCTCTGGTTCGGAGAATCCAAAAAAAAGTTCTACTGGTCTTTTCTTTATTACGTCTCATTTTTGTTTACTCATTTTGTAGATACCTGTAGCATGTGATTATTAACGGCGTCTCATCAATCATATCCATCGATGATGATCCTGTATGTTGATGTTCATCGTAAAGGCATTATTCATATATATCTGACCTCCCTAGCCACAGCATTACATAGCTCTACTTTCACACCTGCGCCTGTCAAAACATGTATCCACAATCTCTGTGTATCACTCAATCGATCATTCTCTGATTTGACCTCGGCAAACATGACCTCCTTCTTGTCTGGGTTCCAGAGGAAAAGGTCGGGAATACCGCCTCCGCGCTGTTGATATTCTTGTGCCATCACTTTGCACACCGTTGCTAGAGATGCACCGCTAAAACACTGCACGATTTCCACGAGGTCGTCAAGTGCGTACGTCCAGTCTACGCCAACGATACAGGTCCGTTTAGGAAATTCACTCTCGTGGACCCTGCGTATAATGGATTCGGCCTCGCCGTTAGCAAGTTGAACGAGCCGATGATTGATCTCGGAAGCGCGAGATGGATAGAAGGCGTCTGTATGAAGATCCAAGGGACAGGTTTGGAAAGGCGTCTGGAAGACGTTGGGGACATAAGTGAAGAGTATATCGAAAAAAAGGTAGCCAAACTGTAAATACTCGCAATTAGCATGATCGTGCGCCTCAAAAAAAGGAAATGGTCCACGTACAAGTGTCCGTACAATACCGCCCTCGGAATGATAGCCCTTCCAACCGTTGTCTCGGTACCAGCTCAAGCACATATTCTCAACTCTACATTCTTCGCCGTTTTCTCGTTCATGAATCCAGACTGTGGCATGTCCTTTACGCGTCGATGTTCCCGAGCTATCGCCTCGTTCTTTCGAGTCACTCTGGGTCAAGGGAACCTCTTTCTCAACACGGATCCCTTCAACAGTTCTTTCCCGTGGCTTGACAAGGAGGACGTGCCCAAAGTCGTGTTGTTCTCGTTTGACTACCTTCAAGGATTTTTCGAGCTTGGCAATCCTTTTTTGAAGGTCATAGTGATAGATGACATGGCAATCTGGATCTTGGAGCCCGGCTTCACACGTGGTCAAGGCAATTCTTTTCCAGTACTTCTTTTGTGCTTCCTCGGTTCTACCTTCATTAGGAGTTAAGGCCCAGAGGTAATGTTCCTCCAATAGAGCTTTTCTCTGATACCATGCACCACGCCGCGCAGCGTGAAAGAGCTTTTGGTCAAGCAAATCGATCAGTAGTTCATGCTCCCGTTTATGCTCTTTGAAACGGCCGAGTGGGTAGAGGCCTTTGTGTATGATTCTCGTATACACCCAAGCGGGTGAAAATCGACGCAAGTAAGCACCTTCGCCACTGAAATATATACTATTTTCCTTCTGTTGCTCTTGTTCAAGTAGAACTTTCCACCTTGGATAAACCTTTTCGCTCAGATCTTTGATAGTTTGGAGACGTTGCGGTGCCGGCGTGCCGCTAAACTCAAGTATGTTGTCAATATCGTATTGTGTTCTTAAAGCAACTTCAAACTCAAGCAAAGCTGCCCGTGATGGAAATATCGCCGTAGATCGAGATACAATATATTCTGGAAAATTCTTTTGGGAAATCTTCGCTAAGATGATTGTAGTGAGAGACTTCTCTGTCCACTCAGAAGAACGGTAAAAGACCAAATGCACCCTCTCAAATAACTTCAAAGGAGCTGGAGAAAGTCTGATACAGTCACCAGTAAGCTCCAAAATCTTGTTGTGAAAGTGGCGATCTCTATTGTTGCCTTTTCCCGCATCCCATCTGAGACCTGCTTGGGTCTGACTGGCTTGAAGGAAAGCTGTTATAAGCTCCTTTTTGTTCTTCCCTTGAACCTTGGCTTCTTTAGCCATCTCTTTAAGTTCCTCTAATAGCAGTAGGGACGAAGCCTCTTCTAACGTTGCAATCTCCTCAATACCTTCAGCAAATCGGAAGGAATCACCTAGGAGAATTGAATTATCAGGTTGTTCGGACGAGACAGGAACCTCGTATGCAACAGAGGGTTTCGAACACGAGAGAGGATGAACTTCTCTCAAATCCGCCACAGCTTGATCCATATCGGCAATGTCCTGGTAATAACCTAAACGATTGATACGATGCCAGGCGGCGGTCTTGCGGAGGAAAAGCCGTACATATCTGAGTAACAAAAACCACACATTAATACTGTTTTCTAACTCGGCTGCTGACTTTTAGAGTAGCGCAGGTCAACTAACAAGTACTGTGCTTCATAGCTCAGATCTTTCCACCTGTAAAAAACGTCTAGCTCCGTCTGATCGAACAGGTGAGCCTCTTCGTTCAGCACTGTCTCGAGTGCGAGATTGAATGCATCCACGTAGATTGAACTCTTCCCTTTGTGCCATTTCCTCTCCCCGAGCCTTTGTTCTAGTGAAAGCGACTCTGACTCCTCGATTTCAGCAGCCCTAGAGTTTTCATACTCTTTAATCGCGTCATCGTCAGTTTTGATCGGCGGTAGCGAGATTTCTAATGCTGTTTGACTGCATTGGAGATTGTCCAAGACGTCATTGCCAACTGACAGATCAGCCACGTCTGTGGACTCAGTGTCTTTTCTGGATAAGGTAAGCAATTCCGAGAGCGTTTCAGATGATTCTTTCACATTTTGACCATTAACTCGAGCCGACAGCTCTTCGAAGTTCACCCCATGAGAGACCTTTTGTCGTTTTGCGGAAGGGCGGCGAGTCTCAAAGAAATCAAGCAAGGAAGGCATTTTCAGCATTCAGAAGTCAAATTCACCAGTCCGACAAATTTGATTGCACATCCCGATAGATGAGGTGCATCAATAGAATGCAGGGGTGGATCATGGCAGGTTCGAATGAAGAGTTTGGACGACGCGTTCCTGGCGACACGTCTCAAGCAGGCACGACTTTGGCGCCAGATCAGGTGACTTATATAGCCACTCTTGGTTAGATCGGGTTGAGCTCGTGATTATCAACCTTGACAAACATCAATCAAAAAATAGTTCACTATGATATACGATAGCTTGACGACAATTCAGACCGATACATAGTTGAGAATTAGCGAGAAGCACCCTTCTTCCTTGCAGTATATCAGTCTTGTCCACACTACGTCCCAACTTCCACTCGGGAATCCCGCTCCCCAAAAACAACATCAAATTCCGATTTGTTTTGCGCCAAGGGTTTCATCAACAAGGATTAGTTTCATATAGCAGTCAACAAGGATTAGTTTCCATAGCAGTCACAGTCATTCTTGCAGCGATTCGTTCAAAATACCGCCACTATGAGCTCGAGTACAACCCCCATTGGCAACCCTGCCGAAACCCATAACTCAACAACACCAGCAACAACAGAAGGAAATGCCGCCGCAGGACTGGATAATGTCCTGCCCAAGGTAGCTGGTGGTGCGCCAGCACGGATATATTTGAATGAAAAGATTACACCGTATTTACTGGAGGGGATGAAAGAAATTGCAAGAGAACAGTATGTTTCGAATCCCACGATCGCAGACAGAATCGTACTGATGATGCATGGTATAGACCGTCGAACCCGTTGAAAGTCCTTGGTGAATTTCTCATCAAGAAGAGTAATGAAGTCGAGCAGGGTCAGAACAATGCGCAGTAGGCAAACTAGAGGATTTTCGATTCAGAGTTTCGGTGCAAAATGGGATAATAATTGCATTTGTGAAGAATGATACAGATTCCGCGTGCTTGGGGTCCATACTGTCCAAAACTCCATCAAGGCATTGAGATGGGCGAAGAAGTGCGTTCAACAGGCTTCCATGCAACGCAACAATTGGACCGAAGTGCAGTCTATAAGGCTTATATTGATACGATCCGTCTAGCCTACACATTATCATATCTTGAGACACCCAAGCCAAGATAGCAACTACAACAAACTGAAGCGAACTGGATCCTGTGAAATATCTTCACTATTTTCGAGAAGAAAAGGAATCTCTGGGCTGCATGTTCACAGCATCATTGCAGCCGCAATTTTGTGAAGTCTGTACCATGAATCATTCTGCTAGAAACACGCTTCATAAGACAATCTGATATCCATGACCATCCCTTTCCCAATAGCAAGTCAGTCATTCATCTTTTCGGAATTTAACCTACCTGGACAATATGGCGTCACCATCAAAACAATTCCTGAGTACAATCAACAGCGGGAGAATTGCCGTTGACGTGTTACAAGTTGGCCGTTCCCATACGTCGCCAACATTGCTACCCCCCCAAAGTGGACGATCAGGATTAAGCGGTATGAGGGAGATGCCGTGAGACGATAAATGATGAGATCAGGTTGGCATCCAGGAGAAAATTGCAACTGTACTGGATGATTAGCGAGTTTTGGCCTGGTGTGAATCTAAGTGATTTAATGCAAAAATCCGATCTCTCTTTTTCTCTTTGCGAAGTCGCATCTTGGTCCAGTCGTTACGTAGAAGAATGTTTCGAATACGGCGCACATAAGCTGACTATCGATTTAGGGGTGATACCGGAAAGTTGCAAACGTAGCAGTGCTGTCCAGATTACAACGCAGTATTTAAGAAGCTGACTTTTTTGTTCCCTCCCGTCGCCAAAAACATGCCGTAAGTATCCTGAGAGGACTGAAACAAGTAGATAGAAACATCATGGCGGTGCGCAAAATCTGGACGACAAGAATGTGTAAGAGTTGATACAGGTCGGTGGTGTTCAATATTTGTCTGGCGATGTTTCGTACCGCCGACACACGGTAGACGTGCCAAAGCCGTGACTTCTGAGTTTCGAACGCACAGAGGTGATGAAATAAGGGATATTATTAAGGCGTTCCGCCGACCGTCACCCTTCGCGCCCGAGCCCAGCACGAAACAGAATGGAATATACCGAGGAATACAAATGAAGAATTGAAACTTCTGAGGAAAAAGAGAAAAAGGGGAAAGGGGAAAAAGGGTGAGAGCCAAAACACAAACCCTCAAGTTCCTCTGCCGGATCATATCCAGATCAATCGGCATTCAAAAACTTACCTGCTGCCGTAACGCTCCTCTCCCCGACCCTCGTAAGATCGACCACCGGCAGCGCTACCACCGCCGTTGTAGGGTTCACGGTTTTCGCGAGGAGGGGCCTGGTCGTAGCTGGGAGGGTTGGCATCACGGTCATAGTAGCCGCTGCGACGGTCGTCACCACCACGACGTTCCTCTCCACCACGAGGGTAACGTTCTTCACGGGAACCATAGCGGTCACCACCACTGCCGCCAGCAGCGCCGCCTCGATATGAACCATAGTCGTCACGGTAATCATCACGACGGCCGTAATCGCGGCCATAGTCCCGGCCGTATTCACGTCCACCGCCTCCACGGTATCCATGGTCATCGCGGTACTCGCCACCACGGCGACCGTAAGAGTCGTAGCGACCATATCGATAGTCATCATAGCGACGAGAACCACCGCCGTAGCCACGGCGATCGTCGTAACGGTCACGGCCTCCACGTGAAGGACCTCGGCGAGGGTCTTTGGAAGAGAGAAAAATATTAGTTACAGCGAGCGACATTTCAAAAATCGCATCAAACTCACCTCGCTTAGGTGGGCCAAAGTATTTGCCGGGAGTAGGTGTGCGAGGACGGCTACGGCGAGCTTTCTCAATGCTGAGAGTGAGTCCATCGATCACCTCACCTTGCAAGCCTTCCTTGGCGGCATCGGCTTGTTCAGCAGTAACCATCTTGACGAAACCAAACCCACGTGACTCTTTGGTATGAGGATCAAGCATGATAGAACAGCTCTCCACGTCTCCATATTTTTCAAACAAGCGAGAGATGTCTGCTTCGGTGAGACGAGGGTGGATTCCAGTTACAAAAAGGTTGGATCCTGGGTTGACAGCTCCTTCATCTTCGTCGTCGTTTCCAGGAGCACTCTTCCGAGAGTCGCCTGCTGGTGCTCTACCCAACAAAATGTTAGCAAAGAGAACAGCTCAATATATACGTGTCTAAGCGCGATATCCTTACCTATCGTCATTACGGCTTGGAGAAAGGCTACGGTCCCGGTCGGCGCGTGAATCTCCACGGGGTGAAGCACTACGGTCGCGATCATAGCGACGGTCGTCTTCGAGTCGAGGATTAGTCAGACTAAGTGCAAGAGAGGTGTTACAAGAATATTGGGTCCAAACTCACCGTCGTAACGACCATTCTCATTTTCATACTCCATGGCGGACATTTTGGTGATGGATTCAATGGAGTGTTTTGATACGAAGAGGAGAGGAACGAAGGAAGCACCGAGTTCGTTTGGAGTTTGAAAAGAATATGATTCGCGCTAGGGTGGCAAGTCTTGGCGTGCTTCTCCAGATCCCAACAAGTCGGATAGAGCCTTCAAAATTGCGCTAAGAGTAAATGCGTTAAGTGTACGGAGTAAAAGCTTAGAATTCAAACTTTGGAAGGATGAAAAAAATGAAAATCATACCTCCGTGAGCATGGCAAGGTGAGGAAATCATTCTCTGAGAACGATTTGTTTGCCAAGATTGTATTTACCTCACCCTTAGAACTCTGGACCGCTGCAGCCTTGGGGCCTGGGGCCGGATTTATCTATGAGGCTACTGCAGAACATCACCAACGTAAATCTCCTTCGGATTCCATACTCTGCGACACTGCCGCTGTATTTGTCATGTAAAATTAACGATGAGCTAGAGGCACCCTTGTATGCATGCTAGGCTATGCTATAACAACATGACAGATCGCATACTAAAAGCACCTAAATAAAACCGTGTGTATGACGGATCAAAGCCCTCTGTTCCCACACGATACGCCAGAAGAAACTCCCAAGTTCGTCATAATAACAGTCTACCTGAATCCCCGATAGCGTCGACGTGTCCGACGAACCTTCACAGGTTCAGGAGCAGCTCCATTGACTTTATCCGGTTCTCGATTAATCCCATCTATAATCTCATCTCCTCCCAAACCCTCAAGCTCATCTTCGTCAAGCTCACTTAATTCCTCACTCAGGCCACGTAGAACGTCACGGCCAGTCCATCGCTCTTCATGTATAGTCGTGCCGATCGGATCGAAAGGTTGCATATACCATTGAATACCTCCTTGAGCGAGTGGCCCCTGCTGTTGATCGCCCTGTGAGCTCAAAGGCGGTGTCAATGGACCTCGCGTTGCTCTTGCAACATGGCCACTTTGTTGTGAAATCACACTTTCGTTGTCCTTCTTCACTTTGTCGCCACCCATGTCGTCGGTAATGATTTCAGACGCTTCCATGGACTCATCCGCTGCCCGGTCACTGGAGGGTGCGGTAATGATATTGTTGGTCGCTTTCCCGTAGTTATCATTTGCATCCTGCAAATCAACGTTCACGTCAAGGTCGGCTGCTAGAGTATGCGTATGTTCTGCTGTCTCTGGGTGTTCCATCTTTGTAAGTTTGTCAGACTCAACTGCCACCCCGTTTGTCATCACGTTGTGGTCGGCTGACGCATCTAGGCCCTCGACTACAGAGATCCTGCGTGACAGAACGCCACTCTCGAAGATATTGTCCAGCTCTTTAAGTTCCTTTTCGAATGGCAAACCACTCAGTTCAGTCTCCTTTCGGATGGCATCCTCGAGAAATGGCTGGATAGACTTGATGATCCTCTTCGCTAATTTTCTCTTTTCGCGTTGGTCAAATGTGAGTTCGGGTGCGCGACCACTAATTTGAAGCTGAAGCTCTGCAGTATCCTCAACTGGCTCGGTGCCTATCTCAGTAGTGAAAATATGTGCTAGGTCAGCAGAGAATACAGAGACATTTGTGTAGTATCGCGATTCCAAGCGACTGCGGACGGCTTGTAGGGATGAACGGAAGACACCCCTAGGGTCGAGACTTGACGCGAGTTAGTGATCATGACATAAAGATAAAAAGAATGATTGGTAGATGACTCACGTCTGGATCTTTTCAAATATGGGCCACAGCAACGGGGGTATGGGGAAGTAAACAGTATCAATAATATTGCTGAGCATTTCCACGTCTTCAAGCTTGGCACTTTCGCGCTTCTTCACTTCGGTGCAGAGGGTACGGACTCTTTCCACATCAGAAGATAAGCGTTCTGCAAAGTCAATACGACGCTGAAGGCGCGAAAGGCCAATAGGACCCATGCCAGCGAAATTTCGCCTAGTCATCTCCATCGACGAAAATGTTTCCAACTGCAGTTGAAGGCGTTTCAGCAAAGCGGCTCCTCGTCGAGCTTCCCGCTTCAAAGTCCAGTACTTGCAAGCGTCCTCGGCATATTGTTTCCTTTGACGGACAGAGAAACGTTGCAACGATGCCACGACAGAGTTTAGTACGGTCTGGGGAATAACTGGTGCCCCGGAAGCCAGCTTCCATGTCGGTTTCGAGGGAGTCGTGCGCTTTCGCTTATTGCCTCCTGCATTAAAGGTCAAATGGATGTTTGGACCATGATGGGTATGGCTCTCTATCGCCTCGCTCCCGTCCGGAAGTGAAGGCCCAAGTGCAAGAGCAGCTGCTTGACTGTCGCCCCATCTTTTGCCATTCATTGTATTCTTGTAGTATTCAACTGCTTCGGCGTAGGCAGCATCTGTGCCATGTTCCTTTCGCCAGTCTGGTGGGACATGCTTGTGACAAAAAGCTTTCAACAAGTGAGAATCCATAATTGCCGAGTTGTGGCTGGACTTCATCCTCAAGTACAGTTGAGATCGCCTTGCACACGTGACATGGAACGCCACGAAGCAATTCTTGTTGCTGCACTGGATTGATGCACCCATCCGCTGCTTACATATGTAGCACTGAAGCTTCCATCTGCTCTTGGGTACCTTTTCAACGTCCGTAACGGGTTCCATGAGGGACTGGTTGCCGATACCCACTTCCGGGATCCAGAGTGCACAAAGCAAATGTGACCACTTTGATGTGTTTGTCTGTTTGAAGGCGCCTTCAGTATTGGGGCAAAAAATACAATTTGGAGACCCTCTCCCAATCAGCTGGCATTTTCGACAGAGCCATTGACCTTCCGGAATATATGGAACACCATAACATTCTTGGTGCACAGCAAGATCACACCCATCACAGAAAACGATAGCATTGGAATTTTCGCAGTCTCCATCATCGCAAACTGCGCATTTGCTGTCCTGTTCTTCGCCCCCTCCCACTGGCTCACCATTGACAGCGGCCGCGGAGCTTGACCGAGGACGTTGCGTTTGGGGTGGCTTAGGATTAGGCTTTGGGATCTTTTTCTCTAGAGCATACCACTCTTTTTCAATTTTGGTCATAGTAATCTCAAAAACGGCTGGTTTGATAGGCTCCAGCTGATCAGCCTTTCGCCTATTGTTGTAATCTTCTAGCCATTTTTCGTCTTGTTCGTCCATATCATATTCCACCCTTCCGACGCCTAATGAACCAATGGCAGCATTGGTATCACCATCTGTCACGGGTGGGTCCAGATCTAGATCCTCTTCAATAGCCCCCTCGGCCATTCGAATCAGTCGACGATCGTGACGTACAAACAAATCACTTTCCTGATAGCCAACACTCGCCATTGTACGATCCACATAGTTCTGTTGATTGACACCTTTTTGCTCATAGCGAACAAACGGGTCACGAAGGTGAAAGTTTGGTTTGGGAAGGGTTAACCTTTCACGGGGATTCGGGCCCGGAGGTGGTACAACTTTTGGCTGTTCAGGTGTTATAATAGCACTGAGCATAGCATCAGGTCGCCGTGGAGGCCGACCGGGTCGTCGCTTCGGAGGTGTTTGGGGGAGAACTGCAGGGGCGACTGTATTTGAATCGTGGCCCTCTGAGTTTGTAGGTATACCATTCGTGGACTGTGTACTTGGAATAGGTTGCTGTGATTTGTCGGCACCGTCTACCTCTTCAGAACTGAACACTGCAAATTTGGCTTCGATATCCAGATCGGGGTGAAACTCCTCCCAGCCCCGTTCCTCGCGGGGTTTGTAGCCATCACCTTGTTGGAGTGCCAAGGCAGCAGCAGTCGCAGAACTATAACGACCTCGACTCTGAGTGCGTTCTCTTCGAGGGCGAGTAGAAGGCGGAGTGGTCATGGGGAGCGGGGTGCTGGCGATAGCAGGAGCTATCTCGCGTCGAGGGCGCGGAGAAGGTTGAGTCTGCGCTGGCACGACTGGTTCTGCGACGGGAGCGGGTGGTGCCTTTCGTTCGACAACAGCATCTATCTCAATGAACCTGCCACCACCGCCTGGCCCACCAGGGATGTACTTGCGCTTCTTCTGTGGAGGTCCATCGGCAGGAGTCGTATTTCCATTTCGTGAGTTCCGTAGCGGCGCCATCGATCGAGCCGAGAACGTCCGTCTCCGAGACAATGGAGCCATGGTGAATATGATTTCTTCAAGCGCTAGGCAACTGATCCTATCGCACGGGGTTTTTTGTAACAATCCAGGGGGGAGGTGCCCAGGCGCAGGAGAGTAAGACTGGACAACAGAAAAGAGGTGGCAACGCGCGGCTCAGTCAACACGCAATTCCAAAAGTTCAAGGGCGACAGGAAAAGCAAGTTAATAAGTTGGTAGCGCAAGAGCTATGGCTCTACCGCAACGAGTTTTGCCAGACGCGAGGCTGCGACGTCGGCATCAACGTGCTCAATATCGAAGCACGGGATAGCCACCGCTAGCCATATTCGGTTAGTGTAAATATGACTAATCCTAAATTTAGCCCAATACGGACTAGCTCGACACGGTCCGTTGATAAGTTTATTGTGTTTCTTTCTCAACTCCAACGAGACGATTGATTACTTTGGATTTCTACCCCATATACCTTCGTGACTGTTCCTGTATTTTTGTGAAGTAGCAGCACGGTGGACTAGATTTTACTCAGCATTGTGGGATAGCTTTTTTTACCACGGTCACCCTTCAAAAACAAGTGGTTTGATTTTTTCAGATTTTGCAGTCATTACTCCATAGATGCGATAGATCTATGCTATAATGCGGGGGAGGCGCCGCCGAATCATTGGAGACACCATGAGACGCCAGGAAAAGGCGAGCATTCAAATCCCGATAGACCGTTGTTTTAAATGGAACAAAGTCTTCCACAGGCTGTTGGAGATAAGTACTTATGAATGTTCTACTTCGCTTCTATACTACTACATCGTCCCTTTACTTAACTACAAACTCTAGATAGTGTGTCCCTCTTGAGAGTAGTTATAAAGACATGCTCCACAGTCACCTTGACTGTCTCTTTATCAGGAATTGCACGGACCAGACAACTGAATTAAGCTCACTCACCATTAATAGACAGTTGGATACATGACCGAGCCAAAACGTCGCCGCTTTGTTCCTATAGGATACTTCATATACTTTAATTGACCAATGATCAGACAGTGGACTTATATCAAACTTTCGTGCTATACAATACGGCTAATATCTTCGGCTCATATCTTATTTCAGATCACAGGAGTCGAATTCATCAGGATATCGTGGAGTGAGACATCTTGAAATGATGGGGTAACATTCCGCTAGACACCCAGGCACCTTCTTAATGCCCAGGCGTCCCTGTCATAAACACATTCATTGGACAGTATAAAGGAATTATCCATCTGCTTGGGTGTTCCCCCACTTCCAGTGTTGAATGCACATTGTCAGGATCCCAGATTTCTGCAGCCCGGAACATGGCTACTCAGATGTAATGTGGTAGGTAGTCCCACCAGGATTCGTAAGTCTCTCTCTTTCGACAGACGGCAATGATTTTTTTTGCACTGTATGCCGGCTCGGCTCGATATAATTCTCTCAATTATCCCTCGAGTTACATAGCCCATGTCAACCATTGTGAAAGGAGGAAGGAACGCCTCGTCAAGTTATGACAGGATATCAGCTGACTCACGTAGATGCCTGCCCTGGTGCCATATTGGGGCTAGCCCGTTTGAGGCGAGGTGTTGATATCAAGCCTCGACCTCACCACTTAGCTAGAGCACACATGACATCTTTCTAGAGCCTCATCAAGTTATTCTATATACGACATTCCGCCTCCATTGTGAGGTACGTGCCTAAGTGCAAGGCCTGGGATCTGATCTATTCCTAGTGACAACTTAGCAAAGCTGATGTATGTGTCTTTTGTAGATTGCATCGCCGACAAACTGGTTCCGGCTTGTCTATTATTAGAACAAGGCACATACCCGGCGCTATGCACCATGTCTCCCCACAGTGGGTGATACCCGTTTTTGTGGTCACTTCTAGAGCAACCTAATTTCATCATTTACCAGCCATGTGAGTTGTGTTGGTCTTTGGTGACTTGGACTGCACAGTATGCTAAACTCAATCTGATCTTGCCCTTTCTCCTAGCGCCCTTAACACGTACTGCTCACATGTCATGCATATAATCTAAGTATGTTTTCTCATTTAGGTTTTTTTCTCGATGTTAGCCCATGAGGTCATCTGTCATTTTTCATGATTTTCCAATGTCCAAGCCTACGCAGCTGAAAAGCACTTGCATTTCCACTGGCATGCCCATACCAATGATTCCAGAGTAATAACCGCTCAGCCAGAATTCACGAAGTTTAGGAAACCAGACTCTACATTGCATAAGGTATATCCAATAATATACTATTGTTTTATAAGCCCGAAGTCATTGTAATTGAATAACACGTGAGACAGTTGGAAAGCCACCAAAGTTACCAGACACTATCTGCCAAGCTGAAATTCCAGACCATATGGTTTCCAGCTCCGGTATTTATGTAACGCCATGCGTCAGAATCTAGAATAAAATGGATGCCGAACTCCAACATATCGGCAATCACCAGAGGATTCCGGACGCATTTCGGGCATAGTCATAAGGAAGCAATGCATCAAAAGCCCTGAAGTAGCCATGACAATATGAAAGCACGCTATCATTTTGTTATAGGAGTGACCCATGCGGCCTTACTTGAGTCATCTTAGGTCGTTGTCTAAGCGATTGGCTACTACCGGACCCTGGAGGCATACATGGTTCAAATCACTGAGCGTGGAGCTGGGTCGCAAAGGACCTCGACTGTTGGACCTATAATATCTTGGAACTACGTAATTCAATCATTATCCGTATATCGAGACAACCACGGCCTCTCGTCGGAACACTTTGCATAATCGTCCTAAGAAAACTTTGAATGAGGAATTGAGGATTTCAGGTCCCTTCAAACTTAGACTCGACTTTCAAGGTTATCTACCTAGATCTACGGGTGTCCAGGTAGTTGATGGACCTTAAGAGTTCAGAAAGCCTTTGATCCTTGTATATAATTCGAAATACTCGATAGCGTTTACCTAGATTAACGGATTGTCGGGCTGAAGTATTATTGTTCATGCTTACGAAATATTTCCAAGACTACTGTCATCGACCGAGGCGCCTCCATGCACGGAGGTACATACATATGTCCTGTAGACTTCCAAGAGCATGGTTAGAATGGGCATACCTAGGTATCACTCTGCACGAAGTTCACCCTGAAGAATTCCAGGGAACCAACGTGTATCTGGTGATTTAGATTGCATATACTGCGTGTAACATGAGAATAGTCAGAATAAAATCTTGAATCTATACAAATATCCCGACTAAAGAAAAAGAATACATACTATGGAATTTAAATATAGAACTGCCCTAAGCTACACACGGTAAGGCTCCCCTCACGCCGGGTCCAATTTCTAATATTAACAACAGCCGAGCCAATAAACGTGTGTTCCTAGGCGACCCCACGATTCATGAGGGCTCCACCGGCTCCAAATTTAACCCATCCTACATCACGCCTGAGTAGCTAGTGATACACTTCCCGTGTTGTTCTCATGCTATATCGAAATAGCCCGCTTCTTCTCGTTGCAAATGATGCGCCCGTTTATGTACGGGCCTACCAAGCGGCCGGCACAGCCAACCCCAAATTAAACTTACACGCCCGTCGCTGCGCTGCCGTTCCCCGGACCTGCATTCCTGATGCATCGCCCCCAACCGGCTTCAGAGTTGCGGCTAAACCCTGGTCAAGGGTCGTCCAACTTGACGGAATCACTCTTGCGCAGCCTCGTGTTTCGAATCTCGATTCAGCTGCTTTTCCGCATTTGGTCGGCTCAAACGCGCTAGGGAGATGAACCATCCGATTTCGCCTGTTCTGTCATCACTCTAGACTTAACGGCTAACTAGTGCGTAGCCCAGCCAATGCTTGCTGCAGTCTGACTAGTAGACTATGGTGGTCTTCAGACCAGACCTATCTGCATATCGAAATGGGGTCCACCCGCATAGCACATGTTGCTTTGAAAGTGTGTGTAATATTCCGAAGGAGGCTGTGAAGTTGTCGTCTCATAAACCTGAATTTATCCCATAATGCATTGTCATCCACCATATGGTGTGTATAGGTCCTGGGCCGCTTAGTTTACTGTCGCCAACCTGACTATAAACAGGCACGGACGGCCACCAACAAACTTCTTCGTTTAGATATTCGTTTACCTCAGAACATCACAAACATAGCTGTCAGCCTTCAGCCTCAACACCAAGCCGCGTTGTAGTACAGTTTCATTTACGGCTAGATACGATTCAGTCTCTCTCCATGGTATAAGTGGAGTTTTCTTGTTTTTGCTTTTGCGACACAACACTTGTCATCGACAACATCCCGACACAGGACCTCAAGATCACTGCACATCGAGTCATTTGGCCCCATGCGACGGTTCTCCCCGTCATCACAAGAAGGTTCGCCGTCTCTAACCCTGAGTGGCCAAGATTGTGATTTGGCGGAGATCACAAACGGCTTCATCCGCGGCGGGCCTCTCGACATCTCACCACCGAGTTCTCCAGATCTTTTCCGAAGTCTACTGAGAGAGCCTTTCATTGTGGAGATGGACTCCCCGCATCAAAATGGTTCTCCCTTTAATGCGACAAAAAGAGCCAAGCTTGGTAAACAACGCCCTCTCAACGAATCAGGGGCTAACCATTCGTCGAGCTGGTCATATCATGATGACACCGTGCTTATATCCGCTCGGGCCGGGGGCCAAGGATGGAGTCAAATACAAAGGGAGCATTTTCCGAACAAAACGGCGAACGCTTGCCGAAAAAGGCACGAGCGTCTCGTTGCTAAACGAAGAGGCACGGAATGGAATCAAGAAATGCTTGAGAAGCTATCGACCGAGTACAGTCGACGTCGGGAGCAAATCTGGCAACCTCTTGCAAATGCTATTGGAGAGAAATGGCAGGATGTCGAAAAAGCAGTAAGACTCTGTTGATGACTTTAATTCGTTCATTTGCTGATGTATAAACTAAGTGCTTCGAGAAGGGGTTGAAATCATTGATCACACAGCCTCGCACCTCAAGAAGAAGGGATGATGTTCTCCATACCCAAGTTCAACCGGGTATTGTCTCTAAGTCTAGCAGTGACGAGTATCCCCGCAGGACAAGCTTGCTTCCACTCAAAGACATTTTGGCACCCGACTAACCAGTCTTTTCTTTTCTCTTCTACCCAATCGTTTTGGTGGATTGCAATATGGATTCACTTGCCATGCGTGGTGAATATCTTTGTTTCCCCCTTGTTTGGCATTACTATGAATCGGTACCGCTATCGCATTCTCTATTCATTTTGGCATACGAAATTATGACTTACGACGTGATGGAACTTTCTTGCCCTGACCGGGATGAAACTTAACCTGGTATTTGACACCGAGTGGCTGACATAGATATCTGTTTGTGTTTCCCTTTCGGACTCTTCTATTATTCTTCATTACTCTCTGATTGTTAGTTTCTTCATATACGCATGGTTTTCTTTGTTGACGTCCTTTGGTTGACATCTTTTGATTTGATACTCGTGCCTATTTCTTCCGTTGGATCTTGCTATATCATGTTGGGCAGTGGGATGTCCTTGAGTTTTCGTATCATTATGCATAGCATGGAGGATGGAAAAGGTGTACAAGCGCGTTATAGACCAGTCTTACTTTTATTGCAAAAAGTGCACTCCGGTGGGGTATCATTCGGTAGTATACTACAGCTCTAGATTCTACAAGGGTATCACTACTATTATACACGCTTCTAAATCAATGAAATCCTAAGGGCCGGGTTTGTTTCGTTTGATCCACCCTTCTGGTCCTAGAATACCGCCATCTCCTGCACTGGGATCCAAAGTCCACTTTCGAATTGCTCTGCAGCTCAGATCCGTCGAATAGCCTGCTTCGAACATCTCGATTCCCGCCCAGCCAATCATCGCCGCATTATCAGTACATAGGTACGGAGGCGGAGCAATAACCTTAATGTGTGAGAACCCACGCACATCCAGGAAAGCTCGCAGGACAGTCATGAGGAATTGATTAGCAGCGACTCCGCCGCTGACCACCAAGGTATCGATTTCCTGGCCACTACCACTGGTATTATATTGCTTGCGCAATTGCTTGCGCAATAGCTCTAGAGCGATAAGGGTTCTAGAGGCTAGATGCTCAAAGCAAACACGCATAGACTCTCGTGCAAGGGCAACTCTTTCATCTCGTGTCACCCGAACATCTGCTTTCTCCTTGTTTGCCATGATCCTACTTACGGTACTTGAAACACTTGAAAAACTAAATTTCAAATCCCTTGTGTTAGCGTACGGAGTGGTAAACGACCATCCCCAAGTATCATTATCGCGTTTCACAACTTCCTCCCCTCGGGTCTTCAACGCCTGGTAGTCGGCGTAATCAGCTGGTCCTCCGGGGAATGCAAACTTTTCCAGTAGTTTGCCATACATGGTTGTGTTTGCCGACTCCAATACAGACTCCGGAAGTATAAGCCGCGCCGACTTGTCAAGAGTTTCACCGATAGCGATATCAGCTGTCGTAGCCAATATTTCGTGCTCAAGTAGAGACTTTGAATGAACAAGCATGGAATGACCACCGGAAACCAGTATAGAAAGAAATGGAAAATTAGGTTGCAAATCATCGGTCAGCACAGATCTATTAAGAGCAGAGACAAGCCGAGGCGTCAAGAGATGCGCTTGCATATGATGTACTCCCACGAGAGGTATCTGCCAGGCCACTGCTAGCCCTTTCGCCGTGTCTAGCCCGACCGAGAGATTGGATCGCATGCCGGGGCCTCTTGTCACAGAAATGAAGTTAGGGAGGCGGTGTCGTGTAGATTTTCCGTTCTTGTTCTTTGGAATTATATGTGATATCACTGCACCATCTTCGGGTGAGTAGTCTTCCGCGACCGGTGGTAGTGACCGTACTGCTTTTTGGACGAGCTTTGCGAGATTTTCTTGGTGAGATTGTAGCGCTTCAATCGGGTGAATTCCTCTATATTTCCGTGTATCCGCTGTTATGTTCTCGAGAAAATGAACTTCTGCAGCTGCATGTCCGGTGTGCCTAGGGGTCTCGAAGCTTTTATGGAAGGAATCTTTTTCGACGATTGCGACGGAGGTGTCATCGCTGTATAGCCATGCGATTATCAGAACTTCATGATTTTAAAGATTCAATAAGACGTCTCTGGAACGGTTCCTCACCATGAGCTTTCAATGGCAAGAGTAAGCAGTCCGCGCCGCCTTGCTTTAGTGGATGGTTGAACAACACATTTTGGGTTCGACGACGTGATGAGGGGACGCCGCAGGCCGAGAGCATCAACGCATATTGGGATTGGAATGCGTGAGAGACTCAAATTCAACATTGAGATAATGCCAACTTCTACTGGAAAAGAAGAGAGAGTCTGTTAAGAAAATGGTTTTTTCCTCGGCGAAAAGAGTGAAAACGCGGAGGTTAATTTAGACTGAGCCCGGGATCAGCGGTAAACCCACCCGTCCCATCGATTCGAGGCATAAATTTGAGATTAAAGATATTTATAGCTACCTTATAGATCTAGAATCTGAAATACAGACCATTTGAGCTTGTTTATGAAAAGCTTGCTCCATAGTATGAGTACTCGAAAACTCAAGCCACTCTCATAAGACTACAACAGCTTGAGATAGCTATTTTCGAGGTAGCTGGGTCATTACGTATTTTAATTGTAACTCGATTTGCCCTTTCTTTAGTAGAGAATGAAGCAGAATGAGCTCTCTGGCTTTGCCTACGTAACATAGAATAGATGCGTATCTATTTTCTATAGAGTCATGTCGACAACTGCTTTACCACCTTGACCTTTCTCACAATCCTTAACAAGCTCATTGACTTGAGATAAAGCATACTTCTTGGAAACAGGCCTTATCCCTTTCTCTGCAACAACCTCGAACATCTCTTGCAGCCAAGCCCTCCGTCCAGGTAAGACACCGATAATCTTGATATCACGAAGAACCACATCGTGTGACGACACATGGAATCCTTCTGCTGGAGTTGAAATCATCATGCAAGTGCCGCGATAACGTAGGATCTTCATTCCGTAATCCAGAGCTTTCTGAGTCTCGGGTAATATCATAACTGCATCAACACCGCGCTCATGTGGATCTTTCACTACTCCACCGTCAATCGCATCGATGACGTCGTCAGGTTGGGATATCCTTGCATCAAAAATCTTCGCACCAGTCCCGAGATCCTTTGCCAACTGTAAAGGGCCATCTTGAACTTCAATGCCTACCATCTGATAGCCCAAAGAAACACCGAATTGCAATCCTACGTGTCCGAGACCCCCACCGCAGCCCACAATCCCTATCCGGGAACCTGGTTTAAAGTCTCCTTTTTTGAAAGCAGAGAAAATCGTGTAACCGGCACACATCAAGGGTGCAGCGTCGACAAATGAAATACTATCCGGTAAGGTCACCACTTGTCGACAATCCACAATCGCGTATTCAGCAAACCCTCCATGGACATTTATCCCCAGCGTAGAGGCCTGAGGGCAGCGCAGTGAGAATTTTGTCCCATCACCAGCACTCTTCTGATCCTCTGGGGCGTTATGACATTCCCAGCATTTACCACAAGGATTGAAAGGACGAGGAGCTACACCAACCCTAGTTCCGATCTCGAGATTAGCCATGTTACCCTTGTTGGTGTTGTTGAATTGAGAAACATCGGGTCCAAGAGCGACAATTGTACCAGCGAACTCATGAGAGCTCACCATGGGTAGATTGCCGCCAAATCTCCCCGATGCAAATATCGTATCTGTATGGCAATAACTAGCTGCGCCGACCTGAATGAGGAGTTCAAATTTTTGTGGCGGATTCGGTGCAGGAATATCTTCGAATCTGTAGGGCGTGTCAAACGCGTGGATAATTTGGGCCTTCATGGTGCAGAGGATATTGTTTCCTTGTGTGACTGCCATTGTAGATCTTTGTAAATGGGATAGTTAATCGGCTTCGCAAACAGTATGTATTGGTGCTCCACATGTTCATTCTCTTCTCGAAGTATCACTTTCACGATTGAATTTTTGCAACAACTACCAGCGATCAAGCACTCCGTTCTTCACGATGAATACTCAATCGAATCATAAGTTTGTCGTCCGAATGCAGCACTCAGTAGGTGGCTGATTATTTGTCTTCTCCACAAATTGCGTACCTTGTCTCCACCTAAAATAGCCCTAAAGACTTAGAGTCCCTCTCCATAGTCATCGATCACACAGACAATTTTGGGATATATTCGGCCCAAAAAATTGCATATTCCCAATTTCATTTTTCTCCTATATTGCAGAGTATTAAAGAGATTGATATGTATAGTCCCTAGCCAGATACATCCAGCCACAGAGTCGGAGGAGTTAGATTTTAATCAGTATGATATTGACCAATGACTACGTTTCCTGCCAATGGTAAGTTCCAAGCTCCTTGGGTAAATAAGTTTAACTAGTAACTTAGTACAATACTGACTGAGTCGACTGTACTCGCTAGCATGTAATTTCCCGACATCTTTTGGGTGATGGGCTGCTTCAACATACTTGTGGATTAACGAGTTTCGGAAACTTATCCCTTTTCTGGCTGTTATGTCCATTGTATCTTTTCGGATAAGATCGTGTACGTTGCGTTTCAAATGTGACACAATGCTGTAAAGACTTGACAAGTGGTATTTTTCAGATAAATTACAGCGTTCTATGTAAGTAATGTACAATACAACTGCGGGTCATGTCTTGTAACATTTTGTGTCACTATCCCCGCATACTACACGAACCACATACATGAACATTGTTCTTCCATTATGCAGACTGCTCCGATGAATTTTATTTTCCCGCGAAAATATTCATGCATTAGACAAATATAGAACTGAGGGCGAGAACATGTGTTCACATAGATATCAGCTCAGCCACATGGCATTCTCAAACTCCAGTAATGGTGGATGCTAGAAGGAATTTTCAATGGTCAACAACAGTATTCATACTCGTTGACATGTCTCTAGTATCTCTTTCGTCTTTTCACACCTCTTCATTACCTGTAGTTGGGTTATCATTATAACCTAGTGTACGACAGGGTTTCTAAGGACAATCTCAGGTTCTTATCTGACCAACTTTCGATAGATCGCAGAAACAGTAAAACTATCTGAGAAACATGGAGCATTTACCCTTATTAGAAGGTATAAAGCCCTTGATTATTGTGCCGTACGAGGCACCCGAGAAAGATTGGTATGACGGTGGTGGATTCCTTGATTATCCACAGCGATCTGGTTGGGCCGAAGAGCAACTTCGTGGTGGCGATGACACCACAAAAGAAGATTATTTGGACGCAAATGTGTTTTACACTAAGGGAAATGATATTAAAGTTGCTGAGCAGTTCTCCAGACATAGCTTTTCTTTGGACTGGCCATTGGATTTTTCAAAATTGGTGGCGTTCATGTTAAGACCGAAGACTTTCTTGTCGATGCGAATGTTGATGGGGTCGATCCTGATATGCCAAAAATGATCAATACATCAAAGCTATCACAGCTCCTGACTGAATGGAAAGCCAATGTCGAGACAAAGGGTACTGATTAAGCCATTTTGGAGCCAATATTCAAAAGGTCGAAGTCTATTCTAGACCGCTTCTGTGTTCCCGGATACGAAAACGAGTCCCTCTTGAAGCAAGAAAAGTCTCGACCATGGCCAGTAAGGGATGATGTATCTACTGCTATGATCGGACTGACCTTCTCTCTCTGGAAAGCAGCTATGTGCGAAGTTCCACATCTTCATGGTCGCTCTGAGCTTCTGTGGAAGCGCCTACAGCAAAAATGGTGCATTGATGATGTGACCACCACATTCAAGGAGCTGGATATTGATGGCCACTATTATCTTGCAGCATCGCCGGGGCTGGCAAGTAAGGAACTTGGCCATCATTCCAAATGCATCAAGGAGCACTGTCTCTACGATTATGACTCCAATATGTACGTTACCCGTCATGCTGGTGACTCTTGGCACCACTCTGGTTGCAAAGCCACAATACAATACGGTGGACAACTGGGCCCTGAAAGGGGGCTGAAAATTGGATAGATGCAATCGGCAGGATTATTGAGAAGGACGCCATCCCGATTGCCCTATGGGTGAAAGGGCTTCGCACACTCTGGTCTGTTGACTATCACCTAACTGGTAAACGAAAGCCCGACTATGTTGCGATTTCACACATGTGAGTTCTGTTTCTAGCTTGTGAGACAATTGGCCTTCAACTGCCTTTTCCCCTAATCTGGAAAGGGAGGCTAGAGAGTAGTCGTTTAGCAATTAAGTCTATGCTGACCACATACTTTTAGCTGGACTGATGGCAAAGGTAATCCTTCCACTTCTCCAATTCTAGCCATCATTTCTCGACTGTATCAGTCTAATTGGATCAAGCGGCTCTGGACCCATCAAGAGGGATTTCTGTCTGATCTAAACTATCCTTCTGAGGATTCCAATTCTGATTGGCATTCAAAAGTTTACATTCTATTCAGTGACAAATCCGTTGAACTAGATGACCTATATCAGCAATTCAGTGCTTATCAGAAAAGACAGGAAAGGTTAGAGGTACAGAGCAAATATGCGACGTCTCAGGGAGTACACTACCTTGAAGCGTCTTATGTCTGGTATTAAGGATCTGAAATCAAAATAGATGCTCTATGGTCCCATCACTGATGCTGTGTCTCAGCGAAAGACGTCACAACTTGCCGATGAGATAGTATGTTTGGCAACGATCATCGACATTGACGTTAAGCCCTTCCTGGACCTCCCTGACAAAACAAACAAAGATTTGGCTCAGGAGAGGATGGCTCTCTTCTTGAAAACGCTGCATACTTTTGAGATGCATTTTGTCTTCAACAATTATGCGACTGGAGAGAAAGGTTACAAATGGGCCCCAAGGTCATCGCTGAGCTTCAGGACGGCGGAGTTATACTATGGAGAAGACGAGCGTACAGCAGACCTTCAAATTGTCAACGGTAAAGGGGGCCTACTGGTCCAATACCCGGGCTTTTTGATACAGTTTGATAGTGGGCGGCCACCGTTTGGTACAAATGAACGTGGCTGTGTCATAAGCTATCGTTAGAGATTAGTGAAGTCAGCCGCACCGAAAGTTGATGGCAACTACTTCCTTATCGAGCTACCGCCAAATAACGTCCGTTGAGCTGAATCTTACTCGCAGGTCTATGCCATTATGTTATACGAGATACCTTCGAAACGTGAACAGTCTTGCGCGGCAATAGTGGGGTTATCTACTTCCACGCCCGAAAACGGAATTTATGCATTTGAACATTGCTCAGTTGCAACAGCACGAGTTACAAACACAGCGCCCACTTGGTTTGACACAGTGGAAGCTCCACTTCTTGGAAAGGACACGCAACGGCTAGTGTATTGGTATGATCAGTTTTCGGTATCTTGTAGATGGTTCAGCAATTTCAAATTTGAAGAGCGTTTGACATTGTTTTAATTCCGAGTACGCTCCAATCTACATATGTACGTGCCCAGCTATACGATACTTCTACGCGGAGATGGAATCCAGATTAAAGTCTAGGTTGATAATGTATCCCAAAGTAAAGTAACATTGGGGTACTTATTATGAGTATATATAAAATTGTTGAGCCTTGCAGGTACCTGGGTAACTTTGGAACCTTAGCCCTCTGTTTTTGATACATCCTCCAAACTGTCATAAGTAGCAGTGTAGTAGTATCATCGCCGTGACAGCTCCATAAAAGGAAGGAGGGGTATCCTATCAGGGATTTAGAACCTCGAGTATTGAATAAGTCAACTTAAAACATATGCAGCCACGAATTCTTCAGTCGTGTTATGCATCAACAGGTTTAACAGCCTGTGCTTTCTTTTCCTTCCACTCTTCTGCAATAGCAGCCCACTCCTTGACTTCACTATCACGCAAATCACCAGGGAAAAAAGTACCCAACATGCTTTTGCCAAGCTTCTCATATCTTTTCTCAAGTTCCATAAGCGTACTCATGACTTTAGCCTCGCCAATCACGTCAACGAACTCAAGCGGAATGCCGTATGCAGCTGGAGTACGCTTCCAACCCGCGACAAAAATGTTTTGAAGCATACCAATGCCACCAACGGCAATCAGGTACCATGAGTCATCTGTTAGGCCTGACGCGGTGATCAACAGCGCCACCCACAAGATACCCAGCACAATAACGGAAATTTGTGAGAATAGCGAAATAGTAGGGGAGTCAACGTTGGCAAAGCCAGTTGCGAGATCCTCCAAATCCAGGCCATACCCATCGCTGATGATAGCAATCGCATGCTGAGCACCATTGCCGCGCGTCATGACGAAATTCTTCTTGCTTCGATGATCCAGACGTCGACAAGCCCATTTTTCGATTCTCCATTGCTTAAGAGCACCGGTAAAGTAGCAAAGAATAGTAGCACCGCCGGTAATCAACAAAACTCCCCAGTCTCCCGTCAGACCCAATGGTATACAGGAGACTCCCAGCTGAATAATAGTAACAATAATCCCGGACCAATAGAGTATATCATGACCAGGTGTGCCGTGTTTCACTTTAGTGTTCGGTTTCCAAATGCTAACTACCAGTCCAGCTTGTGAAGGTCGAGGAACTTCAACCTTCGACGCGGAATATTCTCGTGCTTCTTTTTCTTTCTCGAATTTCCATCGAGCCTCGATCAGAGCCTCAGTTTTGTCGGCAACGGGTCTACCCATCCAATACTCGTAGTCTCGCATCATACGACCAAGGACCCATGAATTATTTCCACGAACGTAACCATTCTTTCCGTTGATAATGCAGCATCCAGTATCAGCATCGGGCATCAGTTTATACTCTCCGAGAGCTGCACAGACAGAAGCTGTTGCATAAGAGACCCAACCTATGCAAAGCGATATCAGCATAAGCTACATCAATGAATCAAGCCTTATGCAATTAGAAGGTAGATATGTACCGAATGAGAAAGCCACAGGCGTAACCCAACCACCAGCCAGCTGTGCAAGAGCACGATTAATCAAATCTCCTCCCAGCAAAAGAAGAATAGTAAAGGCATAATTGGACGGTTGAGACCATTCCCGGTCAAAGGCATCTGCGGGAGCGCTGGTGTTAAAATCCCTACGTTGAAAAAGGAATTGAAGCATTGGAGCCATTACGGCTTATTGATATGAGGGTTGTGTGATTTCCAACTGACTCCAAACCTGACGCCCGGTTTGGCTGTAAATAATCTTTGGTTTGATCGTTGGTGCCCCTAAAATCTGGGTAATAGTAGACAATGCTGGCCCGAAATATCACGTTTCAGCTGGGGAAGTTTCAAAGAACATCAGGCGACCGAGGTGATTCCAAGGTTCGAGAGGACCTAGGTAGTGAAGATAAACAAAAGCGGGCCCTCTGTCAGTCCTGCACCAGGAGTAAGCCGAGCTATCGTTACTCTTTCAGACTCGCGTTAGCATAGTTAGTGG
Source organism: Talaromyces stipitatus ATCC 10500 (assembly GCF_000003125.1). Lineage (NCBI taxonomy): Eukaryota > Fungi > Ascomycota > Eurotiomycetes > Eurotiales > Trichocomaceae > Talaromyces > Talaromyces stipitatus. The sequence continues at coordinate 3,278,773 of NW_002990117.1, read as the reverse complement.
CAGGTCATGGAGATAGTGAAGCAAGCTCTCAGAAATTCTGGGCAGACTGGACTTGAAGACATTTAGACTTTCCCGAAGTGGTTCTAGCTGAATTGAGGTGGCTGGATCTCAGCCTCACGCTAAAGTGAGTTTATTACCGTGATCATTATTGTATTGAAAATACGGCTACAGATACGGTAATTCCATATCATATCACACCGGTTACGATCTAGAACGTTACAGTAGAACACCCATTACAATACCTGACGATAGATTCCCACTGAGATAAACACCGAGTGGTGCTCATAGTTCGCATTGAAGGTGAATTACAGAATATCTTGAATTCATCATTACGATGTTACTACCTCCAGTTGTAAAGCTTAAGCGAATGTATAACTCAATGGTAGAGGTGAATTAGACTTAAATAGTTAAACAAATGCTCAAATAAGTCTTGACATATAATTTGGGACTTTGATAAGCAACACCAAAACAGTAAGAGGACCTCATGGTAGACCAAGGCCACCCCTGACTAATAGCTATAGATTACTCCTAGATATATCAAACCTAAAATCTCAGAAACCTTTTGTCACTAGTGTAAATGATTCCGAATCCCATGAAATAGACCATCCTACATGAAAAATGATGTTCAGTACGGATGTACTCCTTGTGGTTCATCCCGTATCTCTTGTGCGATAGAATTGCATGAGTAGCATACGTGAGTCACTAACATAGTACCGACCGGAGAACGGGTGCGAAACTCTTGACCAGAAATGTCTAGAGCTTGAGGAACCTCCCGTAACATACTCCCGCCATTTAGTCATACGATCCTGCAGATTGAGAACCTTGCCATCAACTGTAAAAGTCCCATCACCTCTGTAGTGTATGGTCTTATTTTCCTTCAAGTTAGGATTGCACCATGCCTGAACCGCTTCGAGTACAAGATGTTGTATTTTGGACCCATACGAGTATCGGCAATACGACATTCAATATCCGCCTTGCATTCGCTGATAAGAGGCGCGCTGACTTTCCGGAAGGACACGTGAGGCCATATGTTTTGAACTTGTCAATCTCTGCAACGGAATGATTCCCTATATCAACAACGAGTTCAGCTAGCTCAAGTGTCAGCACGGAAATGACGCATTCTTTGGTCGAACGGAGGGCGCTGAACGTATAATCCCATGGCCCTACTATAACTGCGAAAAGCGGCGGCTCATGCTGGACAACCACCTGGAAGCCACATATCATGACATTTGCGTCTCCATCTTTGTTTTTGGTGGTAATCAGGATGACGGGTCCCGGTTCTAGCAGATGATGGAACTTATTTAGTGGATACTCCTCCATTGATGTGATCAAGTACCGACTGTAATTTGGCGGCGTAAGCATTCACCGAATGCCGACGAAAGGTCTAGCTAAGTAGGTATATAGTTAGCATACTGATACACTTCAGTGGGAAACAATAAACAGATCTCTGTACATAGCGAGCATCCTCGAAGTCTGAATTGTTTTGAGCAGAACATCCATGGATGTATTAGTTGGCATAGTAGATCTCGCCCAGGGAATGAGACCTCTTGATAAGAACCTACCAGCGCGTGGGGTCCACCCCGCAGCAGTATTATAATGATGTAGATGGTTGACATTAAATGATTATTGATAAGGAACATCCTGTTTTCAAATTTCATGGAAGCAAAACAGAGATATCAGAAAACATGCACAATTATGGAACTGCCGAGGTTGTAACAAGCATACCCTAAACCCTAGGCCCGGACTCGGGAGAAGAGAAATGAGTGAATGATGCATGTATCAATACCGTACCCGGGAAAACTAATTCTGAGTACCCCATATCATACCGCGGATGTTTCATTCGTCAAACAGTAGCTAGTGGTAATATAGCCTCCACTCCCAGGTAATGGAATACAACTCCGTAACAGATCTTTACTATGGAGTCTCCCTGAAGAACGGGCCAATTACTCTGACCCCTAACCTGCCTGAACCAAGGTAGTTAATGCACACCCATCTCATCATTTGTGTCCACTCTTTCATTTGTACATCTACATGATCTGACTGACTCCCTTATTCTCAAGTAGTAGGGTAGCTAAGACACAACAGACGATTACCCCTACAACCCTCCCCAGCCTACGCCATAGAGACTCCACTGCACTCATGGCTCCAATAAACTTCCGGAACGGACATCACTGTCAGGCGTGCAACAACATACACATTCATTCAAGCAGACAGGTCGCACTCGATGAAGACATAATCGCACTGGAGCTGGCTCAGGAGGAACTGAAATTCGTCAGTCAGTCCGTGGAACAATTGCTAGATGTGATGCGGAACGGAGATGGTCAGCAACTCGAGACTCTTTTTGCAGCAGCTCGAAGTGGTGTTTCACAAGATGAGATCTTGGCCATGGCCAGGCAATTCACCCGAGGCAAGGAGAGAGAAGACCCAAAATAGACAAGACAGAGTTATGCCAGTTAATGAGCCATTGCTCATTTCGGGTTTCTTCTCTATATTCCTGGCGTCAATTCTTCCTCACCAGGCTATGTCAATTGTTCCAGAGGAGTTCGCTTATACCTCTTATTACGTCAAAAGATCTGGAACTCAGAAATATTCCTGTCGAAGAAAGCATCTCTTCTAAACTCACAAACATGGACTGTCATCGATTTCGAGTGTTCGGACAAGTGATGTGCGGCGAAGTTACGGAAATAATTTCCGCATTCATATTCACTGGCGCCGACCAGATGCGGCCTGTTGCTGCATTGCTGGTGGATAATTCATGATCTGTCATCCAAGTATACCGTTGCTGAGACAAGATTGTTGACGAGGGTTCGATATCTATTTATTTGTTGCGTTTTGTCTTTCTCTTCCTCTTCACGAACGAATTTACTGGAGGTCATGTTGATATCGGCTCGCCACATGATGCTTTATTATCGTTGGCTTTCTTAGCAGTGTCGGCGTATACATTGGAACCAGTAACTAGTGTCCGGAATTCTCTTTTCCAAACCTAGGAGTCGATAACAAGCACATTTTTGCTCTATGCTTTTTGTCAGAATCACCAAATTTCCGCGTACATTCGCTAAGCGTACCGACCTTGGAAGTGGTGAAGAAAGAGGAGACTTGGTATCAGCGTAAGATCCACTCACAGAGCCGTTCAGGTTGGGCCCCTCGACGGACTGATTCTCAAGCGTTTAGATCGAAATGCAAGTCAGTGTTCGTGCAGGACTGAGAGGCTTCTGATGAACTGAATCTTGCTGTGATGGTGCCTCGTATAGAAATTGCAGCATTGCATTGGTTAGGGCTAGAAAAGCCGGCCAGATCGGGCTGAGACAATTGGTCAAAGAAAGAAAGCCATGCTTAATCAGCTATTGGACAATTAGACCTTGGTTTTCTGGCACGTCTTGCCTATTTAATGTACTAAAGTGAGATCCTTGGATATCGCTGGAAGTCGGGGTCTCATATAACGTCCTGACGCCCACCGGATACTTATTCCGAAGCATTCTTCCAGCTTTGTGGACCCAATGAGCATCTCTTGACTCATATGTGCCTCAAGCTCTCAGGTCCGTTCTAGCAAGTCAGAGTTCTCATCACATTCTCTGCATGTGCCTCACCCGAGACGCAATGGCGTATCATTTGAATGCTTCGATGCACTTCTTATCTCGTGCGTGCAGAATAAGCACATTAACAATATCAGGCACACATGGCCTAATTCTTAAAAGTTGCTCGGGCGTAGTCAGACCTACAGTTGAGACGAGTCAGAAATAGAAAACACACATCCATCGTGGGTAAGCACTTCGTATGTGACGAAAATGGAGAAGCGTGCATGTAGTTGAGTTACTTATCGATAGTGCGATAAGTCGATAAACCAATCTGAAGCAACACCAGACGAACTCTGTCGCATCTATCTGCAGGAGATCAGAAATGAAGAGTGTTGTCCTAGCGGAGATGGTCGGACAATGTCTATTTTATGCGATGTCGACTGTACTAATCTGATTGGTTGCTGGCAACACTCAAGTCACGATGACTGGAGGTTAGTGGATGTGATCAAGCAGGGATGGTTGCATTTTCCCGGCGCCTAACATACTCCAACCTTCATTGATTGGGTTATTACCTCGCATTCGTCAGTCACCATGCACGAAGAGCAGCATTTCGACTCCAATGGCTTGTGTGATACTTTTTTCAGAGTAAAAGGAAGAATAGGTCAGAGTCTACCCCGCTCCAACACTTCCTCCTATCTTGAATACGTATATAGCCGCTCGAAGAATCCCTCTTCGACGCTCTTGCATAGCAACTGTTTCATCAGTTACTATTTTTTCTTTTACGTTACTTTTCTCTTTTCTATTTTCGTCTCTTTCTAATCCACGCATAGATTGGCTGGTCCAGTCGTCCATATACAAAAATAATAACAAACATCCCAATACAACTACACAACAATCCTTCTTTTCTGAATATCCGAGAGATATCTGCGTGCTCTCTTCCAAGAAATACATTTGTTGATCAAATCGTGTTTCTTAATTCTTATACTGCACTTGCCATCTGAGCTCTCCCTGGTGGATATTCAGAGACACGTTATAATTCCCGTTCCTTTATTTCGACTATATATCAATTTCTTGTCGAAACCGGAGTCATCTCAGCAAAGCAAAATGTACGCCGCACGATCTGCCAAGCCAAAGTTGTCTCTCAGCATTTCTGCTGCGACAAACACGACTCGTCCAGCTCTGTCCTTGCGCTCACCAGGCCCTATGCCACGGACACCTGTTTCTCCATCACCTCTCAGCCCAGTCTGTATGCGAGAGTTTAGTAAACAGACTGCGCCAATGTACTCGTACACAAATTCGAGCTCAGCCAAGAGTATTCTCAAGAAGGGTTCTACATCCTCTACCTCGTCACGCTCAAGTGGCAAGGCAATTCACTTCCAGAACACACCTACTGTGTACTGTGTGACCCCAATTGAGAACAAAGACGAGTACTATGGAGGTCATGTCAAGATGTCGCGCGATGAGCGACGATGGGGAACGAGGTCTTGAAGTTAGGAAGACAGATATCAAGATTTATACTTGACAACCGATATCTTTCACAAAATACTTGTGATGGAAACCTCAAACATTCAAGACTCGGCATGCGTCATCCATCTTCCATCTTCCACCACCGCGTCCGGCTTCGAGTGATTGTAGATTCACATCGAAAAAAGTCACTGTTTCTCTCCTGTAGAGGGTCTTCAGGGACATTGTTAAGCTGATGAAGGAAAGGATTTACGACGGCCATTATTGTCCACATAGGAGAACCATGTATACAGTGCAGTTTAATCATAAACCGAAGACGCCAGGTATTCCTGACTTTTACCTTAAGATCTGTGTTCTTTCCTCAATAAAAGAACCTAAGCAGTGTGAATCAATGCATAATATCACCAGAATAGGGCGAGTCCAAGAGGACATTGTAGTAATATAGCAACGAAATCAACAGCAAAAAGACAACAGCGCAATTGAGACACCTATTTTATCAATGCTCATCTAATCAGAAACAGACCAACCCATTTAGACAAAGTCACGTGATAACTTACTTAGTCAGCCTGCTCGATGCGGACCTCTTACGATCCCAACGGCAAGACAAAAATTGTGCGCTCACTTTCCATCAACATCCATCATCGAGCCATCCACCAGATCGTCTCTTTCAACGTCGCACAGCTGTTGTCGACGTTATCACGCTGAATGTAGCGTTCTCGATTCTATCTGTAGCTCTGAACTTCGCTTGAGCCACTTTACAGTCAAACGCCAACATGTCTGACTGTACGTCACCCCTTCCCATCTCGACCTCATCTAATATGCTGACAATCAATGCAGCCGACTTTGAGCAGGTTAGGCGGCTTCAAGCCGAGCGGAATGCTGTCGCTGCAGCCAAAAAAGGTTCAAAAACCTTCGACCCATCCAGTCAGCGCACTGACTTTTCCACAAAGGCCTCCCTAACTGAAAGTTTTGATACCGAGCTCTACGAACGCAATGGTGTCGATAAGTATTCAGGGTACAATACCTCCATTCCCGTCGATGGCGATGAGGACATGGAGGATGCAGATACAGGGCATCGACTAGTTGGTCAGTACACGGCTAGCAGGGACCTGATCAACGAAATGGCAAGTGGCAACGGTGTTGAAGAGGAGGATATCTTACTTGGCCGTGAGAAATCTGCTAGAATTGCCGACCGTGAGAGCGATTACCAGAAGCGCCGATTCAACCGTGGTCCGCTCACACCGACTCGAGCTGATCCATTCGCTGCCAACACACATGCCAACGTCGAACCTGAAGGCCAGACTTATCGAGAAGTCATGGCGCTCCGTGAACTTGAGAAAGAAGAAGAGCGTGTTCAGAAGCTCATCAGTGAGAAACGCGCCGCAGGTGAAAGTGTTGAATACCAAGCAACCTTGAATGATGAGGCTGACAAAGAAAACATCGACGCTGGCTCGACCGTCGCCGTCGCCGCTGGACGCAAGAGGAAACAACGATGGGATGTCACTTCGGATGAAAGCGCCGCGGCGGCTACCGAAGAGGAGAATAAAGTCAAAGCTAAGAAGTCGCGATGGGATCAGACTCCGGCTGTTCCCACACCAGACGAACAGGCTCCCAAGCGACACTCTCGTTGGGATCAAGCACCGGCTGCACCAGCTGTTGGTGCAACTCCCGTGGGTCAGCCAGGCCTTGCGACACCAGCGCATCCATCGATGGGTGCTGTAGCGGCACCTCTTGTTCCTCTTTCTGGTCGTAACGTTGTGTGGACAGACGAGGAATTGGATATGATGCTTCCTACTGAAGGCTATCAAGTTCTCACACCTCCCCCGGGCTATGAACCTGTTAGGAATCCTGCACGAAAGCTTACAGCCACTCCTGCCGCTATACCTAGCGCAAGCGGATATGGAGGCTTTATGATGCAAGAACCGGAGAGCGCTCGCACTCTTGGTAAACAGCTTCCGACCGATATTCCTGGAGTCGGCGATCTTCAATTCTTCAAGGCTGAGGATATGGCATACTTTGGAAAATTGGTTGATGGTGCAGATGAGAACAGCCTGTCTGTTGAAGAATTGAAGGAAAGGAAGATTATGAGGCTGTTGCTAAAAGTCAAGAACGGAACCCCACCCATGCGTAAGACCGCTCTTCGTCAGCTCACCGACAATGCTCGCCAGTTTGGTGCCGGTGCACTTTTCAACCAGATCCTCCCGCTATTGATGGAGAAATCGCTTGAAGATCAAGAGCGTCATCTGCTAGTCAAAGTCATCGATCGTGTTCTATACAAGCTTGACGATCTTGTTCGGCCATATACTCATAAGATCCTCGTTGTTATCGAGCCTCTGCTTATCGACCAAGACTACTATGCTCGTGTGGAAGGTCGTGAGATCATTTCGAATCTGGCTAAAGCCGCAGGACTTGCACATATGATCAGTACTATGCGTCCAGATATTGATCACGTCGATGAATATGTGAGGAACACCACTGCTAGGGCATTTGCTGTTGTTGCTTCAGCGTTGGGTATACCGGCTCTGCTTCCTTTCCTACGCGCTGTCTGCCGTAGTAAAAAGTCATGGCAGGCTCGACACACTGGTGTCAAAATCGTGCAGCAAATTCCTATTCTTATGGGCTGTGCTATTCTACCCCATTTGAAAGGACTGGTTGATTGTATAGCTGACAATCTCAGTGACGAACAAGCCAAGGTTAGGACAGTCACCAGCTTGGCTATTGCTGCATTAGCTGAGGCGGCCAATCCTTATGGTATTGAGAGCTTTGACGACATCCTCAATCCGCTGTGGACAGGTGCCCGGAAACAGCGTGGAAAAGGTCTCGCGGGATTCCTGAAAGCTGTTGGCTACATCATCCCTTTGATGGATGAAGAGTATGCCAACTACTATACTAGTCAGATCATGGAGATTTTGCTACGAGAATTTTCTTCCCCGGACGAGGAAATGAAGAAGGTTGTGTTGAAGGTGGTGTCGCAGTGTGCCCAAACCGATGGTGTCACGGCGCAATATCTAAAGGAGAATGTTCTACAAGATTTCTTCAAAAGCTTCTGGGTGAGGCGTATGGCTTTGGATAAGCGCAACTACCGTCAGGTCGTGGAGACTACAGTTGATCTTGGCCAAAAAGTCGGGGTGGGAGAGATCCTGGAACGTATTGTCAACAATCTCAAGGATGAGAGCGAGGCGTACCGAAAAATGACTGTCGAAACAGTAGAAAAGTTGATCGCTTCTTTGGGAGCGGCAGATATCTCGGAGAGGCTGGAGGAACGACTTATTGATGGCGTCCTGCTTGCTTTCCAGGAACAGAGCGTTGAGGATATCGTCATATTGAACGGATTTGGCACTGTTGTCAATGCCCTCGGAACCAGATGCAAGCCGTACCTTCCTCAGATTGTTAGCACTATTTTGTGGCGGTTGAATCACAAGTCTGCCACAGTTCGTCAACAAGCTGCCGACCTGGTTTCCCGAATTACTATCGTGATGAAGCAGTGCGGCGAGGATGCACTCATGGGCAAACTCGGTGTTTTGCTCTATGAGTATTTGGGTGAAGAGTATCCGGAAGTGCTCGGATCCATTCTCGGCGCTCTACGATCGATTGTCACCGTGGTTGGTATCAATCAGATGCAGCCTCCTATTCGCGACCTCCTTCCTCGACTTACCCCTATCCTTCGCAATCGACATGAAAAGGTACAAGAAAATACTATTGACCTGGTTGGTCGTATTGCAGATCGCGGTCCGGAATCTGTCAATGCTCGAGAATGGATGCGTATCTGTTTCGAGCTTTTGGATATGCTCAAGGCTCACAAGAAGGGAATCCGTCGTGCGGCCAACAATACTTTTGGTTTCATTGCCAAAGCCATTGGTCCACAAGACGTGCTTGCGACCTTACTCAATAATCTGCGAGTACAAGAACGACAGTCGCGAGTTTGTACAGCGGTTGCTATTGCCATTGTGGCCGAGACTTGTGCTCCATTTACGGTACTCCCAGCCTTGATGAACGAATACCGAGTGCCGGAACTCAACGTGCAAAACGGTGTTCTCAAAGCCATGTCTTTCCTGTTTGAATATATCGGAGAAATGGCCAAGGACTATGTTTATGCAGTGACACCTCTACTGGAAGACGCATTGATTGATCGCGACCAAGTCCATCGTCAGACCGCAGCCACGGTCGTCAAACACATTGCTCTCGGCGTGGTCGGTCTCGGCTGCGAGGATGCAATGATCCATTTACTCAATTTGCTATACCCGAACATCTTCGAGACCAGTCCACACGTCATTGACCGTATCATCGAAGCCATTGACGCGATTCGCATGGCTGTCGGAACGGGCGTTGTTATGAACTACGTCTGGGCGGGTCTGTTCCATCCGGCGCGGAAAGTGCGTACGCCGTATTGGCGATTGTACAATGATGCCTACGTGCAGAGTGCGGATGCGATGGTACCCTATTACCCAAATTTGGAGCATGACGGGGTATCGAGGGCTGAGTTGTCGATTGTGATTTAGATTCTTCATTATGTACTTAGTAGAAGGCGCTGGGGCGGTGATACTCTAGTTAGTTCTTGTATACCTATTTCTCTCTCTGTCTTGAATAAATTGATTTCTTAAATCTCACTATCCATGAGATCTCGTTCGGAATGAAGTAAGCATGGCCTTGATAGCTAGCTACCAAGCAGGTGAGGTGAGGTGCGGTGCCTCGAACCGTTAAGTCTCTCTAGCCCTAATTACTGTTCAGACTCAGTGGTCACAGGATCCGTGACAGAAGGATGAAATGGTACTCCAGCTATAATCTCATTAGTAGCTATTGACTATACACATGATGTCAGCCAACACAGGTGGATTCTGTCAAGAGAGCATGGACCAGGTGCCGCTGATCCATAGGTTCGTCGTCATGCTGGGGGGAGTCGGGGATAGTTTCATTTAGTACGTCATTTTCCTAGATCTGACATTTCTGTACAGCACTGACAGGATGATATGCTTCATACTCTTTCGAAATAAGATCCTGAATCCTTCAATGATACTGCAATCGTCTTGTGGACCAATGGCTCTGCCGCTCTGGCAATGATGTGTCACATGCCTGAGGAACGAGGACAAAACAATGATGTCATACCGCCAAGACGGCACATTCCATCTTTTCTTCCATCCCTATTGGCCGGTTCCCCTCAATCTCTAATTGGTCCATTTGTGTAAAGCCCTTGCGTCGAATATTTGGGTCAACACCAAAAACAAAAACAAAAACAAAAACAAAAAACAAAAAGGAAAAAGAAAAAGGAGTTCGAGCCACAAAGCCCCTTTCTGTACTCCGAAGGTCGAAAGTTGCAAAGAGAACAGTCAGGTCGCCGACTCGGCGAGCGGATGCTGTCTCCCCCATAACCTTATAAACATCCTTATCTGCTTACCCTCTTAAGGTCGAACGGCGTGTTTCAGGTTGATTGAGCTAGTGGAGTGGTTAGTTTGTGCCAGAGTACTGGATGTACAATACTACGTACAATCACCATGAACAGTGACGGTGGCAGTTCAAGATGCCGATACTAACAAGATAAATTGATACATTAAGAGTATCAACAAGATTGATCAAGTCTGCCATATAATATTAATTCAATAGTGAAACCAAACTCGAATATGATGAGTTGAGAAATGAGTAGTTGCCGGATCAGGCATGAATTCATACCTCAGGCACGGCGTGGGGCGTCTGCCGTCTTTGCTTGCAAGTGCTTACACAGCCGTGGTTCAGACTGCTGCCCACACACACACACACACACACACACACAATCCGACCGAGAGGGACTCTTGCTGAGTTTGACTTTTACGTGCAATGCTTGAGGCTAAAACCTGGGGCTAAAACTCACACTAAGGATAACAAGATCTCATTGGCACGGCTTAACGTGAAGGGCAGGATGGTTTGACAAATCTGTACGCTACAGATTGGGAGGGAGGTCGATCTGGGCGAATCATAGATGAATAATAGCAAGCCTCGTTATTGGATTTGTATCGTTGCTTTTTATTATGGGCAGGGTTCATGCCTACAATAACTAACTTACTCGTAGTCAAAAGTGATGCTTACAGCAGCAGCATGCATGCATGCAGAGAACATACGTATCCGACCAATCCACTGATTGATTAAAGAGCGGTGAGTTCCTCGGATTGAATCAGCATATGATATCGTTTCTGGCCTCGGCAGTGTGCTTCCTCCAAATTTGGTCTGTCGGCATTGAGATCAAGGTTCACCCTAATTTCTTTAATGGTACGACTAAGTAGATTGACTACTTAGTCAAGTTAAGTAGATGTAATGTACAAGTTGGGTCAATTAACTCCACCGACAAGACCATGCCATGGCCCACTGCCTCTTATGGACGGATGGTTATTCAGTTTCACTAAGCGGACTAAAGAGTCAGAATTTGGAATTTGAGTTTCCCGACAATAGGGGGGGGTTCGCGCGCATGGCACACGCACACAAATCTTAATTCAACGATTCTTTTTAAACTTCTTTGATGTTCCCAAAGAGGCGCACGGTTAGAGCGCGACTGAAGGTTTTAATGACTCGACTTTACTCAAATTGTATTGTACTGGTGCTTGACATATTATTGGCGGGTTGAGCGTCATTATTGTTATTCATAAGCCGAAACCATCAAGTAACCAAATGCCGTGGTGTGCCGTGGGTGAACCGTTGTAGTTGCATCGTCAGATTTGCTATGGATCGAGTTCAGATCAAGATGGATCAGCCTGCGTTGACAGGGATCGTCAAGGGGCGGATTTTCAGGGACAGGAACACATGCTGTGATCTGCGACGAGGGCGATCAAACATGTTTTGATTGTTTCATCTATTGCAGAGCAGACAGTAACTACAACAATGGATATATTTTCGAATACTATAGTACAATAAAGAGCAGAATAGAATAACTTCAGCAGAGGAAACCCGGTTTCCTATTCAGAGCATTACATCTACAAGAGAGTTTTCGGCACAGACCAGCACTCCACCAGTTCCGTCGAACTCTGTCGAACTCTGTCAAACTCAGTCAAACTCATGGACAAAACTCGAGGCATTAAATTTGGGAAGGAGGAAAAAGTGGAATCTTATCCGTGCTCTGCAGAAAAATTTTTTTCCTTCTTTCTTTCTTTCTTTCTTTACTACTATAGTACTCCGGGCATAGTGCATAGTACACCGGGGCAGTGCCAAACTCCGACGCTCATTTGTTAATGTGACAAGCATTTATGCCAAGAAGCAGCTTACGCGTGTGTCCGCGGCTTCCCTGATTCATCCTAGCTCTTTTCTGTCTTCGTCTTCGTCATCGCATAGTTTAGGTGCGACAACTATTTTACCCTCCTGTCCCTGGGCAATCAGGCTCGTGACAATTGACAAATACAACCTCAATTTATAAAGAGCCATCCCGTGGCGGGGCGGCTGAATCCATTCGACTGCATGGTGGCGGCAGATCGGGGTGAGGGATTGTCGATGAAGGCTTGATGTGGCCCCAACGGCGCATAGTTTAGATGCTTATTTCGCTGTAGCTCTGTAACACTGTGGCATGTCAAGTGAGACGGATAATGCTTATCTGTTCAAGGGAATCTCGGTGTCAGTTAGAAAAAGGACGTGGCCGTTCTTCTTCGCTATGAGTGGATCTTGGCATTCTGGAAGAGGACAAATGGTGGAGACCACTATGCTCTGTACACTGTACAGTCGACGCTTCTTCACATTTTTCTTCACATTTGAGCTTAGGTAACGTAGGTAAGATAGCTAGCTACCTAAAGTTAGCTGATGGTTGGCCGGGTGAGCCCTCACGCCATGAAACAATGTTGCGGATGCTCCTTGAATTGTTCAGATGATTCCACACACATGCGCTAATACTAAGCTACGAACCTCGGTCTTAATTTGTACGGAGTATTCAGTAAACATAAATTCTGCTCCGTGGAAGTATCTTATCTTGAATCAGATCAGTAGTTCGCCTGTCAAATGCACCGATGCAGCCTGCCATCAAGCCACCAAAGTGTGTTTTGGTCCTTTTCGGTCACCCACTGGCTTGTTGTACTCTAAGCAGCCCAATCAGAATTGTTGAATCGATATTGCAGCCCTTGAACCAAGAAAAGAGGCTTGCAGACAGTGTGCGCCGCTTTGTTCATTGGAGTGGATAGGCTCCATCCCCGGATTTATGGTCCGCCCCTCCTGGAACTTTTTCGATGGATATTACTCGACCACTATTTTTACATGTACTCCGGTAGTATGGCGTATCCATGGTAGTCGTCCTTCCAGAAATTCGCATGACGTGTGTGCAAGCAAGGCACTCCTCCTGGCTATCTAAACCACAGGGCATGTGATGCCCCTCAAAAGTGCATATGTTTGCCACCAACAGTTGAGGAGGTTAGTTCAGTTAGCTCTTAGTCGGCGCAGTTAAGAGTAGATGGGATCACCAATAAATGCCGGGGCTCCACTGTGCTAAATGGCATCTCCCGCAGCCGGGCTTGGGAGGCTTGGGAGGCTTGCATGGGTTGACCATTCAAGGCGGGGGTGTCTACGGGCTAGTCATCTGCATGCTGCTGTCATATAGTACATATATACTCTCTGCACGGAGTATCTGCTATACACACAGAGTATGAGAGACGGAGAGAGAGAGGGAGAGCCGGAGAGAGAGCCGGAGAGAGAGGGAGAGGGAGAGAAAGAGAGAGGGTAGCATAATAAACACGCACTTCCCCCTTTGGTGCTAGTGCAATGCTGAAACAAGAGTTCCGCCTGTTTGGTCTGACGCGGCCAGTGGTGCCAGCTTGCAACCCCCCCTTTATCGCTCAGTGGCTTGTTGTGCTGTCTGGCATTGGTGCGCCCTCGATGTACTCCACTGTTGCAATCATGTATGTACTAGTATGATGCCGGGACGGCAGAGTATCTTGACTAACTGGCTCTTTGTTCAGCTGATTCTTTCTGTTTACTCCGTATTGAATTGCTGGAATTGCTCCGACCGGAAGGTAAGCAGAACCAATAAGTCGGCCAATAATTCTACATATGTTAAAATATATGTAATATGTAATCTGCAACATGTAATCCGCAACATGTAATCTGTAATCTGTAACATGTAAAAAAATGTACGGAGCAATACGGCAAAATCTCCCCGTCCTCCACATAGCCGCTAAACCCAAAAAGCCCGAGCAGACACGGCTCGCTAGCCCCTTTTCTCCATCCAATCCCTTTTGGGCCTTCCTTGGGCTTCCCCTTTTGGGACAAGCACCAGCAAAACGATCTGCAGCCTTCCCCGACGGAACGTCGTCAGTGGCACAGGCCCCCCCAGTCAGTTATAGACTGAGAGGTACAATGCTCTTCCTCTTAAGCTACGTCGATCCCCTTCCCAAGACAGTTCTCTTTTTCTTCCATCTTTCTTCGCGAGATCCTGACCAACAAAGATATACATACACATACAAGTCAACAATTACATTTACTCGCTCATCGACTATCCAGTCCTATGCGAACCCAGTCTCCTCGCATGAGCAATACGCAGCAGAGAGATACATTACGCAAAACCAAAACCGGAGCGATTGGCTTGAGTCTTATTATTATTATTATTATTATTATTATTATTTATCGTCTGTACCACCACTTGCTCCTTCCTCGGCAACCGCGTCGCACCTGCCTTGCGTGTCTGCGCCCGACGACGTCATTCGTCTGGTCTTTTCTGTTGTCTCTCCGCCCCTCCGACTTCGACTTCATTAGGAGAGAGTTCTCCTTGCCAATTTAATACTCTACCAGATCAAGCTATCAGTCATCCTCATGACGATGGTCATTGAGAATCAGAACCGCCAGTACGGCGGCATGGGGGGCTTCGACCATGCGTACCAGAACAATATGCACCACACCCACTCGCCTCAGTTCACAGATCCATGGACGCACACTTCTTCCCACTCGAATCCACCCGTTTATCCTACCACCTCTATAGGCGCGAGCCAGATGAGTATGAGTCCCGTCAAGCACGAGGACGTGGCCAGACCAACGGCCATTTCGCTGCCCTACTCTAGTATTCCGGTTTCTGCTCCGTCACTGGTGGCCGGCAGCACCTACTCATCAGCTGGGTATGGAGGATCAGAACTGTTGAACATGCACCACGATATTCCGCGCTCCACTTTTGACGCTGCCCCTTCATACACCGCAGCCACCCCTATTAACAACTTTACACCTGCCAATTATACCTCTATGGGATATGCACCAGGACTACAGCAAGATGCGCGCCGCATGTCTGAGGCCAGAATACCTCAGCCTTCTGCGTCGTACAGCGATGCCATCGATGCCAGTCGTGGAATGGTCGCTCTTAGCCAGGATTTGACTCCGCGGGGGATCTATGCTCCTCGGAGCTCTCGAGGGTCAGCAGATTCTTATGGATTCCCTTCTACACATTCATCCGTGTCTTCCATGTCGTCAGCCAGCAATTACCCATACTACAGTGCCTCAGTCGCATCAGTGGACTCCTCTGTGACGGATTATAGTTCGACCTCAGACCAATACGATGGCCTGCCTTCGCGAACACTCCCCCGGCCAAACGGTCTTTTGGGCGCTGCCGCGCCTTCTGGTCCTCAGTCGATGATGGGACAGTTCAGCTCGAAGATGCCGTCCAATGCACAGAAGAAGCACAAATGCAAGGTTTGCGATAAGCGGTTTACGCGCCCGTCATCTTTACAAACCCACATGTACAGCCATACTGGCGAGAAGCGTAAGTTCCTTTTTTGGCGGGTTTCTATCATATCGGCACTAACTGTCTATAGCGTATGCGTGTGATGTCGAAGGCTGCGGTCGTCATTTCTCTGTTGTATCGAATCTGCGTCGTCACAAAAAGGTCCACAAAGGGGAGAAGGAGACCGGATCTGGCGAAGATGAAGATTAGTCGCTTCATTCTTACGGTACAAAGTTTTTTTTTTTTTTTTTTTTTTTAATTTTTTCTTTCTTTGTGCACATGCAAAAATGGCGCACTTTGGGGAGCGAGTCTGATTTCTGCTTTCGGTTCGGCGTCCTATATGGTTTTAGTCGTGCGCATCATGATATCCTGCTTCGGATGGATTTTCTTTTTCTATTGTACAACATTTCGTTTTTTTTTCCGCGTCTTTTTTTTTTCTGCTGCTGGCTCAGATTGTGATCAGTCAGAAACCTTTGATACCCCAACCTGGATTGTTTTGTGATGAATGGGCAAGCATATGGTCTAAAATGGGGACCAATCAAAATGGGGATTTGCATCGAATCTTTTCTTTTTCTTTTCTTTTTTCCATTTCTTAACGACAATAGAGGTTCTTTTTCGGTCGCTTGCAACCGGCCTTTGATTCGACGACATGTATTCATGATCCTCGCGAGACGGAGGGTTTACATTCTCGCCGGCCTGGGCTTGCTTTTTCTACATTTCTGATACCATCTGCAGATGTTTTGCGTGTTTTATTTTTCGCTCTCCGTTTCCCAGATTTGAGCCTCACATCGCTCGTCATATTCTTACACTCTTTACTACTAATTCTATTTCTTAATTCAAGTGAGGTATTTGGCGGTAGTGGGCATTAGATATTTGGCCGTTCGTTTTGTTCTGGTCAGCGACGTCACTGGCTTCCAAGATTGTACATATATGTCTGAATTGGCCGGTGCTTTGTCTTTGTAAGCTGTATGCACTCCGACCTTATCTGGTCAGGTTCGCTAATGTCTCGTACCTTGAACTCTGTGATTGATTTAGGGTTATCGGACCACGTGAGTAGATAGATATTATTCCCGAAAAGGAAATCTCGTAGAATCTGCGTTCCCCTGGCTGAGAAGTGATCCATCGACAACACTGGATAGACAGAATTGTCACTTAGATGATCACATCTGGCACGGCGCCACAACCTCGCCGTTCTTTCCAATCTCCCTTCAACGTCCAGATACAGACCTAGACAATTAGCTACTTGATCATTGAGGTCTAACGATACGACAACATACAACCTCCCCGTCTCAAATTCACTCTCTACATCGATATTCTATTCGCATTTATAGGAAAGAACGGTACACTCCCAAATCCAAACCCTGATCCTCCGAACATTGGGAAGATTTCCTAATTTGGTAACCTCAACGTAATCATGACGGGAGACTACATCACCCACAGCGCCGTCGATAAAGCTGGGGATTACATTCGGATTTATTTTGATGGAATGAATCAGACTGGATAATGTGTACGTTCTGAGTATTTGAGGGATTGATTGTGATATTGATATCGATTCTGAATTCTCGACACCGAGACTCGAATAGCCATAGTACAGGTTTCGTAATCGAGTCTTCCCACATTGCTGATAACGTTGACTAACATATTTTCAACATCTAGTATCACTCCCACCACATCACGATCAATCCTCAATTCGTATACAAGAAAACTCTACCTATCGCACAAAATGGCAACACCGTCCTCAAACCGAACCGGCGACACAATGCCAAATCACCATCCCATCTCAACGCAGGGAGGCGCCAGCGCCATCCCAACGGCAGCAAATAATACGGGCGGGGGAAGTGGTTGGGGTGATGAAGGGTTTATTAAAGGTGGTGGAGGGGAGAAGCGTGAGGAGTCGGTGAGTCAATCACCCCATTCTAAGGCCGTTTGGATGTTAAGAGGGAATGGAACTGACCAGGGATAGGATGGAAGTTGCGTCTCGGGAGATCATTCGTTTGCGAAGCATACACCTGGGTGTCCGCAGGGGATGACGGGGAAGATTACAGATTTTATCCATACGTGAGTTCATCCTTCCAAGGTTGTTTTTAGTCTTCAGGTGGAATGCTGATACTGAACAGGATACATGGACAAGGGAGATAGACTCTTTTTACTCTAGGTAATGGGTGAGGATGCGATTGTGCTCTTTGCGGATCAAATTGTTTGTCGAATTCTGCATGTATTATTATATAGATATCTATTATTGAGACAGAAGTCATACTGAATATCATACATCCGTCTCATCGCTCGGAACTTCAGATAAACTAGGCGATTTCACCTCAACCGGGAACTTATCCACACTCTCGTACCATTGTATCACAGAGCCAATCAGAAAAGCCCATGAGCCCCAAAACGTAGCCAGACATGTCTGATATTCAACCCCGGAGGATGAGGATGCTGGGCCGAGGGCACCGCAGAGCTAGTTTACCTTGTTAGTTAATGAAGAAAATAAGACCTGAGGGACGTTTACTGTAAAGCCTATTCCTCCGATAAAATTCCAAGCTCCTATATGCCAGCCTAGGATACTTGGCGCTGGGATATACCATTTCGGCTGTGTTTCGATAGTGAACAGAAACCTGTCAGAGTTAGGTGGTGCAACAGAAAAAATAAGATCTGTATCATAGTTACTGAACAACTCACCCACTAAGAACAAAACAAAACCCACCCACAATCTGCGGAACCCAATATACACCATCAGTCAAACCCCAGCTCATATGATCAATAATTCCCGGCAGACCCGTGAATCCCGCGATCCAGAAAATAGTAGCACCAATCAATTGAACAAGCGAGGCCAAAAAGCCGAGTTCATGGAAATAATGAGTACGCAATTCCGTCCAGGAAGGTAACCATTGAAACGATCTCTCTTCCTCGGGGGAAGTCTCCTTTAGCCCATCACGGAGGAAAGAGTGTCTTTTGGCGTGATGATGCTCGCACTCGTTTGATTCAAAGCGTCTGACTACAGTCGTTTTAATAGGGTCTTCGTGTGATTCTAGTCTTTTCATGACTGTTTCAACGGCCCAGCCGAAACATGCGGTGTGTTTCTCGTTAACGGCTTCAAGTAAAAGCAGGACGCTGCCGACTTCGAAAATCGTAGCCCCGATGAATGCCGTTATACCTCCACCGGTAAGAGATTCACCCGAAAACTCGGTTGAAGGGTCTTCTAATGGTAACCATACGAAGAATGCATTAATGACCCAAACCACGGATCCAAGCGTGAAGATAGTCGCGACTAGCCACGATACATCCCAATAGGGGAAATACGTCACCATGCGATATATATTGGAAAGTATTTCTCGGAAACTATTCGTGCTTGCGGGCAGATTGTGACCCGGTCCGTGGTGTTTTGGTGAGTATTGGACGTGAACCGCATGACGACCTTTGCGATTGTCGCGCGATCGCCAGAGATATTCGATTCTGGGTTGTCTGCGCGATACTCTTTCCCTTTTCTTCGGCTCTTTTTCACTGATCGCGGGTTGTGCAGATTCCTCTTGCTCTTCTTCTTCTTTGCTTTTTCGTGTAGGTTTGAGGTGTACGCGTGTTGGATTCAGGAATCCAACTGGTCCTGAGATGCGTGTTGTCTCGAGCGAAGGGTCTATTTGATGACCGAGGAAATGCGACTTGGGGATTGATGACGATTTACGCGGCATCTTGTTGTTTATTTTAGTTGTTTGACATTGCAATTTGCGTGTCCTGACATATTGAACAATCAGTATAGAAGAAGGTCAAAATAGAATAGAGTCCAAGCCACGTGGGTCATATTCGGGGAAATCAAGCCTTGCTGGCACTGTGGGGCCACTGATGACAATAGGGTTAGGGTTGATGTCATCTTGCTGCTATTTTATGTCATTCGGACTACTTGGATAGATCATCTTATGGTATCGAACTGTCTAATCTGTGTATTGTACCTACAACCGCGCGAGCACGGTAGTCAACTCCTTGATAACTTCAGAAGCAGCACGTTCTCCACTTTCAACAGCCCCTTCCATATAGCCTCGCCAGTTAATAGCAGTTTCAGTCCCAGCAAAGTGCAAGTTTCCAAACGGCTCTCGAAGTCCATTACCACCAAGAGAGTCCATGACACCCGATGCGAGCGAAGGACAAGGGCAGCCCCAGCCCGAGTATGGATCTGACGTCCACTCGTAAGTGACCATGCTGATAAAGTCACGAGATGCTTCTAATCCGGACTGGAATAATTGACCAATCTGTTTGATGAGGGCTTGTTCACGTTCCGGAGTCGATAATGCCGCCCAAGCTCGCCCGAGATCGCTGGACATGAAACAAGTTAGAACGTATTTCTGGTCCGGGAGACTGCTGGTATCTCGAATCACGGAGGCTGGCCCAGTGAATGACTGCGTGAGCCCGCAATAACCTTTCTCAACCCAAAACGGCTCCCGGAATGTCATCATAGCTTTCGTATAATATCCATACGTCGAGGACTCTGACCATAATTTCTTAGAAGGTGGCAAGTCGGGAGTGAATAAAATCGTCTTCAACACAGGACTAGGAACAGTAGTAATCACTTTTCGCGCACGATACTTCTTCTGGTTTGTTGTCACTACCTCGACATCGGAGTTGATGCCGCTCTGCGTAATAGAGCTGACAGGAGTCGACAAGCCAACAGTTCCATTAGGAAGTTCTTTCGAAAGTCCAATGGCCATTAATTGTGTACCCTGGCGGATCCTAAGATGCTGCCCACCTCCTAGACGGTCTGATCTCATTTGGAGCAGGCCACCACCGGACCGACAGTAAGTTAGAAAATATAAGGCGGAGATATCTTTAGGATCTTGTCCAAGCATGGCGCGAGTCCATACTGTAGCAGTAGCAATAGCCTCCGCACTGGCACCCCGGGCTCTTAAGTAAGCTTCAAAGGTCATCGAGTCCCATTCAGCGTTTTGAGGTCGAGCAGGATCAAGAGTCTGACAATCTGCCTCGACCATGTCGCGAATTCGGGCAACGTCTCTGGCAATTGCGATGTCGAACTGTGATCAACGAGTCAGTATACATATTTACCAGTCAACCATGGGTACGACCTACCTTTGGAAGCTCCCCATATTCAAAGGTAGAGCAATTCCCATCAGCATCCTGCAACACACATTTTCCAGTAGTGTTTTGCTCCAGAATCTCTGCCCCAAACCGCTTTGCCAGCGCATACATTCTACTCTGGTTCGTGCTGTTTATCCACGCAGCGCCAACATCGATAACTCCTTGCTCTCCATTAGGCAGCACTTGAGACCACGTCTTTCCTCCTACGCGATCTCTTGCCTCTAAAACTATGAAAGAGTGACCGGCTCGTTGCAGTTCCGTTGCCGCTGTTAACCCTGCAAGTCCTGCACCGACGATGATTACATCCAGAGTCTTTTCTGCTGAATCAATGGTCAATTGGAGAGGAACTGAAGGCGAGGTTGATGGGAGAGCAATGACTGCGTCAATTTCAAACAGCCAATTGGGCGCGGCCAGCTGAGTGACAGGAACTAGTGTAATTGCAGGACGGTGTCCCTCCAAAAACTTTTGTATGTGTCGAGTATGTTTGCGCTGTGTTTTGTCATAATTCACAATGAGAATTGTGAGCTTAAGAATATCCTTAACGGTCGCGCCACCAATAATCATGACCTTGCGGAGGTTCGTGAGAGCCAGCTGAATCTGGGACTCGTAGTCTGCCGGTACAATGCCTCCGCTTGTGCTTCCTGGTTGTCCGGAGACGTGCATGATTTCTGTGTTCGCGGGAGCAAGGGTTGCCGGGGCATAGTAGGCGCCAGAAGTGGTGGCCAAGTCCACCGTTTTGATGCGAGTCATTGTGATAGTAGCAACAAAATCAGGGATATTTGAACTGCATAATTTGAAAAATTGAACGTAGAATCAGGAAGGGAATTCGCGGAGAATTTAAACATAATGTGGACTCATTGAAATCACATTGCATGTCGGTTGATACTGATAGTAATCGACTTTCGGTTCCGAGAAGACGATTGACACCTGGAGAGCCCTGACACCCTGCCCACGGCATAGAAGCTTCATTTATTGTCATTATCATTTTGTTTTTTCTGTTTTAGCTAAGTTCTTCCCGATTGACAATGAGACTCTAGACTGGAATTGAAATGTATTATGTCTCTTGTTGGACGTAGCAGACAGTACCATGGCCCGACAAAGAAGGACGGAGAAGAGGGACGATTTCGCAGCTTTGTTCTCTCGTAGCTCCGCAACAATTCACTGCACTGAATACGCTGATTTCATCTTACTATGTTAGAGTTGATGGCGGTCAAGTTCAAGAGCCGGGAATGTATTCGTCTTATCTTTTCGGCTCCGAGCGTTTAAGGTTTTGATAAGATAACCAAGGATCTAGACCCACTTGATTTAGATACGTCGGAGCCGACAGTTATCATTCTCAAATCGTCAAAACTACCTCGCAAGAAGTTAGAATGATGTCTTTCTAACGTCCATTAACCAATTCTTCTTACCAACGGCTATGGAGTCACCTACAGAACGGCCACTACAATCACGTCCGCTCTCGCAAAGACGTTCAAAACGACAACAGCGAAAGGCTTGTGATCTCTGTCGTTACCGAAAGGTACGGTGTGACATAGTCGACAGATCTGGTGGACCATGCTCCGTCTGCGAGAGGTCCGAGATCGAATGCCGGTATGGTTTTCACTACAGTCCTGGGAAGGTGGCTACCTTTATACTGACTTTTCAAGATCTACCACTCAATGGGCGAAACCGAATCGTCAGGCACCGCAAGCTCGCCGTGGTCGCCCTCGGCAGGTAGATGGGCACTCATCTGCTTGTACTGAAACTACAATGTTACTAAAGTCTACTCAGCTTGATGACCGTGGTGATGATATTCCAGATTGTGATAGCTCAAAGAGCCTTCGGCGAAGTGAAAGAACGCCATTGATACTGGGTGTAGCGGCCTCATCTCCCATTCACCCATCTTCTCTCGTCAATTGTGCAACAGTACAAGAATTGGGAGGCGAAAGAGAGAATTTTGCCCGGAGTGGATTGGCTCGCTTTTTCAAGCATGGAATCAACGCAGGAGCATGGGGCGTATTCGAGTCATTGAACAGCTTCCGTATCGCTTACGTCGGTACGGCTGTTTCCAATCTTGTTCATCTAGTTAGGCTTCATCGCGCATCTATGCATGAATCCGGTTCTAGAACTACCAGTCAGGCTACACCAGAGCAATCGCTTCCATATACCAGAACAGCGCATACCAATCTAGATAGTATTATACTAGATGGTGTCAACATCGGTAACGATCTGGACGGAAACGACAATGTCGTTCATTATCCGTATCCTCCAATTCGCCCAAAAAATGGATGGAAACCAGGACCAGACGCATGGAGCGGTATGTTAGCCCACGATCTTGCGACGGAGGTCTCGTCATTCCCATCCTTAGAGATACGTGATGCTTTGGTGGATGCGTACTTCCAGCACGTTCACCCGTTCCATCCTATTGTCTCTATGCCTGAGTTTCTGGCAGCGTACAGATCAAAAGATAAACCTCCACCACTCTTACTATTTCAAGCGGTGCTAACAGCTGGAGCCCACGCTTGCTCACACCCTTTAGTCGCCAGCTCGCGACATGCCGTGAAAAGAACTCTCTTTCGCCGTGCAAGCATGCTCTTTCACATGCGTCATGAGACAGACCGAGCATATCTTATGCAGGCTGCAATCTTGTTTACTCGTCATATGGGTGACGGCGATACCGTTACTGGTGGACCCTGGTACTGGAGCGGGATTGCAGTCCGCATTGGATGTGGCCTTGGGATGCACCGATACAGCTCCACTTTACCTCCGTTAGAGGCTTCACAATATAGACGTTGCTGGTGGTCAGCATTTGTCTGTGAAGTCTTTTCATCCATAGAGACCGGACGGCCATGTGCCGTTCGCGCCGAGGACATTGATCAACTCCCTCTATCTGTCGAAGATATGACAGACACAGCTTCTGCGAGCGACCCGGGCCTGTACCCAAACTTTATTATTCGGATGGTAGATCTTGCCCACATCGGCCTTGATATTTTAGCCCTTAATGAACCCGTTCAGCGGCGAACGGTCGACGTGCACGGTATTAATGCCCGCTTGTGCCAGTGGGCTCTAGAATCTGGTACATTCTCTTCGTCCATCGAGGAAGGCTCGTGGGACTATCAACTGCAAATGCACTATAATCTCATGCTGTTACATCTCCATCGGAACTTTTCCACGGAACTCAACAGTCAAGATGTATGCTCTGTAGCGGCTAAAACCATTACTAGATCTCTCGAAAAACTGGCGGACCTGGACTGCCTTTGTCAATGCCACTTCACCGCCGTCAGCGCTGTCACCGCGGCTGGGATTCAGCTCGCTAATGAGATACGCTTAGCAGTCACTGTAGGGTCGTTCCTCGTGGCCATCAACGGCCTCGAAAATCTGAACAGACTACTTCGATCCACCAATTTATTAGCTGGTTATTGGCCCAATGCAGAAGCAGTGCATAGCATGTTCAAGGAAATATATCACGAATACAAGTCATACGTTACTCAGGGTCTACAAGGGGAGCCGGTTATGGTTTCTGAAAACCAACCAGACTGGTATCGCTTGTTGGCTGAAGCTCAGCCGGTTATGTCTAATTTTGTTCCTCCGGATTGGATGAGTATTGTTAATGAGTCGTACCCAATATAATAGTACTACCTCAGTTCTCGGGGTCCACCTGGGCAGGAAGAGCGGAGTTTGGTTAATCACGTTCGAGCCTATTACTGGCAATATATAAATCTTATTCCAATAAGTAGGAGGATCTATCCGTTACCACTGGAACGGAAAATAATGTAGCTTTGAAAAATATATCTTAGTAACTACCTAGTCTGGGAGGTAAGGTTGCCCTCATGTCGGAGATAGGTGACCTGGAAAGTTGAATTAGGGTTATGAATGTCACGGGTTCCCCTTCAAGATAAATCTAGATACCCGTCGCTTCACCTCCCCCCACGAGAAGGCGGCGACCTGAAGAGGCTGTAGTCCGAATAGGGTGGGGGGAGGTGAAGCGACGGGTAGGCAATTGCTAGGAAATAGGAGATACAAAGAACGATAAAGTGTTAGGAAAAAAATTCCTTTTATTAAGATAGCAGATTTAAAGATAGTACACTATCATGAAGATGAAAAAGACACTCTTTATCTATCTATATATTTTGAACTATTTCCTTCGGTCAAGCTCATCATCATGCGTAAGGCTCTGAAACATTACATGCAATTTAGTAGGAACTATGAATCATCCTTTCTTTTGCTTGCAGCAACTGTGGTGGTGATCTGAATGGAAATTATACCTTCTGCAACTCGTAGAAGTTGACTTAGTCGGGTGAAAGGCACATCAGTTCCGGCTCATATTGGAGAAAGCTAACCAATACATAATCTTTAGGCAAATGCTCTATTATTTCATGTCCCAATGCTAAATCTGGAAGATATTTCTGCCCCAACCGTAAGTATCCGATATCAGAAACCAGATCCATGACATATGGCATATGGCATAGAGTCTTGGAGAAAGGAATTTGCTAAGTTGTCTGAGACAAACAGATACATGCAAAGTTTGCGGTGAACAGACCTAAAATGGTCAAAATTGTGAAGATTGTAAGTAAGACTACATGGTTGTCGAGGAATTGCTATTTTCATTTATCCATTCACCTGTCCCATCCTCGAATCTCAGACTTCCTTTCAATCAATCAATGCCTATTAAGCCTAGCCTCTAATATGTTAATACAGGCCGCAGAAGAACGCCGACATGGAATACCAATGCCAAGTCTTGATATTGGATTACTACGCTGGTGACTACCGCCGTCTTTTCTTCTTTTCTAGTATAATCGAAGTCGAGGTTAAGTTTCGTATCACTAGATGTTCAAATCATATCCCGAAACATGCGATATTTGCGTTATTTT
This sequence comes from Talaromyces stipitatus ATCC 10500, assembly GCF_000003125.1. Taxonomy (NCBI): domain Eukaryota; kingdom Fungi; phylum Ascomycota; class Eurotiomycetes; order Eurotiales; family Trichocomaceae; genus Talaromyces; species Talaromyces stipitatus. The sequence continues at coordinate 3,253,226 of NW_002990117.1, read as the reverse complement.
GAAACAGAGGAGTAGATGTTGATGATATATAACTAACCGTCAGATTAAATGGGAAATAATTGGGTATGCAACAGTTCTAGCCCGTCAAGAAGCTTGGCTGACCGTTCTGTAGCCTTACTCAGGATCGCCCAGAAGCCACGCCACCTTCCATGCGCATCTCGACTAGCCTTGGAATTGAGCGTGTATCCCCTAATAAGTTCCTTGCCGGCAAGAATTGCTTGATGGCCAACTGTCTGACTATCCGCTGATACCGCCAGCTCACGACTCCAATCAAATCGGTTTGTGGCATTGGAAGCGTCAGTTGATACTCGGCTATCCACTAAATATTCCCAGATGACCGAATTCGCAAGGAATGAACGTAGGAAGACCGGTGTAACTTAGCTTAGCCTAGAATAGCCGAGTAGGATATTCGTGCAAGCTGGTAGCACGGCAATCTATCCTTCACCCATGACCGTGCTATTGGACAACCAGTATAGCCTTAAGAAAGAGAATTGCTGTACAGATAAGAGGACCTCCCCTATGTCACCCCGCACCTTGCATGACGCCTTAAACTCAGTCATCCAATACTAACTCTAGACATGCAAGGTTATCGTTCCATTCAAAAGAGAACCTAATTCTAGAGAATGAGATGGACTAGCACCATTTATTCCTCAAGTAGGTTAAACCATTCGGGAATCTCCTTGATAAGACTCCACACGTACTTTTCTAGCCTGGCTGCACACTTGGCATATACTGTTGTGGCATCGTTATACCGCCGACAATTACTAAAAATCAATTTGAGATCGTCGATAAGGCCTTTCGGCGCAGCATACTGGTCACGTTCCAACCTTTCTTCTATAGTCGACAAATCCATTGGCGATTCAATGACATTGTAGTAATCAGGGACTTCGTCCTTATTAACCGGGCGTAGGAAAGGCCATGCTTGTTTGTGGTTTTGAATGTGATTCAAAAAACGACGAAGCTCGTTAAAATGAGGCCCGTGGCGTGGCTCACGCGCTAATGCATCCATTTCTGGTGACCAGCCAGTTGCCCGAATGGCAGGAATAGAGAGTGGATCGATTGGAGTCACGGGTCCGTTGGCCCGTTGCTGAGGCGGTGGATGGACTGTGTGGCTTTTGCTCAAAAGACGCATTTTAGCCTGAACAGCTTCCTTCTGCTTAAGAAGCATACGGCCTGCTTCAAGATACCGTATCCGGGACAGCATAGTGCATTGCATAAGTGTTCCTCCTTCGTAATCCTTGATATACCCCATCAAATCGACTTGTCAAGAGTAATCTCTTTGGTAAACCCTTGTTTCTGAAAATAACCGGTTGCATAATTGTCCGCGTATGTTAGAAAATGCATCACTGGGGAAGTAGCTTTGACATAATCCTTTAAATGATTCATCAGGTGGGATCCATATCCTTTCACCTGCTGATCAGATGAGACCGCGCAGAAAACGATTTCGGCAAACTTGCGATCCCGAAATTCGTGATATGCTATTCCGCCAATGACCTCCAAAGGCTTTTTGACAATGGCCATAGATAAATGAGCGCGATCGTAGACGAGACGTGCAATGTAATCTTTGGGCATTTTTGGAAGCTGTTTTTGAAACAGGCATTTGAGACCTGTAAGGATGATTGTACTCTCTCTGGAGCTATTGTTGTTGACGACTCGGAATTCGATCTCGCCGTTTCGTTCTTCCAAAACTGCAGGCTTTCGAACAGTTAGAACATTTTCTAACATTCAAAGGTCGTAGCATACCTTCTCTAGAAAAGGAACCCTCCGGATAACAGGTGAAAGTTTAACAGCCGGTTCTGTCGATACATTATGAAGGCTTTTGATTCGCTTTGCCTCATGAGTGGCATCCTCTTCTTCGGAAGCCGTGCGCTTCGCGATAGAATTTTGCCCGTTGTCAGCTGGAAGTGGTTGCGACTCTGTATCCATTTGCGCTAGACTTCGGAAAGTCTGAAGTTTAATAGGTAATATGCAGTAGGACAGGTTGATATTGTGCTGTCTGACACTATCATAGACTTTTTTCTTAGATGAGAGAGATGTTGAGTTTCACGAATGTATCCACAGTATCCACTATCCCGCATGACGGCTCCACACTCGGAAATCGGAACAAAATCTCATTTAAACCTTACCAAGACTGGAGGCGTGCGCCGGGGCCCCGCTCTTATCTCAGTTCCTCAGCCGCTCTTTCTCGCTTGCCTTATTGATTTTCTATGGTATCTTGGGTAAGTAACGTTAGTATGATGGGTCACCAAACTACGTAGAAATAGGATGAACTCCATGGCATTATCATTTGGGGATATAGACCATCAACATCAATCTATTACATGTCTGTGTAGCAATATGGCTCCTTCTACACCTCCTCATTTTCAGCTAACTAGAGATGAGCGCCTACAGATTTTAACTCTGCGCTCAGTAAATATGAAATATGCAAATATTGCAAAACACCTAGGGGTCTCTATATGTCAGGTCCAACTAGTCTGTCAGGCTGGTCACCCTACTCCCTCTAAAAGATCCGGCCGACCCTTGGTAATGAAGGATGAGGAAATTGACAATCCGATTAGATTTTTCACCTCATCGCGGTATGCAAGATACCTAACTTACAGAGAATTAGCCTTACATCTTGATCTAGGCTATTCTGAATGGGCAATCCGATCAGCCTTACTTTCGAAAGGCTCTCAAAGATACATTGCTCGAAGAAAACCACCACTATTCCCTGAGAATAAATGGAAACGACTTCCCTGGGCACAGGGACACCTTAGCTGGTCTCCTAGTCAATGGGAAGCTATACTATGGTCCGATGAAATATGGGTATATCCAGGTCGCCATACACGTACGTGGGTTACTCGCCGAAAGGATTAGGTTTTCCATGAAGACTGTGTTATTGAGCGGCGCCCACATAAGATAGGATGGATGTTTTGGGGCTCATTTTATGGGACTACTAAAGGCCCTATAGTATTCTTGGAGAAGCAATGGGGTACAATCAATGCCCAAGGCTATATTCAACATATAGTTCTTCTTATAACAGAGTATACCCATCATTATCCTTATCTTCAACTAGTACAGGATGGTGCTCCAGGCCATGGTGCTCAATCTACTATACCAGAGCTTCAGAAAGGTGGAGTCCATATCGTTAGATGGCCACCTTTCTCTCCTGATCTCAATCTAATTGATATGGTGTGGAATTGGATGAAGATTTATTTTCAGGTTAATTTCCCTGAAAAGATGACACTCTCAGAGCTTAGGATAGCCCTTGGAGAAGCTGGGATGCTGTTCCAGGTGATTTTCTGCAAGATCTACTGGAATCTATGCCTGAAAGGTGCCGTGCAATTATTGAGGCAGGTGGTGGTCATACTAAATTTTGATATCAATGTGCGTGGAATTATTATTTAGTGTGTGTATGTAGGCATCAAATTCATCTTTGCCTTGTAAAAAGTGGCATTCTGCCCTTAAGTATCACTACACCCAAAACTAAAATAAAAGGCCCAAATATGATATACAGCCAGAAAATAAAATTAAGTCTTATCTGGATTCACATTCTTTGGGTTTAGTATAACAGCTCTTGTGTCAGGGTTTGCTCTCGCTCTGAACCTGACATTAGATTCTCTTGCTTCTCATTGGTCAGCAGATTTAACCTCATAGTTGGTGAAATCCTGGCCGATTAAAGCACACTGTTCTTTTCTTAGTTCTCCAGAGGATATCATGTTTCTATGATTAGCATCATTTCCTTTACGCATCTCATTGTTTCCTTTGCACATCTTTGTACATTGAAAGGTGCTTTGTTTGCTATGTTTAGATATCACTGCTGTACTGATTAGGAAAACCCATGCTGGCAGGATGAAGCTTATAAGGAGTTCATCCTGCCCATCGATTTGTCCTGGGAATCAGCAGTCCTATTATTTTCTATCCTTGCTTCTAGTTTCTCAGCTAGTTATCAGGATCAGATTTCTTCTCGTTGTCAGTTCCTTACATCTTGCCTTCCAACTGCCATGCAGGTGTGTGTGTGTCATTGTTAATATGTCATCCTTTAATTCAACAACCACACAGTCAATAGCTTCCATTTTGTCTTCACACATCTTTTGTTGGAGTCCAGTCCATTTTTTTTTTTGGCTCAGTACTTATCACGACTAGTGCATAAGTGCCTGACCCAAGTTCACTGATTGCGCGAACAGGAACACGCCCTTCTATTTTTATGATAGATATAACCCTCAGTTCTGGTCCTTCTAAAAACTGCTCCAATTTGACCGAAACTCTAAATAAAGGACCCTCTTTGATTTGGTCTTTGGGATCTTTTTGGTGTTTCAATATGAGAAAAACACAAGGCTTTCCGTCAGCGATGCCTGAAATACGACCAAATCGGACGTCGACAAGTTCCAGCCTGGAGTTTCTTATTGCAGGATTATGGTCTATTATGTCTGTATCTACAAGAAATTCCCCGTAAATTGTCGAGTCTGCTCAAGCCCTTAACGATCCCATTTCCCCACCCCTTGTCCAACGCATCCCATTGCTCATTAGATAGGCCGTTCTCGACGAGTTTTCTCTGGCCAGCTAGGACTGTTGACAATAATGCCAATATGACGATATCGGCAGACTTTAATTTGACGATTTTTATCGTCAACACCTGAGTTTGCCGATACGATATCGTCAATAATTACTCTGTCGAATATACGACTCTTTAAGTAGCATCTCTATCGGTACCACTGCCTTGCTAATACAACGTTAAAATATTCGCAAATCACTATACATATACATGCACATCATGTACAACCAGGCTGAAACGAAGATTATCTGCACGGAGTGCAATATGCTGAAGTACTCACGCTGCCCTTGACCACTACCGTTTGAACTCATCATGAATCAACATCGGCATTCTTATAGTATCTCCCTTCAGCGAATACCTCTGGATACCTAAGAGACCCTTTGCTGCGCTAAAAACCCTCTCAAACAGCAACTTCAGAGGCAGGTATTGACAGGTAATCCCTGGCTACTGCTGCTATCTGCCGATACTCATCCTTGTGCATTCGCCACCAATTTCATAGCCAATTGTCGCCTGTGGTATCTATAACACCGACTGGAGGAGTTTCGGAGTACCTGGTATAAGATTCGATTGCCGATAGTTGATAGTCGATTTTGAACAAAGATAATTTTGGGATCTTGGTAAGTTGACGGACCAGGTAAAACATATAATAGTACTGGTTTCTGCTCAACAAAACACTAAGTATAAGAAGCAAAGTAAGAGGGATCTATCTACTCGAAATGACATCGGGCGTGATGAGCGAGGCACGTGTCGAACAAAGAGACTCAGCGCATGTACCAGCGGCAGATTCTCTTTACTCCTCAGGGACAAAGATTGTCACCTTTTAACAGAGTCCTGATTATTAATAAGACTTATGGCTAGGTGGGCCACTGTCAACTCGCATAGGCCACTTTGAGTATCGGTGATGTGATAATTTTGACGATATTGACGATATCGTATCGGCACACATGGGATTCGACGATGCCGATTGACAATACGATATCGGCAGATCCTTGTTTAGACGATGACGATAGACGATATGGAAAAATGATGCCGATATCGTATCGTCAACAGCTCTATGGCCAGCCATGGTGAGTAGGCCAGTGCCTAGGTATTTGTTGATCGTTCTCAAAATTATAAGGAGTATATGGATTATGGAAGTTATCTGTAGCACAGTAAGAAAGATACACAGTAGCAAAATTCGACTTTAAGAGAGAGGATATTGACGACCTTAAATACCTATGAAAAAGTCATATTAGAGTCACTGATCAGAGTCAGTCACGGTTCCTTGATCTGGTCTCGATATACATATTAAATGGCAATTCAGTAGATTCTTGACTCAGATGTCACAGGCTATTTGAAGGCCTGGGTTACAAGTTCATCTGATTGTTGCTACATTTGCAGTTTGTTGAAGACAGTCAGTGAGTGAACAGGCACCTATGAACATTTGAAAGGAAAGAAGAAATATTTTACTTAGTAAGTTAGAAATTAGAATATTCTACCCAGTGAGGGGATTAAATAAATATAGTCTTCTATGTAATTCCTCCTGATAAATCTCCGGGAGCTCACTGGAATATGACAACCCCCTAGTAGGTTGTACAAGCAAAAATTCCGCATTTTTATCAGATAATTGGCACATAATACAAGTTATTACTCAATTCTATGTCTTAAAAATGATCGTAATAGTCATCAGAATTGCCATTGAGGCGGAATAGTCATTGAGCACATGCTCATCCATAATTTCCTTTGAATTCTCCAGGCTTCTCGGGAAGATTTCTACTTTCTTTCGCTAATCATCAATAGATATTAGTTCAAATATTTTCTTCATAGTATGTAGCCTATCATCTGTACAGTAACGATACTCTCTTTATTCACCTCACCATGAAAAGAGCAATATTGAGGTGGTATTGCTTCTATTTCAATCACCGCTTACTGCTGATGGCTTTTTGTCATATTTAGTAATACACAATCGAAGACATTTTATGTCTAGGGACCTACAACTGCGAAAGAAGTATCGTTCGGACTGGTCCCTATTGCAAGTTGATTGAGAAATTAGGGCTATTTTGGTGAGTTACCGAAATAGGGCTAGCGGACCTGAATGAAAATCCAAAACATCTGATTGGCCGATTGCACGTGACATGATATCAACTAGTCAAGTAGCGACTCGTGCCTTGAGGCTTTCAGTGTCAAAACAACCCCTTGTCTAAGCGATTGCTTTCATTCTTTAATCTTCCCTCTGATTTACATTCCATCTTCATATTCTTACAAATCTCCTAAGCTATCTTTTACTTTCTATGTCCATCTATTGCTAAAGCTTCACACTCTTTAGCGCCCCTCGGTCGCATTTATCGCCCCTTGCGCGCAAGACGACGTCACTTCAACTTTGAACTCACCATTTTTTTGCCTGATAACAACAATCTTCAAACACTCACAATGGCATCCGAATACGAAAAGAAGACTGTCGCACAGCTACAAGAAATACTCAAAAGCCGGGGTTTGACAGCCAACGGTAAGAAGGCTGAGCTCATTGCTCGTCTTCAAGAAGCCGATAAATCCTCCAGTGAAACCAAGCCAACCGAAACCAAACCCGATGCTACCGCCGAAGATATCATCGACTGGGACGATGAAGCGCCTGCTACCGAAGCACCGTTGAAAGAAAGCACGGAAGCTTCGACGGAAGCTGGCGCCGCTACTATCGCTGCCGGTGGTCAGGGTCAAGTGCCTAATCCCGTGGCTGTCCCTAATCAGACACTCGGGGAAGATCCAGCAAAGACGAGCGATTTGCACGTTGAGTCGGCCCCTCAGGAACAACCTGCGGCAGAGGAGAAGCCCGCGGTCGACTACAGTATCGGACTTCAGCCAACAGAGGTGGAGGAAGAATTGAGGAAACGCAAAGCTCGCGCGGAGAAGTTTGGCATCGTTGCAGAAACTGGATCAGAGACGACGGAGGCAGAGAAGATTCTTGAACGAGCGAAGCGATTCGGAACAGGAGCCTCGAACGATTCGGATGTGGGTATCAACCGTTTGGACCAAGCTCTTCCTAACGAGCGAGCACGGAAGCGCGGTCGAGGAGACGATCAGGGTGGAAGGGGAGGCAAGCGACGGAACAATGGTGGACGTAATCGTCACCAGAATAACAACCGCAAGGGCAATAATCCAACTGGTCGAAGCAACGCACCTAAGCCCGTGTTTAGTGAAAAGGATAGAGCTGCGGCGGAAGCCAGGAAGAACCGGTTCGCTACAGCTGCGTGATGGATGGCGCTACTACAGGGATGATGATCTATTCCGGCAAAAATCAGAATGATTCTCAAGTCAAAAACATGAGAAAGGAACGGTTGTATTCTTCTATGCTTGTATTCTAATGTTTCGATCGATATAGTTTCTAGGCGTTCATGGAGGTGTGTCTATGTGATATAAGCTGAGTTTTTCAGTGCGACGATTTGCCCATCTCTTTAAGGGCAAGTTCATGCAATATCATCTATGTTGTGTGATCTGAATATGCCACCTTCTGGTCCTCGATTGGATGGCAGCAGATCAGGTGACTTTCATTGAATGCGGTGGACTTTCCACTATCACATTTCCTCCACACCCTCTTTTCTCTTGTATATTGATATTCCGGAGAATATACGCCAATGAAATAATGTGGCGCTTGAGTCTACTTGAGCCAGATCGCCTCAATCGCCCCGTGCAACTACTCTCGGCCTAGTGGCAACATCTAGTAGTAGTAAAGTATCATAAAGGGAAATATAAATACCGCGTAGCTAGTATTATTATTTGCTCCGAGTCCGCATTGTTGAAAGAAGCCTATCCAAACTCTTGATACCCTTCAAGCCGAAATTGTGCATCGGACATTTAACCCATTTATGTTGTTCGGTTCCTGGTCCCTTTTATTTTCTCCGTAATATGTACTACAGTACGATAGGGGTAGTACGTACAATATCCGAATGTGGTGCTGCGTAAGACGTACTATTTCTCTAATCAATTGCAAGTGGATCCTGATATCAGAGTTATGCGAGGCTCAGCCTGGCCCTGCCCACGCTAATGCACGTTAGGGACCAAATCAGATTTGCATACGCCGATTTCACGATCTGACTGGCCTAAAGATAGCCAATCGCCGCCTGAGGACGCTTGGTGAAATTTTTGAGTCTTTTGGACTGTTTTCGACGGGGGAAGTCATCACGTCGTTATTCGTGATAAGACAATGGGAAGAAAAGAATGGGTCACAGAAAAAGGTTCGGCTCGAAATTGGTGACAACCAGAACCAGAAAATTGATGGGCGAATGAGGACGATCCGTGGGTTCAGGATGTTGGTAGACGAGGCCGTGTATTCGCGATATCAACATTTTGACAGTTGAGTTCAAGAAGTTCCTGGAGTATTAGGTAACGGGCAATATATTGACTCGACTTATCATATAACCCATATTGATCAAAGCACCCGTCAAAAGCGGGACCGATTTCTAGATTCAGTTGCCGACTCGTTGCATGAATCGGTCGCACTGTAACTGCATACGGAGTACCACGAGGCAGATTCTCTTTTGATGCTGGACTAAATGCAAATCTCGGAGTCTCGTGATCGCACATGATTGAAGAGGAAGGAGCATCACCTGACTTTCCTTTTACTTCGAGGACAGCTAAACATCACGACTTCATCTTGTAGATGCCAGATGGTATTTCTGCCTTGTTGGTCGAATACCAGTAACGTGCTGTTGGGACTATTCTTAGCAGCATGCAACTAAATACACTAAAATCCATGCATCGCACTAATCACCAATTTCACTCCTCACTCGACAGTTGATATGTTGAATCGTTTTCCACCGACGCCGTGCACGGAACTTGGTCTTTCCACTCCTCTTCACAGCGCCACTTATCGCGCTCCTATCACATCCTGGATCCCTGTCAAAAATTTTTGATTTTGCTCGCGGATTCTCTCGACGGCCCGCTACGCTAACTTCGCTTCTGGTCCCGTTTCCCACATCCCTCCAACAAGACACTCTAAGTTCAAGTAGAGCGGGGCATGGCCGTTCGAAATCCTCTAATTTGTACGGACGAACCAATCCAACCGACGAGCACTGTCTATAACTTTCGTTCTGGCCTGCAGCCTGTGAGAGAACGTACTCGTGGTATTTTAACCGCCCATTGCTCACGGTCCAAGATGCGCGCCGCTTTCGGTGATGATGACTCGTTGGTAGAAGAGGTCTTAGCTTGTTTGACAACCTATGAGAAAGCTACTCAGGACGGACGCATATGCGCATCCTTTTAACTTGATAGGAAACCCCGTCGATCGCTCAAATTATTCTTTCAGGTGTTTTTCTCTGCATGCTCATGGAGCGCCACTTCCGGTTTACCTGGTTCGATTGTTCCGAAGACATAATCCCTGTACAAAGCCAATATAACCCTGGGGTCAGGCAGCCCACGCGTGTGGGAAAAATCTTTTTCATTTTTTTCTTAACATCGACCTATTTTTCGACTCGAACTATACGCCGACTCAGAAGACATTTTTTGCTGAGTAACAATAAGATTTTTACATACTAAGCTGAGCTCGAGTGACGTGTCAACCCATTTGCCTTGTTCTATGTACCGGCCTCGCCTCATCTGCATCCTGCACTAGCCACGACTCGCTAATGTGGAGAGTAGGCCGCTCCGAAAGTGTGGCGGAGTCTGCAGGAACAACTGTATGCCCTGCTCTGATATACAAATACATGAAGAGCAGTACTGATGATTACATAGTGAAGGTTGAGCCTTAAAATAATTTTTGAGCGGTCAAGGAACCATATTTATAGACGACATTCCATAAAAGTCCGGTGTTACTACTCATCTCAACTCCGTCCGCATCTATACCATTAAAGGCTATCGTGAACTTCATAGTTCATATGCACGGAATTTGAATCGCCGTGATGAGAACGAAACAAATCAGTCATTAATATCGAAATCGACATCAATGGGGTCACCTCGCTTGGCGCTGGAATTCCGGATATCGTCGCATAATGTCTTCATACAGAACAGATCGCATTCGGGGAGGGAGATTGCCCGAATCAAGACCAATCGACGATGTTGTAAGTTCGCCACATAACGGTTCCCAAGCTATAGGTTATTTTGGATATACGTCTTCTAGATCTCACCTTCCAACATCAGCGACATTACCATCTGAAAACCGCATGGGACCTCGACCAACCGCCCTAGAAGAAGACCAGCCAAAGACTCGACCGATGTCGAAACCATCAAGATCGTTCTCTAGCGACGATGTTGTACGTCCGTCGGGGCTACCACGACTGACTGGCGTTAGTACGTCTCGTAGGCGTCCTTCGGCACCTCCAACACCTACTACTCGCTTGGGTCTGTCACAACTGTCGTCTAATAACGCCAAAGCGAAAACGAGGGACCCTGTTGTTCCCGCAATGGATGGATCGAGAAGCATCAATGATCGTCCACGGAATGTTCTTCGCAGAAAAGCAAACTTTAAGAGAGAAGAACCGGATGACGGAACGACGATTGCACGACCGACTGTCAACACCAACGTCAAGGATGTTTCAACCACGAAAGCTCCGCCTCAAGCTGTGGTTCGGCCAGAGCACGAACCCAATCCTCCTGTCCGAGATGTGGCACGTTATCAAAATACTTCTACTATTGCCACGAAATTGCCGCGAACGAACGTGGTCAAGTCAACAGAAAACGGACAAGTTCAACAAATACCCAAAGAATTCATTGGACTCCGCACTGTGATCAACACCAGCAACCTTCCTCCTCCAACTCCTATTTTTCCGTCGGCAAGCAGCCCTTCGACTCGCTACTCAGGGTCCCCCGGTATGTGGAGTAGTCGAGGGTCTACTCCAACCTCTCTCTCATCGTATTCACCCGGCATCACTCAACCAACAAATTACAGGTTCAAGCAGCAGAGTCCCGTTCAACTACGTCAGACAGCCGGCCTCCGAATGACAACCACACCACCTGTATCGCAGATAGACTCTGAAGAACCTACCATGCTTGGTCCGATAGCTACTGATGATTATGCAAGATCTGCACTTGCTGAGATTGCTTCAGCGGAAAGGACCAACGAGGCATTGGCACCTACGCCAATAGCTTCATTTGAACAATCGCAACCCTCTCAAACAACGCAAAGCAATAGCGTTGACGAACAACAGCATGACATTCCTAACCCACCAGCTTCGAAAAATACCTTATTAGCATCACCTAACTTGGGAAGCAATGCTCCAATCAGACCTCGACGGCCGAGCCGTGATGGGACTGATAAGTTGGAACAAGCTGTTTCTCCAGTAATCCGGAGCAATTTACCTGGCCTGCGGACAAATCCCGGCCACACACGTCGAGCATCGGCAGACAAAGTGAGCTCCCCAGAGCTGTTGCGTGTGATTCCTGTTCGATCAGCTGCGACTTCTGTGGAATCACTTCAATCTAATGCCTCGAGCCGTATCCCCTCTCGCAGTGACACCACGCCTCAGATCCCACGGAAAGCACCACGGACACTGGTCAAGGTCCCTAAAGAGTCTAAGGGGTCAGCCAACGCAACTTCACCGAACAAGTTCAGTCTATTCAGCAAGAAATCCAAAGCAGAACTGACTTCGTCTAAGCCAAGTACAGCAGAAAAGACGTCTCGCAAGGGACCGACGGCTGGTACTGGCCATGAAGGTTATGGCAAGTATGCTCATCGAGGACGCAAACCGAGCATCAGTGGCAACAGCAACGATGTCAGAGCACGGTCTACGAGTTCTAGCGATGTCACATCAATTTCCGCCAACAAGGGCTACAATCGCCAAGAACCAGGTATTGATGACTTTCTTCGTGAACGGCTAGAACCTGTTATCATCAATGGAGGTGGCATGGATCGTGACGAGCTTTTCCGAACCCAGAGCGGCCAGAGTTTGAGTACGATGAGTGTCACATCAGCCTCTGCTTCTTCGACTGTCAATGGCGGTCCTATAGCAGGAGGATACTCCTCCGAGTCTTTGATTTCATCAATCGATCAGAACAAACCGGCTGTTAGGATGTTTAGTTCAGATACCAGCCTTCCTTCTCAACTTGGCAATATGAAGCAAATGAAACCGAAGATAACACGAAATGAGTCTGCACCTGCTCAAATTGTGAGCAACAAGAAAAGATTACCGAGTACACAAGAAGTTTCAAGATCAAGCGAAGACTCAAACTTTTCTGCATTGCCGCAAATCAGCAAAGTGGTTTCCAAATCAGAGAGCATTGGTTCAACGAAGATTTCAACAACAAAACCCAGCCGGAGATGGAACTTCTTTCACAGGAGCCAGAGGAATGAACCAAAGCAGAAGACTCCGGTGTCTGACAAGAACACAGTCGTTGAAACGCAGCTTCCGGCGCAAGTTGCTACTCTTCCCAAGACTCGACCTGTCGCTCATTACGCGCTTCTTGATGCTGATTCGGATTCGCTGGAAGAAATATTGCATCGTGTGGAAGAATCTCCTCCAAGCGATGACGAGGCTTTCTTGAAACTCCACGACGAAACCAACTCCGAACTGTCTTTGACTGCACGCCACGGGACAAGTGTATTGCTTCCGTCACCCCCTGCTATCTGGAAGGAGTTCAACGCTGAGCGTGCCAGTCCTCCGAAGAATAGACCAGCCAGTCCAAAGGTCTTCTTTCAGAAGGAGGATGAAGGTCCAGAGAAGGAGGGAAAGAGGCGTAGCAGATTGGCACCAGTTGGACGTATACCGCGCGTCGTTTCCAGGAGAGATCGAGATCATAAACCCCCTGCTCAGTCATATTCGCGACCCTTTAGCCGTGATGAGGCACCTTCTCTGACGATCACCGCTGGTGCCCAGGCGAATGTTCCGAATGTTTTTGGCAGGTCGAAGCTTAATATCGAGACAGATCCTCTTTTACAGGGACCATTCTACACAGTACCCAACGAATCAGGGCCTTTCAGCGCTCCGGCAATCAGTGAAAGTGCGAAGTTCATGTCAGGTGCATATGCAACCAATGAGTTCTTGCAATTTTCTCCTCAAAAGCAATCCGAAGTCTCCAGCTCAACATCTGAAGGGGATTCCATTCTTGCAACTGTAGCTGCCATGGGAAAACCCAATACCGGTGTGGATGAAGAGGACATATGGGCCGAATACGATGATCTTTTGGATACCATGTTGACGCCTAATAAAAATACAGTGTCAGAACCCAAGAAGCTAGGATCATTCGAATTGGCCAAGAAGGCGAGCAAGACTTTGCAAGCGGAGATCAGTGCTTCAGATGCCACTCCACGGGTTTCTACTGCTTCTGACACGCCCAGTCTTGCTATTGCAGATGCTACATCGCCTGATCGGTCAAGCGACGCATCAGTACGCCTACGGCGGTCTAAGATTGCTGCTGCATTACACTCTTCTATATCCCCATCGCCTCAGGTCTCTTACAGTGAGCTCATTGCTGGTTACTCAGAACGAAACAAAAGCCTCTCTGATTTTATCCCACCGGACAGTCCTGCCAAGCCCACGGAGGAAGACAACCAACCACAGCCTGAAGAGCTTCGGTCGCCTACTCCAACCAATACACCTGACTTTGAGACAACTCGTCGGCGAAATACGATGTTGTTTGACATGGCCGAAAGAATGCGGGAGGGAGCAGCGGCACAGACTAATCTCAGATCTGCCTCTCTTATGACTAGCAAGTGGCTTTCTTTTGGTCGTGTTCTTTTCAGTCCCGCTCATAACCGCGTTCAGAAGAGCGAATCAGAAAGCATCTTGATTCTTGATGGGCTGGGCAATGACGATTGGTCTTACTATTGTGCACTGACATATCCTAACACAAACATTTACAATATGAGCATTCGATCTGGATCATCTTCCTCCTCGCCTCATCCTGATGCATGGAAGCCGCCAGCTAACCACCATCTTGTTCATCATACTGGTGACCGTACTGCATTTCCATTCTCGAAGGGTTTTTTCTCGGCTTGCGTTCTCAGATTTCCTGCGGCGTCTTCTGAGGATAGGCAGAGACATATCCTTTCCGAATGCAAGAGGGTATTGCGTCCCGGTGGCTATCTGGAAATGAGCATTTTGGATTTGGACCTGGTGAATGTGGGTAGTAAGACACGGAAAGCAGTGAGGAAACTAAAGGAGAAAATCTACATCGCAGATCCAGATATCAGTCTCAAACCTGCAAGCGATAACATTCAGAGACTGTTGGGAATTTGTGGCTATGATAATTTGAATAGATGTATGGTCAGTATTCCAGTTGCGGGGATGATTGGAGGATCCACGGCGTCTTCCAACTCCAACAATACCTTGTCCGATCTTCCCAGCGCAGGGACGGGTCTCTCCTCACAACCATCTCTCACAACAAGCTCATCACAACCTCATGCGAGGACACCGTCAGATGAGACAGAACCTTCTCTCGGTGACTTGCTTTCAGATCCGTCACCTTCTGCTACGAATGATGAGTCGATCACGAAGGTTGTTGCTCGAGTGGGACGATGGTGGTACACACGTTGTTATGAGATACCAGTCCTTTCCGATCCAACCACCGATCAAAGCATCTGGTCTGAACGACGGTTATTACGCGAATGCCAAAAGAGGGGCACCGGCTTCAGATTGCTCATTGCGTACGCACAGAAACCGAGCGAGAAGCGGAGGACCGTCAGCCTATAACGTTATAATACGATTTTAACCTTCTTAACACCAATAATCCAGCGTTTTCATTTTTGTAACCTTTCGGACATGACGAGAAAGACGATTTGATATATTTCATGACAACAAACCAACGAATTTGACGACACGATATCTGCGTACAACTATACTTAATATTATGAATGACGGGTGATTCATGATGATGATTATGACTTTTTCAGCACTTTCTTCGGTCGCCGGATATAATACAAACTTGGTTTCCCTTAATATGACATTTTCTGGGAGTTTTATATGAATTGAAACCATATAAGACGCATCATGGACCTCGCGGTCCGATTCTTCATGTTTGCATGGTGGTGGTGGCTGCTATGAGCGATCTCACGCGTTTATTTCAATTTTTCTCAACTTTTGTTTCTTGTTTCTCCTTTTCCAGATACCAACATTTGCGGATACTCGTCTTGTTTTGCTCTTCTTGTTCGTGTCCTGGAGATACTATACCTACTTGATAGCAACCTAATTCAATGTCACCATATCTAAATCTGATTGATTGGTTTAGTCCGTCATCTTATTGATTATTGAGCCCTACTAATACATGATTAGTAGCTACATTTGGCGGCTCTGGCCTATGTTCCTAGGTGAAGCGCCACCTAGGTACGTATTTGTAATACGATTGGCTTATTACTGGTGGTATCTGTGTAATTCATCCTTCGTTTCAAGAAAAAGGAACAAGCCAATGCGTCAAATTGTGACTGCATTCACCGCGAGGCAGTGGCATGGCAGTGCGGCTGCCCAGGAGATCGAAGCGAGATAAAGAAGGCAGTCAGCCCCCGAAGCCTGCCACGTGTTACATTCCTTACTCTCTAAGCTTTCAAATCTACAAAGCTCTCTTGATGGCTGCTTAAAGGTTCCCAAATTGGCAAATCCTTCGTCGACCGTGATTCTTTAAGTTAATCATTTGGTGGGTGGATGACATGCGAGGTGAGAAGGTAGTTAGGGCTTAATTTGATATGGGACCATCATCCATGGATCAAATACCTCGAAGTAGGTACTCCACAGGCCAGGTTCGTAAATAGTTCCATCCAAGAGTTGGATTAGAGTGAATGAAGATTATAGAACGCACTTTTTCTGATCGATATGCAGAATGGGTTGTGTCATCATAACCAAACGATTTGGTAAAGAAGAAAGTAAAATGCGCACACGAGAACTGAAGAAATAGCCAACCCTATGCATCTCAACATTTCTGATATATCAAAACTCTAGGGGGAACCTTTTTGTCTGAAAATATGAGTGACGTGATAACTAAGTGGTGAAGAGTTGGAGGATACAATGGCTCTCCCTGCTTTCTTCCCACCACCTGGTCTGGTCTGAAATGAAGTGGCCTGATTCGATTGTAGGGCCAGAATACATCTGTCTAATATGTAAAAAGACCAACGGCTTATTTGCCGACTTTCGATTTCTTCTTCGGTCGCTCTTCTTCCTCTTCGTCCATTTCATCATCCACGGCATCGTCTTCATCTGGATCATCCATTTCAGCATCGCTGCCACTTCCGCTACCGCTACTTTCGTGTGCAGAGTCATATTCTTCGGCGACGTCGGAGTCGGAGTCAGCATGGAAGTCTTCATCGACAGACTCCTCGTCTTCGTCGGCGGAGCCACGGTCAGGACGGACATCCTCGTCAGTGGACAGGTCGTCGTTTTCAAGCGCTGCTTTGATAAGTGCGGCCGACTATCGAAATGTTAGGTATGTCAAATAATATTGGGGGGAGGGGGAATTCTTACGTCGTCAACCATTTCATTCTTGATTCGGATGTTCTTCGCTTTGAAGAATTCCTCGAGCGGCTGTTGTTCCTCACTGTATAGACGAGATTGATTAGAAAAAAAGCGACTTTAGTAATAAAGGGGCGTAGAATGCATACCGATTGATATTGCTGAATTGATGTTCTCCCAGTCCTCCCTTCAGACTGACTGTGATATCAAACGTCCTGCTGGCAGAGATCGCTCCACCGACACGGGACATGGTGACCACCGAGATGTTCTCGATCTGGACGTACGTCGCCGGCTTAGGGACAAACATGAGACTCTTATCCAGAAAATACAAAAGTCCCTCGTTTGCTTTAATCGAGCACTTAACTCCGCTGTGGCCGTGATGGCTGACAAAGTCCTTCGATGGCATGATGACTTTCTTTCCGGACAAGCCGCGGAAGATCTTTGTGATGACTTGGTGAATTGGTTCCTCATATCGCGGTTCGAGTTTGTCTTTGTAGCGCTCCCGCAAAAGTTCCCTGTAGAAGATTTTAAGAATAGTGATCTTAGCTCACTGTAGGCTGCAAGTACTTACTCTGTCATGTTCAACTCTATGCTAACTTCTTCGTCAAGTTTCAATTGCATAACCAAGAAAGGATATCTTGTTTGACCCTGTCGAAGAGGGGGATCCAGACCAAGAACAATCAAAGTGTGCATTTCGTCGTTCTTGGGCAGCAAGAAGAACTTCTTTATCGAGGAGTACTGAATCTTGTAGTCGTAGGTCTTACCGCGCAAACGGAATGACGCCTCATACATATCGATATCGAATCGACCTCTGTACGACATAGTTATTAGTACGCATCACTAGCCCACATGAAATAACAACTGCATACCTAGGTGTAAGATGGAGGACATCCAAGAAGGTGGCGAATGTATCTCCTGCAACATCTCCTATCTCGGCCTTATCCATAAGTGTCTCGTAGAAGAGGTTAGCAGCATTCTGTTCCTCGGCCTCCTCTTCGCCCTCTTCCTCGCTTCCTTCTTTTTTAGCACCGTCGCCTTCAGCCTTCTCCTTTTTAAGTGCAGTACCAGGAATGTAGAATCGCATCTCAACTAGCTCATCAGGACCAGCTGCAGCTTTCCGGCCGCGGTTTTTTGTGCTTCCCTCGATATGGCCATTTGCCTTTTCGTCTGCTGGTAAAGCGAACTCGACGGCGACTTCGTTCTTACCCGCCAGGTTTGTGTTCGAAATCTCAGAGTAAGGAATTTCAAATGCGGGACGATTTTGGACGTTGAAGGCGAGTTCGGCTTTAGTGAATTCTGCTTTTCCCCAGTTCCAGCCTCGGATAGCATGTTCTCGTTGTTCGATGGCGACACCGTACCAAACTTTGAAGGCTCTACTCAATCGCTCAAAGTCCTGCATGAGAGGTGAAGATTTAGTAACAAGATCAAAATGTGAAATGCAGGACTGAGATACCTCTTGGTCAAATCCATCCAGTTGGATGACACCTGAAGTCCGCGATAAAATTTTCAGCTCAAATCCTTTGGCGGCTCGACTCCATTGCGCAGCTCCAATGTTGCTGCTATCCAAAGTGAATGTATCTCCACCGCCTGATGGTCGCCATCCCATCCCACTTTCTGCAAGTTTGCATTTCCCAGACTGTTTGGACAGGTCGAGGTAGATATTATCGAAGCTTTCCCTTGAGAACATATTAGCTTCAAGAATCAACGGGTCAACAGAAAAATAATGAGCTCACATATTGGAGGTGCGCCGATGCAGCGACTCAAAATTGTTGTGTAATTCCAAGAGGACTGTCCAAGTCTGTACTGATAGATCGCCCTCACTCTAATACAATGTTTAATGACAAATCAATGAAGCAAAAGTGGTGGTTGTTGGAGGTGTAAGAGCTTGAACTGATATGCAAAAGCTCTTTGCTCGTACGCGCCTTCCAAAGACGCGGCGCGACGACATCACTTTAACGTCCAAAAGGGGGTTAGCGTGCCAAGACTATACCGACAGATCACATGACGGAGAATATCACCAAATAAGGAACTAGACTATATTTGGATTAGTAGCTTTTTCATCGGATACTGAGTTTTGCTTTAGTTTCTTAACTGCTTCTACTTCATGGTTACTTTTGACTCAGAACATAGACTCGACTCTATCGAAATACGGGGCCGTGGCTTACGGGAGATTCAACCTTCTTAATGCCTATCTGCTCTGGATCATCGTTGGGCCACTATGCCAGGCCCGCAGCCTGGAATGATGCGATACCTTTGATGTGTCAGATTGCAACCATTACAAATTCTCAAAGCGTTCCGATGAGATAGTGATATCGATGGCTTCTCAAGCGACTTTATCCTTACGTACGACGTCGTTTGGGATCCGGATAACGCAGATCGAATTCATCAGAAAGTTTTGATTCAATATGCAAGCATCATTATACACGAAACCACTTGACTGCGCTTTTAAAGCTGTGACGATGCCTGCGATATCGAATGGCTGATCAAGAACCGCTTTCGGCCTCGCCTTTAATTAGAGGCAATGAGAAGCAACAATCTTTTGTCAAACCATGTCTTGTCCGAGGACTGTTTCAACTCCTCAGGGCATCGGAAAAACCGGGACATTGTAGAATTGGTATTCTCGTAATATTGTCTCATCTCACTAACCACAAGCTGCATAACCTTGTAAAACTCTTGGGACGTCCTCTACTGAAGCATCCATCATTCATAAGCCAACAAAGAGTTGCTTATTTGACTTTGAGCTACTCTCAGAGCGGCATTCTTTATATGTCGTGAGGCACCTCCTAACATGAAAAGGAGCATGATTCATAAATACAAGAATGGTAACGAGATTACGCCAGCCCGTGGCTTCGGCTGTTTATCTCGGACCAGTGGGGCATATACTGTACCTCTCATTGGCACAAAGACTCCTTGTCTTGAAATAGTACAGTATCAAAACTGTCTGATTGGCGCAAACCAGGGCTAGTGTCACTTTGCAATCTTATTTAGTTAGACAGAGATCCGTTAGCCTCAGCACTAGTGAGGCCGTACCACGCAATTACTGAGCCACGTCCGCACACCTTCCAAGTCTGGGTCAGGGACGGGACGCTCCATCCTCTCTTCGCTCTGAGATTCTTCCTCTCTATTGATCAGCTTTGGACCTGGCCATTGCCATCTTCAATCCCCTCTTGACCATGTCATTCGCTTGAACATTTTCGCTCTTCTTTTCTTTATCTTTTGAATATACTAATCAGTTTGTGTGTTTTTACCAACTACACCACGCTCTTTTCAACACTCACGACGCCCTCAAACTCGCCTTAATTCCCAATCCAACCAACTACTTTCTTCGCTCATTTTCAAGAACTTCTGGATAATCGCTTGACAGGTGCATTAGATTTCGGATACAGAATCAATTCTCCGCTTGAGTCGCTTTTGTCATCACTGCCACACGCCAAGATAGTACCAGAACAATACGCATATTTCTCCCACGTCGTTCCAACAGCATTCCTCACGTCTTCGCGTTCAGCACCCGCTAATAAAGAAACCATTAAGGGAACCCACCACTCCTCCTTTCTTGAAAATTGAGCGTTTACCGACTTGCCATTATATTGAGAGGATAGACCTGTCGTGGGTTGGAAACAGGTGCTTCGTGATCCGTCGTCGCAACCTACACAATGAGGGCTTCCTCACTGTCTAGGCCTGCGACGGCAGTTGTGGTCTCTGCTCTTCTCAGTTCTTGGCAGTTACCTACCGCCAATGCATTCACAGCTACACCAGTATCACAGCCCAACCTGGATTTATCGCTTTTAGGTCGAGTCGCTCTTACTGGTAACTTCGACGCGATTTCGATATACTCATATTTAGAACAAACTGAGGCGGCCCCTTCAACTAATGACTCTCAAGCACTACTCACAACTCTACCAAATGGCGACCTCGTACCATTATTGTCTGCCGACGCGGATATTCTAGCCATGTGTTCGTGGACGCGTAAGGATGGGAGTTTCGAAGGCATTGTCGTCGGAGGCAATTTTACAAGTTTAGGGGGTACAAAAGCAGAAGGCATAGCGTTGTATGACCCGGCGTCAAATAATGTGCGGAATATGTCAGGACTGTCCGGTGTCGTGCAAGCATTACTGTGCGATCAGGAGTCCGATTCGGTCTATGTTGGCGGCGATTACAGCGTCGGTAACTCGACAAACGCAATGATCTGGAACGGTACCGGTGGTTGGAAAGCGCTTCCTTTTAACGGATTTAATGGTCCGATTTCGTCCATCGTCAAGAACTCAGAAGGTCACATCATTTTCGGCGGAAAGTTCGAAAGCCTAGGAAATGTGTCAACGTCAACGGCCACAAACAGCTCCCAGGTGGTCAACCTATCTGCAGCCAACATTACGAGTGATGCCCAAACCAGCCTTGCTGGCTTTGTCGATCCTCGCAACATCATTTGCAAATCCGATGCTGCTGAGGGACCCGGCAACACTTGGCTGCTGGACGACTATTCTCCTGGGTTTTGGCAGGCTCAGATGGGCTTCACGTTTTATCCAAGCAAGGTTCGCTTGTACAACACGCATTTTCAGGGTCGAGGCACTCAGTCATTCCGTTTCCAAGCTTTGCCGGACACGGGCATCATGAACCTGACATATACGGATCCATCGACTGGTCAAAAAGCATTCTGCGACTTTGCATGCCCTCTCTCTAACGACACGTCTGAGCCCTTCCGCGACTTCGAACTGGTCAATCCTGTTGGTATGTCTGGGTTTATGATTCAGATTCTGAACTGGTATGGCCAAGGTGCTGGTCTTGATGGTATCGAGATCTTCCAATCTCAAGTATTTACCTATGCTCTCAATGACTTCAATGAGCCAGCATGTACCGGAATAGAATTTCCGGCAACCTCAAGCACAACAGGTGACTGGACCGTGACATCTGCTGGCGCGCCATCCGACTATTTAATTGCCAATGCTTCCCAGTCTGATGTCTCGATTACCTTTAAGCCCGACATTAAGCAATCCGGCAACTACTCAGTCCTTCTTTACACCCCAGGCTGCTCAGATGCGGGCACCTGCCAATCTCGAGGCATCGTCAACATCACGGCTACTTTCACGTCGACCGAACCAGAAGCCAATCTCGACACGTCCATAATATATCAGACTAACAATTTCGAGAAATACGATACCATCTATACTGGTTTCATTGAAGCCAGCAGCGATAAATTCCGTTCCCAGATTACTGTCACGCCAGTTGCAGGACAAGGCGATATTGAAATTGTGGCATCCCGCGTAGGCTTTCATCTACTTAACTCTACTGGAGGGGGCTTGAACGGTCTATATGATTATGACCCTTCCAATACGACAGACACCGATTTCTCATCCGACAGTATCGACGCCATTGGAATCAATCTGGACACTGGAGCTACCATCTACAGCCTGGTTCAATCTGGAGACGTGACTTACGCAGCAGGAAATTTTTCCGATTCGTCTTTACGAAACATTCTATCTTTCAAGTCCAGTGGCAACGCTACTTCTCTCAGCGGTGGTGGTTTGAACTCCTATGTGACATCCTTGCTCCTGCTTAACGACACACTGTATGCAGCGGGAAACTTCACGAACACCGGTCAAGGTGATGTGCAAGGTCTGAATCACGTTGCAGCCTATTCTCCCTCCAGCAATACCTGGTCTCCACTTGGAGCAGGCGTCAATGGGCCTGTCACTTCCGTTTTGTCATTTCCAATAAACTCGACAAATGGAACAACTGAGATTACAGTGGCAATTAGCGGATCTTTTGATCAAATCTTGGCATTTGGGTCTAACTCGTCTATTAGGGCATCGGGCTTTGCGGTTTGGGTTCCATCTCAGAATAACTGGCTACAGAACGTTGATAATAACACGATGGCCTTCTTTGGTCAGTTGATGGCAACTGCTGATGCGGGAAATAACACTACTATCCTTGCCGGTTCTTTGGTGTCAGATGGCATAACTTCTAGGGGTGCCGTATCTCTCACAAACTCGGACGGCCTAGCGATACAGCCCCTTCCCGTGAACATCCAAGAAGCACAGACGAGTGGCGCGGCATCCAAACGGGATTCAGTTGCACAGAATGTATCTGAGGTCCTCGTAGGCCACTTTGATACCAGCAACGGACGAAACCTCACGATTCTAGGTGGCCAATTTACTGCCAAAGCGTCTGACGGTTCCATCATCCAGAATCTTCTTTTCCTGAACGGCTCCAATGGCAATACTGTGACAGGTCTTCCTTCAGGGGTCGATAGCAACTCTACCTTCACTACTCTTGCTGTTTACAAAGACACTTTATTCGCAGGCGGTTCGGTTACCGGTAGGGCAGGTTCATCAACTTTGAACGGCTTTGTAACTTACAATCTGTCGACACCTGGATTTGCTACAGCACAGCCTCCAGCATTGACTGGCAAGAACGCGGTTGCAAATAGTATTGCCGTTCGCCCTAGTTCAACCGAGATCTACTTTGGTGGAGTTTTCGACGCTGCTGGTGCTTTACCATGCCCAGCAGTCTGCGTATGGGATACATCTGACGGTCAGTGGAGTCGTCCTGGAGTGGGAATGCAAGGTTCTGTGACTTCGCTTCAATGGGCCAGTGACAATCAATTGATCGCTGCCGGTAATCTCACCCTGGGCAATAATCAAACAAGGGTTGCAACGTACGATACGACCTCCCAAACATGGTCATCTGTCAATGGTGCCTCTCCATCTGAGATTCCTGGCGAAATTACTGCTTTTGGTCCTGCCGCTACAGATATGTCCGCATATTGGATAGCTGGCCAAGACTCAAACGGCTCGACCTTTTTGATGGAGTACGACGGTTCCAAATTCAACAGTGCCGGACAACTCTTCGGCGCGTCTACTACGATCCTTGGCTTGCAAGTAGTCGGTCTCAGCACCAATCATGAGAGCACCAAGTTATTGAATAATGACCAGATTCTACTCATCACTGGGCAGCTAGTCATTCCCAATTTTGGGAATGCCTCTGCGGCTCTTTACAATGGCACTGCATTGACACCTTTCCTATTGTCGTCGACTGCAGATGGTCAAGCAGGAACTATTCGAGAGATGTTTACAGAAAAGCAAAATACATTCAGCGGTAAAAGTAATTCATCATTACTCGACATTGGATTGAAGTTTGAGACTAATGAGTGTTATCCAGAATCACCCCGTCTCTCGGCAGGACTTGTTGTTCTTGTCTCTTTCTGCATTGCCCTTGGCTGTGTCTTTTTGATCGTTGCATTGGGCATTATCCTCAACAAAGTGCAACGATACCGACAAGGATACGTCCAGGCTCCGACAGCCTACCAGACAGATCGCCCAACTAGCATGCGACGCGTGCCACCCGAGTACCTTTTCGACTCAATAAGGCAACGTCAATCTGGCGTTCCTACACTATGAAAAGCATCATCTCTCTTTGTCTCATTTTATTGCCGTTTCTGCGGGAGTGCAAGTCTCACTCCTGCTAGTTCTTTTTTAAATCTCTTTTCATCTAGCGTTTGACCATGTTACCCGCTGATATCTATACCCTCTCATTGTTGAGTGATCCAATCTTCTTTGATGCGAGGAAATTTCGGATGATCAAGTTCTTGCTGTGAATAGTTCTTGATTTCTCACTCTGGTTCTTGTTATTTGTCAGAGTCTTCATCTTGTACATATCTGGAGTATTGCCTGTTGGTATAATGATAGTAATGTTAGAAATTCCAGAATTATTTGCAGATCTTCAATTGATTCACCCCAGACTTGAAAGACAATAGGCTGGAACAGCCTAGATCTGTTTCGGTATGGCACTGGAAGTTAGGGCCAGATCACGAGTCCAGTGCACGGGGTAAGTGCGGAGTAAAGGAACAGTCCTTGGCAACTTGGCCAGACCTTTCGTCCGATACCTAATCTTTCTCACCGAATCTGCCTACGTCTTTTGATTCAGAAGTTGTCTACCCTTCTCTCTCCGTCCATTCGAACTCGCAAATGCACCGGTAGTAGTCGTGGTCTATCGACGGTCGGCATGCGATCTCGAACTGGTTGGTAAGTCGTCCTCGACAAGCTAGATCAGCGCCCCTCCCTGCGAGGTCCCACAAATATCTATAATGTAGTCCCTTCTCAATTTACTTATCTAGGAGCTAATCATATACTACAGCTTAACATGTCGTTCTAGAAAGTTAAAGTGTGACGAGCAGTACCAGGCAGTGAGCGGTGGTGGTGATGATGGTGATGGTAAGCAGAAACTGCAATGTGCGCAATGCCGCAAGGCGTCGAGGGAGTGTCGGCCCAGCGAAGGGATTGTTTTTCGGCATCAGCAGAATGCGTCTATGAACAACAATATCACGGACGAAAAGTCTGGTCGAGGTTCTTTGGGGGGTTTTTATAATTACAAGAACACATTTGGTGCGGACAGTGTGTGGGTTGACATTCCCAAGAACGGTACGGGACTATTTCTTTTGGGACTGAGGATCTTATTGACAGTGGATGGTGCAGTCATCTTCGTGGATAGTACAGACCCGCAAGCAGCAGAAGAATTGGAAGCTTCCATTCTGGCAAATGATTCTAGTAAGCACGATGCGCTTACCCATGAATGGTACCACCAAACCTCAACGTCGACACCCAACGATACTGCACTGGGTCTGAACGCATTGTCGACTGCTGCTGCTGCGCAGAATTCATACATTTTTCCGTCTGCAGCATCTCCTGGAACCCCTGGTCTACGACTGACCAGTATTAATGACTTGGGAGTTCCCTTGACGTCGACAACGCCTCATTCACCAAATAAAGCACCAAACACCTTGACTCCGACTTCGCCTCCGATATCCATCACTTCTTTGTCTAATAATAATAATAATAATATTAACTTTCTGCTCAATCCGTCAAATTCTGGCTCGCCGTCCGTTGACTCTAGTTTGTCGACAACACTTGGGCGCCGGAGAGAGTCCTCATCATATCAGTCAGTGACGGCGAGACATCGAAGTGCCCTCTCAAATGTGCGACTTGATGCAAAGGTCGAGACTGACCACGAAGTCGCTTTTCTGTTGAGACATTTTGCCGAGAATCCGGGCTACTGGTGAGAACTGATTCGCTAACCCGCTGATACCTCTATTCTAACGTCGACAGGATGGATCTGTTCGATCTCGACTTCTACTTTTCCTCACTAGTTCCCGTAAAAGCTCTATCAAACCCACTTCTAAAGTATGCCGCATGCGCCTATGCTGCCAAACAACTCAACCGAGTACGAGGTGCCAAAGCAATCATGGGCGGCAATTGCTCCAAACAAGCCTCAATGGAATTGTGGCCTGACGCAGCAAATGTGGATTGGGGATGGTACGGTGCCAAATATTACGACAAGGCCATTCAACTTCTCATGAGGGAGTTACAACATGACGCTGGAAGTCCAGCACCTTTTAGCACTCCCGAAGCATTTGGTCAATGGCAAGCAGCTGAGCTATGTGACAATGCAGGACCTTCTCGGAAACGAAGGAGGCGCTTTTCGAACAGCCGCTTTTCCAGTTCTCATTCGGACGAGGTTTTGGCGGCAACGGCGATTCTTTCTGTATATGAATTTTTAGATGCGACAGGTCCCGCGTGGAATGGACATTTGAGCGGGGTGAAATCGCTTCTTGATATTGCAGAAATCGGCATGATGCCATTAGAACAAGAGTCTTCGTCGACAGAGGGTATCCTACCGCGGAAGAGGCCAGGTTTGTCGCGCGCTCGGAAGGCTACGTTTTGGAATTTCGCTCGACAGGATTATATATCTGCTTGTAAGTGCCTCTCTCATGTAGTTCTTTTCGATTATCACTAACGGATTCCGTATGGTTAGTTATCAATGAAGGTCAAACAAGGTTGAACCCAGAAGACTTCCTCCTTTGGACCGACGCTGGATTGCACCTCGATAGTAACGGGTTCGTTATGCCGAGCAACACCGACGCGGAAAGTACAATGAAAGAAGACATGATTTCGAATGCATTGATATGGCTTCTATCGAAAATAGTCAATTTCATTGACGCCGGTGACCAGATTCAATTATCTCCAGCAGGCGGTACAAATGAACAAGGACCTATAGGGATTTCGCAAAACACCTTGCTTGAACGCTGGTATAGGCTACACAGTGAATTGGATGCATGGTATAGGGGACTCCCAGACACATTTCAGCCATGTGCGAGACTTGAACCGGCTCGGAGGCCGCATATGAGAGCTGGTATCGATGATGACTGTCCTTTCGCTGAAGTGTGGTATAGTATGCCCATGTGCGCGTCTACTATGCAGCACTACCACATGGCTCGAATCATCTTGCTTATCAACAAACCTCATGAATCCACGGCTCGTCGAACAACAGTCACGAATCGACTAAAGTCGTATCGATCAATTGAGAGCGAGATTCGGCAACATAGTTATGAGATATGTAATATATCCATGTCCCGTATGGATGCCTCGTCAAGGATTCACTCCCTACAACCGCTGTTTGTCACGGGGCAGTGTCTCACGGAGCCGCGAGAACGAAGGACTATTCTGAGTTTGTTGAGAGGTATAGAGGCGGACACAGGATGGGCAACGGAGTACCGGGTGAAGCAGCTGTTGAAGGAGTGGGAGTGGGATGAAGCAGCCACCATGTCTTAGCTCATGACACTTCCGATATATCGTCGTCATTAGGATTCTAGGTGGAAGAATCAGCTTTTGTGTTGTTTGGATAATTGCGCAATACCAACCTACACTAGAGAAAAGTCCTGTGCTGAGGTAGGTAGGGTTGGTAACCGGCGAGCTCGACGTGGCTGAAGTCATTTGTCCAAAACGTACAGCCGATAGACCTGTATAGATTCTTCTGATTAACATAACCTGTCCAGCCGCAAGCGACGGAGAACCGCTCCACCTTTCTTTCCGCCTTTCGCTTCAAATTTCTGTACATATTTTCAATTCAAATCAAGGGGGAAAAAATTATCTTATTTTCTACATCGCCTTACTTTCTCCAGAATGAGACGCTTATCCCCACGTTCAACCTTCCAAGGTTGGAGTGCGGAGATAGAGTGGAGAAATGCCCGGACAAAGGAAAGTATGCCGACTTTGATATGTGGAGTTTTGAGCATCGGCAAATCGCGCGGGGTTACTGGTGTTTTTGGAGATCTGCCTAGCGACTCGTGAGTAGTACGTATCATACGTTTACTCTCCAGATAAACACAGATTGTGCATTGCGGAGAAATCGCCGAACGGCGGCAGTTCCGCTATACTTGCCCTAATTCGAAATCCGAGGCAAATGGGAAGCATACTTATATGCCAGGAGCTCGCCGGTTGAAGTTGAATCTGAACTTCCAAAGATTCATTCAATTCTAGAAATATCCTCCTTTTATTTATTATATTCACATCGGCTCAACATGGATCTAGATACAGACGTCCTCATCCTCGGCGCTGGCATGTCCGGCCTCAACTTCGCCATCCGCCTCCAACAGACCTACCCATCAGCATCCTACACAATTATAGAATCCACCTCCGACTTGGGCGGAACCTGGTCCGTCAACACCTACCCCGGTTGTGGCTGCGATGTTGCTTCACATTTATACTCTTACTCATTTGCACTCAAACCGGACTGGTCTCAGAAATTCGCGTTGCAGAGGGAAATATTGGATTATTTCCGAGATGTTGCGAAAAGACATGATGTTGTGCACCATATTGAGTTTGAGTCAAGTGTTAAGAAGGCTGTTTGGGATGAGACATATGGGGTGTGGGTGTCTGATGTTTTGGATAGGAAGACTGGTACCATCAGGAAGGTTAGAAGTAGGGTAGTTGTTTCGGCTGTTGGGGCTTTGTCGATACCGAGAGAATGTGAGATCGAGGGTGCGGAGACGTTTCGGGGTGCAATGTTCCACTCAGCAAGATGGGATCATGAGTTTGATTGGGGTGGCAAGGAGGTTGTTGTCATTGGTATGTCCTTCACCTTCGTCCTTGGTATCATACTAAGAGATTTGGATGCAGGCAACGGTTGCAGCGCAACACAATTCGTCCCCATTCTTTCAAATGGAAGCACCACCAAAAACTACATCACAAAACGCAGTCCTGTCAAAAAAGTAACCCAATTCGCGCGTCAACCACACTGGCTCGCGGAAAGACCCAACCCGGTCTATTCCCCCCTTTTCAAATGGACCATGTGCTACATCCCACTTGTAATGCGCATGTACCGTCTTTGGCTTTATGCAGACATGGAAAAGGATTTCTTCGGGTTTAATTTGTCCAAGGGCGTCAAAATTCGTCAAAATCTGACTAATGAGCGATTGGAATATATGAAACGCACAGCACCGGAAAAGTATCATTCTGCATTGACGCCAACCACTGAAATCGGCTGTAAACGCAAAGTCAATGATACAGATTACTTTTCGTGTTTGCATAATGATAACATGGAGTTGGTATGGGATGATCCTGTCGTTGCTGTCACAGAAACCGGGGTCAGGACAAAATCTGGGAGGGAGGTTCGTGCCGACGCGATTATATTAGCGAATGGGTTTCAGACGCAAAAGGTGTTGTATCCGCTGAATACGGAGATTAGGGGTGAAGGTGGTGTTAGTTTGGATGATCATGTAAGTTTTCTCGCTCTTCACGCCATGAGACCCCAACTCTGACTCTTATATGCAGTGGCAACAAGTCTCTAATGGCCATCCGCAAGCCTACTATGGTACCTGCATCTCATCGTTCCCCAACTTCTTCGTCATGATGGGTCCCAATACTACTACGGGACATTTGTCGGTCATTTACTCAACAGAATGTCAAGTTAATTTCAGTCTGCGCGTACTGAAGCCTATTCTCCGGAGACCTTCCGTACTCTCCTTGAGAGCTCCATCGGCCAAACCAACGAGTGTCGCTGTGACACTCGCCGCTGAAGAGAAGGACAATACCTGGATTCAAACCTTATCCAAGAATCTAGTCTGGTCCTCGGGCTGTACGAGTTGGTACATTGACGCCAAAACAGGACGAAACACCATGCTCTACCCGGATTGGCAATTCAATTTCTGGCTAAGAAGTATTTTTGTGCCTGTTAAGCGGGATTTTGTGTATAAGCAAAGCCCGAAAGATGTTGCATCTGCACAGAAAGGTGGCAAGAAAATTCAAAGATTGGGGTTACAGTTACTGTGGAATAGTGCGGTGTTGGCTTCTGTTGTTGGTGTGGTGGGATTAGGGGCTGGGATTGCGCGGGGGGATATCAAGGTTGATGAAGTTGATGAGTTGTGGAAGAGGGTTTCGAGTGAGTTTAGAGGGGTGAGTGAGGAGGTTTTTAGAATATTGACTGCCAAGGTATAATACCTAGATAATATTCATCATAGCTGCTTATGTTTTATGCTATACATCAGATATCGAGGTCGTAATTCATCACTGTCAGTCCCATTGGAGCGTCGCTACATAATAACAGCGTACCGACTAATGCAACCTTCTCAAGGCCTCAATCATCTTCTGGACTGACTCCAAATCATAACCACTCCCAACAACGCCTAGTATCTCTTCCTGAACAGGTCTATCACAGTCTAAAAACCTCTCAATAAGTTCTCCGTCAACAAATCTGAAAGGCTCGTCGCCCTCACGCACAGACGATCGGAAGGCCCTAAACTTGCTGAATGGCATGTATCCTGGGGAATCAACATAAGCTGTGATGGCTGTTTGGAGTCGCATCAGGAAGTCCTGGTGCTCTGGGTTGATGAGCGCGAAGAGATAGATTGATCCTTCGACCTGTAGAGTAATTAGCACTGATGCTTGAAGTTTTGTGGACAAGTACTTACAGTTCCCAAAAACGCCTTCGGGTTTACCGCCACCGTCGACGTTTGAAGAATATTCACCGGTCGAATACGATTGACCATTTCGCCCAAAAGTAACTCACTCGTCACTTCCAGTCGTCGACGATCTTCCTCTGTTACACCATCGACATTCCGACGAAGGACAATCAGATTTCCTTCTGCATCACTAACAAGCCACTGATTTGACCCAATATCTGCTACAGCCGTAGTCCATACAGTAGCGAAATGACGGGCGACTTCCTTTGCCTCAACAGTCAAAGCGTCGGTTTTGTGGCTCTCAACTATGGATATACTTTTCATCAGATCGGCGACAACAATGGTGCTATCGGTTACAGCGATATCAACAGGGGCGGTTGATGTGCGGTAGGCGGCGACCTTCTTGAGCGCGTGTTTTCCTAGCTGTGATTTCCGTTCTACATCGAAGATGACCACCTGCGTACAATCAGTATTAGATATAGACAAGTGCTAGATCTGACTTACAGTCTTCACAAGGGCTGCAACTATCTTATTGCCCATCATAGCCAATGCTCGGCATGCCCCCTTGACCGGATGTTCCAGGAACAAGGATAGCTTCCTGTTAGAGTCAACTTCGAACAGCAGGATACGCCCACGTATTGATTCTGCTGTCTCATCATCCAAATATGCTGTCCCGACAATAAATCTATCTTTGTAGATAGGTTTATTATACGCATCACTTCCAACAACCATTTGAGCACGAATAACACTTTCAACGAGCTCATCCGGCTTCAAATCAAAGGAATCTAATTTTCGGAACATGATTTCATCAGCAAGCACGAATTGGCTTTCGACAATTTCAGCTCCGTCTTGTAGACGGCGCTTGATGGTCCCGATTCCGAATGCCTTTTCTGTCGGGGAATATGCTACCCGTCGAACAGTTGCTTCAATGGGTAGTGTTTGAATTTGAGTTGTGCGCTCCTTGTCTACCAAGGCGATCTTGAGATCTTTCGAGGTTGCTACTGCAATAGCATCTGGGTAGGCTTCTGCGTTGAAGTGACAAACACGCGAAGCACCTTCTGAGTTCACTGCTGAGTAGATAATCCGCCCTTCGGAACCATATATCAAACTAGGATGCTCGCATGTAGCGAAGACGTTATAGAGACCATTGCCTCGAGGTAATTTCTTGAATGTCGGTTGTTCAGAGCCGAGAATCAACTTATTTTTGCTAGTCAGAGAATGGTTGTCAGAGTCATAAAAGAATGTTACAACACTGCCGTCCGCCATGGAAACAAACAATGTCGAAGGGCTGTCTTCTAGAATCTCTGCTAAGAGTACCGCTCGTGGGAAAGCCTCACTAGCGATGCCCAGTGACTGGCTATGAAGTTCTTTGAAATCCTGGAAAGATAGAACAGCCACCTGTGCCTTTTGTGGGAAAGCGGCGATGAAGGCTTGTGTTGATGCCGGTGGAATAGTCACTCCTGACACTTGATTGTCCTTGTCGAAATCTTTTTGTGACAGAACCTTCAGGTCACCAGTGATGTCCAGAACGACAATAACTTGTCCGCCAGTTACCACAACAAGGCGCTCATCGTTGCATGCCGCTGAAGTGATTGTCTGCTCATCTGGAGACCATTTCGATATAACCATGCCACTGTCTGTATCGGCTATACTCACACCTCTTTCTGTGACATGTATGATGCGGCCGCCGGGTAGATTATTCGAGAGGAGAGTATTCTCTGCCAAGTTCAGACCGAGAAACTCATCCAATTCTTCTACTTCGCCATCCGAACTGAACTGGAAGATTCGGGTTTCATTGACGAAGGTGACTACCAATGTGTCTGAGAATTCATCCGTACTGGAAACTTGCAGAGCCCACATGTCCGTGATATGCTCCATTTCACCTAGAACACCTAATTCTTCCATTCCGACACCACTTCGCACACTTCTCAGGGTGCCATCATTGAATGCGCCGGAGCCGGTGACAATGCGAGCTTGACCTGACGAGAACTCGTGGGTGTAGTTATCCCCTTCGCGCGTACCCAGGTCCATGATAGTAAAATCTAAAATTGGAGCGATATTCGATATGGTCTGAATAATCTCAAATGACCCCTCACTGATCCGAATAACCTGGGAATCGCCTTGATGAGAGCCGATAAAAGTCATTCCAGCGCCCAGATATATGAGAACGGATGCTCTCGATGCGCTACCCAGGTAGTCGATCTTCCAGCCTTCTACTTCGTTTCGGGAATCGAGGACCAGCATCAGGAAAAAGAGGCGGCCGTAATCATCAGCGAGAAGCCATCGCTGGCCATCTACCTGGACCCATGCAACAAAGATTGTGGCTTCGTCAAGAGGCCTTGAGATTGTTTCGTTATTAGCGTCATCTATATACTTGATGCACGTCTCCCCGAGAACCAGTAATCCACCTTATCTGTCAGTAAGTTTGCATCTCCTATCTCTGATACGAAGCAAAACTTACCTAATGGTGCAGGAACAGGAATCAAATGCGAAGCACCCAGGTCTAACTCCTCGGTAAAATCCTCAGTCTCCTGAAAGACCACCTCCGTAGACGCTTCGAAATGCAATTCTCTAATTTTCAACCTCACTTTCCGTTGATTATCTTCGTGCAACAGCGCCAGTCTAGGAGCTGCTTTGCTTTCCACATGCAAGAAAGCCGACGATCGCACCATCAACTCATCAATTCTTGTCGGCATAGGTTCCCCCAGTTCTCCGATCTGCGGTACCGGCTCGTCGGGGTTACTGTAATGCGACGTTTTCAGAACCGGCGGTTTGCCTCGTTTCTTATGAGGCTGAATAATCGGTATCACGGTGATGATGCCCTCAAACATTTCTAATGTCATGAATCTCCCGCTTGGATCGATCAGACATCGGTCACCATTCTGACAGGGACGGGATGCCTTGTCGGCTAGATCGACATAACTCCGTTCCGTACGGACTCTCTGTTTCTCACTGTCCCATTTCAGTGTAAAGTATGTATTTTGATCTGTGCCGACGAGGAGATGGTCTGTCGTCGAGTTGGTCGGGGTCGGGAGTCGTGCTAGCATCGAGATTTTGGCATATAGAGCACGAGATGTGGTGAGTGTAAGGCCATCGGGGGTTATGGAGTAGAATTCGAGACGAGCTCCTTTACTATAAACACAATGTCAGCAATCTAGTACAGAATCTGTGGCTATTTGGAGGCGGCCATACGCGACAACGAGACAATCTTCTTCTGGCTCGAGAAAGTTGAGCTTCAGCGCGTACCGCACGCTGCTGGCACGATGGATCGGGACGACGTAGGCCATAGTTGATGATGTACAATAGTGCCAATAAACAAATAGGTATGCACTTTTTAAATACTGAAATGTGCTGTTCGTCGATGTACTAAATCGATGAATCGTCGGCGTTGTGTACTCTCAGTACCCAGCTCACGTGTGCAAATCTATCCAAAGCAGTCCACCACGAAGAACGACTTCTAACTCGATGTATCGAGAACTCTGAGAACTCCTGTATACTCAGTCACCCAACTCGACAATGGGACAGTTGTACTTAGCGGGGTTTGGTAAGCATTGCAGTAGAACAGAAGTTGTTGTACGGAAGTCTCCAGCCGCCGCTAAGATTATTTACATTCGGACGTGTAGTCAATGACGTCCCGCTCCACTTGCACACTTGACTCCAAAGGATTGCTATTTACAACTACCCATGCTATGGAGAGAATCGTTGAAGAGAAATGAAACTGGAATTGAAACTATAAATCACAAAAGATTCGACATAGATGAGAAATGTGCAAACGCCGGTTCCGATCCGTCGCCCAATGCATGCACTAAATGCCTGATGAAAAAGAAACAAATTTGGAAACGAAGGGTATTTGAGATTACCGACGAGAAATATCGCTGAGGTACTTATAAACGATGGAAAAGTCCTTGCCAGGGTATATATCCTCAACAGCCTCATACAGACCGCGGGCGGTGGCAGCCAATTCCAACGGTGCACCGCTCTCTTGAGCGGCATCAATAGCAAGTTTCAAATCCTTGCGCATCAATCCTATACCAAATCCGCCTTCATAATCGCGGCTAGCGGGGGACTTCTCGATGACACCAGGGACGGGGTTGTTGACTTCACTTGGCCAACAGCGACCAGTTGAAGCATTGATCATATCAGCCAGGGTCTTAGGGTCCAGGCCCCAGCGGATACCGAGATTCATTGCTTCAGCGACGGCAATATTGTTGATGGCCAGAATGTAGTTATTGGCCAGTTTGCCGCTTACTCCCGTTCCTTGCTCTCCAAGGTGCCAGGCTTTCTTGCCCATCAGCGCCAGAATCTCCCTGACGCGGTCTACTAATGCGCCGGTCTTGGACGAAGCGCCAAACATGAATGATAACGTTCCTGCTTCGGCGGCTACGACACCGCCGGACATGGGCGCGTCGACAAATCGGCCTTGATTGGGGGCTTGGACGGCATAGGCGACTTCCTTGGAAGTGACGGGGTCTATGGTGGAGGTGTCGATGAAAAGGCGTTCTTGTTCAAGCTGTGGTAGTGGACCAGGCTTGAGGATGGAGTGGAAAACATGTCTCACATGAACCGGTTGAGGAAGACTGGTGATGATATTTAACTGAATAACATTGCAGTCAGTAAGGTATTTTCTTTTTATCCGATCAACCGCGATTTAAAACTTACTGATTTCTCGGCTACTGTTCTGGCACTATCAGTGAATTCAACAGGGCCAGTGCTGGCGGTTTTGGCTTCGTCGACAAATTGGCGCATAGCTTGTTCATTGACATCGTGCACGATCAGGGTATCTGATGCAGGGATTTTTGCGCGTAAATTCTTTGCCATGGGGTAACCTTGTATAAACAGTCAGATGTTGTAGGCAGTAGCTATTGCATAGAGAATACACACCCATTCGACCAAGTCCAATAAAGCCCCATGTAGCATCTCGTCGCAGCGAAGTTGAGAAAAGTCGTTGCGAGTGAGACCCCGACTTTATGGATTTCCCCAGAGGGAGAGCTCGTGCGGGGATCATAGCGTGGTGTGAGAGTCTACAATGTACCAATCATCCAAGGATAGAATTTATTCAACGAGCTTAATTGTCGAACTTGAGAGTAAAAGCTGAAAGGGTTAAAAAAAGAAAGAAAGAAATTTGAGAGAGAGAAAGCTCGGAAAAAGAGCAGGCGACCACACGACTCTTGTACTAATCGACCCTAGGTCCGGAAGTATGAACACTACAATACAACGCGGGGAGACCCAATCACAAAGCGCAGTCTTGGACTGATTCAGGTACCAAGATTTCCCTGTGATTGTATTGATTATGATTCTTACCCAAAACGGGCTTGGATCCTTGAAGATATTGGCTGATGCGTTCTTGATGCGGGGACAGGCGCGGGACAGTCTGCTCCGTGAAGTCGAGATACATTGATGAGAGCTGCTAGGGTTCTCCGGTTCTTGCCGATGAACGATAGGAGTCTACTAAATGTCTGCAATGGGTCATTCCTAACAAAATGGCTCTGGACTTTGTGTGTTACTATGCCACCTAGTCGAAGTAGACAACGATATAGTCGAAGGATACTCAGAATGTGCGGGGATTCCGGAGAAGTTGGGGGATGCGGGCCTCAGGCTGCCGGGTGGGTTATCGATGCCTTAATGCTAAGGCCCAAGTGGGTAATCACGGCTGGAAGCGGTTAACATCCTCTTCGGACAAATGGCCGACATCTCACCGAGGATATTCTTCTTCTTCAATGTTTTGATGGACATGAAAAATATTCAATTGTATGTACTGACTGGCCAAATACAAAAGTATTTACGTCTCAGCCGACGAAATAGTACACTCCAGGTATGCCAGTCCTAGGCCATGCATAATACACAATATCTATTTAAACAAAAAAGAAATGGGAATCACAAGTCTAGTCTACATACATAATCTTCATCAAGCTCCTCCTCCCGTCGGTGTACCTCCCTGACCAGGAGACGTGGGACTACTCACAGACCCCGTAAGATACTCCGCCGGAACTTTAGGTACCCTCGGAGAATTCGCTGTCTGAGCAATTGCTCGCTGATGAGCCCGTATCAAATCCCGCTGTCGTTCCTTTTCACGACTAGATGCTGTGCCGCCAGTGAGACGTCGCATGCCGCTACGAATCATGGATTCTAAAGATGATGTCCCCTCTGATCCTTTGCGAGATAGACTTGTTGCCGGCGTATTCCGTGATGATGATGGGTGCAAGCCGCCGCCGCGTTCGTCCATATCAGACAAGCTTTCTTCAACTTCACTGTCGGAAAAAATGGTTGTTTCCATAATAGGGTAAGCTGCCATGCTAGTAGCGGACAGGGTTGGGGTATGGCTGGCGAGGTGATTGGTTGGTGACGTTACAGATCGACTGTGCATCACAGGCCGTAACCCGCCGCCTGGAGCAGAGGTAGGTGGTGGACCAAGTGCTGGCGAAGTCATTGGGAAAACACCGTCGAGTCTAGTCGGTGGTCGTGATGTCTCAGCAAGACCGTTATGGAAAGACGACGTTGAAGGAGTTCGGGCAAGTGACTTCCTGAGGATGGGCGCCGTCTGCTGGTCGTAAAGACTCGCCGATGTGTCCGCAAAGCTGCCCGGATAGCCACGCATCTCCGAGAACGAACTCATGGATGGTGTCTGGAATCCAAAATCGTCTTCGTCAAAAAAGTCATCTAAGCTGTCCAGTCGCTGAACAATCTCGCCCATGTTTCCGTCGGTTTGCGTGTCGATGGATTTCATGGTATCCGTCCGCAGGGATGATGGGTAGTAAGAGTCGGTGTAATCCTCAGTACTGAATTCAACATCAGGCGTTTCCACTCTTTGCGCTTCCATGCGATCAGCTTCGGCGCACGTGTAAAACACAGCGTGGACATTGTGGCGTGTTGTAGCTGATTGTGCAGCTGGGACGGGGATAGACCACCCTGTAGGTTCTGGAATACCATACAGGCTCTGTATTCGCTCGTATTGTTTTCTAATTGCCCGCGACGAGGACGATGATGCCATGCTCATTCGTAGGTGGTGCTTTTCCATCGGATTGCCTGAAACAGTCATAATATGATCCATGACTTCGAGTGCTTGAGGGCACAGTTCTGTTTGAAGCAGCCGAAGCAGAGGAGAGATCAGATCAGGGCCGTGAGAAGTAATCTCCGGTCGTCGCATGTCCATTTCGGGAATCAAGACACACAGAATGTTCAATGTCTTGACTCGGAACCATTGAGTAGCATTGGTCAAGAAGCCCATCACAAACACTAAACTCTGTACCTCTTGTGCGGGGAAGTAGTACGAGCAGATCTCTGAAATAATATGCTGCAAGAAGTCTTGTTCCTTTTTCCACTGCGCATTGGCGAATCCAACCAGGCAGGCAGCCAGTCGTTCAAAACCGTGTCGGTCAGCTACTTGGCCTAACAGATTAGCTCGATCCATGATTTTAGGATCATTGGTTTCTGCATCGAACTGATGAAGAAAATGTGGTATATTTGCCAAAATCGCAAAAAGTAACCGATTGCTCTCGCCAACTAGTACAGTATCCGGCAACGGCGTCAGTCGGTGCAGCAGACTCAAAGTTTCATTAAACGACTCCGAAGACTTCAAGCCCTTGTACACCAGATCCTGAATACCAGTGAAAGCCCCTTCCCATCGAGGGGGCTGTGCGCCGCTTAGTGTAGCCACAACGCTGGGATCACCCATATCAATCTTATCGAGCAATTTTTCAAGCATCCCAATGCTCTCCTTGAATTCGGCCTCGTGTATAGTGTTCAAACAAGCACATGTAGTCCAGAAGAGCTGAGGATATTGTATAAGATCGGCCGGTGACAGCGACTTGATAATCACTTTTAGAGTAGTGAGTATCTCCAGAGAGAACGTCTGATAGTCAGTCTCTTCATCGGCTATTGTATTTGATAGCCGTGCCAGCATATCCGCCAGCATCCTTGGCTCTAATGATGTCGAGATACATCGGAACAACTGGAAAGAACGGCAAGCTAGATGGCGAACAGGGCAGGTCGTGGCCCAATTCAGAGCTTCCTTGGACCAGAGATCGCTAATATCTTCATGAACAAGGTTTAAGAACTGCACAACCTGTCGCGTCACAAAAGTCATAGCAGGTGGAACGCGAGTACCATCATCCTCATTTTTGCCGTGGTTGTCCTCGTACTCCCAGATAACTGAGGCGTCGCTCTTGCGAATAGAGTCGACAAAATGTTCAATGGCATGTCGCGCTTCGGTGGAGACCTCGTCTTGAAGCTTGGAAGAGACGAGCTCATGAATGAGGTGAACAAGCATTTCCCGAGCCTGTTCTTGGACAGTGAAAGTGTAATGATCCCATAGGATCAGAACCACATGTAAAAGCTTTATAACGTCTTGTACGGCCAACGTAACTGGGCCTATGATCAAGTCCACAAGGAAGATCATCGAGAGCTGTCCCATCGACAGGCCAGCCTGCAAAGTACTTGTTAGCTATCAATGTTCTGTCGAGTATGTCTCGATGTTTCTTACCTGTTTATTACCAATCGGCAAAATGTCATTCAGGCTGGCGACATATGGTAAACCCCGGCTGTCTGGCGGTGATTCAACCTCATCCTTCCGTTCTTGTATCATGTACTTAGGAGCGACGTGCAGCAAGAAGAATTCTATCACTTTAGACCCTGCCGGAGTAGACGACAGGAAAACCACGATCTGCTTGGCATATTCGACGAAGTTCTGTTCTTTGCGTTCCAAACAGAGACTGATGATAAAATCAAGAATAACTTGCACATTACCTCCATGGGGCCCGGTAGCCAGTGACTGCCAAAGAGCTTGCACTTCATTAGGAAGAAGCTTGCTCCGATGAATCGTGATCTCAAGCATATTGACGAGAAGCATATATGATCGCGGGGTGGGTAGTTGATTGGGATCAACTTGTAACTCCATCGCTTGAATCCAAGGTAAAATCGCCGTCACAACATTCCGTTGGTCGTCAGTTGACATGGTTCGGGTGAAATGTCTTGAAAATTCGGAGAATATGAGAAACCCAAGATCCGAATATTGTGATGCGAGTCGTTTCGAAATTTCGAATTGAGCAAGCTTGTAGACGGCTGTGGTCTTGTCAGAAAGACTAATGTCAAAATCCTGAAGTCGAGAATTTTTCTGCTGCCGCTCTTCCAGTATGCGAATAAGCTTCACTGCCTTCATGCGGATGTCCCTTTTTTCATTGCCCAGCATGTACATGACAACGGCCAGTATTCTCCAAAACGCAACTGCATAGTTGGTTTCTTCTATAAGGACTTGATTGACGACTTCAAAATAACTCTCAAGGGCCTTTTCAGTAAGGCGCCTGTCCCGGTCAACGCCGTAACACAAATCTATCATTCGTTCAAGTAGGAACGGATACTCTTTGTTATGAACAATGAGATTTTTCAACGCCCGTCGACCGATGGTATGCAGTTTGTCGCTAACAGTCTCAAAAATACTGCCGATCCAAACTAGCATTCGGCTCACATCGAACTGAAGGATTGACCCGCCTTCCGTTGTCGTACTTATTGGTCCAGCCTATGAAAAATATCAGTTCTCTCATTCACTTCAGTTCAAGAAAAACTATAAGGGGCCGGCGAACTCACACATAACGACGACATTGCGCTCAGTGCCGCAGATTGAAGGTTCTTCTTCTCTATTTCTATCAAGGCTGCCGGATTCCTTAGGTCTCCCGGGTCATTGTGTTGCGGAGTCGCGAATCGTCTCATCTCATTCTCTCTTGCCGCGATCTGAGCCTGGCTCGGAGAGTATCCACACCAGCCTTCCATCAAGGAAAAGGCAGATTTTCGCGACTCAAATGGCATCCAACGAGATGGTTCTTTAGTACGATTGATACCTTCAAACAGCTCCTCCATCAGTCCACAGTAATGATAACGCAAGCGTTGGAATTCCCAGTCGTTCTGTACTTCGGCATCACTGAGAAACAGTCGCAAGTCCTTTGCATAAGTTACCAAATTATTGACGATCCAGTCGTCATTGAATATCTCTGGTTCTCTGAGGAAAGTGGATGTAAGTTTATACACGTGCGTGACTTCAGTACGTAAACGATCTGTCATCCGACTGCGACGAGGGCTGCTTGGGCTGCGATTGTGAGTGCCAATACGCAATTTCGCCTCTTCATTGCATGTCGTCACTGCATATTGCAAAGATTCCAGGAGAGTCCGGTATAAAGCCTTGTTAATCGAGCCCAGCGATGCAACGATTGCATCTCTTATCGAATCCAATGAAGCACAAAGTAACGGGATCACAAATGCAAAGAGAGCTCGGGCAGACCCAATTTTGTCTTGTGCGGTTTGCATACCTCTGGATGTTTTGCGGGCGTGCTCAGCGTTTGCCAGCTGGCTCTGAGACTGAGCCCCAACATTACTCAGCGTTGTGCAGGCCATCAAAAGATAAAGCTTCCATTGCTCAATCATGATTTCTGCTGGGGACCTCCCTCGGCCTAGAGATCGTCCTTGTGCCATATCAAAAGTCGCGTATTGCTGAGCTCGCTGACTCTCTGCAAGAGCAGTGATATTCCTGTGCATCTGAACAAGTCTAGCGCACACTATTTCTCGAGCCAGA
This sequence comes from Talaromyces stipitatus ATCC 10500, assembly GCF_000003125.1. Classification (NCBI taxonomy): domain Eukaryota; kingdom Fungi; phylum Ascomycota; class Eurotiomycetes; order Eurotiales; family Trichocomaceae; genus Talaromyces; species Talaromyces stipitatus. Next base: position 3,212,064 of record NW_002990117.1, on the reverse strand, counting down.
GTGACTGCAACCGGACACGTGTCGAAGCTAACACGGATGATGTTTGGAAAGACCTTGACCCAAAGGCTAGAGTCGTAAGAGACATCGCTGCTGCAAAGCTCAATCAGTGTATTTTGTGAGGTACTCCTTCGCTTGCCTTTCTGCAGTCGGCTCCGTTCCGCAATTGTCAAGTGCTCATCATTGAGGTCCATAATGTGATGCGAGTCTGCTTCAAGAATGCGAATGATTCTAGTGTTTTCTTTGCCCAGTGCGCTGTCGAACTCTGTAACTAATCGAAGCACAGAGATGGCAAAGCGACGGACCCTACGAGACTGAGAGCACAAAAAGAAAATGCCATGTGCCTCAATCTCCTCGACATAAGCAAGTACGCTAGAAAGATCAAGTTGCAAAGCCCGACTACCGGAGCCAGCACTATTCTCTGCCTGGTCGGTTGCAATTTCTTTTGTCTTTTGCTGGATCTCTTCGATCCAAATTCGTATAAGTTCAACATATAGTGTTAGTGTAGATTCAATATGGCCGGGTCCGAGCATGCCTTCATCCGACATGGTAGAGTACCTTGCATCAAAATTGAAAATGAATCGCGCAAACCCAATGGTGACTTGCTGAGCATGCATTTGTCGTGCTATGGATTTCAAAGACTCTGCCGAAGATCTCGCTATGTTGGGTTGGACATGCGCCGTTCCTGTGCAAAGAAGATTGATGAGAGAGTTGAAGGGTATATGATCAGACAAACATCTGGGAAGTACTTGGACGGCTACATGAAGCAGATCGTAGAAACTCTGCCTTTGGTCGACAAGACTCGCATGGTCATCGCGTCGGCCGAAACTGAACGCCTCCGATATGGGAGTCTTGGGAGTTGAGCCGCTGAACTTTTCATCAAGAGCTGCCTGTCCACCGAAAGTATTGTCACATAAGATAGTTATTTTCCCCAGGATCTCACAAAACTGTACGTAGTAGTCCTTCGCTACGTCGTTGAGTTTTGAAACATTAACTGGGCGTGACAACGCCGCAGGGTCCGTAATAGTGGTACGAGGTTTTGGGTCCGCCAGAAGCTGCGGTCGAGGCGGAAGTATGAAGTTGGGAATATCGACAAAGTGAGTAGAAATAGGACCAGCTGGGAAAGGCGGGTACAATTGATCGCCATTTTCGAGATCAGACATGATTGAGAGAAATGACCGAATTCCTACAACCATCTTTTCCGGTTCCATTTGTTCTATTCTCAGTTCTCTTCCTGAAAGGAAAAGGTCTGAATTTATGAGAGGAAAGATTATGTTACGGAAACATAGGTCTGGTAGCTTGAAGCCTATCATCCGAATGAGTTGGATCAAAGGATCGGCTACAGACGACTCTGTTGTGAGATAGGTCCTCCGTCCTGGAGGTAGGGCAACCTTGATGACTTCGTCCACTCGTTTGAGTGTGATATTAGGGGGATCGGGATATCGGAAAAGATACGTCCATAACAATCGACATAAAGCCTGAAGCGCTAACCCTCGCGTAGGTCGATCTCTGAGTCGGGCCGGCAAGTTTAGTGCTATAGAAAGCCATTGGCTAGCGAAAGCATCCTTTGAAGAGACACAAAGCAGGATTGTTTGCAAAGGGAAAACAGACATCCAATGGCGAGGCTTTGCGATCATCTGTGCAAGACGTGGAGTTATTATTTCCAGAAAGTCCTTCCAGAGAGGATGGCCAACGTCGCATGCAGGATTGGCTGCAATCGAGATCAGAACTTTTTCAATAATATAGCAATAGGCTTGTTTGACTCTTTGCCCGTGAGCGTTGACAAATAGGCGGGCTAATGATCTCATATATTCACACGACTTGATCCATGCTTCTTCGGGATAGGTTTTGATGCTGAAATGGCGCATACCCAGAATCAACAATTCTGCCTTGGCGTCAAGCTCCTGAGATTGGCCTCGCATAGCAGCCTCTTTCTGATACCGTTCAAGCTCGTTGAGGAAGCGTGTTGTGACACTGGTGAAATTGATCCCACTCATCTTGCCCAGTAACTGTCCATATATTCTCCAATTTGCCATACGTAGCGGGGAGGCTGCGATTTGTTCCGGATCGACCGCTTTGAGTTGTCCAAAGACAATGTCTTCAAGACGCTCCGTCATATCATTTCCAATCGCCTCCACAGTGCTCTGATTAAAGATCTCAATCAACACTCTGCACACGAGGTATACCGAAACAGTCGCCCTGCGTTCCAGAAGTTGAATACCATCCTGTTTCGGTATAGAAGCTGGCTGGGCATTCTCTGAGCCCAGATCCGGCTCGGAACTGGTGGGTTGTACGGGCTCTGTGTTTCGACGAAGAAGTGGTCCATTTTCAGCGTTTTGATATTTCTATAGTTCGGAATGAATCAGTTTCTGAATCGCGAATAACATCTGAAAAAGTTCCTACCTGAGGATTCTTGGCTGCATTCGCGGCTTCACCCTTTGCTCTCCGCCATAGCATAATGGTATCAATCAGAGGTTTTGGTTTGGCGCGAGCGACGTGCCCCAAAGCAGAAATAAGCTGGTCAAAGACCGGATCTGCACCTTCTCCGCAAACCTCCTCAACCGGTGCGTCGACTTCGCCGACTTTGACGATGCTTTGATTGATTTTATTGTCCGCGTGTGCAACAAACTAATGCCGAGTCAGTCGTTAGCTAGAGTATAGATACAGCGGATGTATAGACTTACAGAATTGAAGAGATGATGCAGAGCATACTCGCCCACTGTTTTCAACTCTTGGTGATGTTTCGAATGTCCGCGACTGTGAGATTGTTCCCGCCGGAGCTTGGTACTTGACGGCATCTTCTTGTGAACAGTACTGCTACTCCTCGTCACGGTCTGTCCCACAGTCAGGTGTTCATCGTCATCTTGAATCGTACTGAGACCGCTGGACGGAGAGTGCACCGAGCCATTGCTTCCGTTGGGGAGCTTCAGAAGTGGTTCAGTATCCTCATTGCGGTTGGGAAACATGTAGTCCGACCCCAGCGATACACTGGCCATGCTACCTGAGCCTGCAGACGCGATGATTTCCGGACTTAGAGGACTAGCGGAGGTTGAGGTATAACTGGGGCTGCGCGAATGCTGAATGCCATGGACAATCGATGTTTTGCGATGATGACCGTAAGATGACAGAGAAGGCTTGCGCTCAATAACACCTTCAGGGCGACCAATATTGGCTTCAGGACTTTTGGAATGAGACTGGCCGCGACTCCGTGACTGCAGTTGAAGTGTCGTGAGACCTCGACCCGAGGTATCCACAGGTCTTCCTCTGAGATCTGAAACAGATGATTCCCGACTATGTAGGTCGCCGACAGTTTGGGAGGATGCATTTCTCGGGGCCAATCGATCCAAGGGAGGGGTGGGCGTATGGTGCGACGTTATAGGGGACTCGTCGGAACCGAGGGGTATAGTTGTTTGAAGCGGCGCGGTCGTCCAACCGGATTGGGGCGCTGTTCAAGCGTGAGATATTAGACAAACCCATCATTGGCTGATGATTACAACGACTGTTTTGAAGAGATGACCGATGGGGGGGGGGGGGGGGGTTGTTTCGTGTTGTACGTGCGACAACATCACACTGGGGACAGAAAGGTGGTACGCACCGTTGGGCTGCTGCATTTTCAAAATGCTTCAAACCTCTCAGCAGAACTGAACATTGTAGACGCTTTCTAAAGTGTCATATGCAACTAGCATTCATGACCGACGTGACTGGGCCAACTGAGCAATCGTATATAGACCATAACATTGAATAAGACTCGTGCTAGAATGCTTTGGCTTGGGTACTAAGGTACGGAGTTAAGGCGGCTAGTCTGATGTTAGCTTCGGGCGGTGGGCTTCATCGCTAGTCGCCGCAGCAATCAAAATAAGCTTAAGCTGCTTAGTCTGCATCGCAACCGCTGTCGGTTCTGTCTGCACCGCCATCGTCACTGACTGTATGTCAGTCCAGTGTTGCTGGTGTTGTTTCTGCTGTGGCTCTAGTTGACATGTCTGGGCCAGACGCTAGTTTCTATATGCTACACGAAGCCCCGTTCTGGGCTGTGACAGTCTCTTCTACGCGCGTCTTCTTAGCTTCACCGCCACGTGGGAACTGCATGTTCCAGGTACAAGCATCCCTGTCTTACCCTGCACCGGCAAGATCTTCAGTCAGACTGAGAATATTGTGAGACTGTTGATTATTATTTCTGATGCTGCTCTACTTTGCCTCTCCAGGATTGGATCTTTCTGTGGTTTATCGGCAATCGCGCCTCGGAGCTTACACGATCACGGGGAATTAACGAGTATCTTTGGGCCATCATTTGAGATACAGAACTCGGCTCCTTTTTGAATTTCATATACAACCAGCGGGCTTTTACGAAGGCAGGCACTGCGAGTACCACTGATTCACCACTTGACAGGTGGAACCTGACGCGCAAACCGTCGCTCCAGTCCAGCCACCGCCGCCGCACTGTCCATACACTGTCTGCGTGGCACCAGCAGAGCTCGAGGTCGAAGTCCGAGTTGACGAACTCGTCGTCGGGTTTGTGGGAGAAGTCGAGGATGAACCACTTGAACCACCTCCACCTGTCAAGCCCACAGGTGTTACGTCTGTAGCAGTCTGTCCATAGCATACGCACGTTTCCCAGTCCGATGTAGCTTGTCCAGGGCAATCCACAGGTTCAAAATCGACAACAACATTGTCGCCAAAGATCTCACTCTGCGCCATGATGTCGAAGTGGTAACTGTATCCGTACTGGTTGGTGCTGCCTACCTCAGGACACCATTGCTGGTTACCGTTGTATGGGCAGAGGTTGGTAACCATGACAATGATACTCTCGCCAGCGGCTCCACCAAGGCCACACCCAGTGCAAGGTGAGCTGCCTGTGGAAGTCAGGTTGTAGCATTTTCCGCAGCCGGCGCCACACCAGGTTGCGCCAGCGGTGTCGTAGAGAGCTTGGGAACCTGCAGCAGTGTATACGCCGTTACTAATGCCGAGCTATGAAATAGGTCAGTGAGATGGTCTGGATGTTTTTCGGGAAGCTTTTAAAGACCAACCTGCCAGGAATCTAAGCCGGAGTTCGTGCCACAGCCACAAGCGCCTTCCTGTCCGTCATAATAGCGCTATTTACCCCTTGTCAGTGGAAATCTCGTTTGGATCACGGAACAAGGAACTTGCAGTTGTTGTCGCTTGGTAAGCACATGCTGCTCCTACCAGCGCGTGAAGAAGTGCGAAATAAGTCAACTTCATTTTTGTTGCAAGCTCGAGCCGAGAAGTGCGCAAGTGGCGAAACAAGATCTCAAGATCACAAGACGGTGGTAGGTGAAACAAGGGAGCTTATCCCACTATTTAACACCAGTAAGCCAGTACGGTAACCGAAGTATCATGTTTCATGAGATCATCGTGGGGTCTATGCGATATCTCCTCGTTGAACCTCATGTACGATATTCCCCTAGCGCGCATCAACTCAAGCGGAACGTCGGGAAGACTGGTGATCTTCTTCAGCCACGTAATCTATCCTTTTAGATCTGGGGATTACAAGCATTAATATTCTATCACTCGTAGCGTCAACGTCTGCGTTGATCGATCTTGTTCCATTTCAATCATCCGTGAGTACATTGCAAGACCTACAAAGCTAAGTGATTCCAGCAGCCGGGTGCTTGCTAGATACACCGAGCACTATGACTAGCGACCGGCGTCGAATAACGTTCAGATCAGATCCTTTATCTTCTTTGCTCAGGCTTAGCCACTGCTTCAGGGGCTTCGCCAGCCATCACTGGATTCGGTTCTCGTCCTCCCACCTACATCCAATATCCCAACGAGCTCAAATCATGATATCAGCAACCCCCAAGGTCCTCAATATCGAATAAACGAACATGCCCAAGACGCAACTCACTTATAGGCGTTGATCACGGGTAGGTTCTCGCTGTTGTCCGCTTGTCTGCCGTAGATAAGTACCCTGCTCCATTTACGGGATATGGTTCTGCATGATAGCTCTAAGGGGTCCTGGAGTCACCAACCGCCTGCATGCCTCCTTTCAGCCTGTTGTATTTGCACCGGTCATAAATAAGGACAAAGTCAATCACTTCGTTCCATGATTTGCGGACTGTTTTTTTTACTGTGCAACCAGAGCAACCTATCCTCGTCCGGCGCAAGATCGTTAACCAACTTCCTCTCTCTGACATCATATCTTGAGGCTTTGATTCAATTCAATACATGAACTGTCTGTACAAGGCATGTACGAAGAATCCTTCTCCCTCTATATATGGAGGTCTTCATTTGCATGGGTCATGGATCGTAGTCGATCGATATACGGTTATCCCCCAGTGTTGTTAGGGTAACTTGGCACCGCCTCAGTGAGCTATGTATGACTTCCACGTGTCGAATGACTCGAGTGGCACTGACAAATCACGAGAGCTTATGTTTCGCCACTCAAAACGGGTTATCAGAAGCGGTAGCAATGAAAATATGGTCCGGTTTTCGTCTTAATTTTCCTGAGTCAAAGCGAGATCAAAGCCCGAGAGGTCGACGAGGACAACAAGTAAGAGTGATGCAAATTAATAAATCTGCGACACGACATGTAGTTAGGTAGCCTAATGCTGTGAGTACCCAGATACAATGTAGAAAAGTGCTGACTACCCGCTACCATCGCTGGTAGGTACCTTGCTTGGTTGACATAGAGATTTAGGTAAATTGTCTCTATAGAGTTCAAAGACGTGATACTCCATGTGAATATTCCGGTGACATCACCCTAGATACTATACATAGAAGATTTCCTGGATAGCTCCAATAATGTATACCAACAACATTTTATTTCAATCTATCTAAACATCTTTGTAACCGCCCTCGGCTAGTCCTCGACTCTTATCATGACGCCTCAAACTCGGACCCGGTTCTGATTCTAAGAATAGTTGTATATGGTGTAGTGCTCGATGTCGATGTTGATAACCCGAAAAGGGAAGGGAAGGGAAAAAAAAAAGGAGGGCTCGCGTCGGTCGAAACGGGTTAAACGAAAAAGAAGTAGAAGTCGTAAAAAAGTAAGCAAGTCACAGCCCATCCGAGAAGCAAAGAGGTATTGTCAAAACTCCGTAGTATGCAGTATGTACAGTGTAGAGGTAGAATGTCGGCAGCAGCCACCCAAAGCAAGTCTAGGTCTCGTTCATAGTGATTTGTCTCGTCTATCCGCCGTCTATGAGGGTCATAACAAACTCAAACCCGTCGTTTCGTTCAGCGCCGTGATTGTCCGTGGTGTACGTACGGTTCGTAGTGGTGGTAGTGACGGTAGTGTTCAAGCGGTTCAAGCGGCTTCTTTATTAAACGCTTTCAGAACTCGAATGTGCTCCTTCTTCAACTCCTTGAACTCGTCGTCCAGCTTGTTGTGCCATGGATACAAGACAAAGACCTGGAATGCCAGAGCCGACGAGGCGACGGTGAAGTTGACCAGGGAAATTCCGCGTGTAATCCACATGGTGAGTACCTAATCAGGCAGGTAGGCGGTATATGGCAGGGATTCCTGAACAAGCTGAACTCCAAAGCTGCACGATGAGAAGAGGTAGCGTGCCCATGTTATATATCTGTTGTATATTGCCTCCGGGTATGCGGCAATGTAAATTTGCCTAGGTACATAATAGGTTCGCGAGTTGGGTTACGTAGTTTGTACCTGTTCGGTAATCTGCCCGATGCCTGAGAAATGCCGAGATTAGGGTTACGGCATTCCCTCGGAGATGGTCCGGAGATGGATCGGTGAGGGATTTATGCAATCTCTTCCATTGACTTCTATCTTCTATCCTCTACTACGTATAGACAGCTGGTAACTTGAACGAGCTGTAGACAAGATATGTACAAGAGACAAGCATGTCGTTCACGGCCTCCCGGAGAACGGGGTGTGAAGCACTGAAGATCGAAGGATTCAGTCCACTATGTAGATACAGGCATTTAGGCAGTATTGGGCAGGAATGCCGACAAGGCGAACCCTGAAGGTCTCTTAGCTTTCGTGAGAAAGTTTGCGGCAAATAGATTGAAACGTCGCTTTCTGTGACTCGCAGCTCGTTTCACATGCGCCGAGATATCGCCGCTGGTGAATTGGAACCGTGCTGGAACCCTGAAGTCTTTGTATGAGAAATTTGCTGGCCGAGTTTTCGCCGACTAGGTTCCTGAGCCAAGTTTGGTTGCTATTTCTTTCTCATCCACCACAGTAATCAAAGCTTTTCTAGAATAATATTTATAAAACTCGTTGTATGGAATTAATGCAGAATTGATTCTATCCCATCTCCATGTCATCCCCATTACGAGCCTCTCTAATCACTCTGCGTACCGGATTCATCAACTCCACCAAACCACGAATACACATATCAGCAGCCACCATGGGTCAACGACTATTCTCCCAGCTTCAAACACAATCACCACAGACACAGACACAGACACAGACAACACCAAGTCCCGTCAGCAGCAACTATAAAGTAGAGCCCTTACCGAAGAACCTGATACCCAGTCTTGGACAATCAAAGCAACAGATCCTATGGCTCGGATGTTCAGATAGCGGATACGAAGAGACAACGACATTGAACAACCTTCTTCAAGACGAGATGATTGTGGTGCGGAACTGGGGCAATATGGCTCTGAGCACTGATTTGGCCTGGGCGAGTGCTGTGCAGCATGCAGTGGATGTTTTGGAAGTGAAGCATATTATCGTCTGCGGACACTATGGATGCGGGATCGTCAAGTCGGACCCAGTTACCAACGCATCCTATCCTTGGCAGAAGTATGACTCCCCTCTCTTTCCAACTTAATCTTAAGCGTCTTGTAACTAACGATGTGAAAAGGAAAATAAGCAATCTACTTTCAACCCATCAACATGAACTCGAGTCCCTGGCAGACAATGACCGAAACCGACATTTGGTGGAATTGAATGTCATCAAGCAGATGGAAAGCGTCAGAGACTTACTGGATGTAGTCAGTCCGGGGAAGAACCGACGGGTCAATGTTCATGGGTTCATATATGATCGCAAGGGGCACAGTACAGACAGGATTGTCTTGAACTGATTGGTACTTAGCCCCGGTGTCGTGGAGACTGTCGAAGTCGTGGAGTGGAAGTCGAATACCCGGAGTTGCATATTATCCCCTGTACATACTTAATTGACTACAATGTTGAACTCTACTTCTTTTGCCGACAGTAACTATAAAGTACCGAGTCCCCAGATTGCTCACCTTGTATAGCAGTCTCTACAGGTAGATAGAGTGATACGAGTGACTACGCCACGCACTGTACTGAGTAGCCAGAGTGCGATAAGAAATGATTGATCCACTAGTTAAATAGTCAACTTTTGACCACGCTACCTCCTACCCGATTGGGAGTTCCTAGGGTTGCGGGTCAATTGAGGTTGTGACAGTTGGATAGGACGCGAAGGCTGTGACGGCGTAATGAGGCGATCGGTATACTGCCGGGCGGTGAATGTGTTGACGGGAACCATCACGGTTACCGAATTAGGAACCGACCCACAGGATAGTATTATACGGGGGATTGGGCGTAGCGAGTTTGCTTTCCCCTTCTTCCTTTTCTCATGCTTGATATTCTCAGTAGACACGCACCTCTGTATGCAGCGCTAGATAGTTCGAATACATGAGATTGGCATCGTCACAGAGTTCCGGGACATTCCCAGAGTGGTGTCGGACGCAGTTTCGAGTACAGTGTATACAACAAAATACATAAATGACTGAAAGAGTTAAGCTTAGTCTCTAGATATGCAGCTACGTGCTACACAACCACTAGAAAGGCTCACGCCCGATCATGCCCTAAGCCCTAAGCCCTAAGCCCTAAAATGTATCGCACCCGATCGGGAAATTTCAATCTCTTAAATCGAGAACAAAGAAGTTCGAACATTCACGAATCTGTACATCCTGCGTAAACAGCAAAAATCCGGAATTTCTATTTTCTGCAGCGAAATAAACACACCATAGGCCGGACTCCGTAGTACAAGTCGGATGCGCGCTATCCGTCCCAGAGCGGTGAGACACTTATCATACGGTAGTTATGAGGGCCAGAATTGGGGGCTGCAGAAGATTTACGACTCGATCGGCCACTACTGTGTTCTTTTTAAAATCGGTACCTGCTGTCAATTAATATATCCTGTGTAGTTCTCCAGGCCTAATCAACTGTAAACGAAATTCTTTGAGCATTCTTTAGGCGCGTATCAATTGACCAGAGCTGGTGAGGGGCTTTAAGGTGTGTGGGGAAGAAGGTTTTCCGTGGGAATCTCAGACTTCACAGTCCCCGATTTAGTCACGTGATCCACTTTTTCAAGCCCCAATTGCTTCTTTGGGAAGGACCGACAAAAGGGCTGAAGCAATGAATTTGCCGAAAGCTTCAACAGAGCCCAAGGTAATTACGAGTTAGTGTTTTTGACCAGATATGCCAGTATTCGAAGCCGGCTCTTCAAGCAAAGGAGGAGCAATAATTCGGAACATATCGACTGTTCGAACCCTTGAAGAATCTGATAGAGAGCGGCAATTCCGCTCCGGATCCAGAACGTCGGCCAACCCGCTTACCTAGGTAAACAGTCAGGGCCGGATAGGTCGGCCGGCAATTTGCATGTATGCACCAGATATACCAGTCACAAAAGAGGGGTTTGTTGTGCAATGTCTTGTTTATAATTCGCTCTGAGGACTTGACAAGCTCTGCAATCTCGCGATATGTTCCACTGGCTCGTAATTCAATAGCAAAGAAAGATTAGGAAAGAGTCCGGCGCCGGGCGTTACCCGACAAGTTTTAGTGCACGGGAACGCCTCCGCTTGACGCATGTGATTGGCGAGGTGGCTGTATTAGACCACCTGGCAATCGAATCTTCCCGCCAGTTTCTCACCGATTGCCAATCCCGAGCTGACCTTGGCTTGTCGAGTGTGCGACTTCATTCATATCACTTCTTCTCGTGATACTCTCACATATCCTCTCATCGAAGTGTGACTGTTGAGAGTTTGTGTGAGAGAGTAAGGGAGCGAGAAGATCGCATTCGCTTCTTTTATCTTCCCCCGGCCGCGGCTGGTCACGCCCTCGATTCCCCCCAGATCAACCATCTAGCCGTCCGTCCATCACCATGGCGCAAATCGACACCCTGGACCTGATCGTCCTGATCGGTCTTCTGTTAGGGACATTTGCCTACTTCACCAAGGGAACCTACTGGGCTGTACAGAAAGACCCTTATGCCGCTGCCTCTAGTGCCCTCAATGGGGCCAAGGCGGGCAAGTCCAGGAACATCATCGAAAAGCTTGAGGAGACGGGTAAGAATTGTGTAATTTTTTACGGCTCACAGACCGGTACCGCGGAGGACTATGCGTCTCGTCTCGCCAAGGAAGGCCACCAGCGTTTCGGTCTCAAGACCATGGTGGCCGACCTCGAGGAATACGATCTCGACCTTTTGGACACTTTCCCTGAAGACAAGATTGCTTTCTTCATGCTTGCAACCTACGGTGAAGGTGAACCCACCGATAACGCCGTCGAATTTTATCAGTTCATCACTGGAGAGGATGTCACTTTCGCCAGTGGTGCGACCGCCGACGACAAGCCGCTCTCCAAACTCAAATACGTCACTTTCGGTCTCGGGAACAACACATACGAGCATTATAACGCCATGGTCCGTCAAGTCGACGCTGCTTTGACAAAATTGGGCGCCAAGAGAATCGGAAGCGCAGGTGAAGGAGACGACGGTGCCGGTACAATGGAGGAAGACTTCATCGCATGGAAGGAGCCAATGTGGACTGAACTCGCTGCTGAATTTGGATTGGAAGAGCGTGAGGCCGAGTACGAGCCTGTCTTCTCCATTACCGAACAGCCAGACTTGACTCCTGAAGATCCCGCTGTCTACCTTGGTGAACCGAATCTCAACCATTTGGAACACGCTGGCAAAGGACCCTACTCTGCTCACAACCCGTATATCGCCCCCATCGCCGAGTCTCGTGAATTGTTTACTGTCAAGGACCGAAACTGCTTGCACATGGAAATCGATATCTCTGGAAGCGGCTTGCACTATCAGACCGGTGACCACATTGCGGTTTGGCCCACCAACGCCGGCCTTGAGGTCGATCGCTTCTTGAAGGTCTTTGGTCTCGACTCCAAGCGTGACACTGTCATTAAGATCAAGGGTCTCGACGTTACTGCCAAGGTTCCTTTCCCTACGCCCACCACGTACGATGCCGCTGTTCGTTACTATATGGAAATCTGCGCTCCAGTGTCTCGTCAATTCGTTAGCACTCTCGCTGCATTCGCCCCCGATGAGAAGGCTAAAGCTGAAATGGTGCGCCTCGGAAACGACAAGGACTACTTCCATGACAAGATCAGCAGCCAATGCTTCAACATCGCTCAGGCCCTTGAAAGCGTTTCGTCTACTCCTTTCTCCGCAGTCCCATTCTCGTGTTTGATTGAAGGCATCAACCGTATCCAGTCTCGTTACTACTCCATCTCTTCTTCTTCCCTCGTCCAAAAGGATAAGATTAGCATTACTGCAGTTGTCGAGTCCGTTCGCATTCCTGGTGCTACTCACCTTGTCAAGGGTGTTACCACCAACTACCTCTTGGCCCTCAAACAGAAGCAGCACGGAGAACCCAATCCGGATCCCCATGGTCTCACCTACGCTATCACTGGTCCCCGTAACAAGTACGATGGAATTCACGTCCCGGTTCATGTCCGACACTCCAACTTCAAGTTGCCATCGGATCCTTCCAAGCCTATTATTATGATCGGACCCGGTACCGGTGTTGCGCCTTTCCGTGGTTTCGTCCAAGAGCGTGCTGCTATGGCTGCTCGGGGAGACGCAGTCGGACCTACAGTTCTGTTCTTTGGATGCAGAAAGAGTACCGAGGATTTCCTATACAAGGATGAGTGGAAGGTACTGTCTCTTTTTTTTGGCTTTTTTTTGTTGAATTATTCAATGCGCTACACATGCTGACTAATTTCTAACCCAGGCCTATGAAGAGCAGCTCGGAGATTCCTTCAAATTGTTCACCGCATTCTCCCGAGAAGGTCCCGAAAAGGTCTACGTTCAACACCGCCTGCGTGAGAACGCAGACTATATCAACAAGCTTTTGGAGCAAAAGGCATACTTCTATGTCTGTGGTGATGCCGCGCACATGGCTCGCGAGGTCAACACTGTTCTCGGCCAGATCATCGCCGAGAAGCGTGGCTTAACACCCGAGAAGGGTGAAGAGATTGTCAAACACATGCGCAGCAGTGGCACGTACCAGGAGGACGTCTGGTCATAGACATGTCGCGCAATCTATGAAACGACTTTCTTATCTCTTCTTTTATGTCTCTTCGGCTTATAGATTGATTCACTTCTCAATGTTCATACAACGATTGACTATAAATACGGTCATTGAACATCATCTTTTCCTTTCCCTTTCTTTCATCTGCGATTGATTGCTGTTTCTTAGCTATTTTTCGAAGCTGTCCATATTTAAAGTAATCGAATGAAGGCCCCTATGCAGCTGCTCATCAGGAGGCGTCATGTCTTGTACGCAGGTGTTTTGGTAGAATCGATGCTTGCTGATTATTCCGTTGTTTTTACTCGGTTTTTGGCTGCTTAATGTCACTGGTGTGAGATCGTTTCCTTTCTAATTTACGATAGAACGGTCTGAGTAAAAAATCTACCGAAAGGTATTATTTGTTAATATAAACATATATTTACGCATGAGTCTTTTCCTTCCAGCCCTTGAGCTTTCAAGTAGTTTATTATACTTGTCTTACTTAGCCACCTCCAGGCTGACGGACCGATATGCCTCGATGGTGACCTGCTTAGGACGGTCCCAAGGTTGATTCTAATTGCAAGGATATTCATGTCCCTTTACTTTTGACAGCCATCTCACAGTACCTTCAATTGGCTTGTTATTACCTGGTTGACGACATATTGTGGTTGCCCTAACATACAGGCACTTATGAACGAGCACTTCACACAGAGGGTAGGCACCTTCCTTTGTAGTCACCATGAGTGCCTTCCTTCCTTAAGAGGAAGTTTTACTTCTTCCTTCCTTTTGTCGTGTATTCTCATCGTCCCCCTCATTCTGTTCTTCTCTTTCATCTTCTTCTTTTCTCCTTTCATTTCATCACATCAATTTCACATTAACATCACAATCAGCTTCAGTCTCTCATCCAAAGTCCATTTATTCACCTGGTCATTCTACTCACACTCTTTCTGTTATCTCCCCTTTTCTTATTGGTGCACTTCGAAGTCTTCTCATCTCGGTATCATCTGATTCAGTCGGGTCCGTTGATACTGCTGAGGAACCCGAGTGTTACATTCTCCTTATTCTCTTGTTCAATCGTTCAATGAAATCAGAAGTAGGTAGCAGTTCCTTGGGTGACCTTGTTCATATTATTGGACTTCGCCGTGTCGAAAAATGGCGACACCCACTCGCTCATAACTGTACTGCTGGATTCGCATGCTGACATGGCCATCCAGATCAATATGACTCCAGTGGTTGCACCCCCCGAGATCAAGAAAGAGCCCATCTATGACCCAGGTAGGAATCCCAATCTTGGCTGCATAAGCATCGCTAACATCCACAGGCAAATACGCTCCTCCAGCTGGAAAATTGAACGTACCTATCCGTACTCGCCCCAAGGGTGCCGAGGGAGCCAATGGATCTCTGCATCATCCCAACTCCGACTTTGCTAGTCTTGCTAGGGATACTATGTACAATGCTCCAATCATGGTTGGTGGGATGAATCCAAATGGCCACTTCAGCCAACGTCAAGTCACTCCTCCCGGCCCGTCTATGGCGGGTATGCCTGTCCCTCCAACTGTGTATTACCCTGGCTTCGTTGGCGGTGCACCCATTACTCCAGTGAACTTCCCCTCTATGCCATGGGGAGCTCAAGGTTCCGGGTTGAATCATACCCCTGCTGGTTCCTGGTCCTTTGAAGAGAAGAACCACTTGAATGAGTACTCTGGAGTGAGCAACGGCTACCATTCGTATGGCTCAATGATGGATCAGCGCACTCCGATTGCCCCTTACCCAATGTTGCAAGGTCTCCAACTTCAGCAACCATGTCTTCAATACCAAATGATGAAGACTCCAAATGGTTACATTGTCCAGGATTTGGAAATGCTCACCCAGCAGGATCCCCCAATCCCCCGAGCCATCCCTGCCATGTGGACTAACCAGTCTGACTTGACCCTTGCTAAATGTCTTGAAAACCGCGAGGGTATTACCAATGTCTACATCCGTGGATTTCCTCCTGAGACCACTGACGAGATGCTTCATGCCTATGCCTCTCGTTTCGGAGAGATTGATCGATGCAAGGCAATTGTGGATTTGGATACGGGACTCTGCAAAGGGTGTGTCTCTTCCGTCTTGCACAATTTATGTCCGCTGATCCCGAAACCAGATTCGCATTCGTCCAATTTTTTAACTTTGAGTCGTGCGAGAATTGCATCCGTGGATTCTACTATCTCGGCTATCAAGCTTCGTTTGCTCAGGTACGCATCGTACGTCTGTTCTTTGATTACATACTGATGTCTATTGTAGAAAAGTCGTAACTCTCGCCTCAAGGATTTGGAAGACAGAAGCTCCACCAACATTTACTGCACCAATGTACCAATTGAGTGGTCTGAAGCTGTAAGTTATTGCCGCGGGGGGGGCGGGGAGGCATAAATAGTCCACAATTCTAACAAGATGCTTCAGGACCTCCGTCGCCACTTTGAACCCTACCGCGTGGTATCTGAGAAGATCAGTCGTGACGAGAAGACAGGAGTGAGCAAGGAAGTTGGGTTTGCTCGGTAATTACTTGTGCAATGGTTACCATAGAGTGATTCTAACTCCATCTACAGATTCGAGACCCGTGACATTGCCGAGCGTGTGATTGAAGAGTTCCATAACGTTGCTGGCAAAGACGGACACAAACTTCTTCTTCGCTTTGCTGATACCAAGGCCCAGAAGCTTTTGAAGCAGCAATCCAACGAACGTCGTGCTTATCGTGCTGGAGAGTACAATTATTCCGTTGAGGTCGTTCAAGGCTCAACACCTTCTCCCGCGACTTCACGCACCTTGGGAAACGAACATGCTTCGCCCCTATCCTTCCAGTCTCCAGTCGGTGTCGGCCCTGCATGGACTCCTGCTACGACAATCTCGCCTTCGTAAGTCTTGATCTTTGACTTAGCAAATAGGAAGTAGCTAACATTTTGAGCAGGATTCCTGTGAAGAACGCTGGTATCCGTCGTGCATTGAACGGGATTCACCCGTTCCGTGCATTGACAAACGGCGAGAACGGTTCAGCAAACTCCCGCGGTCGAGAGACTTCGGCTACTCCTAGTGCACTGCCGGAGAAGAAAGACATTATATCGCCTACTAAGCCTGCAGCTACAATTACCGTAAGCGTGGCAGTGCCTCAGACTCCTACCAAGAAGGCTCCTGCATTACGGAAGTCGAACTCTGTTTCCCCAGCGGCATCACGAAAGAACGTTGAGAAATTGTCGCCAAAGTCTGCCGCGGCTTAGATGAGCACGTGCCCTGTCTTTTTCCTCTGTGCAGTATTGCGCAGCACCTATCAAAACAATTATTGTTCGAACATGGTATACAATCCTTGCATTTACTCTACCAGGTAGACGTTTATTTGTCATCAGTTCAGCTCTGTGTCATTCGAGCTTGTTGCGTCGATTATATCTATACCAACAGGCCGTGGTTCAACCCCTGAGAGTCGTTTTACGAATCTCGTCTGCGTCGGTTTTGCACCGATTTGTTCGGTTTCTTTACCGTTTTGTTTCTTACTTTAGTCGAGGACTTCTCGATGTGTTCGCGTGTGTTGTGTTGACGGTTCATCCAACTACAGGTGGTATAATATTGCCAGAGTGCTTTTATATGTTACGAGATAAGGGAAGATCAGCAGATATGATATGATGTATGGTATTAATTAACAGATAATCAATCAAGTGTAAGCCATTACACCGCAGATTACACGTATGCTTGATATGTAATACAGCAAGTTCCAGGGTTCGCGTCGCACCTCGATGTCTTTTAGGGCAGAAAACTGCATATGGACGGTTATTCACATTTGTCGCAAATATATATCAGACTGGTACTCCTCCTGGTCACCAACATTGTAAAAATTCAGATCGAAGCACCAGCCAGACCAACTCTGGTTAACTATAGAAGAGAGATATATTATTTATAATAATAATATCCACGAATGCCTTTTACTCTCATACAGACAGAACTTGGAAGAAATGCAAAAAAAGTATACCCGGTAAAGCTAGCGGAAAGGGGTACCGAAAAAAGAAAAAGGAAAAAAGAAACGCCCGATATGGGGGTCGAACCCATAACTTTCAGGTGACAATGGTGTAAAAGCCTGACATTCTACCATTGAAATAACCGGGCATGCTTGGTTGAAGGGGGAGTATTTCTTTCGGTATATAAATATATTTCCTTACATTGGTTGTGGTGGATATAATTCGTTTTTCTGTTGATGTTGCAATAATCCTGGAATGTATACCTAGGTATGGTAGGGTACTCGAAAGAATAAATAAAATCGAGATTTATTCATGGAATAAATTTCAAAGGACCCATCATATGAGTTTATAGGGGGGAAAAGAAGAAAAAGTCTCAACGCTACTCCTTATGACCAATACAACCAGAACGCCGTGTCGTTGTCAAATCGACCACGCCTATCCTAAGACTTTCATTTTCTTCTTCTTCTTCCCACCTTCCTTGTCCTTCTGCTTCCCCTTCTGCCAATCTCTCCAACTACCTATTCTCTCATCTCGCGTAGCCTCCCAAGCCTGATCAGCCTCTCTCTTCCTCTTCCTCGCCTCCATCTCTTCCTCCTCCTTCTGCTTCTCGCGACCTTCTTCTTGCATCTTCGCTTTCAACTGCCGTCTCCTCCTCGCCTCATCCTCAAGTAATACCTCAACCGTCTTCTTGCGCCACTCAACCTTGAATTCCTCCGTTTTCAGTTCCGGTGAATCAAGTGTATATTTATGTTCGCGGATTAGCAATCGTCGAGCATCGGCGATACATTCATCTAGTCGTTCGCGAGCCTTTTCGTCGAGTAAAGTGGTTTGTGCCTTTTTCAGACGGTCAAAGGCGTCTGGTGCGAGGGGGTTCTGGGTTTTGTCGGGGTGGATGAGGAGGGATTTTTTGCGGTATTGGAGTTTTATGTCTGAGTCAGGGACGCCGGGTTGGAGGTCGAGGATGGCGTATCTTATATATAAATTTAGTATGGAGGTAATAAAAAAGAGAAACGAGGATGAAGGTAACTCACGCATCTAATGGGAATGCTTTTCGGATTCGATCAATCTCTGCATCCTAGAGTCGAGTGTGTCAGTCGCAATTCGAAATCTATGGGGGGACCATGCGGTACGTCACACCTTGTTGAATTCTGAAGCTTCCTTTTCCAGAGCATTTAGCGCGGCCAACTCATCGTCGGCCATTTCTATTATATATGTAGACTGTAGGATCGTAGTTGAAAGAGCTCCTAAAAGACGTGGGTCCTCTGAAAGATGGTCGCGATAAGCCAAACAGAAGACCTTTTTCTCCGCAAATGCTTATCAGCCATACTCGGATGACTAAGCGCCCCGCCTAGAAAAAAATAACATGCAACGGAAAAAGATGTTTAAAGACAACTTCAATCAACACAATTCACACAACCATGGCACCGGCTAAAGATACCAGGCATGCAAATAAGCCCAAGAAATCAATTGAAAATCCACGGATACTCAAACGAAAACGCAATGAGACAGAATTATCGACAATCATCCAACGAGTCGAAGAGCTCGACCCAAAAATTCGACTCGAATCCTTCTCCGAATTACCGCTCTCAGATCCCACGTCGTCAGGTCTCACTGCTTCACATTTCAAGTCATTAACTGATATTCAGTCTCGATCTATTCCATATGCGCTGAAAGGACGAGATATTCTAGGCGCTGCGAAGACCGGTAGCGGCAAGACATTGGCGTTCCTGGTCCCCGTCTTGGAGAATCTTTATCGCAAGAAGTGGACAGAGTACGATGGACTGGGCGCTATTGTGTTATCTCCCACACGGGAATTGGCGATTCAGATATTCGAGGTATTGAGGAAAGTCGGCCGATATCATACATTTTCAGCAGGATTGGTTATTGGAGGGAAAAGTTTAAAGGAAGAGCAGGAACGTCTTGGGAGGATGAATATTCTCGTCTGTACACCGGGTCGAATGCTTCAACATCTGGATCAGACGGCCGAACTTGACGTGTATAACTTACAGATGCTGGTTCTCGATGAGGCAGATCGAATCATGGATATGGGATTTCAACAGACGGTGGATGCGATCATTGAGCATTTACCCAAGACGCGCCAGACGATGCTGTTTAGTGCAACTCAGACGAAGAAAGTGTCTGATCTTGCGCGGTTGAGTCTTCAGGATCCTGAGTATGTTGCGGTGCATGAAACTGCTGCTAGCGCAACGCCGTCAACACTTCAGCAACATTATATTATCACGCCGCTGCCGGAGAAGCTGGACACACTGTATAGCTTTATCAGAAGCAATCTCAAGTCCAAAACGATTGTCTTTATGTCTTCGGGAAAACAGGTTAGGTTTGTCTATGAATCGCTGCGACATCTCCAGCCTGGTATTCCACTACTACACCTCCACGGACGTCAAAAGCAAGGTGGACGACTCGATATTACGACCCGATTTGCTCAATCCAAGCATGCGGTTTTATTTTCCACGGATGTTGCAGCTCGAGGATTGGATTTCCCCGCTGTTGATTGGGTTATTCAATTGGACTGTCCTGAGGATGCGGATACCTATATTCACCGAGTGGGAAGGACAGCCCGCTACGAAAGGAATGGACGTGCAGTTCTTTTCTTGGACCCAAGCGAAGAGGAAGGGATGCTGAAGCGTCTTGAGCAGAAAAAGGTACCCATCGAACGGATCAACGTCAAAGCCAAGAAACAGCAAAGCATCAAAGATCAGTTGCAGAATATGTGCTTCAAGGATCCGGAGCTCAAGTATCTGGGTCAGAAAGCTTTTATTTCTTATGTGAAATCTATCCATGTGCAGAAAGATAAGGAGGTTTTCAAGGTCAAGGATCTAGCACTAGACGCATTCGCTTCTAGTCTTGGTCTTCCCGGTGCACCGCGAATCAAGTTCATCAAGGGCGAGGATAGTAAATTACAAAAGAACCAGCCTCGTGCGCTGCGGTACATGTCGAGCGATGACTCTGATCAGGAGGAAGGCGAGAAAAAGACGAAAAAGAAGGATGGTGTTCGCACGAAGTATGATCGTATGTTTGAGCGACGCAATCAGGATGTGTTGGCCGATCATTATTCGAAACTTATCAACGACGATGGTACGATGGTGGATCAGGGTAATGGCATCAATGGTGACGCGGATGAGGATGAGGAGTTCTTATCTGTTAAACGACGCTTTGCTGCCGGTGACGATGCTCTCGGTGACAGTGATTCAGACGATTCCAGTTCATCGCACGATAAACAGAAATCATTCAATGATGGCGACAAAGCTAAACTTGGAAAAAAAGTCAAAGTTGTCAAGATCTCCGACGCTGCCGAACCACTCATCATCGACTCCAAGCGCCGCGAGAAACTGCTTCAATCCAAGAAGAAGCTCCTCAAATATAAAGGCCACAGCACAAAACTGATTTACGACGATGACGGCGTACCGCATGAAGCATACGAACTACAAGATGAAGGGAAATTCCGCGCCGACGGAGATGCGCAAACCCAACGCGCCAAGTTCCTGGAAACAGAAGCAGAGAGGAACCGTGTGGCCGATATTGAGGATAAGGAACTTGAGAAACAGAAGAAACGGGAGAAGAAGGAGAAGCGCAAGGCGAAGGAGCGAGCGTTGGCTGAGGGCGAAAATGGTGTTGCTGTGTTGGCTGGGGAGGAAGAATTTGTTGATCCGTTCCAGTCGGATCGGAGTGACGGTGACGAGGAGGTGTCTGCAAGCAGAGGGAAGAAGCATGTCCCTGAAGAGGAAGAGGATGCTCCTCGCCAGAGTAAGCGATCTAAGAAATCTCACAAGGTCGAATCGTCAGCCAAAGAGCCTCTTGAGGTCAATACGTTGGAGGATCTGGAGGCATTGGCGACTGGGCTTTTGGCATAAGTACACTGACTCTAATGATTCTGTATATTTTGGCGTATCGTCTATTCTTCTACATATCTAAAATACCATCCCAGGCGCTAATTAATTCTTCATCTCATCGTGAGCAATGTCAATCTCAAATATTGCATCCGTATCGGGACTAGTAGATCACCTCTATTCGTCCCATCCAGTCGCAATCACAGCCATACTAAACACAATCTCATATAAACCCGTCAACAAATATCTTCATTCCCTAATTATCCCATCGCATCAAGAAAGAAGCATCTCTTTGAAAAAGATGTTTTTGACAGATTCAGCTGGCCCACAGCCGCGTGGTTGACGTCTCCGCTGGTTGGTTGTCGCCCCAAGCACGCAATAGTTTTTACGTATGAAAAGAAACAGAAAAAAAACCTCAACAGCCGATGTCACTGCAACGATGATGTTTTCCCATATAAAGACTAGCTTCATACCTGGGGAATCCTTCAAAATGGGCGAGCCTCGTTCTCTTTTTATTTTCTCTTCTGGTGGCACCTGTCATGACTGAGAGTCTTAAACACAAAATGAATACCGACATCGAGAAACGCCCAAGGGGGTACGAGACAGGCCCCGATGATGGCGCACACATGCACAACAATGGAGCAGACGACTATACTCCTCCAATCATCGTCGCCAACAAATTAAGCCGGAAACTGTCCGCTCGTCAAGTACAGATGATCGCTATCGGAGGCACAATTGGAACTGGCCTGTTTCTAGGGACGGGCAACTCTCTGGCCAAAGGTGGTCCGGCCTCGATGCTGATTTCGTATGCGATTGTTGGCGGGATTGTGTTTGTGACTATGTTGGCGTTGGGGGAGATGTCGGCTTTTATACCTGTTGCGGGGTCGTTTTGTACTTTTGCTGGGTGAGATTGGGATATTATTGTAATTCTTGTATGAGGGGAAATTTTCTGACTGTTGATAGGCGCTTTGTGGACGATGCGTTTGGGTTTGCGTTGACTTGGAATTACTGGTTTAATGATGCGGTATCGACTGCATCTGATCTTATTGCGCTCCAGCTCCTGTTGCAGTATTGGACGGATAATTTCCCTGGCTGGGCTATCAGTTTGATCTTTCTGTTTGTGGTCATTGGCCTCAATGTCATATCCGTGAGGCTATATGGTGAAGTATGTTCAGTTAAATGTCCCGGAGAGTTCCAGACTAATGCTAATATGTGTCGAATGCAGGCGGAGTACATTCTCAGTATCCTGAAAGTCGTCACGATAGTGGTACGTTCATATTCCTCAATAGGGTGATGGCAACTCATTGATTATTTCTCAGATATTCATCATCCTCGGTATTGTCGTCAACTGCGGCGGAAACACCAGCCATCATTATATTGGCGGACATAACTGGCATATTGGCGACGCTCCTTTCGTCAATGGCATTGGAGGATTTGCCTCGGTGTTTGTTACTGCTTCATTTGCTTAGTGAGTTCTGTCAAAATCGAATACATGAGATCTCGGCGCTGACTAGGATACAGCGGAGGAACTGAATCGATTGCAGTCACTGCAGGAGAAACGAAAGATCCAGCCAAAACCCTTCCTCGCGTTGTGCGCAATGTCTTTTGGAGAATTCTACTTTTTTATATCTTGGCTGTCCTGATCATTGGTCTTAACGTACCATACAATTACCCCGGTTTGAGCTCCAAGAACAGCCATACCAGTCCATTCACCATTGTCTTTGAGCAGGCCGGAAGCAGTGTTGCCGGTAGTTTCATCAATGCGGTCGTAATGACCAGTGTGATTTCGGCGAGTAATCATGCCCTCTTCGCGGGTTCGCGACTACTCTACACCTTGGCTACTGATGGATACGCCCCGGCTTTCTTTGGTATACTGAACCGACAAAGAGTACCATGGGTTGCGGTATTGGCGACATCGGTCATTAGTGGACTTTGCTTTGGCGCAAGTTACATTGGCGCAGGGCAGTTGTGGACTTGGTTACAGAAGTGAGTTGATTCCGCAGTCTATAGGTATCAGGGTGACTGAATTAACAAATTTATAGCATCGTCGGTGTCTCCAATCAACTATCCTGGATAGCAATCTGTTTCGCATCCCTCCGTTTCCGCGCCGCAGTCAAAAGGCAAGGTCTCGAGCATCTCCTCCCCTTCAAAAACTGGACCTACCCTTACGGTCCCATCATCGCGATGATCCTGAACATTGTCCTTGTCCTAGTCCAGGGCTGGTCATCTTTCAGTCCGAAATTCGCTGTCGTCGACTTTGTCAGTTACTACATTGAAATCCCCGTTATGATTGTCATGTTTCTGTTTTGGAAACTTGTCAAACGCACAAGGTTTGTGCGGTTGGATGAGATGGATTTGGTCTCTGATCGGTTTGATGGTGGACTTAGTGCTGAGGAGCGCACGCAGGTATTGGAGGTTGCGAGGAGGAGTCCTTTTGCGCGTGGGCAGCCGTGGAAGGAGAAACTTGGGGCTATTGCTACGTATTTGTTCTTTTAGGTTTATTATTAATTCATTCTAATAACACAAGCTGTTTACCATCACGAGAATAGTGCCACCCTGCGTATTACTACGATCAAGGTCTCAAAATTTCGATGTCCTGATTAGATCACTGACGGGTAGTCTAAACGCATATTTCGAAGAAACCCAGGCAAGTATTACGACTTGCGTCTGATTTCCAATATGACTGATTCTCGCTTATTGATTGATAGCACTGCCTTATCTACATAAGCATAAAAACGCTGGATGCTCAATGCACCCTATCAATGCAATGCATCTGGACTTGAGAAGAGCCAGGCTCCAAGATTCCCGGATAGTTTGACCTCGAGAAATAATGGCTTACGCCATGCGTTGCACAACCGCATCTCGCTACCGAGGGTTGATCCATGTTATTCTCACTAGGATAACTTATCGAATCGTCGCACGACACCCGCGCCCCCTTCTTGTAAAGCACCGTTTGAACAACCCACCCCGGATTCCGAGGTTGCTATGAAAAAAAGAAGAAAAAAATCAAATTCTCCGCAAAGAGTCACAAGGACCATCATAGTCCTTATTGTCGGGCAGACATGAAATGGCCGATCACTGCGGAGGGTTACTCACGGAGGTAGGTATGACATGTAGGGTTCGACGGAAGTCCGGGGATCCTCGTCTGCAGAATGCATGGATTTCAAGGCATTAGGAATCCCGAGATGAACACGAGTTCATCTTTCAGTGCGAATGAATCTTCTCAGGACATGACACATATTGTCCGAGGAATGGTCGTCTCATACATGAATGGTGGGTGGAGGGTGGAAAGGTGGGAGTACATGAGTAATGATAATATTTCCGCATGCTGTTACATGCTTTCTTCCCACCCTTAGATCCACCCTAACTATTGATAATTACAAAGCAAGAATCTCACGGGTTATACAGCCTGCCGAGTGTGGCACCATGTCTTCATATCAATCGCGATAGGGTCGGGATCCTTTTCATGATGGTTAGTCATCCGAACTCTGAAACTTGTAACTGATAAATGCTACTTTTTGACGTCCTCTTGTAAGTCGTCAGAGCAGTTATGGTTCAGGTGATGCCGTCTATAAGCGCACGTTATGATATCCGACCAGCATTGGCCATCTGGATCAGCTGGAGGTAGTATAATACGTACTACTCCGCAAGGAAGTCACACCTTGGACTTGAGCCGATGTCTTCCTTTTCCTCGGATCTGGTATGTCTATGGTTAAAGTTGAGATTAACCTCATCATTGCACGTATATATGTTATAACTCATTGACAGTGAAGCCCTCGCATGAATCATGGTATTGTTTGTACAGGTTTTCCGGTCTCTGCATATCATATATTGGACTCTTGCATTATTGACCGTGTGGTAGCCGCGGAATTTGTTATTCATTGACGGTAGATATACATCAGACGTCGCCATGGATGCTTTGCGCAGCTGTCTCAGATAACATCAGCAGTTGGTAGAAAGGAGTTGGTGCATCTGAACCTTGGAACCTGTTTGGGCTCAAGATGATGTAGTATGAAACAGATCATTGTAGGCCGTTGGTACCAAACTACGACAATGGAGAGAATAGCATAGTCTCGACACAATCAAGTGGCTGTGATCTTGCATTTCCTCAAAACCGGGATGGTTGGATGTGGACTTCATCGCTACATCATGCAAATTATCCGGCGTCCGCAGAACATATGTACCTTCGTATAGACGCAGCACCGGTGGACTACGGATGCAACAATAGTATTTGGTTTGAAACATCCAGCATCGTCACATCGAGATCTGGGCCACACGAAAATCGTTAGCGGCATATCGAGTTGCATAGTTACATTGATTGCCACTCGTAACCGCATTTCGAGATCGAGGTGATCGGACAATGATGAAGATAGGTAACATTGTACCTAATCAAGGAAGAAGGAAAGGAAAAATAGAGATACCTAACAGTAACTCAGGGCAGTGTCCTCATCACGTAGCACATATAGCGTAGCACAATACTTGCTCTGTGCAACATCCTAACACTAGCCAGTTGCCTATTATACTCGTCAGCAACAGAACTTCATAGCGATTTGATCTGACCGCTGCGTAGGATGCTGCAGCCTCGACACAGTCTAGACGCAAGGTGCCTTTCACCAGCTAAGGATCCAATAACAGCGACAGGAATACCGAGCTCTGCCTCAAGCATTTTAAGAGCATTGATTTCTTTTTCCTTTTTTCCTTTCCTTTCTGTCCCTTCATTGGCTTATATTTCGGGCTTTATGCAAGTCGTTGACCAATGTTCGAGTATCCATTTTTGCGACCTCTTTAAGTTATCTTCGAGGAGCCACAATATAGACTTCAAGTTGCTCTGGCATGACTTCATAGCGCTCACCGGACTTGTCATATCGATTATTTGCCTCGAAGTAAATAGTTTGTAGGTGTGAGGTTGAGGTTAAAGTAAGGGAAAGGCGGAAGGGACGAGCCGTGGCTTACCGTAGATTCATCAACTCGTGACTTCCTTCAGACAACTCCAGCTTAGTATTTAAAACTCTCTTCATCCATTTTAGAACTCTTTGCTCTCTTCTTCTCTTTACAGACTCAATAGTCATTCGTCTACTACCGTCGCTGTCTCGTTGACCACAGAGCGCAAGCATGGATCTAGTCTATTTAGGGGTAGCACTCAGGCATGAAGCTGTGTTACGCACGCTGTACTCCGTGTGCACACTACCAGCTCTAGGAACCACTAGTCTTATTCAGTCATCAACTGTGGCTGTTTACTGTTCAATTATTCCAGTGTCAGGCGACTATTCACTGCCATTCAGCGGCAATCACACCCCTTGCTATCGCGACGCCGTCTCATGCTTCCGAGTCCCGATCCAGATGGTCCCAGTGTTATGGGCTGATATTATAGTACTGTACGTAAGTAGGTTCCTCTAACTGGGTCTGTTATGGTTCGCCACGCTTCCTGAGCCCCTTCACAGTGGGTTGACGGTGCTTTCAGGCTTAATTTAAATTTATGACCCACACGTCGAGTACTAACTACTATAAGCATCGTGGAAGAGCTCAATTTAACACCGGGTTATGTCACCCCAGCATTAATGTTCGGAATATTAATTTCTGTGTAAGCTGTGCCTGTCCTCAGGCTTGTCCATACAAGGTTCTCCCCTGTTTACTTTCAGGCCATGTGATACGATTCTCGAAACATGTTTCGTCTCGGAGCTGATAGCCGGCTCAGTCACACGGAAAAAAGAATGCTTGTGCGCTCTCTCTGTGCAGAAATTATTCACGGCGCAGAGACTCGGAAATCCTCCTATCTTTAGCGCCATAGATGACACAACTCCTTGCGCAATGACAGAACGTGGCAGTGATCCAAGCATAAGACGGGTACATTATGACCTCCATAAGTCTCCATATCGGGCAAAGTCTATCATACGTTATATTTTCGACGAGTTCAAAGATAATGGTGCTGGGCGAACAGGGCATCTGTGTTAATGGGTGGAGTCCTGCAAAGTAAATCATCTAGCTGCTTCGGTCACGCATAAGGATGGGTTGACCACAGAACTAGTACGCATTTATTACCCAATCCTCGTTGATGTTCCAACTGCTCGGTGACCTCGGTCTGGGGATCCGCCTCATATTGCTTTTGCCTAGTGTTTAGGTCTGATGCTGTGCTTAGTACTTACTAAGTACAGTAAAGTCTGACTCACCAAAAAAAATCGCGATACTCCCAATACAGAATTTCTAATGCTGATCCGACGATCGTCAAGCCAAGACCTCATCTGTTCTGACAGGAACGCTCTACAGTGGGGGAAATTCGTGTCTGGTCGATTATGGGACGCAGAATTGAGAAGTCATTTGACTTCTAACCCAAACCGGCCTGACTCTGTTGAAGTCTGGCTGAAAATGCAGCTTACTCTCACCCCCTCCACGAGTCCACATACAAGGCTTTTACCCTGGTCAGAACTTCAATCTTGAAACAGAGTGCGCCGTATACTGCTGGTCAGGGGGTGGTGCTCTTGGCCAGAAAAATTATTGTTGGAGACCCCCCCGAGTGTCTTAAAGGCAAAGGCAAGAAAAAAAGGAGAGAACCAGAATATCCGAGTGAATTACTCCTCGTACTGTTATGACAAGATGTGGGGTCTCTTAGATGAGATGGCGCTCGTTTTGTATACGAACTTTACGAAGCGACATTGGCCCGGAAAGGTGAATAACATATGGATGTGCTTAGGTGGACGTTTATTTGGAAAGATGGATTACTAGACATGCTCGTCGCCTTATCAATTTTACTTGGCACCATCGGAAGAAAAACGGACTATTGCAGGGCAACGTTCGGAGGTAAAGTAGCCGGATAAATGAGGAGGATTGACGGATGTTCGGAATATTCAACCTAATCAACCGCGCAACAAACTATTACTCCGTAGTCAAACTCTCTCTGGAGCCGGTGAAATATTAAACCTTTTCAATGGACCTTTACCAAAGCGCCGGGAAACTATTCGTGACTCGTGAGGATTGAGATTCAAGTATCTGCCCAATATGGATTATGGACAAGGCAGAAGTTCTCTTGGCGGACAGATTCCAACAGTCGCACAGTATGACAATCCCAAGAAGACTATTGTATTGGGACGTTCATTAGCTTGCGTGCCTTGTTAGATCGCTCAGATTTCAAGGATCAAGGATTAAGGAATTGTGGAGATGCGGTCCGCGACCATGGGCGCCATGCTGATTCCATTTCTCCGTATGGTATGTACATGCCAATATGGTTTCATGAATCCGGTACATCTGATTTCATTGACCGAGCATCGAAACCAGGAATGCCAGTGACAGCATTCACTCACATACCAGACACGTATTGTCAGCTGCGGGAAGATGGCCGGAGCATTACTTGGCATGGGGCATGTACTGTACCACGATTTACAAACCAACATTCCCATTCCTTCGCCTTATTTTATCTTCCACTTTCCCTTGTCCTTCTGATACTCGATCGGGAATCGAAACTCAATTTTTTTCTCCTTAGATGACAATTGGAGGACTATTAGGGGACTATTGATGCCCGGCGGAAATCCAGAGGAACGATACCGTCGATCCGCAGGGCTTCGTACGCTAACATTAACTTAACACATACACATGTTTTCAGTACCTCTCACTCTTAGACTTAGAGCATGCTCAGTCAAGTACATCGTACGTTGGAAAATATTCCGGTGGCCATGAGGGGTTCTCCGATTGACTTAGTAGCGCATTTTTTAGGAGGCGCCAAAATTCAAGACAGCTCTCCATTGCGTTCAATTGAATCAGTTCCTCACTAAAACCGCACTAACGACCAGACTAGTCATTAGCCTAGCCTCTAGTACTAGGTCTCTCTAGTTGAACTCCTGTTCAGTGTTCAAGAGTTCGCATCTCTCCACAAGCGTGTCCACCATCCAGCCGTCAAGAAATCAAACCCATGTCTATGGGCCGTGCACTACATACCTCTTTCGGTCATTGACTAAACTAATCTAACTCCTTCCGGCGTGTTCTGGGTCTATTGACCCTGCTTAACAGCTTTTCGTTGACAACGGTGGCCCTTCTGTCACCTTGGTGAGCGTTCAGCTACTGCAAGCCAGACTGCAGACCACATCCCCAACAGGACAAGATTGAAATTAGAGGACACTAAACTTGGACCAATTGGACGCAGAATTTACAGGTATTTTCTTGTACATGTTTCCCAATTAGTTTTATTGGATTAACTATTAACTACATACGGAGACTTATGTAGTCAAATTCTCCAAACAATAGCCCCGTCAAATCACGAGCCACCCCTCTCTCATATATCATATGAACAAGCTAAGGGAGACTCGAGATTAGGACGACCCAAACATGGCAAAGCAAGCTGATTCCATTCTTCACGTCACTACACCCAAAGTTTACAAAGTACGTAGCGCGCTATTCAACTGACTAAGGAGTGGATCTGTCCGTTATGAAGATCGGGAAAAAGAGTAGAGCCCAAAGACAAGGAGAGAACACAGATTGAAATGAACCATATGATAGGTAGAAATGCGATGATGTGCACTGACCAGTCGCTCAACTCATGTAACTACTAACCACAACACAGAAAGAAGCACGGTGAATAGTTTAGAGCAAAAAATATTCAATAGCCGCAGGCCTTAGGTCTTGCTTGTAAAGGTGTGTCTTCCCTTTCCCGGGATATGGGCCTTACAAGAGTTTTCCCAGACAAATTGTCATGACCTGCAGGAGAAGGGGGATCACTAGCTAGCACTGATCAGTTCTAAACTTTGCAGATCCCGGGCATTGCTCAAATCGTTCCCTCGTACATAACTCGTGTCATGAGTTCCTAAAAAAATAACCTGTGGGCATGCTTCCGTTACTGATTATTAGATGCCGGCGGCGCCCCAGTGATCCACATATCTTCCTTCTCGACTCCATAAGTATGTATGTACGTAGTAAGTACTACTACATACTACGACGTTTTGAGTCTCGAGGCCGCCGTGTGATGGGCCAGAGTTAGATCTCGATACGTTAGACCCTTTTCCCCATTCCATCACCACCTCCTTGGGTGAGGTCTGCGACGTGTCATTCATTAGACTCGAGTTGCCCAGACGCTTCGTCGATCTTCCCACCACGTTAACAATGCACTGGATCTCGGTCTGAAGATAGGTGAAACAGAAGGAAAGGGAAAGAGAAAAGGATTTACATATTGCATAGCAGATTGACAGCTCTATTTCATATTTCCTTATCTGATAAAACACTGAATACCCCTCGCCGACTCACGCTTTGGTTGCAGGGCCAACACTCTGATATCGGAGCTTTCAGCGCATCTTTCTGCAGAACCAAGATTCGCACGGTAAGTTACCGACATATACTCATTGCCAAAAACGGCAGAGGTCAATGAAGAACTAGGAGGATTGCGAACAAAAAGAAAGAAAAAAGAAACGAAAGATTAATTCTTCTGGTTGGTGGTCGACCGACTATTGGGTTGCTTTGGACTATACAAACCCGCAAGCCTATCAAAAAGCTCAAAAGTACCTTGTTCAAAGTTATATTACAACTTTTGATTTCTCGACTCCTCTTCATGTCACCGCCACTACTTCCTACTGAGTTGTTATAGCCGTGCTATACAACAATCAACATAAAGAAGAAAACTCGGGAAACACATCTGCGAAGACCCCCATTCGGCATCACTCCAATGCAATCTCTACTTCTTCCAGCTCCGTGGTTTTCCAAGACGCATTTTGGGCCGCACATATTTGATTTTGATCCCGGCCGTTTCTCTGCCCATTTGCGGCCTCCGTCGTCGTCAACTACGGCACCGAAGGCCAGTCTTCGAGCATCTTATTCAGCTATCCCTATGTCTGGCATTGTGCCAACGGGCACCCAGGCACCACAAAGTGCAGATACCATCACCGCTACAACGCAAAGAGAGCAACAGGAGGCAGTGGAAGAGGCAGAAAACCTAGGTTCGGCAGATCCAACTACTCTCCCAACTCTACCGCCGAGGTTACCGACACTGATTCCTGTGGAAGGACCCGGTGGTGGGACTACTCAACAACAACCATCACGGTTTCTGTCTACTGAAGAATTGCTGGTTAATACTACTGCGCAGTTGCCTAGCATTGGTTCTACAGTGTCATTATCGCAGGTTATATCAGGGTCTCCCCAGCTCGGACTTCACGGCGTGCCAACCTCGACTGCCATACGATCTTTACCGCCGAAATCTACGAGACGTGCTAAGGCGCACGTTGCTTCTGCCTGTGTGAATTGTAAGAAAAAGCATCTGGGTTGTGACTCTGCCAGACCATGCAGGCGATGTGTCTTGTCAGGGAAGGCGGTAAGCCTATGTGGAAAGTGAAAAGAGAAGGAGTCATTGTACTAACCACCTTACAGGCGACATGTGTGGATGTCACGCACAAGAAAAGAGGACGCCCGCCTCTCAAGGCCGAAGAAACGCCCTTAAGAGGAGTGCCTTCCCTAGGCAGCTCAGTGACACCGAGAGAACAATACCAGATAGCTGGGAGTGTACGTGTACCGAGCCACACGAAGACGTCTTCACGAGAAATCCGACCAATGACCGACCTGTACTACTCACGGCCATTGGAACCTGGATCAGCAGGATTAGATAGCAATGTCAGCCTACTAACTGCGCCTTCAGGAAGATGGCAGCCGTTCACGTCTCCTCAAATGCTTTCAACCGGCCACAGTCAGAGACCTGTCTCATCCTCAGGTCCTTTACCGATGTCTTCTGTCAACTATGCACATAATAATCCTTTCACATCTTATCATATGGCGGCTTTTCCGCCGCCTACGAGGGTTTCAGAAATGCCTACGGGGATGAGCTATAATGATCGGCCACCAACCACTACAACGCCGACAGTGTCGCCTCAGCAGTATCAACAACATTTCCAACCGGGATTGCAATCACGCATAAGCCCGCAGACCCCTAGTCGTGGGTTAGATGTGGCTCCCTCAGGTCCTTCACCATTAGGGTTTCGAGAACCCTACACCGAGCCCGGTGTTCGTCTACCACCTATTCTTCCTTCTACGTTTGCGACTCATCATATCTCGACCCATTCACATCGGCGAAGTGATTCATATCCTAATGTATTCGCATACCAGACTCTGAGCAGTCCTCAGCAGCAGCAGCAACAACAACAACAACAACAACAACAACAACAACAACAACAACAACAACATGAACCCCATTCATCCTCGTCGCATCAATTTGTCCGTCCTCAGGAATCTCCACCCTCCATGTTTGAGCTTCGATCACCGTATCCCGGTGCAACAGCTGGAGAACATGAAAGAAGCCCACCACATCAACCCTATCCAAGTCAACGGCCGCATAGTACTATTACTCCGACTACTACAACAACCACCACCACTACCACCACTACTTCGCCAGTCTATACTGAACGGCGACGAAAGAGTACGGCTAACGACAACGAAGAGAACCCCCAGCCATCAAAACGACGACGAATGGCCGTGGACGACATCGTGAATGATTAGCCGGTGACGAATTTCTATCAAAGTCAATACCTCTAATCCTTAATGTTTATACATAATACCTATTTACATGGCCACTTACTCACCTGATATCATGGAGCCGGAACTCCGGAGTGAGATTAGAATGTCCAAATTGGAGACTTGCACATGCAATTGCTGCCCTTGAAGGGTAAGCTTGCAGTTAATAAATACATACTAATTCCGTCTGCATCTTTTTTTCGGTATTTATTTTCTTACCGCTAGAAGACAGATTGCTTCCCATTCTTTTCATTTCTTGTCTTGTCTTGATCTTCAACTCATCAGATAGACTTCTCATTCGTCTGCTTTTTTTTCTTTTGTTTACAACTTGTTAGAGTGAAAAGACACCGTACTGTTGCATTATACTGTTTACTCATTGTACACATTCAAGGGGCTTCTGTTATCTTCTTTTATATAGCATAGTGATTCCCCCAATTCTCACTTTCTCTTCTTTCCATAATTTTCTGCCTGTTTGAGGATATTATAAGAGTCTGCTTTACTTGCAAGGTTGGAATTGTTTAGACATGCCGTGTATCAATGATATGCACTCGTCCTCGATTTCGGTGAAGACAAATGTAAAACACAAGAGCACATGACAAATATGCTAGTATGATAGAGTAATATACACTGATGTATTCGGACAAAAGAAATAAAAACCAATGTAATCAAACCTTGCTAGACTGTGTAACCAAAAACAGAATACAACACCCAACAATAACCGTCGCCATAAGCGTAATCACCGCCTGCGTCTTCCACCCACTCTGCACCAACGCCGCTCTCCGACTATACTTTGTCACGGTGATGACATATAGCGAAAACCCACTAGCAAGACAGGCAAGACTCATACACCAAAATACAATGCCCATGGGTAGAGCGATCACGCGCTCGATATGAGTGGGCTGCGAGGAGAAATGGAATGATATCAGGATTGCCGAGGAGACTATGGCCAGGTATATGGCGAGTCGGATCCAGGAGAGGAATGTGCGTTCATTGGCGCAGTGGTCGCGTGCATCTGATGCTGTGTTTTCGAAGAGGAGAGGTCCTAGTAATGGGCGAGCGAGGAATATGTGGTTTGTGGATGAGGCTTCGCTGTTTGTTTTTGTTTCTATGTTAGTTCGGGTCTTGGAAGTCTGAGAGTCATGGATGTAGTGCCTAGTATACGTGCCGGTCTGACTCATCGACACTGCTACGCTACTTCAAGACTGAGGAGAATACATGTGAGGGGAGTATCATGGAAGAGGCCGTCGGAGCTGGCATACTTTTCAACAATAACCGGCCTTGCATTTACCGGATTGATGAGCGGGTTGAACTTGCGTGGGCGAATAGTGTCCATATCTTCGTCCTCAATCGGAGGAGCACTGTACCATATCACGGTATCTTCAAATTATTGACCGGGGTAGTTATGGTAAAAGTGGAGGTTGAGCTTGAGTCGTCGACTGATGATCATGGGATGTGGAGGAGAAGCCGTTGAGCTAGTCCTATTACGGATGTGAATAAATGATTGACTGATTGGTTCGTTATTTGCGGTAGAGTTCTTGACTGACTTACTGATAGCTTGACTAGCATGCTCTGTGAGCTCCATTCATATTCATTTCTCAATCGCGCAGTCTGCTAATCGTGCAATCGCGAAGGAGATAAGATGGATGCAATCTACAGATCATAGCATCTGGCCAATCAGAGTGGGCATACTGTAAACCAGCAAATATGATTGGTCAATCGCAAGGACTTACCTTATTCAGTTGCGGGGCCTAACTTCTCTTTTCCTCGTCTTCCAGGACCTTTGCTTCTATTTTCCTTTTATTCATTCCTACATACATGTTCGTTCAACCTTTATCTTACATATACTCGAAGCTTCTTAATTGCGTGATTTGCCGTTCTATGGAAGTGCGGAGTTGACTGAGACATCTGCAATGCTGACTTTGTCAAGTTTCGACGAAGCTAGGGACCGATAAGCCCTGACTGACTCACTATCTTGACTAATCCAATCGAATTTATTGCGGAGTCTTCTTGATCGTTCGCTTCAATTTTCTTCTGTTCTTGATGCCTGCTGGCAGTGTCATCCCGGTCAATATTTCTGATATACTGTTACATCCCTGAGTATAAATGGCATTGAACAACTCTTCTCCGCTGGCGATCGCCCGTACTGATCAGGACAGCCAATCGTTGACGTCCGGCGCTTCAACGGCTCAGACTGTGATTGCTCGAGATATTGCTTCTTATAATTCCGATAATAGAGTGAATCAGGGTAACGACGATGACGACGACAATGATAACGACTTTAACGGACTGGTGCGTTCAGCGACCAATGTCTTAGGCACTACACCTCATTCTCTGGCTGGTTCTTATCGGCGTCCGTCCTATTTCACGGCCGGGTCGCGCGGAACTGTCGTGCCGCATCATAGCCAAGAGCAGTATTTGACTATAGAGGAATTGGAGCGTGCCTATACGGAAGAAATAGATCTACTTAGCGACAACCGTGTTATTGAGCCGGATTCATCGAAACGAAATGCTGTAAGCAATTTGACCAAACAGCTGAGTGCCAGGCTACCATCTCCTGGTCAAAATCAACAAGACCCTCATGCGCCTATCACAGCTCCAACGGAGACGTCAGCCTTACTGGGGGACCAAGCTCCCCTCGTCAATAACGAGATCGACCGCAAATGGGAGGAGGCAGTCACAGCCGGCTTAATCCAATCGACATGGAGGCGAGAAGCTCGAGTGATTGGGCAATATTCTCTGCCACTGATTGTCACTTTCCTTCTTCAGTATTCCTTGACTGTAGCATCCATTTTCACAGTGGGCCACTTAGGAACTGTAGAACTAGGGGCGGTAAGCCTGGCAAGTATGACCGTTAGCATCACTGGATCAGCTGTCTATCAAGGCCTTGCTACCAGTTTAGATACTCTTTGCGCCCAGGCGTATGGATCAGGAAGAAAGAAACTCGTTGGACTCCAAATGCAACGAATGGTGTTCTTTCTGTGGGTAGTCACGATCCCAATTGCCATCATTTGGCTTCTTGCGGATAAAATCTTGGTCGCAATCATTCCAGAGACCGAAGTCGCACTTCTTGCCGGACAGTATCTCAAGGTTGTGATTCTAGGAGCACCAGGGTATGCCTGCTTCGAAAGCGGGAAACGATTCGTTCAGGCGCAAGGCATATTTACAGCATCCTTGTACGTCCTCCTGATCTGTGCACCATTGAATGCATTCATGAACTGGTTCTTCGTCTGGAAGCTCGAGATGGGTTTCATCGGAGCACCAATCGCCGTAGCGATTACGGAAAACCTTCTCCCCCTCTTTCTATTTTTATATGTATACTTCGTCGGTGGTCGCGAATGTTGGAACGGATTCACATGGAGAGCATTCCAAAACTGGGGTCCTATGATCCGTCTCGCTTTACCGGGCCTGATCATGGTTGAGGCTGAATGTCTCGCTTTCGAGGTTCTCACATTGGTGTCTTCTTATCTCGGAACGGAGGCTCTTGCTGCACAGTCTATTCTCAGTACAATCAGCAGTATCACCTTTCAAATCCCGTTCCCTGTGGCAATTGCAGGTAGCACACGTGTTGCAAACCTCATCGGTGCTACCTTGGTCGACGCCGCGCGCACAGCAGCCAGAGTCGCTTTAACCGGTGCCGTGATTGTCGGACTCCTCAACATGTTAATTCTATCATTACTACGATACTCACTGGCTGGTCTATTTACCTCAGATGAGGAAGTCATCGAGATGGTTGCTGCCATCTTACCCATCTGCGCGGCTTTTCAACTCTTTGACGCGCTAGCAGCAAATTGTAATGGTATCCTCCGAGGACTGGGTCGACAAGAGATTGGTGGATACGTGCAGGTTTTTTGTTATTATGTAGTGGCGATGCCAATCAGTATGGGGACAGCTTTTGGGTTGGGATGGGGCATTTCAGGTCTATGGACAGGCGTTGCGATTGCATTGGGATTGGTTTTCTTCATTGAGATCATCTTTCTCAGAAAGACGAGCTGGGAGAGAAGTGTGGAGGAAGCAAGAAAGAGAAATGATGTTGCTTGATCTCAACCGTCTGATATTCGAGGACGACGATCGATTTTGTCACTTTGTTAGTCTAGTAAAAATGTATATAGACTTAGTCATATAGGAAAAATCTCACACTACTTAGTGAACAACGATGCACTCAGATTGTAGACCATCGAATCCTCTACATACCTTTTTATTCTGACGGGTTATCATTACAAATCGAGTATCATCATCATCAACAGTAGCAGCATACAAGCGCCGGTAGATCACAATACCTCTAGCTTTGATCCCACCTAAATTGAACCCCGAAAACATAGATTAGAAAGACAGGCATAAAAGCTAATGTTAAAACTCCAAAATAGCCCATGTGAATTCATCCATTGTCGAAAAGATCAACCCCGCTGATAACAACTCATCGCCCGCTTTCTGGACCTCTGTTGACGGTAAGCCCAACTTCGCAGAGATATTCTGCATATGAAGACCTTCATTGCTCTGCGGTTCGTTTCTAAGCAAGTTATACACTCGTCGCGCCGATGCCGACATGGGTGGAAGCGGTCGACCACCGCTGTAATCATCTCCGCCTTTCATGCCACCAGCATCAGCACCATAGGCACCGGCGGCACCGGCTCCGCCACTATTACCGCCCTGACTTGGAGGAGGGCCATGTTTGAAGAATAAATGCACAGCCGTGGCTTCTAAAAAATGTACATGTATCTCATTCACGTCCGAAACGGGTCGCACATTATGCGCTCCGAGGAACCTCTTATTCCCGAACACCTTGAGTTTGCCAAAGACCTTCACAAAGCCATTCAATTCCACCTTTTTGCGCGTACTGTGTTTGACTCCCTTGCCGTCCACGTCCATATCGTCTTCTATACGCGCCGTGGTCGAGTCAACCCATTGCTTAGCTTCGATTTCGCCGGTGCCGTCGTCAAGTTTGTAGGTTATGTTTGTGCTTTGTGTGGAGATGTTACGAACTTGGCCGATACAGAAGACGGATCCTATGTCTGCACCGTCGATTTGGAAGGGTGCTTCTGGGTGTGTTTGGGTTGCGTCGATGATTTGTTTGATGGTCACCGGTCTGAGGGTTGGGTTCTCGCCTTGCTAGAGCTCTAGTTAATGGATTGTTGAAGATTGTATGGTCGATAAGAGATATGAAGCGTACCCTTCCACCGGCAGGACTGTTCATCTCACCAGGCATAAAGCCTCCTCCTCCCATACCACCTTGCCCGCCATATGAGGTGGTAGAGTAGTTTCCGTAGCCACCATCTATATCTGTTAGTATGAGATCACAGTAGACCAAAAGCAAACATACCCATTTCAAGATCAAGACTCTCAATTCTAGTGCGCTGACAATGATGTTGGATGAAAAGTCTCAAGTGTTGATTTTTCCATATGTCTGTTTTGGGCGACATCGCGGGGTGGGACGTGTCACGCGTCGCGGACGGTCCCAGGGCGGTGACAAGCGGCAATACTGATGATCTTCCTCACCGCCTGCGGATATCAATCAATTTTTCTGATAGCGCCAAAAAAAAGTCTGTAGAGTCTAAACACATGTCGAGAGCATCATTGTTGTTGCTCTGACCACAAAGAGGCTACACACACAATGCCTCATCGAGCGGCCTCTCCGGCTTTGTCAGAGAATGAGTTGGACATTTCAAGTTCTCTATTCAAAACCAATGCAAACTCCGACTCCGAAGATGAGTGGGATTCAAAACCAAATAAGAAGCAAAAGAAGAAGCAGACGTCGATTCCATCAGCAAGTTTGAATTTATTAGACGAAGATAACGACGATGTCGATGGCGAAGATGACGAAGCGTTTATCGCAGCAACGCAAGCGGCCGCTAATCGAAAGGCCTCCAATCTCAAGGGTCGTACTGTCAAGAAAGGCGGTGGTTTTCAGGCCATGGGACTGAATGCTCAACTGCTCAAGGCTATTGCTCGCAAGGGTTTCTCGGTACCAACTCCTATTCAGCGAAAGACGATTCCCGTAATATTGGATGATCAAGATGTTGTGGGTATGGCGCGGACGGGTTCTGGAAAAACTGCTGCTTTCGTTATTCCGATGATTGAGAAATTGAAGAGCCATAGTGGTAAAGTCGGGGTACGAGGATTGATATTGTCGCCGTCACGCGAGTTGGCTTTGCAGACTTTGAAGGTCGTCAAAGAGTTAGGGCGAGGCACGGATTTAAAGGCGGTTTTGTTGGTTGGTGGTGATAGTCTGGAAGAACAATTCAGTTTGATGGTCGGCAATCCTGATATTGTCATTGCCACCCCAGGTCGATTTTTGCATTTGAAAGTGGAGATGAACCTCGACTTGTCTAGTATCAAATATGTGGTTTTCGACGAGGCTGATAGGTTGTTTGAGATGGGTTTCGCTGCACAATTGACCGAAATTTTGCACGGGTTGCCTGCTACTCGCCAGACACTGCTATTCTCAGCAACCCTTCCGAAATCGTTGGTAGAGTTTGCTAGAGCTGGTCTTCAAGACCCCAGTTTGATCCGGTTGGACACTGAAGGCAAAATCTCACCCGACTTGCAGAACGCTTTCTTCAGTGTCAAAACAGCAGATAAAGAGGGAGCGCTACTTTATATTTTACATGAGGTGATCAAAATACCCACTGGTCCAACTGGTGTTTCTCTACGCTCAAACGAGGAAGATGATGACAAGGGAAAGAGGAACAAAAAACGCAAGCGTTCTGATTCCAATAAACCGGGGAAGAACACCGAATCACCAACCAAGCATTCCACAATTATTTTTGCTGCTACGAAACATCACGTTGATTATATAGTTAGCATCCTGCGCGAAGCTGGATTTGCAGTCTCTTATGCATATGGCTCCCTTGATCAGACGGCGAGAAATATTCAAGTTCAAAGGTTTCGAAATGGAGCCACACATATCTTGGTTGTCACAGACGTCGCTGCTCGTGGTATTGATATTCCAATTTTAGCCAACGTCATCAACTATGATTTCCCGTCTCAACCCAAGGTTTTTGTTCATCGTGTTG
The DNA here is from genome assembly GCF_000003125.1 of Talaromyces stipitatus ATCC 10500. Lineage (NCBI taxonomy): Eukaryota > Fungi > Ascomycota > Eurotiomycetes > Eurotiales > Trichocomaceae > Talaromyces > Talaromyces stipitatus. Next base: position 3,172,557 of record NW_002990117.1, on the reverse strand, counting down.
GTCGAACGGCGCGTGCTGGACAAAAGGGTTGGAGTTATAGTCTTGTCCGGGATGCAGATGCTCCTTACCTTCTTGATTTGCAGCTATTCCTGGGCCGGAAATTGGTCCTTGGGCGACCAGAGACAGAAGTCAATTTCGCGGAAGAAGTGGTAGTTGGAGGCATTCCTCGAGATACCCTCTCTAGTCATTGTGAATGGATCACAAAGACACTGGACAATAGTCCCGACATCCAAGCTCAGAGAGGCGTCGCGAACAGAGGAGAAAAACTCTATATGCGAACGAGAAACGCTGCATCCTTAGAAAGCGCCAAACGTGCAAAAGAAGTTGTCACTTCTGATAAATGGACGTCGCTACATGCTCTCTTCAATGGAGAAGATAATCAAATGGAAGTTGAGCGCGAAAAGATGCTTGCTCGTTTAGGTGGATACCGACCACAAGAAACAATTTTTGAGATTGGTGGTCGTCGAGGAGGCAAGAAGGGCACGGATGAAGCTTTCGAGACGATCAAGCGAGTTCGATCAGCGCTGGACAAGAAGAAGAAAACCTCAGCCACTGCGACTGAGACTGCTGATGCCGACGGTGATGAGGGGGAAGATGTCAACATGGACCATGGGTTTTCCGATGAAGACGACAATGAAGCTCCTCAGGACAACCTTGACAATATGTCGATGGCATCCGAGTCCGAGCTAGAAGTGACCTTCTCACAGTATTCTCAGTCGAACAAAAATAAATCCAAAAAGGGCTCCGGTACCGATGCCAACGCCTTCCAGAACCCAGATTACTTCATGTCCTACACCCCAGCTGACGCATCACTCGCCGAAGATCGCGCTTACGGAGTCCATTCAGGCTCCAGTTCCAACTTCGCCCTCGCATCCCGCGACGCAACAATGGATCTCACCGCGGACGAAAAAGCCGGTTTCGGAGAAGCACAATCATCAATGCGCTGGGACAAACGACACAAGAAATACGTCTCTCGTCGCAACGACGAGGACGGCTCCCGAGGCGGCTCAGCCCTGATTCGAGGTGAGAGCGGTACGAAGATCGCAGCCAGTTTCCGTAGTGGTCGCTTCGACGCTTGGAAAAAGGGTAAACGAATGGGTCGTATGCCTCGTGTCGGTGAAATGGAGAATACCACTCTTTCCGCAGATCTGAATTCGTCTATTTCCGGCGGACGGAAGTATAAGCATAATAAGCAACAGGCGCCGAAACAATTGGATAAACTTCGTGGTGATTATGAGAAGAAGAAGAAGAAATGGGATGCTGCGAAGGAAGCTGCTGCTGCCGCTGCTGGAGGTAATGAAGGTGGAAGGAAAGCGAAGAATGAGATACGGAATAATGAGGATATTCGTAAGGCGAGAAACCTTAAGGAGAAGAGGAGGGAGAAGAATGCTCGGCCGTCGAAGAAAGGGAAGGGCGGTTTTAGAGGAAGGCGTTAGATAGGGACGGCCACGGGCTACGAATATAAAATACTGCATGACGGATGATTTTCTCGTGTAATCTTATTGACCGCTTATTTGTGTCGGAATTCTTACAGCAATAGATTTACTCGATATGTACATAAAAACATCACTATAAATCACTTATAACATGCATTTACTTTCATGGCATAAACAGGCTCAAATCTCTCCCGAACAACAGTGGTATCATAGTAGTAAATAGTTGACAAGGTCTCAGATTCTCACATTCGGCGAATCTCCTTCTCTAGCAGGTATTTATCAAAAGTCTCAGTACCGAAATGGCTCCACCATTCGAATAGCATAGTGTTGCAGATCAATTTGAACCAGGGAGTGAATTTGAGAGCAGGGTTGGCGAACATGCTCTTGAGATCTTCGGGAGTGACATACTTGGTATCTTGGACTTCGTTGGGGTTGGGGTTGATATCGACATCGGCTTGGATGAAGAGGATGTAGTCAACTATAAGCAGAAGAAATTAGTTTTGATCTCGATCACGGGAAGCAGAGGGGGAAAGGGCGCTCACTCTCGTGCTCTCCCCATTTCCCATCACTGGGGGCAAGATAATGAATTCGAGTCAGGAACTTGAATTTGTCGAGAGGGACTTGCTCGGCTTTGATTCCTAGTTCTTGATCGAGCTTGCGCACGGCAGCTCTCTTGACTCCTTCAACTGCAGCGGATAGTTCTGCGCCGGTCTCTCCTGCAATTCCAAGGGGGTGCTACCAAACCAGGTATTAGATGCGAAGACATAGACTTTCGCGGGATCAAAGAGAACTCACCGAGCAGCATGTATTCGTCCACAGATCGGGAAAAGTAATCTTCTCAGCAGCTCGTTGTTGAAGCAACAAACGGTTTTGCGAATCGAAAAGGAAGACCGAAAAAGCGCGGTGCAATAATCCACGACTAATGTTGGTCATTAGATGGCCTTGGGAAATCAAACCGAATTAGCATTAGTATAAATAAATCAAGACGGCGCGGAAACTGAAAGGGGGGGAAATCATACAAGCCTTCTTGCTTGCACTACCAATTGGTCTATCGTCATTGTCCAGTACAATGCAAACCTCCTCCATCAACCGAACTTGTTCCTCATCGTAACCATCTAAATCACCGCCAGCGCGCACCGAGGAGTCGTTTGACGAAGGCAAAATTGAGCGGGCGAGAGATATATCGACGTCGGGGAAGAGAGTAGCAACATTGTCTGCCGTGATGGCGACGGCCTCGGTGACGGTTGTTGTTGCGCTCATGTTGATGGAAATGCCAGTATGTGGGTTATAACAAGAAAAGGAGAAACATGAGATGCGACTCAATTGTCGACGCTCTTTATATTCGCCTTAGAGGGGGTTTTCGGGCAGTTTCTTTCTTTCTTTGCAAACTTTCGGGGTTATGCCTGCCCAATTAGGCTCGCGACCGCCACTCTCTCAAGCCACAAGTCCCACATATTGTGGCTTGAATAGGGTATGATGCACGTGACTCAGGGTTATCGGGCTTTCCTTTTTCGCTTCAACTTCGGAGGAGTCCTCGATGTTTGATATGAAGTTTAACTGGACAGCACACCGATATCAGCAATATCTCGTCAGTCCAATCGAGCATCCACAGAAAATTTCAGATCATGTCTTCGGTCTCACAGGATCGGAGCCCGACACCTTTTCCGCGAACGAGAACGAAGTGGACAGAGTGTACATAAAAGTCATCTTCAATTGAAGAACAATACGATAAAGTCTACTTCCTGCTATGGCTTGTGTTCTCTGTTCATTGAGACGTGACGCATGACTGCTTACTGCCACATCCTGCTTGCTCTTTGTACACATACAAATTTATTCAGAACCAACAACCGAGGTATCCTCCCCGCACCTTCAGACTACTTACCCCTGACTACCACGGGGACTGCGGACTCCGGTATACCGTACCCTATGTATACATAGTAAAACGTGCGTCCCCGAAACCCATCCTCACTGACCAGAAGCCAGGGATCTTTTGGAGGGGGTTTCTAGTCCCTCAACTTCGTTGGTTCTTTTCGGCCAGTCGCATACCCCTTCGTCATTTGCTTCCATGGCCCAGCTAATCAGATGCCAAGTCTGCTGGTACATCTGACCTTGGCCAGGATGATACATTTTCCAACCTTTTTTTTCTTTCTCGCAGAAAGAGAAAATCAGGCTGAAGCGTCGATGTTGGTGGCGCGAGTTTGATTTATGCAAAGTCAGGGATTATGAGGCTTTTTGATGCTAAAAGGGGTAATACTCTACCCCAATGACCTTCTTTCTCTTCTGGCTCGGGAATTCCGTGCATTAACTAGTTGAGTAACTAGTTGAGGACTGACGCAACTCAAAGCTTGACTGGGTATGTATTATCTTGGGCTAGAGAATGATCCAGGCAAATATTATCCAAGATGAAGAACATCCTATTCTGTGGGTAGACGTAGTCTGAATGAGTAAACGAGATAACGTTTCCCTAAACGCGGACGCGTCTACTTTTCCTCAACTTACAAAATGCCAATCAACATGAGAGACAAAATGACGTGCACTTCCATCAGACATAAGATTTGCATTACTATTGGTGGGAAAAAAGTATTTGAGATAGAAACCGATCAAATCATATCATAACCAGTAAAAATATGGTCAATCATGATTACCTGAAAACGAACCCTACTGCACGATGTCACGTCGGAAGCACGCGATGTGCATTTAATATGCAGCTCTTATCACCCTGTCTAGTCCCAATCCTCTTTAGAACTAAAGTGCTGACTCTGCTGAGTGAGATGCGTAATCTTTCCATTATGTACGTAGTCAGATGCAAGTACCTATGGCCTGAGCCCCCATATGTCAGGATATACTTTTTTTTTCAAGCACCCGTCATTCGTGGTCCATCGGCATAACTTCATATTTTTCATGCCGGAAATGTCTGGACTATGTGCGAAATCGTGAAGATCGCGAGTCATGCATGCACTTTCTTATAGCTTCTTTCCTTGCTTTTTCCCTTTCCCTTTCCCTTCCATTTCTTTTCTTCTCATTTCCGCTACTCCATAGCCTACAGTTGCCTACTAGCCAGACGTACAGGAAGATCTCCCCAGTCCCTCAAGCCCAAGTCGGGAATGCCAAGATTCTGGCTGAAGGGCTTTTTAGTGGCATGTATGTACGCACGCAGTAGTAACCCAGTGCCATTCTCAGCAATCCAGGGTCTGAATCGGAAAAAAAAAAGGGAAAAAGTAAATCGCTAAACCCGCTGGTTTGATATTGAAGCGCTTCCCCCGCCCCTAAGAAACTTAAAGGATGACTTGTACCTAGGTAAAGTTGTCGATGATCGTTTTGGTCTAGACCACTGTACCGTCTATTTCGTCTAATATCCATGCAAGGAAGATAATGATGATCATCTCCATATGTACGGAGAGTAATGCAGTGAGTTGAAGAAAACAAAAGCGGGTTGAAGCAGATACATAGGAATTGTAATAATACAGCGCTTAATGTTAGGGCCTGGCTGATGTTCGCCCCCAAAACACTGTTATTTAGCGGGGACGGTATCTAAGTAACTCCCTACAACCTACAAGCGTTCCCAGTTACAACAATTCATGTAGCTAGTTAATTTAAGATAGAGCCGAGCCTGGGCAAAAGACATGGGTTGACTTACCTGTTTAAGGATATGCTTTCATATCGAGCAGACTACGCACCATAGGTAGGACAGGACAATATTGACATTGGGTTATTATTCGCTTCGACATGTCTAGTGAGCTCGGAAAGGTGCATTTTGTGATATGTTGATGAATTTCAAGATTGTGATTGTAGCTAAATAACATAGAGTATATGCAAATGCCGCGTGATACCTATCTATGATGTAAGATCCGAACAAACTCCGATTCAGAAGACCAGCTTCAGATTCCCCGATGTGACGGGTGTGCTTTGATATGTATACACTTTGCGTATAGAGAGTCGAACAAAGGAGATGATGCTTGAAGGAAACGCAAGATCAAAAACATCAACCAACGTAAATAACCGATCATAGTCGCATATGAGATGAAAACCAGTTCGTCAATAAGAACAGTCAACTATCTCTACCGTAAATTCATGGTAGATTTGCCTGAGAGGCTCGTCCAAATTTGGGGCAATGTAGTTGAGTGTGGGATAGTCGTATTGCATATAGTCGTATTGCTGTCAGGAAGGAAGATTCGTATACGTAAGAACTGAAGTTCCATATTGTCCAGCCTTATCTTTATGTTTTCGGTCTGGACATCCATCCTTTTGATGTCTATAGATCTGAATTAGTACTTCAAGTTTTGGTTTTGTTGGAAACGAAGGATCCTTACCTGTGCATAGTATCGAGTCTACTATAATGACGGCCACACAGCTCACATGTGAACCTTTTTTCTCCGTCATGTATCCTCTATAAAACGTGGTTAGCACAAGCTGTAGTTAAAGTCGAGTATTCATATCAAGTGGTAGACTCACTGTTGAGTAATGTCGCTTCAAATCTGTTTTCCGTCCAAAAGTCTTCCCACAGCTATTACAAGGATGCACCTGTCTATTTACTGGATTGTGACGTTTTAAATGCTCCTTGCAATTCGACCGTCGCGTAAAAACCTTATCACATACTGGGCAACATAAATCGGGATCAAGTTCAGTCTGGCCCTCCTTTCGAGTACCTGATTTCTTCCTGCGACTTGATCCCATCTCTGCGACATGAACCCTAGGAGAAACCGATCCATAATATGACCCGCCTTGGCTCGACTCGGAACTAGATACGGACTCGGCTTCTTGAGAGGGTGATCGCTCGACGGATTCAAGATTCGCTCTTTCATTCCCTCCTGTATCTTCGTTGGAGAATGCGGGTGATGGCCACGTGTTATCTGATTGACTAGAATGTTGTGTTCTTTCAGGTGAGGCAAGGTGAGACTGGGGTGTCATTGGCCACCTCCTTGAATGGACCTGCGCAAATTCTGGGTGGCTAGTCTGGTTGAAACTATAGCCAGCATGATAGTAGAGCCCTTGGACCTGAGGACTACTCGTGAAAAGCGGGTATTGCACGGAAGCCGTGCTGACCATCGTAGGGTCCGTGTACTGTTGCTGTTGGTAAAACGAAAGCCCACCATAGTCCGGAGCGCTCAATGCCGTACTGTAGCAGGCCGTTGTGCCCGCTATGGAGTGATCTTGCCAGCCATGCGCGGAGACAGATGGTGTAAGAGGAAGGCCATGCGCCATATCATAAAGGAATGTTGACTGATGCGCATAGTCTTGCGCTTCTGCTTTTACTTGCACCGAGTCAGGCGACATGATGTAGGAATCGTTATAGCCGAACATGTTCTCAGAAGAGTGCCGTCCTCGCTGGCCTCCGGTGGCCGATCCCTTCACAGAGTCATGCATTGTGTTGGAAAAAGTAGCGGATTGGCCGCAAGATTCCGGGAACTTCGTTGGTGGCGTATACTGAGTCGAGGGCGGAAATAATAGCTGGTAAGAAAGTCGTTGTAGTGTTTCGATAGTGGTGTGTTTGCGATGTCAACTCGTTGAAGAATGGATGGAGTGCTCCGAGTGCCAAACAATCTATTTATACAGATAAGTAAATTGAATTTTGCACAAGCTGAAAGATCAGATACCAGGTGAAAAAGGCGGGATCCAGGATTGGTATTATATGGCACTTGCAGAAGTAGGAACAGGTGACGACGACGCCCTCTGGAAAATTAGACTGGGGACAAGTTCGACTAATGGTGCCATTGCCAGAGCTAGCAGTGAGTAAAAAAGTGCAGCATGACAGCATACACAAGGCAGACTCTGCGCGAAGGAGGTTTTGCCGAGATTAGGCGTTACTCTCGCATAAGTCGAATAGGCGCGACAGGTACATTTGGTGCCATGCAGGATGGGATGGAGCGGTGCGCTGGGATGCGATGGGATTAGCAACCCAAAGCAACGCAGTAGAGAATTTCGGCGGGTCCTCAAGGGAGGGGGACAGGGCTGGACTGACAATTGGTGTGCAGCAGATATTAAAACAAGTGGGATATGAAGATGGGAAAAAGACTGTCAGCTGTGGCCAAGGGGGGCCAACGGTTCTGAAGTTGCGCCAGGATCCACGTCGGTCATGGGCGAAAGGCTTGAAATGCCTGCTTGCGGCGGGCCGGGAAACACCTGTCTCGCAGGCGACTGAGTGTGACTCTCATTTTTGAATTGAGTCTTGAAGCAGTTTAGTCCGGACCCGACAGTCTGGATAGACTAGTTAAACGAGGCGGCTGTGTGTCTGAGTGGCAGAGATTGTCGTCCTGCTTGGCCACCAGACTGCCTGCCTGCATAACTAGCCAGCTGCTCGGAGGAATGACTGCTGTATCGTCTGCCCCAAGAATGCACTGATAGGTCGACCAGAGGATATGAAGGTGTGTGACTTTCCTAAGCTGGCTCTAGCTCGCTGTTGCCCACTTTGCGCTAGGGAAGCAGACGAAACAGAAAAGAAAGAGATCAAGAGAGAGGGGCAGAGACAGAAAAGAAGAAAAGAGAGGATCTACAGGGTGTTGTGAAGAAAACTGAGGAAGAAGTTGTTGTTGTGTCGTTGAACTTTTTTGTGGCTACATAAGTTTCCTGTAGGGAAGGAAGTGACCCTAACCCGCGTCGTGGTCGTTCCTTCCGCATTTGCTCCATAGTTCCTTGCGTCTGTACTTGCCTCCATGATAAAAAAAAAATCAAAAAACCAAACTGTTCACAATTTCCATCCTTCATTACTCTAGACATCTAGACGCTACAGACACGCTTTGATGCCAACGCATGTCCATGTTCTTTCTGACCAACAAGCGATCGTTGCGATACGTCGCGTCGGCGTGGAAATTAGCGCTGCCCCTCCTTCGTTCTGGCTTCTGAGTCGCCAGCTAATTCATTACTGTACACTCTCCGTCGCGGCCCGTCGATTGAGCTACGGAGTATGTTACTCGCAGTCTCGTATTGCTTTTACCTTTTCTGGGATCTTTGGGCTCAAACTAACATATGTTGAGCAATACCAAGCGTCGGTCGATGCATCTATCTCCCAAGAACGATGAAAGCATGGACAGGACTACGTACACACGATACGTACGTATATCCCCTAGTCAAGCTCTCTCCACGGCTGACTACTCTTGTTTGGAGTTTAACCCAGTCCATTTAACAATTTACCAAAGCGTTCTCGATGAACGCCAACAGGTACGACCCACCTGATCCGGGACGCTTGCTCGATCGCACTGCGACGGCCTCTATGGGTGCCCAATAGGCGTGTTGCCGGACACCCGGAGGTTATTGCCGGCCACGAAGGAACACACATCTTAGTCTTCTTGGATGGAGTTTTGTGCAGATTGGCAATAGCGCAGCCGGCCTGGAGCGGCTCGCTAAACTCTCTTCAGCCAAACAACTTTGACTGTTTAGACTGGTGCGGAAAGTAAAGATCAAGAAAAAAAAATTAATTCTTTTCTTCCATCGCAGAATGAGAACGCAGTCAGACGGCATAGCTAGTGCTCAGCAATTACCAGTCATAGCGGCCCTGCGGTTCGACGGGGGTTATGCCATTGGGATAATGTCAATACCAAATTATGACTCGAAGGGGGAACACCGCAATCAGCATCCTACACCACACCAGAGCACGTTAACAGCGGCAGCTAATTTCCCCGAAAGTAAATCGATCTCCAGGTACAAACCGGCCTCTCCGGCTGTACCTCTCTCGCAAATCTCCTACAATCTTTGCACGGAATTGATGTGGTCACCGAGAAAGCGACGCAAGGCTCACACCAACAAGAGCTGTTAACAATGACATCAAAAATGAAAGACCTCATGCAGATGACACTTTCTTGTTCTGGATTCATAATCACCAATTGACTTAAACGCTTCCTCCTCACCCGGCGCTTGCTCCGACTTAAGGCACCAGGAGCGCTTCGCCTCGCCAAGAGTGGGACAATAGAAGTTTATGAGTAAGCCATAACTTCTACTTTCTTTCTTTCTAACGTGACCTGCAGCGCATGCGACAGTCCAGTTGCTCGATGTACGTGCCAAAGTGAAGTGCGATGATGTGTTGTTGAGGAGTCCACGTTAAGCCGTAACAGGGATGGCGGGGAAGAAGACTAATTTAGTCTGTTGAAAAAAGGTGCATCCACAGCCAATCAATTCCAGAAAAATCTCAGAAACTTGGTACTGGACAAACAACAGCTACGGTCGACATTCTAAATGATGTTCTGACAACCAACCATTCCAGCCACCTGAGAATCAACAGTCACAGAAGGCGGTGCCGTAATAACGCATTGCGGAACTACGCCGGAATTACTGTCGTGATAAGCGCCTGCACCAATTATTCGAGCTCAATCCATCCAGGATGTCTCTTGCAGCGAGCATCGATCACGAGATTGTCGGTGGGCACGGTCAAGGGGTCTTGGGCATGATCCACAAAGGGAGTTGATCTCTCTAAAACGCCTCGCCTTAGTTCAGGTACCAGTGTTCAACACAGCCTTGGTCTATAACGTCTGGGCTTTTGATCAACAATTAGCTTCAATGTGAGATCATTCAGCACGTGAATCAGCTACATTTGTTCCTACCCATGCAATGCTGAGACAAGGGGGCTGTGTTAGACGGTAGAAGACGCATGGAAGATTCTTAAACACCAGGGTCCAAGCTAATCTTCGATTTCTAGACCGCATCAAGTCCATATGTCATGCAGGCACCGAGATAAAGCGCTGCTAGAAAAAGCGGTATAGGCAATTGGGATTTCGAGGTTCGCATATAGTACATCTAACGGTGTCATCTCAGCTACATGGTTCCCGGGATGAGTCCTGTACATCTACGCAGGACCACGCCGCTATGAAATTCGACCTTGTCACGTCTGTCCTATAACGATGGAGAAGCCAGCATTGATCGATCAAGGCAGATTTACCATTCTTGATGACTCACGAAGAATACAATCACAACATCAGTTCGACGATTCGGAGGACTAGAAGTTTTAGACTTTAATCGGTCTAGAAGACTTTTTCTTCCAAGCAATCAATTGATGATCTTCTTAGGCGTACTCTCATGAGTCATTTAGAAGTCTTGCAAATCTTATTGTTTGGTTAAGGATCTCTACCCGATGATTCAATACGTGAGGTCAATGCGCGAACCACCCTAGGAAAGCCCTTATGAGCAATTACTCATTTCAGCTGCTTCGCGCAAGTTTTTACAAAGTACGTTGATGGCTGAAACATGCTACTAATATGTTCTTAGACAACAAGGTCCTTGGGGAAAACTACATCCTCTATCAAAAGGTTAGGATGGTTCCAGAGTTGACGGGTCGTGAGTCATCCTCAACATCGGTCATTGATGCCATAGGACATGTGTTTCAAGTCTGAAGACCAACGACCTTCTTGGGGTCTGATGAATGTTTAGATTACTTCACTACAATTTCTATCTTGGATAACCATTCGCATTCGATTATGTCATATGCAATGCACAATCTTGTCAGTTATCCTTCTTAAAGATACCCGTTATCCTCATGATAGATCGATACATGACAGCTCTCGTCTTGGCATATATTGATTGCTCGTCATCTAAAGGTTGACACTTTTCTTTCAGCCTAAGTGAGGAACAGGACATCTGCACCGTTTGAAGATCGGTGTACAGTTCAGCAGAGTCCTTCAAACGAACGTCCTCGTAGAAACATTGACCAAGATACTAGGATAATGATAGAATTTGTAGTTTTCATGCTCAATTTACTATTCTGGAGTTGATTCATCTTTGGACACAAGGCAATACACCTCTAAAAAGGAATATTTAAAGTAAATCATCGTGGTATACTTCGATCGCGTAGACTGGCCCGCGACCAATGAGAGTGCTCGCAGCCTCAGGCAGCACTTGACGTCTTCTCCATTCTCCGCCGCCCCGGAACGTCCACAAGTCAATATCAAAAGCATCAACCGTGAATATCAGCAACAGCTTGTTCAGGTAACGGAGAGCAATTAGAGGACCATCACTATCAGCACATGCTTTACTCCGAAGCTCTCGATTGCCTGGGATGATGTATACTCACCAATCATGATCTTGACGGCCCAAGATCACTTTCACGACATATAACCACTTCTCTTGGAAGTGACCATTTACTTCTATCACAATGGGCCAAGGCTATTCCTTAACCACCTTGTCGGCCGGCTCGGCCGGCATCGACGTCCCAGAGCTCTCCGACATGGTGTATGAGAAATCTCTAGGCTCCGCGCGATTCATGAAAAGCATCAGAGCTCGGCAGCGGAATGGCCTTGCATTTGTCAAAGTTATCATGAAACCTTATCCGAGCATGCAGTTAGATCCTTATGTTAAAGCAATAGCGCGTAAGTTATTGACTCTTGGACCTATGAAGTTACTGGATATTGATCGTTTCGTACAGGTGAAAGGGAATTGCTGGCTAGCGTCCCCAACGCCCTAGCTTACCAACGGATTATTGAAACCGGTACTAGCGGATACTTGGTTCGCCAATATATCCATAGTTCTCTATATGATAGACTGAGGTGAGTATCCTAGAGAATGAAGGTGCTTCACTTTTTAACGACCACAGTACTCGTCCCTTCCTGGAGGACATAGAGAAGAGATGGATTGCTTTCCAACTGCTATGTGCACTTCGAGACTGCCACACCCAAGAAGTTTTTCATGGAGACATTAAAACAGAGAATGTCCTGGTGACTTCTTGGAACTGGCTTTATCTCTCTGACTTTTCATCATCATTCAAACCGACCTTTCTTCCAGAGGACAACCCTGCTGATTTCTCTTTCTACTTTGACACCTCCGGGCGACGTACCTGTTACCTCGCGCCTGAAAGGTTCTTGGAAGCAGGTGAAGAACCCGGAGACCGGAAAGTCAACTGGGCAATGGACATTTTCAGTGTTGGATGTGTTATCGCCGAACTATTTCTTGAAGCTCCCATATTCACGCTCAGCCAGCTATACAAGTACCGGAAGGGAGAGTATAGTCCCGAACATAGCCAGCTCTCAAAGATTGAAGACTCCAATGTCAAAGATTTGATACTTCACATGATTCAAATCGACCCGGAATCCAGATACTCTGCTGAAGAATATCTGAACTTTTGGAGACACAAAGTGTTTCCGGATTATTTTTACAGTTTCCTCCATCAATACATGTCTCTCATAACCGAACCGGCATCAGGGAGGACACATGTTGATGCCGAGGCCGGAAACTTTGGCGAATCTGATGACCGAATTGATCGACTGTATCTGGACTTTGACAAAATTTCCTACTTCCTGGGATCACCACCGGTACAGGCCAAGGATGGATCAAAATTGATGTCGGCGAACCTGATTTACCAGGCTCTTCCGGTACAGCTGGATTTACCCAATTCACAGCACGAGACTTCGAACATGAATCCTCAGGAAGGTGCCCTCATCTTCCTAACAGTGGTTGTCTCTAATCTGAGAAATACATCTAAGGCCTCCGCCAAAGTCAAAGCTTGCGACTTGCTATTGGCGTTTGCTGAAAGACTTCCGGACGAGTCAAAGCTCGATCGTATTCTACCTTACGTGATGACTCTGCTCAATGATCGATCTGATGTGGTTAAAGTTGCGGCAATACGCACTCTATCACAGCTTTTATCAATAGTCCAGGTGGTTTCACCTGTCAACGCGTACATCTTCCCAGAGTACATTTTTCCCAGGTTGCAACCATTTGTCGCCGAATCTTCATTTAACCCCAGTCCTATGGTTCGAGCTGCCTATGCTTCCTGTATCTCCTCACTAGCGCAATCATCTTTGAGATTTCTGGACATGATTCAAGCTCTCCGGACCGATACACGCCTGCGATCAGTCATACCAGCCGGTTCTGAAGCTAATTGGACCGAAGAGGCAACCTTCCATAACCTCTATGACGTGGCAAGGGCCGATCTTCTTGAATATTTCGAGGTTCACACAAAAGCTCTTTTAACAGATAGTGATTCTTCAGTTCGCCGCGCTTTCCTGGGTTCTGTGTCAAGCCTTTGCGTCTTCTTCGGCAGTACGAAGATTAACGATGTTATTTTGAGCCACTTGAACACTTACCTCAATGATAAAGACTGGATCCTGAAATGTGCATTCTTTGAAGCTGTCGTTGGCGTTGCTACTCATATTGGAAGCACAAGTCTTGAGGAATTTATCTTGCCCTTGATGGTCCCGTCGCTTACAGATACCGAAGACTTTGTAGTCGAACGGGTGATCCGATCCATGGCAGCCATGGCAGATTTGGGCCTGTTTCAGCGGTCGACGACTTGGGAGCTGCTTAATATTGTCGTGCGATTTTTCGCTCATCCAAGCATCTGGATCAGGGAATCCTCCGTTTACTTTGTCATTACGTGCTCCAAATATTTATCATTCGCAGACAAACATTCGATACTCACTCCACTAATACGGCCGTTCTTGAAAACGAATATTATCACTGTGACAGAGGGTGAAATCCTTGATGCTCTCAAACGTCCATTGTCAAAGAGCATCTATGATATGGCTATTATATGGGCTCAAAAGTCAGAGAAGGGTAATTTTTGGAAAGCAGCTAATCGAGAGAGCACTTTCAGTCTCACTGGCAGTGACGCCATCATTGGCAGGGGATTTCCGAGAAATGTGTCTCTTGCCGCAATATCGAAGAATGAAGAAGATGCACATTGGATATCAAGGCTGAAGAATCTCGGTATGACTCCAGAGGACGAGTTCAAAGTACTCGTCCTGCGGGAATACATATGGAGGGTCGCTATGAAATCGCGTAAAACTTCTGATGCGACCGAACCAAGCCTATTGAACGACATTTTATCTCTCTCGCAATACGGGATCACGCCACAGACAGTGTTCTTTGATAAAAACCAGGACGTCAGACAACGAAAAGTCTCAACGGACAACGTATATAGTCCGACAAATGAGGAACCCAGGTCGCATACGATCGCTGACGCACTGCTTGATGCATCAACGAATGTTGACACCCAGTCGGCAGCACGCCGGAAGCATCAGCGATCAGCAACGCAACCGCCAAAAGATAGCAATCCAGCGCGCAGAAGTCTGGCGATTGCAGAAGGCATAAGAGCCGACTCAGATGGGCCCTCTACTTCATCCTCACCAACCACTCAACCAATCTCACAAGATTCATCCGCTCAAAACTCGGATATAGAGCGAGTAACAACAAAGACTTCGTTGGATGCAGACAGGGCATCAGATCGGAGCAGCGTAGTGACCGAAACCGGGTCTCTATCACAAATCAACTCTCAGACCAGAATTGAGAGAAAATCAAGTGCTATCAATCTACTCAACCGCAAAGAAACGACCAAAGCTTATGCCGAAACGAGTATGAACTCGATGAATGCATTTGGGAAAGTGGATGTTCATTCGCAGCAGAAAAAGTCTTCTGGCTCGCCTTTGGCAATAGCAAGGGAGAGTAATACGGGTCAACAAGCAACATTACAACGATATCGTGCCGGGCATTCATACAAGGGTCGTGATCCAAGGATTTTGAGGCTGCTAGACGACGTGTTTGCTGAGAATTACCCTACGGATTTTTTTGATTTGGGTCCATATGTCAAGGAAATCGATTCTCGGCGTCCAATCCGAAGAGCTAGCGGCGAAGAAAGCGACAAGCCCTGGAGACCTGAAGGTGTGCTCGTTGCTTTGTTTGGTGAACACACTGGACCGATTAATCGGGTGGTGGTTGCGCCAGATCATGGGTTCTTTGTGACCGCCTCTGATGACAGCACTGTCAAGGTTTGGGATACTACGCGGTTGGAGAAGAACTTGACTCCGAGATCGCGACAGACTCATCGTCATGCTCCTGGAACAAAGGTGAAATGTTTGACCTTCGTTGAAAACACTTATACATTTGTCAGTGCCGCCACGGACGGGAGCATCCACGCCGTCAAGGTTGATTACCAGAACATCAACGAAACAGTGCGGTACGGTAAACTGCAGATAGTCCGGCAGTATCAGCTACCAGAGGGAGATGACGGCTCGATTGAATATGCAACATGGATCGAACATTACCGTTCAGAAGGACAGTCCGTGTTGCTCATCGCTACTAATACATGTCGTATCCTAGCACTTGATATGAAGACTATGTTACCATTATACACAGTACAAAACCCGGTTCACCACGGTACTCCAAGAGTGTTTTGTTTCGATCGCAAACACAGTTGGCTTATTATTGGAACATCACATGGTATCTTAGATTTGTGGGACTTGCGGTTTAGGGTAAGACTAAAAGCGTGGGGTCTCCCAGGAGGCACGGCGATACATCGACTGCAGATTCATCCGACTAAAGGGCGTGGCCGTTGGGTGTGCGTGGCCGGAGGCAGTGTACACGGTAGTGAAATTACGGTCTGGGACGTGGAAAAAGTCCAATGTCGAGAAGTCTACCGAGCAGCATCGGCATCGACTATGGGGAGCAACCCGTCGACGCCAAGTACTCCGAATAGTCATCGAACCTCGGTAGTGAATAATCTAGCTGCCATGCACACAGTCACCAAAAGCTACGAAGCATGGCGCGTGGACGAAGATCGTCCAGAAGGAATGCTTAGCCGCTTTGCCAACCCATCCGCAGCCGGGATTGAGCCGAACATAAACCCAGCATCACCCAATTCTTCAAGCCTCGGTGATCCCAACGGTATCTGTGCTCTGCACGTAGGATACGATATGCCCGCGGACGGCAAGGAGAGCACAAAATGCGGCTTTGCAATTACCGCAGGATCAGATCGAAAAGTACGATTTTGGGATCTTGTTCGACCAGAACTGTCGAGTATCGTTAGCGGGTTGGACATTTCTGTGGTTGAGGCTGGGGCAGCTGCAAAACCGCGTTATGAGACTGTGCAGCCTACGACGAGTCTTACGGTAACGACGGAGTTTTCTCCCAGTCTCGCGACGGTTACTGGTGGTGGTAGTGGTGGACGAAGTGGAAGTTCTTCCGGTAAGAAGGGGCATAGTGCGAGTGCTTCGCGTCCTCCACGTAGTACGGTTATTAGTCTTCAACAGCAGCAGTTGTTGAAGAGTCATTTGGATTCGATTCTGGATGTGGCTGTTCTGAGGGCGCCGTATGGGATGACTGTGAGTGTGGATCGGGCTGGGATGGTGTATGTGTTTCAGTGATGTTTCTACCTAGGTAGAAATAGAACTTTGAAGATGTATTCAAGGTTACAAGAGTTCAAGTTCACCGTTTAGAGTTACGATATATACGTAAAAGTACTCGTCTAATTATGTCTAGGACTCACAAGTATCGGATTCGATCAATTGGCACTGAGATGCCGCATGACGTTTCATAGAGAAGCATACCTAACACCAAGCCGCATCTCCCGAAACATCTGTGTCACTCTAGACAGAGGCAAATAGTCTAAAATAACCACTCTTGAAACCACAGCCGAACAAGACACTCCGTAAATTAACTTACATAGTAAACTTACAAGTAACAAGATAAACATCCCTTGCCACATGCCCGAATAGTGGATTCCGATTCACCCCTCACTACTGCACCATGCACATGTCATGTATGATGCATGTCGGGTGGATACGTATCAATCCGAGATGTGATGAGTCTAATCATCGAGGGGTTGACCTCACGTACTACTTAGTACGTGTATGAATTTGGGGGTACATATCTGGCCAGTAGTTTTCGATGCATCGCATGCGTTTGGTACGCAAGCAGGGATGGATACGTAACCTTTGGAATTACCGGGATGCAGCTCGGAAAGTGACAAGTCATGTACGAAGTATTAAGTTCCTTATTCTCAGATTCCAATTCCAGCCGTGTTGGAGTTCTTATGGGATGCCTTTTTATTGTTGGATCTGATTTTCTATGTAGTCTCAAGATTGCAACTTGCAAGGTACGAGTAAGCTTGATTGAGAATTCTCCTCGAGTTCGCTGCTTTACGCTTAAACTGGCGTGATCCGGCGATCGATGCCATTCAAGGACAAGCAATAGTGGGGACCCGGAACGGACCTTTTTTTTTCTTTCTTTTTTTTGGGTTGGAGAGCTCCGAACCATGGATGAGAGGATGATTGAACAATACATAGTAATATCTATTCAGAGTCAGACATACAAGACAGTCAATAAATAGATAGATTTTTTTTCTCCGAGGATAAAGCTAAATGAATCTGTGAGAGCTTGAGTGGGGCTGGATGATACACACGATACACACGATACAGAGGATAAATACTCCGGTGTTAGGTATTTCAATACGCACGGTTTCTTATGCGAAGCTGAACTGGACAGCATCTTATCTGAAACGCATGAGTAAGGGATGAGATCTGCGTTGTCCAGGTTAGAGATCTCATCGACTTGTACTCCGTAGGCTCGTACACTACTAGGTGTTTTATTCTTGATTTAGTCCGACGATGCACTATCGCCATGCTTAATCAACGAGTTACCCGATAGAGAAACTATTGGTTGAGCACCGCATCGCAATGGCAAGATATCCGAGTGTTATGCTATGATTCTCATATTATAATAATGCATACTCCGTTGTTCTATCAACAAGACCAATATTTGGTCATTGTTTTCGGATACCTGCATAGCATACTTGTAGCTGTACGGTGTAAGTTAGCTATTGTCTCTTGACTTGAAAGAGATTAATTGTCTATGGACGTCGTCTCTTCAGACGACATCCTGTCTTGTCTGGGCCTGGGGCATCTCATCCCGAGCGGGCTGGCAACAGACGCTAGCCTAAGCTAAACTAGCTAAAGCTAGGCTAAAGCAACCTAAGTGGGCCGTATCTATCATCAGCCAATAATACCGCAGAACCCCTGAGCTATCCAGTGTTTCCTCCTTTCCCGCAAGACCCGCCCGTCCCTCTTGAGACTGGCGCCAAACCTTTTTAGGCAGTCTTAGTTGGCACCTTTTAATGAGCACAAGTCCCATGCTCGCGGTCATTGGCCAGCTTTCTCCCTCAGTCCCCGCTGGCTCTGGCACTGGCCGCTCTCCTCTTCTGTCCGTCCTCCCTATTCTGTCTGTCTTCTTTTTCTTTCCCTCTTCTCCGTATCTTGTTTCCTCGTTTTGTATGGAGTATCCCTTCTCTTCGTGGATAGATTGTCTGTCTGTCCCTCATTGTGTGTACTTCACTCCTCTACCTTCCTACTGAATATTTGTCTGCTCCTGTAGGCCATACTCGTCAGTCATCCAGGAGATGTGCGTATAGCCTCACGCTGGCTGTGAAATAGGTGCTCCCTTTCGCTGGGACGTCTATCTGAGAGTATCAGAATAGATTCGTTTTCGGCCATCACCCAGACACCGAGTTTTTCTGGTTTCTTTCCGAATCATCGACTACCACTCTTTTCTTTCAAAATGGCTCCCTCACTAAGAGACCACTCATCCTTCGTTCGCCCGTCCACTCGGGACCGGCCCGTGACCAGAGACCAGGCCGATAATTCTCTCGTTATTCCTAGTCGTACTTCATCTTTACATTCTCGTATCACCCAGCCAATTCCTTCGACATTGAACTTGAAGCCCGCACAACGCACGCCAAAGACATTGACCCATGCCTATATGGTCTGTGGTGTCGGTCGGGAGCCGTCCCAATGGGTCAAGGCTCCCGCACCCATCCAAGGAAAGATCCAGCATATGAAGGGCGCAGTCGGCCAGTTCTGGCTGCCTGAAATCCTTGGTAGCAGCCCTCGGCTGGAGCAGGATAATGAAATTGCGCGATCTTTACACGCTGCCATGAGGGTAAGCTACATATTCTTCTTGATAGTGATGATCAGCTACTAACGGAATTCGTCAGGCATGCTTCCCTCATGATGTTGAAATATGCACAGGCAAATCTCAGCCCCACTGCGTTCATCACTCCTTTGTACTCCAACAGGACTCGTCCCACACTCTGTACGGTATCGCACTGCGTGTCTGGTCTCGCGCCGACGAGAAGCGTGCCGAAACCATTCGCGACCTGCGCAAGAAGACCGAGTCCGATTACTACGACAATCCCGACGAAACCTACTGGATTCCTTACTGTTTGAGTTTCTTGTCTCGTTATCCCCTTTATGATCTTCTAGGAGATTACCTCCGTGGCATGTGGATTCACTGGAACAAAGCCACCAACCTATTCCACGCCGAGGAAGTCTCTCGCATCTTGAGCTTCCCCGCTCCTCGCCTGAATGATTTAGTTCGAATTGATATGAAAGACTATGCACTATGCTATCAATTCCCATCTTCGCCAACCGGATTTCAGAACTTTTCCATGTGGCCGTTGTTCAACTGTCTCTCCATCCCTAATATTGTAGGCGTCATTGAGGCAGCTGTTTCCCCGACTCGTCGTATTATCTTTGTCAGCCACTATCCCGCCATGCTCACTATTGCTGCCGAGACTATTCGATTCTGTGTTCGTGTCTATGAATGGAGTGGCCTTTATGTACCAGTGGTGCATGCTCGCCACGCCAAGGAGTTGGTCGAGGAGCCCGGTCCGTACATTCTCGGTATCTCCCCTGAGTGCCGTTCCTTGTTTACCGCACCATCAGATGCTTTGGTTGTCGATTTGGACCGAAACTTTGTCCTCACTTCTAGCCCACCAAACGTTCTCACTCCGGGCCAGCGTACCAAATTCATCAACCGTTTGACTCAGGCCTTGAACGGTGAAGTCACCCCCTCTGGTGTGCCCCAGCATTTGCGTTCTGCATATGGCGGCGGCAAGTTGATCCCAGCCGGCCAGATTATTGTGATGAAGGGTGAAGTTGAGAGTGTTCAGGACCCTGCCTGGTGGAACCAAGATGCTGTTATGAGCGTGACTGACCACGTGTGTGAGAAACTTGTAAGTTTACCAACTCGGTTGTTGTTGTTGTTGTTGTTGTTGTTGTTGTTGTACAATTACTAATTATTTTAGGGACGCAACACCGGTATGAAAGCCATCTTCGGTGGCTCTGTCAAGAAGCCACTCATGACCAAGGTGTCGATGAGACATTTGAACGAGATTGTTCGCGAGCGCAATCAATATTCCCGAGATACTGTGGAAGCTTGGCAGGATTTCATCAATCTCAAGGGACGCATGGACACCGAGATTTCCAAGGTTACCAAGCGGAACAATTTCTTGGTCGAAGAATTGGAGACTTGGAAGCAGCAGGTAAGCATTCTACCATAACTTACCATGAATTGTTTGAATACTGACGGCTCTAGTTCCTCAAATTCCAAGCGTTTGCTGAACAACTCACGAAAGAGACTTCTGAGCTCAAGGTCAAGATCGAAGGACACAAGCGTGAGAACCGCCGCCTCACTGGCCTTATCGACACTCAAAAAGATGACATTACTCGTCTTACTCTTCGTCTATCTGGCACCGAGAAGCAGCGGGATGATGCTTTGGAAGCCTTGGTTCTTCAGCAAGAAATTGCCGAAGAGCTCGAGCGCGAACGTAAGCGCAACCAAAAGGAAATTGCATCCATGGAGCACCGCAGTTCGGCTCTTGCCCGTCAACGCGACGAGGCTCAGAGAATCGTGGTGCACCTGCGCAGCCTGATCGATGGCCAAACCCACCACATGGAGCACATCATTCGCAACCTCGCCAGCTCTACTGATCTTGGTGAATATATTGACCAAGCCCTAGAAAATTCAACCCAAGAGTCAAGTTCTACAGCATCACCTACGCGGTCAATGACAGAAAGTCCCAAACCCATTAAGCGTCTATCCCGACCTGGCTCTCGCGTCCGCCTCTCCAGTGCATTCAACAGCCGCTCCAGCAGTGCAGCTGACAATGTTAGCCCTGAGATGGAGTCCGTCATGGACAAGGCACAGCGACGTCTGTCGCAGATGAGCATGCCTGATGTTGCTGACCGCTACCTGAAGGACAAGACAGATGCCATTGCTGCTATCATCCGCAATATTAGCGAGCAATGCGCTGCAGCAGTTGAAGGATTGCACCTTGCTCAAGATGCTGAGAATGAGGAGGCAGAGGCAGCCAAGGCCGAAGCTCGCCTTGCGCCGGCCAACTCGGCCACTCGTGAAGAAGGCAGCGACGCCGGCGAGAGCGAGAGCGGTTATCTCAATGCTGAGAATCGTGTCTCCAGTATCCCGCCTACGCCGGATCTTGTCCACAACCGTTCTAGCACATCCATGTCAATGGTCAGCACATCGACCGTTGCCGAGCGAACGAGCCAGCAGTATAACCCTGGAGAGATCCCTACCAGGATCGTGGAAGACGAGGATGAGCACCTCCACGAGATGGAAGGTTTCACCGATCCCAATGAAACTCCTACGGTATCCAAGAAGCCAAGTCAGGGTGTTATCAACGCCCCGGCTTCTCGTGTTATTTCGTGAAGTTGAATTCCAATATTCAAGTTGTATGGCAAGAGAACGATTAACGTGGTTGAAGTAGCAACCCCGTGTGGCGGTTGCAAACAGTTTTTGAGCTTTAATTCCAGGCGTAGACGGGTTTGTCTTATCTCTTTTTCTTTTTTTATTGCTATCTATCCCACTTTCAATATCTTTTTTCATTTTCTTGTTTACATTTCTTTTCTTATTTATTCCCCGCAGAAAGTTCAATTGAAGAACTTTTTCAGGTTTTGTATTTTTGATGCCAGAATTGAAGAACTATTTAGTGGATTCTTCTTTTTGATCCTGATAGCAATCAGAGCTTCCTTCCCACGTGCAGATATTCTATCTTATCTCTCCTTCCCTCTCCTGTGTATGTGTGTCTGCATGTTGTTCCTTGAACGACATGTCCCCTTTACTGTATAGAACCCCCCTCCCCGTCCTGCTGTACACCTGCAAACGCATGCAGTTGCAGTTTCACGCGAATACAAGAGTATATATATGTATCGCCTATCCTTGTGTCGGTCTCAAAATGTTGCTATTTCTTTTTTTGCTGACCAGTGTCCTGCCTCGACTCAGAGTCACAATCTCATATGTGAATGTATGTATTTATTCCAAAGTCGAGGGATCAGTTTGGATGATATTCCTGAAGATACTTTTTGTATGATATTTACCCCGTATTTCGTAGGTCTGGAACGGACAGCCAGATGAACCATAGTTTGAAGGACCGAAGATTGCCTCGGTTCTCCACCTGGGGTACATACCCGCTTAGTTAGTTCCTAGTGTAAGCTTGGGGATTGGGACTTGTTCAATATGACATTTATACGTACCTATGGCTCACTCTGTGATCTAATCTGGTTTTACTCTTATATAAGTTATCTGGCAGAGCAAGTTTCTACACCTTAGTGTTAGATTCCTTGCTATCTTGGATCAAATGACGTCGTCCGCTAAACGGCGCCTGCAGGCACTCAGCCAGCAACTCGTCGAAGGAATCCCTGATGCAGGCACATTTGAGGATATACCACGCATTCGTTCCGTGGCGGGGGACTCTGTTGGACAGTATGTTCTATCTCGCTTCTCTTCATGATATCGGACTAATCACGATTGTTAAGACGTGTCAAGGACAAAGTTGTCATTGTAACCGGTATTCCAATCCCGACTGCATTCAATCTTTATACATACTTACCGCTTATCGTCAAGGAGCAAATTCTCCCATCGGAATCGGAAGAGCGAGTGCGCACCAATTTGCGCGCAACGGCGCAAAAGCTGTGTATCTCTGCGACTACGACGATACATACCTGGCCACACACAAGCGGGAAATCGAGTCTCTATACCCCGGTGTCGAGGTACAGATTCGCCAGTTCGATGCTGGGGATGCGCCGTCCGTTAAGAGTGTGGTTGACAATGCAATTGAGAAGTATGGGAGATTGGATATCATGTTTGCGAATGCTGGGGTTGTGGGGTCGACCAAGTTGTTTACGGAGATTGAGCCGGAAGAGTTTATGAGGACTTTGAGGACGAATACATTAGGGTGAGTCTCAAAATCTTCCGAAGAAAGTCTTATTACAGGATCCTGAGAGCAGTAAATGGTGATAAGTGTATTCCTCGCTGCTAAATACGCCGCTCCCGCGATGCAAATCACCTCTCCATCCAAACCCTTTCCCTCCGGATCAATCATCTGCACCGCCTCTGTCGCTGGCCTACGCTCCAACGCCGGTGGAACAGATTACTCCGCCTCCAAAGCTGCGGTAATTAATGTCGCGCAAACAACCTGTTACCAACTCGCCGGTACGGGTGTACGAGTCAACGCTATCTGCCCTGGTGTTATTGAGACGGGTATGACCAAGATCATGTACGATGCTGCGCGGGCGAGAGGCACGGAGAAAAAGATTGGTCAATTGAATCCGTTGGGGAGAGGAGCTGTGGCGGATGAAGTTGCGCGTGTGGCTCTGTTTTTGGGCAGTGATGAGAGTAGTTATGTGAATGGACAGGCTGTGACGGTTTGTGGGGGATTGAGTGCTGGGCATCCGTTTGTGCCTGGGAAGCTTGGTTGATTAGCAATATCTCTCATACAAAAAATCGTATATATATATTTGTTGTAGTATATGAATGTCGAGAATGCCCAAGTTGTAGCCTGACGGTTGAGGCAAGCAAGTTATTGACGTGTACATTAAGCGGGGAAACATGTGACCTGCAGCGGCACGTCATTTTTGTTGCGGGAAAGAGCGGCCAGACTCTTCGAGCTGCTGCATGTTTGGGCCGACAACACACCATGACCATGTCCAAAAACACATCCCAAGAAACCAGAAAGTCCATGCTTCAACATCGTCAGTTATTTACATTATTCGACTTATTTCGTGCTGAACTTTTGAGTGCTTGAACGGTCTCTCCCATCCCTTCCCATCACATTCCTCGAAAAGTTCCAGACGATACACACAACTTTCTATCCTTCGAAATCCTCGCTTATATCCTGACTTCTCACCATTTCTCGTCTTTCTCTCCTCGAATTGGTACAGCTATTCTTGACTCCCATGAAGTTTCATAATTCCTGCCCTCGTTCCCGTTACTCCTCCCACTGCCTTGACCGCCAGTTGAGTCATGGCGGATCCTACTACGTCCACAACGCAACTACAACCAAGACGCTCCTCGTCACAAACATCCTCATCATCTCACAAAAGCCAAAAGGCTAATAGCAACGGAAATGGGAAAACAACAACTCGCCCAAAACAGACTACGAAACGACACTCGGCTGTGTCTGTCGTGTCCTCGAATACCGCTGCGTCGGGAACTCCTGCTGATTTGACTTCCTTCCCTTCCCTGTCGCCGGATAGTTCGCCGAAAGAATTGCGCAGTCAATCTGATATGGACGGCGTGTTTGGACAGGCGACTGCTACACTGACGGAACAGCAACGACACCAGAATGAAGAGGAGAGTCGCCGAGCGGTGATACGCGGTAGACAGGCAGCTCTGGAAAGACTCACATCTTCACTCTCGCAGGGATCAGGTCGTCCTGCTTTATTCGATGATTCGTTTTCGACGTCCGAGGTTCCAGGGGCGTTGCACTTGGCTGATACGATCCATATAGAACATTTGGTGGAGAAGAATGGTGCTGTGAAGCTAGTCCGGCAATTCGCGCGTGACCTTGCAGTGAGAGATGCTGAGATTTCGAAATTGCGAAGGAGGGCTGATGCCCGAGAACGCGAGCTTAAGCGAATGCTTCGAGATGTTGGAGTTTCTAGTCAGGATATTGAACGGCGTTTATATGATTTGGAAAATCCCTCGCCGAAAATTGAGTCTCCTGCGGAGCCGGATGGTATCCATAAGCTGGTAACAAAATCTAGTATCAATGGGCTCATGGGCCAGGCCATGCGAGACCCTGTGGGCGAGTTTGATTCTGACGATACGGATCTACAAGCGACACTTC
Source organism: Talaromyces stipitatus ATCC 10500 (assembly GCF_000003125.1). Classification (NCBI taxonomy): domain Eukaryota; kingdom Fungi; phylum Ascomycota; class Eurotiomycetes; order Eurotiales; family Trichocomaceae; genus Talaromyces; species Talaromyces stipitatus. Next base: position 3,147,507 of record NW_002990117.1, on the reverse strand, counting down.
GACCGCATCGGAATGATAGTGATGCAAAGTCGGGAACCTCGAGCATAGAGTCTGGTACCCAGAGGAGACAGGGAACTGTCCGTATATGGCAGGATTATATTTTTGGAACTGTTAGCGACAGTCGTAGGACCAGCCGAGGTAGTAGCGTGGCAACGGATGCAGACGATATTGACGAAGTCGCTGGGGCTCCTCGAATTACATCGAACAATACGTCTGGTCGTCGAAAGGGGTTAGATGAGAGGCTATTCCAACCTCCGACTAGCCGTGCATCTTCACCGGCGGGAGTGAAACTCTCAAATGCTGGAGACACATCTAGCTTACATTCGCGAAAGTCCTCCAAATCTGTCTCTTCTTGGACGGTCAAATTATTTGCAGGTGGCTCTCAGAACAAGGATGCTCAGGGTGCGTCCAGTGCAGATCGGAGCCGAGCATCTTCTCTAGGGGAGGATAAACTCAAAAACATTTCTAAAGCGTCATCAAATCTTACCGGGAAGAATGGGCTTTCCGCCGTGGCTGCTTTGAAGCGCATTAACAGCTATAGCGGGGCCAATGGTCTTCCTAACGCCTCTACGACTTCTGCGCCTAGCAGGTTAGGTCTTCAACGACGTGTCACGGGATCAAATGTACCTCAAATCCCCAATGCAGACCGCAGCAACGGTGCGGTAGCAACTAATCTCGGCCCTGTTGAAATGGATGCTATTCTTCCTATGGAGTCTCGACCACCAGCTCTGAGCGAATACAACTTCAACTACCAATCAGACGGTTTGTTGACGGATCGTTTTGGTTTTATATACGATCAGCGGCGGAAAAAAAGACAAAAAGAAGCTGCTTTGTTGAGGAAAACTGCCAACAGAAAGAGCCTTACCGAGACGATCAATAGCCATCGCAGCGGTGACCTCACCGAGGAAGGTGAAGAGGAAGAGCAGACAGGGCTTGGCTTAACGATTCCAGATCAGTTAGAAACCCCAATTTCAGTCGATGAAGTCGATAACGAAAGTTCAGTCACGAAGCGTTGGCAAGACTATCTTCGTATTGCAACACGACCAACGGAACTGCTATCACATACACCTTCCACCGCACCGATCATTGGTGTTTCTGCTTCTGATGAACCTCCTAAGAGAGTGGCATCTACTGTTGCTCTTGACAAGGCTGGAGCGCCGTCAGTCAGTCCGAATTCACAACCGACATCCTCAACTTCGACTATTGTAGCAGATTCGCCTGAATTTGCCAATGTAGCGGCTCGGTCACAGACAACCACGATCAGCGTACCTAACGAGCAGGAGCCGGTCAAACTTTTACTGGAGCAGTTGACTGAACTTCACGATGTCCTTCAGCGCGAAAGAACGGCTAGATGGAATGAATTTCTTCGTAAAGTCCGCGCAGAACGCCGTCGGGAAGGTGAAGCCGCTGCAGCACAGGATCCTGAACGTGCCAGCATGTCGCTAAACATGCCTGAAGCTACCTTGGCTGATGGTGAAGTTGTTGGTATCGCAGGCCTGGGCAACAAGGGTAAAGTTGGACGGAATAAGTGGCGAGAATTTCGGTCGTTGGTCCTCTCCGGTATTCCGGTCGCCCATCGTCCAAAGATTTGGGCAGAATGCAGCGGGGCTTCAGCGATGCGTATCCCTGGGTATTATGACGATCTGGTCAATATGGTTAATGTTGTTGACGTCGACCCTACTATCGTTGCGCAGATCGACATGGATATTCATCGTACGTTGACCGACAATGTGTTCTTCCGGAACGGACCTGGCGTGGCGAAGCTACGAGATGTTTTGCTAGCTTACTCTCGTCGTAATCCTGAGGTTGGGTATTGTCAAGGAATGAATCTCATTGCTGGTTCTCTCCTATTGACTACGCCAACGGCTGAGGATGCATTCTGGATCATGACATCAATGATTGAGAATATCCTGCCTCAACATTATTATGACCACGGTCTGCTTGCATCTCGAGCAGACCAGCAAGTCTTACGTCAATACATTACAGAAGTCCTTCCTCGACTCTCTGCCCATCTGGACGAACTTGGTGTCGAGCTAGAGGCTTTGACTTTCCAATGGTTCTTATCCGTGTTTACCGATTGTCTATCCGCCGAAGCCTTGTATCGTGTCTGGGACGTAGTTTTGTGTCTAAATGTCACTAGCACAACTCGAGAAAGAGCGACACCAACAGCTACTACAACTGGACCGAAGAAAGTCTCAGAAGATGACGCCGCAGCTGCAAGTGGAGGTGGCAGCACATTCTTGTTTCAAGTTGCATTGGCTTTATTGAAACTAAACGAGCAACAACTCCTGACAACCTGCCAGACACCTGCTGCAGTTTATACCTATGTCAACCATCAAATGACCAACCATGCAATCAGTATTGATGGTCTGATCCAAGCATCCGAGGCGTTGAGGAATGTGATTCGGAGGGAAGATGTCGTTTCCAGGCGAGCAGCTGCTTTGAGACAGATGAAGAACGACGGATACTCTTATCAAAGCTCAAACAATTCCGATGAATGATCCCCTTTCCCAGCGACAGAGCTTCACTCCTTAGAATTTTTCCTTTGTTTGTTTGCAATACACTATACCACTTTATTTCCAATCCTTCAGCGCCATTTTCAGTTTGCATCAGGCGGGCTCTTTTTTTTTTACCGAGATGGGAAGTACACGCAAAAGCATACAATGATACCCAACTCTTTTTAGTATTCTTGCCTGTTTTTCCAAGCGCATTTGGGGATTGTGGTTTTTGGGAGTCGTGAGATGCTGCATTTTTGGGAGTCAATATCATAACATAAGTTACTAGACTGATTGAATTTCTGGCATAGCATACATTGAAAAGAATCAAATATACGAGGTTATAAATATTTACTAGTTTCGATAAGTTATTTTTTTTAGTAACTAAGCACGCTAATAATGCCATTGATACTGTGTCAGAACTTAAACGTAATACTGTTTCACCAAAAAGGACGCCCTTCAAGAGACTCTGGTATTTTTGTGGTATTTGCGAACCGTTCCGTAGTTCAACTTCTGTATTCTGCTAGTCACGTGACTTTCGTCCCAACATTGAATGATTAATCATTGAAGTTGAACATCCTGAATGAATCACGTGAGTGATCTACGACTTACCCTATAATCGACGTCACAGCCTTCAACCTATCTGCTTAGCTCACAATCAACGAAAGCGAACATTGATACCCAGGAAGTCTATATAAGTGTATCCTAGAGCAGGCTGTACTAATTATTCTGCACGAGGAGTTAATCGACAATTCAAGATGGCGTCGTCATCTAGGCCATCTAGCAGCCTTCTCTAGTACGTCCTATTTCTTCTCATAAATCTGTACGGTTTATCAGTTTAACTAATGGGTCCAACAGCTCTTGTATAGCCCACGGCACGACGATATTAGCCGAACATTCTTCTCCAGGAGCATCATCCACATCCGCCTCATCACTCGCATCCATCATCCTCCCCAAAATCTCACACGACAAACCCCAAAAACTCACATATACGCACGACCGACTGTTTGTACATTACATCGCCGACTCACCCTCCAGCCAAGATGGTGGCAGCGGCAGTAAAAATGGCAGTACCGAACCCGACTCCCACTCCTCCCTAAGCTACCTCGTCGTGGCAACCGCCGAACAAGGCCGACGCATCCCCTTCGCATTCCTCCTCGAAGCAAAACGGAAATTTTTGTCTGCCTACCCACCATCCACCACCGATTTCTCCACACTACCAGCCTACGGCTGCGCGGCATACAACTCCGAGCTTCGCGCGTTATTGCAGCAATTCAACACCGCTCCACCATCAGATTCACTCGCTTCTGCGCGCAGGGAGATTGATAGTGTACGGGATATTATGACGGAGAATATTGAGCGGGTGCTTGAGCGGGGGGAGAGGATTGATTTATTGGTTGATAAGACCGATCGCTTGGGCGGGAGTGCGCATGATTTTAGGATGAGGTCGAGAGGGTTAAGGAGGAGGATGTGGTGGAAGAATGTTAAAGTTATGTTTTTGTTGGGTGTTGTGCTTGTGTTTTTGATTTATTTGTTTGTTGGGATGGGGTGTGGTTTGCCGAGTTGGGGGAGGTGTATTGGGAAGTGATTGACCCGAGTCTTGAGACTCGAAGGAGGAAGAGTTGGTGATTGTGTATAGCAAATGTCTAGGTATTTACTTGCATGGAGTGAATCGAACTTTGAGTATGTATTATATTCCACTAAACGCTAGTATACTACGATATGTCTCTCATCATCAAACCCGTGATATCATTGAAGTTCTCAAAACGAGTCTGCAGATGAGCCAGTAACAAAATTTGTGATTCATATAGGAGTTACTGGGTGTTCAATCTACGCCAGCCGTATACCTCATAAACCATGAAATTATAGGTTAATGCGGAGATATTCTGGCGTCTCGTAAGAGTTCGAGAGTTCGACAAGAGAGGGGAAACAAACAAATGAACTGTGAGATTTTTCATTTTGATTCAGCTGTAGGAACTTCGGAGGTTGCCACACAACTAGTATGTATGACATTAGAATAAGGGAAACAGAGGATTGAGAAATTTCTCTGCATCTCGAGTCCCGAGCTGGTGATTGTCTACCTCGTTGAAACGACCCATCCAAGTCCATAAGGTAGACAACGGCGTTTTTCTTTTTTGTATGAAGACTCAAAACTTCGCGCCTTTCCCATTTCATGACCATGTAGCAGATAAGCAAAAACATACGCACACACAACACACCCCTATTTCCATTCCGTCTGCTTTACCATAACGACATGAAAAAAAAATTTCTTGGAAGTAGAAAAAATTTTGTTGATTTTTCATTTCTGCCGTCTTGCTAACATAATCATGCTGAAAGAGCAGCCTTCCTGGCCTCACGACCCTTGCCAACGCGCTCCAAGAGGTTTTCACGGTCCTTATCCAACTTGAGCTTGGTGATGACGACCTTGGAAGGGTGGATGCCGAGAGGGACGCTCTGGCCGTTGGACTTTTCGCGGACAACACGCTCGATGTGGATGGCGTACTTGAGACGGTAGACGCTGGTGACCTTGCCCTCACGACCCTTGTTGGAGCCTCGAACGATGGTGACTTCGTCGTCCTTACGGATGGGGATGGATCGGACCTGAAGATGTGATGTTAGTATATTTATTGTTCCATGTCGATAGTCGTATCCAATTCATGGTTCCTCCTTCTTCGAGGATTTATGTTCTTCGCAGAAAGAATATGTGCAGTTCGAGGGACGGTTCGTACATTGTGCTTCTCACGGAGCTCTTTGCTGAGGGGAGCGCTCATGATGACTCGTCGCTCGCTGGAAGGAGCACTGAAGTGAGCCTTACGCGACTTTCGTCGCGAGGAGGCGACGGCTGTTGTAGACAAAAATCCCATCAGTGACTTGATTCTCCAAATGCTGCAATTCAACGCCCGTCCAAAGTCCAAAACCATTCAATAATATTCCATCGATGATCTTGACAAGTCTTCCTTCTATTTGCCAAATTCAATCAGAATACATACCGTGATATGTCTTGGTCATTTTGCAGAGCCGGTGTCGAATGGCAAAAATGGGCTCTGTAAAAGGGTGTTGTCGTCTGCGTCGTCGTGATCATCTAAGATCTTGAAATGTTAGCCGAAAATGTGCGCTTCGAATGTTTCTCAGTGTGCGTCACATGACTACGCTAAGCGGAGACTGGGATTGGTTGGCGCGTACTCCATTGCGCTTTACTGTTCTTGGAACGCCAAGCCATTGTAGATGCCTCCGCGCTTTAAGTTTAACGCGACAGTTCGTCCATTCTTGGATCAATCCTCAAGGTCTTGCGTTCTCACTTTCGTTGCGGTTGAATGTTCATCTTTGATCAAGCAATGATAGAGGATAGGCGTTGCTGTGAGCGGCCATTCTTGAAGAGATAATATGTCGTCCTATCCCAATTATCATAATTCATACCGATACCCCAACGAACAGAACTCGAGAAGAAACCATCAGCCCGTACAGCAGCAACAGCAGCAACCTGTGCAACTCCTCAAGGGTATATAGAAGCGACCTGTTCTTGGAATAATCAAAAAGCAAACCGGTCATATTCGAACAGCAACGACGCGTAGCACAGTCAGGATCCGTCTAGCTTTGCGCATTTACCAGCTGCCCTCGGTAGGTATAGTCAAACCACGCGCACGGATGAGAATACGCAGAGAAGCACTGGATTTAATAATTTGGTGTACGCTTCTTCGCTACCTCCAGATTATATCAAAGACTCGGGAACATCGCAGTCGAATGTTGGTGGTCAAGGCTCGAGTAATCCTAACAGCCACTATCAGAGTGCTCCGGCTTCATATAATTACCCATCCCAAACCTCAGTTTCGAATTCTGCGGCGCATACTCAGGCGATCATGAACTATAATCAACAGACCCAGCAAGCATCTAGCGCTACCTCTCGGACATGGGCCACTCCATATACGTACCAAAATACTTCGGTGAATAATAATGATGCGTTAAGACAGTGCGAGCCTACTCATATGACATCACCGAAAGTGAACCAAAGCACACAGCAATCGCGGAAGGTTGCTGCTTATAAGAGTCCGCCTATTACTTATTCTACTACAAATGCGACGTTGAATGCGCCTTCATATCCACAAACGTCCCACGGATACAGCTCCTATACAGCAACACGTCGTCTATATTCAATCCTAGTCATATAGTGACCGCTCCGGAGACTTCGTCTGCGATCAATCAAGACTATCCTCAAGTGACAGAAGCGGCAACTACCACTCAGACCTCGCCCATCAAAGGTCCCAGTACATCAACCCAGTGATCTCTATGCTCAGCAATACTTTTTCGCAGAGGAACGTGCTAGAGCAGCCGAAGCAGAAATGGAGGCGCGAAGGAAAGAAGTCGAGGTACAAGCTCAGGCGGAAGCCGTCGCAAGGGCTGCAGAGGAGGCGTTGGCCGCAGCAGGTGCACAAGCGACGCCTACAAGCGCCACCAAGGGAAAATCAACCAATTCGAAACCTGCCAAAAAAAAACACTTCTAAAAAGAGAACATCAGCGAAGAAGAAAGTCGCCGAGAAGGAAGCTGCTCCTGCGGATTTGCAAGACCCAGAAGGCGATGATATGGCTGTTGAAATGCGGATGATGCTGGAGAAGCTTCGCGGTATGCGGAGTAAAGACCCTTCATTGTTCGCTAAGCTATGGGATGATCTTAAAGAACCAAAAAAAACCCCCCGTGCATGCCCAAATAGCTTCAACATCGGAGCAGGACTCAGCTGCTGCTCCGAGTCAGTCTACTTCAAAACCATATCCGGCTACTAGCACTCCCAATAAATTGAACAAGGATGGACTACCAGGTCTTGGGAGGTTCCCTGCACAGCGGCGCAGAAGACAAGAAAAGTGGCTCTGCGGCAGCTGCTCAAGTCAATGTTAATTCGATGCTTAATCAACAGCATCAACAATATCCTGCGCCTGTTGCTAACCAGCCAGTTGCGCAGACACAGCAGAGTGCATCAAATTCTGGTCCGTCCAAATCAAAGGCCAAGGCGAGTCCAGCACAAGAGGCTGCACGGCCAGCGGCAACCCAGCAGAAATTAGCCAAGGCTGTTTCGGAGTACCTGAGCAAAGACACTGCAAATAAAGGCAAACAATGCTCATCAGATTCTCTCATGCTTCTCTTACGAAACAATCCAACATATCCAGATGTTTGTGCTCAATGGGAAACTCGCGGATTCGCGTTGAATAGACAAGACATGGCTAGATTTCTTCTTGCAGCAGTCCCCGCGCTCCTGAGCAACAATAATGGACAGGAACAGAAGAAGGCGGAAGCAAGCAAAAATACTCCTCCATCATATGCAACTCCGTCTCTCTCTTCCCCTGACTACGGCGCAACCTCCACAACATTCACAATCTGCACAATCTGCACAAACTGCACATCCTCTATCATTACCACCCCCCGCCACCCCCGTCACAACCGTCTCAACCAATTCAACAATCTCCACCACCCCAAGCTCCAGCACCAGCACTACCTCAAGGTGTGCCCACATCTGACCTGAATATCGTTTACTATCAACCAGGAGCAAAGGCGTCCCGACCCCGTGCATCGACAGGTACAGCTGGCTCATCAGAGCAAAAGAAAGAGAAAAAGTCTCTGCAGCGCCCGCGAAAATCAGACGGAGCATGGATATCGAACACGCCTGTCGGACCAAAGGCTGAAGTGGCAAAGAAGAGACTGTTTTCCGAGATTGTGGACATGTTTCAAATGAGTAGTGACGACGAAGATGGATTTTCTCGCTCAACCACTAATATGAATCTGAACCTTGCCCAACGACCAAGCTTTCCAGATCCTGGCCCAGACGTCATGGATCTCGGCACGGACTCACCACATCCAGCCGAACAGAATGTCACTGATTCTCGTGCTGAAATGGCCGAACCTGAAATTGAGTTCGACCCTGATGACGAGTTTGTCCTTCGTGAGATTAAACGTCTTCCGAATATTACCTAGCCTCTGAACCCGTCAGCTGCATTGAATTGAGTCTACTATAACCCTCAATCTATTGCGCGGGATGTCATGCTTGCTACCGGTCGCCATCCGTCTGAAAGACCCCTGAACTTTCACCTGATGCATCTGATACAGACATTTACGGGGTTCACTTTGCGCTCAGATCTTGAAACTGTCAAGTGGGATCTAGTTGACCCAGGCGGGCCTTCCATGCCAGTCGTTGAACTCGAGGATATTTTCCTTGAGCCTCCTCAGCTCACTCGTAAAAGGCGTCGTCGTCGTCGTCGCGACGCATCACGTGATGACCCGGACGCCAAAGGCCCCACTTCAGATAGTCGACCTCAGCCGAGCCAAACAACTGCAGCACTTGGACAACAACTTCTTCCTTCTGTTTCTACACCTGACGGTGCGCGCGATTCAATGGCTGGTACACCGACCACTAATCAGAGGAACGGTCGTCGCGGCCGACCGCCCGGCGCCAAAAACAAAAAGCCTCCGAAAGCTGCCTTGACAGACTTGGCTGAGACCGCGACTGGGCCTTCTACGAGAAACGTTCAAACCTCCGTGTCTGCTCCTGCTTCCTCCGTACCCGAGCCTTCATATCCTATGTTTACGTGTGAATGGGCGTCGTGTCCCGCGCAACTCCACGACGTCCATACGTTGGAGCGCCATGTTGTTAGAAACCACGTCTCTGGACAAACAACATGTCAATGGCAGAACTGCCCCAATTACACAACAGAGTGTAGCGGCGAAGGTCTGATGAAGCATTTGCTAAAAGTACATATCCGACCTCTGGCATGGAAGTACGGAGATCGGCCGTCCGTCAACGGAACTGGTGAGAAAGAGATTACCTCCTCGCAGGTTACTGTTACTGTGTCATGAATGAATTATTAAGGATGAACTCTTCGTTTTCCTTTTCTCTTCCTGTTAATAGATTACAACATCGATCGCTATTTGATTACGAATGGCTTGCATGTCACGCCTGATGCTACTACAGCGAGTGAAAGCGATGCCCTCATCTTTCCCGTTGGACCGACCCCGATTCGCGCATTCAACAGATTGTACGGCAACCAGAAACCCACGGACCGAGCACGACAGGTGTTAAGGGCGGTACAGAAGCGACGCAAACGTGTAGGTATTGGTCTTGAGCAAGGAGGATGCGAATTCTCGACGCCCGTGCGAAACAAGCTATTCGTGAACGACGAGGAGTTTTACGAAGTGGTGACGGATGATGAGGAGGGAACGGACAATTGGTTCTCACAGGATGTTTCTTCCTAGGAGGATTTGTTACAATATCTTTTCTGGATGGATGGTCAGAAACTTTTACAGTATTTAGGTAAGGAGGAGTGCAAGGACGGTGTTTGGCGCTGGTTCTATTAAACAGGAAAGGTTTCAACATCTTAACCACATTGCGAATATCATTTTAATTCCTTCCATCCTCTTGACAGTAACGAGTAGATATATAAAACCATCCTCGTAATACGGATCCATTCATATCAAACCAACAGCCATAAACGACCCTCTTGCGGAAATCTAAGTTGTCTTCCCAGCACTCCCTCTCGAAGCCACCGCAGCGGCAGGCGAAAAACCAACTGGATCCGCACCAACAGGGATCTTCTTGTCTGTGGCTGTCGTCGATGAAGTTGATAGAGGAGACTGTGAGTCGTCTTTGGCATTGACTTCGAGGAAATGGTAGAGGACTATAAGGAGCATGGCGACTGAGCCGAGGAAGATGGCGAGACGGAAGAGGTCGTCGTCGGAGATCATTTTTTAAATAGCGGTTTAAAGGCGATTGAGACGTTGGAAAGGTTGTTTGTATGTCAATTGGAGAGACTTCTGTGGTGTGGTTGTTAGTTTGGAGTGGTCGGAGAGCTGCGTCTGGCCAGCTTGCAGTTGCGGATGTAGGACGGGAGTGGCGCGACGGGTTCAACGCACCTTCTTCACGAATGATAATTTTTCAGAATCATACGTGTTATCGATAGATAATCGGTCCTCAAGACAAGGAGGAATTGTTTGCGCGTCTGCGTGTTCAGTCCGAGATGTTTGCTGTCCAACTAAGGCTGGCAGACTAAGAGGTCGCGATAGGGCCGTCGCAATAAGCACCCGGCTCCACTGTCCAAGCACTCGATCGTCAAAGTTTCAATTGAGCGCTTTCTCTCAGGAAATACATCTACGTCCTCTGTTGCGTATACTGACTGAATAGCTTTGAAGCGTCGCGAGTACAGAGCACATTATTCGAGTTCAATGCTACCAGAGCATATTCATACAGCGTGGCCTATAGCGACTCTCATTATACAGGTGCAACGGCTAAGTGGCTGACAGATCTGCAACGGTTTTCTACTAAGCCGTAACGTTGTTCCAGTCCGTGGTTGTCCATCCATCCATTTCTAGATTGTCCCCTCTCCATCATTGATTCTCTCTTCCTCTTTCATCGAATATCTTTCTCATTCTCTTTCATCATCATCATCCAATTGTCCGCTACTCACTGACTCACGGCCGTAACTTCTCGGATACCCCTCGTTGTCAGTGTCACTCGGTACTACCTGTCCACGTGATTTTCCGACCATTTCTTTAAACGAGAGTTCAAGACTCCTTGGCTTCACCCTTCATTTCATCGACCGACCGTATATCTGACCCTGACTTCGTTTGCTGTCGCAGATTCATCGCAGTCATTGCGGCCCCTGTTCAGCCGCCGTCCGATAGATTGTCGGCCAGTTATTCTACTCCAGAGCGCCCTTTTCGCGTCGTGACGAATGCTTCGTCTTCGCATAGAGGTTGTCTTGGGCTCGACAGTACTCATTCTACTGTGAATACTACACCTCGAACATCGATGTTCAACTGATACAAAACGAACTATACACGTATTCCGATATATGGTCACCCGCCACCATGAATCCAGGAGCATACGTCTACTCGATCGATCCCAACGTCTACAATGACTTTACTACAGGCAACACCGGCCACGGCACAATCGCCATAAACGGGAACTATAATGATGAGACAAAATTGAATGAAGATTGGAATGGACCCATCAATGGGATGAGTTCAACTGCAAATGCAGGCACAAATCAGCAAAAGTCCGCTGGTCCTTCGCCGTTGGCTTGTTTGGCATGTCGACAGAAGCATCTCAAGTGCGACGGCAGACAACCGATTTGCGGCCGGTGTAAGACGGGAGAGCTCACCTGCGAATATACTCCATCACGACGGGGGTATAAAGGTCCATCGAAGAAACGGCGTGCTAACCCCCAGCCCGTGGAACAGCAAGTGAATGTTGATCCACAGATCTTTAATCTTGATGGCCGTCCACCGGAGATCTCACCCGAATGGCATATCCCAAGCATTGTTGGCTCTGTGCCTTCATCAACGACGCCTGGTGGCCCAGTATTCACACCTCCTGACATATCAGGGGCGATTACTGCCAGTGCTACTACTACCGGTACTGGAGGCACTTCATCAACTACACCACAAGCAGGAACACTACAATCGCCAATGACTCCTGAATCACCACCAATGGCCTTGGGAAGAGATGGATATCTGGTTGATGTGTTTTATTCCAATTTTCATCCCGCTCATCCAATTCTTCCTCCACCTGGGTTGCTCTATAATTATTCTCCACCTGCATACCTTGAACTGGTAATCAAGTTTATCGGCGCTCATTTCACGCCAGCTGCCTCTCCCGAAACATATCGACAGGCTGTTGTCTCCGCAACCGTCGACCAGGAACCCTGTCCTGAGAAGGTGCAAGCACTGCTCTTACTTACGATTGTCCTCCATTCACGAAATGAGCGTCAAGAAGCTGGAGTGCTTTTGGCGCAAGCTGTGGATTTGGCTTTCGAACTTGGAATTCATCGTAAATCATACGCGGAGACAGTGACGGGAGACCCCATCCGCAGAGAGAGCCTACGTCGCACTTGGTGGGAGCTGTTTGTTATTGAAGGCATGTTGACAGCGCTAGGTATGCGGAGTACTTTTACAGCTGGTGAGGTTCCTCTTGAAGTGCCGCTTCCGTGTGAAGAGCGCATTTACCAGGATGGATTGGCGCCGCCTTACCCGCCTACAATCAAACAGTTCGACGACCGAATATTTGCTGAAGAGGATATCACATTTTCTTCGTTTTCCTACCGCATCGAAGCCGTCCGGATCTTGGGACGAGTAGTGTCGTTGTCAACTGCATCAGGCCAACAGCAACAAGAAGAGGTAGAGTCAGTGGATGCGCGAATTGCTTCGTGGTTCCACCACATTCCAGATTCAAAGATGGAGCTCATGCAGCCCGACGGGACCATGGATGAGATGATGTTTCAGGCGCGAATGGTGATTAACGGTGCATCAATCTATCTCAACTTCCCTCGATCAGACCTACTCTCGTCTCCGGCCGTAGCCGCAGAGGTAATCTGCGGTCATTCGGGAGTATGTCTAATGCCGGCATTCTCACACCATGCTCACGCGATGAGAGCCCTGAACGCAGCAAGCGAAATCTCAACTCTAGCCTCACTCCGGATGCCCGTCACGAAACACACCCCATTCTTCATTTGCGCTCTTGTCTTGAGCTCAATTGTGCAGTTGGCAGGCTACTCGGTCAAAGCAGGACAAATGCCGGATCCTCGCCGTGATCGTCTCACACTTACAATCGGCGTATTCAGATCTCTGGGTCGGACGTGGGCGATCTCAAAATCGGTAATGAGTCAGATTAAGGCGGTGGCGCGCGATGTGCTTGAGATTGGAGTTCGGCCGCAGGCGGATCAGAATAATCTTGACTTTGCGGCGTTTTTGGAGGGAAGTCAATATTGGATTCCGAGCATTCCTAATGCTTAGTCTGTCTGGTTGTGCTGTACGATTGATTTACGAGATGATGACTTTTTATTTTTGATTGAATATTGCAATATATCTACATACCATATGACAGATTATATGATTGTCTTGATGTTTTCCGCTGTAAACCGGATTGGTACGATAAAATTAAATACCATAGACATTACGCTGTATTACCAGGAACCCCGCCGTTATCACAATATCAGCTTGCTTATCTCTTGCTTATCTGCGTAATTTACCTCTCGCACGATACCATTACCAGCAAAGAATACGATTTTTCCGGTTTCTCATTACACATAGAAATGCCCATATCAAGGGAGTTTTCCCCTGTCTTTATCTTCTTCTTCTTCTTCTTCTTCTTCTTCTTCCTTCTTTCTTCTGTCTGTCTGTCGGATCGCAAACATTTTGTATCTCTTTCGATTGAACAGTTATTCACCTCGAAGGGCGTATCGATCAACCTGATATCGTTGTAGGTTCTTGTACGTCATACTTACCTCTTCTATTATCGGTTTCTTGCGACTTTTTGAACTGGAATATAGCTTATTCCGACGACGGTCTTTGAGTTTTTCTAACAAGGCACGTGTTATTCAGACATTGAGAAGCGCATATTCCCTACATTCCGGACAAATATACACCTTAAGTACAAAGCCTATCCTACAAACAAAAATGTGCAAAAAAGCTACTTGCTCTACTTGCCGTACGTCCCGCCTATTCAGTTACCGACCCCCTTTACGGAGCGAATATACTGACTGTAACAGACAAAACAACCTGGTGGGGTTGCGGACAACACATCCCCACGGTCTTTGAATCCATCCCCGAAGACGAGTGGTGCGTCTGTGCACCAAAGGTCTCTGTGGACGGGAAGGAGTATCCGCCTAAAGGGACGGTGGCGAATTGACTCGCGGCGATGTTGGGCCGGTGATTGATTTATTTTTGATCGGAGGAGTTTTTTTTTTTTTTCTTCTTCTCTTTTGATGGGATGGAGGAGGATATATGAATTTAGTTTCGAACAGCGCGGATGTTTTCTTTTCTTGGTGGGAGAGATTCTCGTTTCTTTGATATTGAGTAAGCCGTGGGATATGTAGTGAGAGATTAAGGTAATTCAAGTTCAGATTTGATACATTCATATCGTTTCTGACCGGGATGGGAAGGCAAGCTTGACTGCACAGATTTTTGTGGTGAAATCCTGGTAGTATATACGTTAGACATCGCAGATATGCATTTATTTGCCTAAAAACACTTACGGTAACTTGAACTCTGCACCCGCAGGATACGATATCCAGTCCGGGAGTGGCTTCTGGAAGCAGATTCCCGTATTATCTGGCTCTTCAGAGAGCATTGCCAGAACGAGCTCATGGAAAACGCTATCACTAGACACAGACGTGCCAAGTTGCATACCTGGCCGGGTGTTCGATTCCCAATTCTCATCCGTAATCAGATTCCAGGTCTTAGGGTCCCCCGGTACTGGGCTAAATAGCCAAATGGGTCTCTGGTTGACAGGCTTCCAACATAGGTGTATCCCTAAAAGCGTGTTTTAGAAAATCAAGGAATCCCTAAGTGACCTTGTTCCAGTTAGTGTGCCTGTGCCCAAGTCATCTACACGAAAGGAAATCTGAATAGGGATATTTACTTCAAATCTTCCGCAGACTTCGAGAGGTATAGGATATCGCCTCCCAACTGCGTCCTGAAATCGAATTGGTTATTTGTCCTACGGTTCTTGTCATGCTTTGTCTATGTAACTAGACTAGTTCTATTCCAGTTTGCATTTGAGTCATCAGATTCTGACTCTTGGTCTCCATTTATTGCTCGAATTTCTGCATGTTTTGACTATAAGCTGGTCGATACCTACATATAAAGAAATTGCTGGACTGGATACAAATGTATTCAAAGACTGCATAATTAATCCCAAAATTGATTCGCTAAAATTCTGAACCTTCTTTTTCCCGGCAAAGCTCCATGAGACTCTCTTTCTAGCACGAACCATCCTCCTTGTTCCGTCATCATCTACAGGACCGCCCTTGAACTTCTCAATATGTTGATGGAACTTGTCCACCAGCTTCTCCATCTGCAAAAGCACTTTCCGTGTTCTGTCAACTTGTTCCTGCGAAAGCGCAGCTCCATTCGTAATTAGACCCTGGATCTGGACCAAAACTCCATGAAAGGCAAAAAGTTCTAGTTGAACCTCGCGGAATAGCTTAGAGTCATCGGAAGCGTCGTCTAGAGCCTGAGAAAGGGTCCATACTAGCCCAGTGACTGCTACGAAGTCGTCAACACTGAAACCGAAGGAAGATGCTACCGTTGTGATTGAAGTAAAGTTAACCGCCTGGTGTATTTCGTCAGTCTGGGATATCTCAAGCGCAGATTAGGGCTAAATCCGAGAAGATTTTACCGTGGCATAGCCTCATTGCCGCTGGCGGCGGAGTCTAAATTATCATACGTTGCTTTTTGCCTGCTTTGCACAGATGTTAAGTCTCAGCCTAACAGTTCGCAGGTTAATAAAACGAGTTCCCATCCAATAGGAGCACAGCTGATGGTTATAACAGATCATTTGATAACTAGGTATTCAGAGACATGTATTAATGCGTGACGTGTAATAGCAAGAGGTAGAGGTCAATACGATAGTAGACTGCAGTTGGACTGATCGAAATAAAGGGCCCAACAAGTCGTGGACATTTCATACACTAGATTCCATATGGCGTACCTTACATACTTAAACAGGTAGATCGTATACATAGATAGCAATCATTAGTAGTGTAATATCATAATAGATCATTCCAGGTCAGGTGAATTTCCAATCGTATCGTTGTCATCATCATCATCAAAAAAATCAAACTCATCCTCGTCTACATTCTCTTTCATTTCAGTATCATCATCGGCCATAACAGATCCATTCGTACTCCTAATATCCAAATCCTGCACAGCGCCGACTAACTCAAACTCAGAAATGGTCGACATCGTGGCAGACACTACAGTCGCAGTCGTAGTAGTAGCATGGCTGGCCGTGGCTTCATGCGAAGCGCGTTGAACAGTACTCGCCGCCTCATCTGGACGGATAGACTCAAATGAATCCATAGATGCAACGTCGTCAGGATATTGAGCATTATTACCCAAACGAACAGAGGGACCTGCAGTTGAAAATCCTCCTTCTTCAAGTATAGGGACAGAGTGATCATCGAATACGCCTCCAGTACCATCATCGTTACCCCCAGCCCATAAGGGGAGGAATTTAAATTCCTCGTCTTGTAGGCAGACGAGCGTATCGACGATTTCAAAGGGAACTTCAAACGGGTTGGAGTGAGGCTCTTGTTCATATTGTGGTGGTCCTGCGATACGAGACGCTAGTCTATCCAGATAGTTGCCGACAGCCAATGTGAAGGTTGAAAAATCGAATGAAAGTTGTTCCGCGGCCAGGTAGAATTTATCAAGGGTCGCATATAACTCTTCTGTGGATACGTGTCGAATGATGGCATTGCCCTCATCTTCTAAGATTGATAGAGCCGGTGCTAGGTCCCTGAGTGATGGACAGGCCCAGGTATGTGCTTCTGTTGGGGTAGGGAGTATCATTGCGAGGGATTTCCAGAATCCGCGAGTGAGCACTCGGCAGAATCGAGGTAGGACTGAATGGGCAGCGTAGTAATCAATCCCGGGGTAATCCATAGTATCCGTTGATGGGAATCTGAGTTCCGCGCTTGTTGAAGATGGCTGCATCAAGCAGTGATATATCTGGCCACGAACGTACAGTTTGCAAAGGTGGGCAAGCTCGTCAATGGCCTGCTTATGTGGTGCAAGATCAATCCACCATACTCTGGTGAAATGGCTTCTCAAAATGTCTTCCACCCATTCCATCCGGGTACCTGCCAGTTTGACAAACTCGTTCAAAATTCGGTCGAGAAAGACTTTGCTGGCATACTCCACTCGCTGCACTTCGGTATCATCCAACGACTCGCGGAAGCGGCCATGTATTGTGCGAGCTCTCCGTTTGGGTACTTGGCTATCTATCAATGAGTCCAAAACCATCAAGCTCTCCTCACCCACCAGAATGGCAAATGAGGTCTGACAAAGAGCGCGATTCTGTAACCCGCAGGCGATCTGATAGGCCAACTCTGGGTTCACTTCAATGAACATGGTATTTGATTGAGTGTACAGCCAGACTAGAATATGGTCACCGACTGCTGGATGTGTAGCGACTTTTAAGATCTTGGCCAAAGCAAAATATGTCCATAGTTTGGGAGCCGTATCAAGCTTTGGATCGAGTCCTTCGATCGCGTGCAACAGGCGTTCAAGACCTGTTCGATGTCGAATGGGCGAGTAATCGAGTGGTAGACCGGGTAATCTTTTGGTTGTTTTCTTTGGAATTTCTGGTTCTTGCAGCTCCTTGGGCTGGTTGGGTGTACTCTCTTCGCTTTCTGAGTACGGAGTCATCGGGTCTAAGTCTGCACGTAAAGTGGGTAGATTTCCTTGAAAATTCATAACCCTACGAGGAACGGCTTTGGCTTCCGGTTTATCATTCGCTTTGGCCTGCTTCTCTTCTTGCTTCGCCTGTTGCTTGGCTTCCTTGCGACGAGCTTTCCTTTTCTGCTTAAGGGTAGTGGCGTCCTCTGACTCAACGATTATAGGATCCCTCGTCGCCTCAATTTCAGTTAATATCCATTCTATTTCATCCTGGCCACTAACACAAGATGTTGGAAGTGACCATCGCGATTGCATTTGTGACCACCTCCTCACACCCATCGGGCACGACAACTCCGTCATGAATATAACCGCCTCGTCACCCTCAGAAGGGGGGGTCAGATCGATAGCGTATTTGACACCCGGGGACATGTTATCCGTAAGGCCATATCTCTTGCGGACGCGTGCTTGGGTACGAGGTCGAAAGAGATCTTTCAAAACCTCTGATCCTGTATCCAGCAGTTTTCGACTATGTATACGATGCGGGATCGCTTGCACCTTTTCCTGTGAGCCAAATACCCAACGCCGAGATTGGTGGTTAGTTGGTTCAGCGTTTGGTTGAGGACCCGGCTCGATGTAAACCAGAGTGTCAGCTTCGTCGTCGGTAAACAAGAGCAAAGGCATTCGTAGGTTTCCATCGATAGAGTCGGGATCTCCTAGGGCGACTGTATTTGTACTGTTAAGGGGACTAGTATAGTGGCTGCCAAGGATGGCTTGTTGATTTGAGCTTTGCATCTTGACGGTGACTTTGTAGTGTATCCGTAAGAGTACTGTCTGGTGAATTAGAAAGTTGAAAATTGCCAATACCTCGATAGGTAGGTCTCAGGTCGGATAACTTGCTTCATATAATATGAAGCAGTACCTTCTATATTTCTTGCTCATCGACGTGGAGTCAAACAGACAGAAGGCATTGATTCAAAATTCTTTATGCGGCGGCGTTGGGCAAGGCTGCAATGCAAGCGTTCTGATTTAGCCCGGATGGTCAGTCAGCCTTCCAATGCGTAGGCTAGCTGCACGCTTGCCACCCATTGGCGATTCAGCTTTGTGTCTGACAAAGATAGACTGTTCAACTGTAATTGGCGAGTCTGAATTACTCAGATCAGGTGCATATTGAGCAGCCTTGAGGAACGTAGTGAACAAGGAAGAAGTAAGAAAGGTGCGTGGTTTATCACTGTTGCTGGGGTGGGGCCTTAGGCCACCATGTTGTTGCCTATTTATTTGACTACGATAGCTTCAGAATCTATCCTCAGCAACTGTCGCTATGGAGTCTACAATAGATGAACGCGAATTGGAGTTAGCTCAGGCATCAACCACCAGAAATAAACAGTAAATGAAACAAAATAAACGAACTGTGACTTCAACAAGCTTTAGTTGTTGAGGATCACGGATAATTTTAAATAGAACTCAGATTGTGTGAGGTATTTCGGAGATACTATCATACTAAATATAACATCCATGGTCAATAGTTCCTTTCTCAGAAGTTGTCTACTTAATATTCCCACTACTTTAAATATACAATCCATTGATTTCGTACTCAACCAGGATCATCTTGGTATACTATGATAGTCGTGCGCAGGGTTTGCTGCACTAGTACCATGCAGTTGACTTTGCCACCTCTCTATCAAAGCCGGCTTTTAGGGCTAGATAAGGTCACTTGACCTCTCCCTTATAGATCTGATTGATCTACAGATTTCAACATCTATGATAAAATAGACATAATCAAATGAACAAAGGAATAATAAAAATCTATCGACCTTTGATTCTGTGGGTTTAGTACCTAGTACAGAAATTGACGTCAGCTCGACATATGGCAAATGATGGCGGAAATGAGTTATCTGCTGAAGTAGATGGCGATATCACTCAGAATTTAGATCCATCTCCATTGCCTCAACCAGAACCTGTATACTACCTGCATATTACCTGACCGATAGAAAAACAACACACCAGCTCTAGAAACACACTCCTTGTATTACACTCTCGTCAAAGACAACGTACACACCTATCAAAATGGCCATCGCCTCAGAAGCAGTCCCAAAATCCGCCCGAAGGACTATTGTGACGTGAGCCCAGTCTCTTCTATCACCCTACCTACTTAACTTGTCACAGCAAACTGATCATTTGGGAACCCCCCGCAGAAGCCCTCGCAATCTAGCCATCGCAACCACCATCGGCGTCGTGGGCGGTACACTCCTCTTCTTCGATTTCCTCAAAGGAGGACAAGAGAATCCGAGACCGCAAGAACGGCTTGAGTATAATGGGGGTAGTGGTACGCAGACGGATCAGGGGACGGTTAGGCCGGGGAGAATTCGGTTGAGGAATTATAATGAGCGATAATCCCTCTAGAAACATTAGGTAGTTGGAGCCGGGGTGGGAGGGGTTGGAGGAGATATGGGCATCGTGTTTGTATGTAGAATAGATGTCTATTCGTATGATTGTACAGTGGATCATGAGTAGAAATTGAAATTGGTATCTCAGAAAATAACATATGGGTATCTAATGCAATAGTAAAAATGGTTAAAGTTTCCAGTCATCATCAAACCTTCGTTGCTCAGTTAAGATCATCGCCACCACTCTTACGACCCGAGTGTCTAGACTCTCGAACCAGTTTACCGCGTAAATCCTTGACCTCCTTCAACACCTCCCGAAACCCAGCCTCTATATTCTGCATACGGGCTAGAACCAGTCGTCCAAGGACATCATTATCAGTCGCGATCTGGGTGGCCAAGCTCGATGGCAAAGCACCCACGTTGCCCATATCAGAACCAATACGGTTGAAGTTGGGAACTGGCATGAAGCTTGTTCGTTGAGGGAGAGCCGGTCTCTCTGTCTCTAACCCCTTCAAGGGGGATGCAGCAGAAGATGGACCGGGCATGGCATCGTCCGTACTGTCGTCGGCGTCACCGGGATGATTGTGTAAGATGGTCACACTAGAGATATTACGAGTATGTAGGTGGCTCGACGCGGGACGGTGTCGAGTTGGGCTATTTTTGCGAGAATTGTACACTGCGGTGGAAGGTCGAGAGCTGAAGAATTTAGGTGTAGACTTGCTGCTGGGTCGGGCGGTTTGACTCGCGTTTTGCGAGTCAGATATCGAATCTCCTCGATCCTCGTCTGACTCGTCATCATGATTTTCATCACTGGACTTCTCGTCATCTCCTTCCACATCTGTCGTATGGGAAGCATGCCTTCCTAGACGGGGTTGGGTATTGTTTACAGTGGGATGTTCGGGCACCGGATGGAGGCCTCCGTAGTTTGTAAATTCCTCCGGGTCAGAAGCGACAAAAGATCGACTAGTTTCTGTATAGTTGCGGTGTTGTGGCGAAACCATCCTACGCAGAGTACTGGGTGGCCTTGGCGTCTGCTCCTCGATTGTTGACATGCCTTGCATCCAATTCGCTACCATTGCCGATTTGCGGCGTCCATCCGGACTTTCATTGACGTCTTGCATAGATTGCTGACGGAAAGGCCGCCGGAAAAGCTCTTCTAAAACACGATCCTGTTGATACGTGGCAATTGATGGTTCCCGTGTGAGACGGTGGAAAGTCTCAAACCGACTCTGGCGGTCGTTCCTTGCACGTAATACCGCTGTTGATCGGCCGCTCAGACGACTGTTGCCTTCTATCAGCTCGGTAGGGTCGATGATACTCGAACTCAATATCATTTTCTCATACAAGCAGATGGACCACAAGATAGGGAAGTGCGTAAACTTGATCATAGTACGATTGAGCTTGACAAACTCGCGAAGCGGAATGAGGTAGCGCAGCGGAGTCAACATCCAGCCGAGGATATTGGAGGGAGCCACATAGGAGAACAGTGCATCCGACTTGACCATGGAAATGGTATTGATTGCAAACAGAAACTGATGCTCTTCATGTGCATTCTTCACGATAGACATGAAAGAATTGGTCAGAACTGTGATCAAGATCGTAACGACCACAAAGTGGCAAATGAAGAGAAATATCGTCAGAATGAACCGACCAAGAGCATCGTATTCCTCCCAAAGGCTCCAAGCCGTGGGAGTGAACCCCATCAATATCTGGAAAAGCGCGTAAATGACTTCTTGAGGCGATTGGGACGACGCAGAAGAAAAGGAGAATGCGACTAGAAATCCGCTACAGGCAACAACAATCAAAAGGAACACAGCCATGAGGTCAGCGGCCATGATCCGGAACGCGATGAGCAGTTGCGAGAAATACTTGTAATGGTCGAGAACCGAGAAAAGTCGTGGGAATAGCAAAACAGCCCCGGCAGACAATATATCATATGCTTGGTTGGCCGCCGCCCGTTGTCGAACGTCAGGCAAGCCCATTACATATAAACGAAGTATCGAATAGCAGAAAAGCAGCAACAAGATCCCCAAGTCGAATAAATTCCAGAAGCTCATAAGATAAAGGCTGAAGCCCTGTTCGTTGAAGCCGACAATCTCGTCCAGCATAAAGCCGGCAGCCCATAACCAGAAGACAACCTCAACTGTCGTGATGTGCAATGATCTTTCGATAAGAACGGCAAGGTAAAGACTTAATAGAACTGCGAACGAGAGCGTTGAAAGGAAGTGCCGATAACGCGGTACACGTAGTCGAGATAGTTTGAATAGTGAAGCATCTCTTGGGTCGTAAAGCGTTACAGCTCTCCGGGGATGTTCCTCCGACTGAGGAGCTTGTCTCCTTTTGCCATACTGGGTGCTTGATTCATTTGTAGGTCCATAGCGCGAGACACCGTAACTACTAGCCGCGGCTACGTTCAAACGATGTAAGTTGTCGGCAGCCGAGTGAAAGACAATGGTACCGGCCCATATGGCCTCTAGGTGCTGAACGACCAGCGGGTGGGCTATGAAACGTTTAGCCTGGGCTCGAATCGCAATTTCCAGGCACGAAATTCGTGTGGCTCCGGTAGCATTTTGGCCTTGATTCCAGGTTGAAGCGCGCAAATTCTCGGCAGAAATGGGAGTTTGTCCCTGAAGAGGATAGAAGTCGTAGGAGAGGGCATCAATCAACTCTCGTGTTGTGTATTCTTTGAGGATCTTGATGGCCAGAAGCTCACTGACATGCGCCCTTGTTCGGGAGGTGCCGCTATTTCCAGGATTAAGGTCAGCTTCCTTGTTGAATTGAAGGCAATTGGCCATCAATGCATATAGCGTGGATCGATTGAAATGAAACTCCCGTACTTGTTGCTGGATCGGCTTCAGGAGGAATTGAGAGATTTGTGGAGACCGCAACTGCTCCCAAGTTAAACTCGTTTCGCATCGTGATATAATTAGATACCGGATGGAGTGCGTTATAGTATAAACAGGGATGAGATCTAGATCCATAATCTATTAGTTCCGTCCTGGTCTTTATTTCAATGCGCGGCTGCATTTCTCACCCAAGTGCGGCGACGAGAATATAGGCAGTAGATGTCCTTCATCACTGTCGTCATCGCGTGGCTCAGTCTCTTCGCCTTCATATGCAGGTTGACCGTGTTCATTTAGATAGTCGTCTGGCTCTGTTGGAGCGAGACTACCGTCGTCGCGCAGAAAGCGCCTGAAAAACGGTGTTGTCTCATGAGGTGAAGCAGAACGAAGAACATGCTGACGGGGTTTCCTCGGTCGCAATAGTGAGGCGAGCATGATGTTGAGTCAATTGTCTTCTGCGGAGCGTATGCGGGGTAGTATCACAACATTGAGACTTCTGAGTACCAGGAAGAGAAGAGAATGTGAAGCAACGAGTTGTAAACAAAACGCTGAGCAAGAAAAACAAAGCAAAGCCGCCCGAACAGAAAATGAGAAGGAAAAACGCCCTGAACATAGAGTCAACTTGGATCAGTGACGGAGATTTAGGCCTGCAAGAGCTGGCAGATCCCTACTGAGGTTATAACTATGGCATGGCAGCAGAGGAGAAGGTCGACCATTCTTGAAGATAAGAGACACTCACATGAACACGGGTTGCTGGAATGCTGCGAGACGAGAAACTGATTGGCTGGAGATGTACTTCAATGTCGGACTAGTACTGCTATGGTTAGTCCAGAGTAAAGAACAGCTTCTGATTGGGTAGAGGTGCGCTTCCGAAGTACGGACATTGGACAAGGAACTGCAGAGAGCTTGGACCGTCTGTGCCAAGACATCAACACTTTTACTGCTGATAATTGGCATCTGTGCTCGCTTATTCAGTTGTCGCTGCTAGTTATTATGGGTTGACTTCTAAGCTGCAACCTTGGAAGTTTTGACGAGACAGAAATCCATTTGTCACTGTTTATGTCCAAGACAGGACGCTCGAGCATACATGACTGAGTTCCCACAATCCGCAGAAGCTATAAGTTAGACAATGAAACAAGCTCTTCGGCATACTCAATAAGTGGCAGACACTGACTCTAACCTCTCAATCTAGGATTCAATCATATATAATCCGTGCAACTAGAATGAAGCAGAATTAGTGCTATAGATACTGGAGGATGTTCCTCCAGATAGATGCCAAGAATGATGTAAGAGGACAAACCGATATCGCCGAGGAGCAAATCTTATCTTGGCCTGGATCCATGCATGCAGAGATTCAAAGATCAATGGCTTGGTTCTAACTCCTGCATCGGTCGCGCATAGGGGGATTTAGAACTGGACTATGAGCAAGTAAATTGATTCCTCTCAAGCCACGCCTCTGATAAGTCCAGACCGTGAAGACTCGGAGAAAAAAGAAAGAAAAGAGCAAGCGGGGGAGGAGTAAAACATGGTGTATTTTTTAATTACGGTTACCGCGCTAAGCCTGCATATGCAGGCGGTCAAAAGCAGCCCTGGCGTTAGCCACAACCGATAGACCGCTTCCTGGGCTTGAAGCCCAATCAGAGTGCACTACCGGCAGATCTCATCCCACATATGTGGGTCTAAATACACAGAATTTTTATTCTGCCGCCAAGTGGTATTTTTGGAAAAATACCTGACGATCGATCTTTTTTTCTTTCCCGCCCTCGTACCTGCCTACCTTGTTGCAACTTTTTCCTCCTCTTCTTCTCCTTCTACAGTCCAATTTCTCATTGATCCCTCTTTCCCCTCTACTCCATTTTTATATCCCGTGCAGAAGTGGCAGACGAGACAGACGCTTAGTCTTGAAAGCTGCTAATGCTTCGGTAGAGTGACTCTGATTCGACTTTGTCCTTTGAGGACCTTTCTGAATTGAAATCACTTCATATATAAAAGAAAAGAAGAAAAAAAAAAAAGAGAGAGAGAGAGATGCCGCAGCACGAGGCCGCATCGCCCCGCACTGCTCGCGTGAGTGACAATGCAGCTCCCTCTAGCCCGTCAGGCGGAGGGGTTGCCTCATATCAGTCGGCGACAAGCTTGCAGCCGCTTCCCACCATGCCTGCAGCTGGTCATGGTGACTTGATTGCCCCCGCAACTTCCCCCATCCTCGGTGTCTCCGAAAAGTTGATGGCCTTGGAGCTCGAAGATGGCACTGTGTATCAAGGTTACAGCTTTGGTGCCGAGAAGAGTGTCGCTGGGGAATTGGTTTTCCAGACCGGTATGGTAGGCTACCCCGAGTCTATCACCGATCCATCCTACCGAGGACAAATTCTCGTGATTACATTTCCTTTGGTGGGCAACTATGGTGTCCCTCCACGGGACACAATGGACGAGATCCTGAAAGAGCTTCCCAAGCACTTCGAGTCGTCTCAAATTCATATTGCGGCCTTGGTCGTAGCCAGCTATTCTGGCGAAGACTACTCCCACTTCTTGGCCCGGTCATCACTCGGTCAATGGCTCAAGGAGGAGGGTGTCCCGGCTATCTATGGTGTTGATACCCGATCTCTGACAAAGCGGATCCGCGAGGAAGGTAGCATGCTCGGTCGTCTGTTGCTCGAGTCTTCTAAAGTACCCAATGGCGCCGAGAGCAACGGTACCACCACTCCAGGTCGATGGAAACAACATTACGAGCAAATTGAATGGGTGGATCCCAACAAGAAGAACCTTGTGGCTGAGGGTATGTCTCCTGTTTCGCGTAAAAATGTTTTCCGATGGAAACGCTAATTCGACTTGTCATAGTGTCTATTCGAGAGCCTCGACTTTTCACTCCCCCAGAAGCCGTCGCCCTAAAACACCCCTCCGGTCGACCGGTACGTGTCTTGTGCTTAGACGTTGGTATGAAATACAATCAACTCCGATGCCTTCTGTCACGTGGCGTAGAAGTTTTGGTCATCCCATGGGACTACGATTTCCACACTCTTGCAGGACGCGAATATGACGGTCTCTTCGTTTCCAACGGTCCCGGTGACCCTGCGACGATTGCTACCGCTGTGCAGAACATCTCAAAAACCGTGCAGGAAGGTAGAATACCCATTTTTGGTATTTGCTTGGGTCATCAGCTACTCGCCAGAGCTGTTGGTGCCAACACGATCAAAATGAAGTTTGGTAACCGAGGTCACAATATTCCTTGCACCAGTATGGTCACTGGAAAGTGTCATATCACTTCCCAAAATCATGGATACGCCGTCGATGCAGCTACACTTCCAGAGGGTTGGCAGGAACTCTTCGTAAACGCCAACGACGGCAGTAACGAAGGTATACGCCATGTTAGTCGTCCATACTTCAGTGTTCAATTCCACCCAGAAAGCACTCCCGGTCCTCGTGACACCGAGTACCTTTTTGACGTATTCATCAACACGATCAAGACTGTTTTGGCTTCGCCCGAAGCTTTGAACAAACCTGTCGACTTCCCTGGTGGAACTATTGAAGAAAACATTCAGAAGGCGCCACGCGTATCTGTCAAAAAAGTCCTCGTTTTGGGCAGTGGAGGTTTGAGCATTGGCCAAGCTGGTGAATTTGATTACTCTGGTAGTCAAGCCATCAAGGCGTTGAAACAGGAAGGAATCTACACCATCCTTATCAACCCCAACATCGCCACTATTCAAACCTCGAAGGGTCTTGCCGACAAGGTCTACTTCCTACCTGTGAATGCCGACTTCGTGCGCAAGGTCATCAAGCACGAGCGACCAGATGCCATCTATGTCACATTTGGTGGTCAGACAGCGTTGCAAGTCGGTATCCAATTGAAGGATGAGTTCGAAGCACTTGGCGTGAAGGTGCTTGGAACGCCGATTGAGACGATCATTACTACCGAAGACCGAGAGTTGTTCGCACGAAGCATGGAATCGATTGGCGAGAAATGTGCCAAGTCCGCTTCTGCTTCCAACATCGAAGAGGCCATGCGGGTCGTTGAGGACATTGGCTTCCCTGTCATTGTACGCGCAGCTTACGCTCTTGGTGGTCTTGGTAGCGGTTTCGCCGAAGATCCTAAGCAGCTACGAGAGCTCTGTACCAAGGCTTTTGCTGCCAGTCCTCAAGTCCTCATTGAGCGAAGTATGAAAGGCTGGAAGGAGATCGAGTACGAGGTCGTTCGAGACGCGCAAGACAACTGTATCACTGTCTGTAACATGGAGAACTTTGACCCTCTGGGTATCCACACAGGTGACTCCATCGTCGTTGCGCCTTCTCAGACACTTTCAGATGAGGACTACAACATGTTGCGAACAACTGCTGTCAATGTCATTCGTCATTTGGGAGTTGTCGGGGAATGTAACATTCAATATGCCCTTAATCCATTCTCCAAGGAATACTGCATTATTGAAGTGAATGCGCGTCTGTCACGTTCTTCTGCTCTCGCTTCAAAAGCAACCGGTTATCCTCTTGCTTTCATCGCAGCCAAACTTGGTCTCGGTATTCCATTGAATGAGATCTCCAACTCAGTCACAAAGGTCACTTGTGCCTGCTTCGAACCATCTCTTGATTATGTCGTTGTTAAGATTCCTCGTTGGGATTTGAAAAAGTTCACCCGTGTTTCCAACCAGCTCGGTTCATCCATGAAGAGTGTGGGTGAGGTCATGAGTATCGGTAGGACTTTTGAAGAGGCAATCCAAAAGGCCATTCGCTCTGTTGACTTTCACAACTTGGGTTTCAACGAGACGAGTGCGCTGATGTCAATTGATACTGAGCTCCAGACACCTTCGGATCAGCGTCTCTTCGCCATTGCTAATGCTATGCACAATGGGTACTCTGTCGATGATATCTGGAAGTTGACTCAGATCGACAAGTGGTTCCTGCGCAAACTTAAGGGCCTCAGTGACTTCGGCAAAACTCTCTCCGCAAAGTATAACGCTACGAATGTACCTGTCAACCTCATTCGCCAGGCCAAGCAACTCGGTTTCGCTGATCGTCAGCTTGCTAAGTTCTTGAGCTCGAATGAATTGGCTATCAGACGTATGCGTGTGGAGGCCGGCATCATTCCAGTTGTGAAACAAATCGACACCGTTGCCGCGGAGTTCCCAGCCTTTACAAACTACCTGTACTTGACTTATAACGGTTCGGAACATGATATCTCATTCAACGATCATGGTGTCATGGTGCTCGGATCTGGTGTTTACCGAATTGGATCCTCCGTGGAGTTCGACTGGTGCTCTGTCAGAACCATCCGTACACTAAGAGAACAAGGCCACAAGACTGTCATGGTTAACTATAACCCGGAAACTGTCAGTACTGATTACGATGAAGCTGACAGGCTCTACTTCGAGAACATTAATCTGGAGACCGTCTTGGATATCTACCAACTAGAGTCATCCAGCGGTGTTATTATGTCCATGGGTGGTCAGACTCCCAACAATATCGCATTGCCGTTGCACCGTCTCAACGTCAAGATTTTGGGAACATCTCCAGAAATGATTGATAGCGCAGAGAATCGTTACAAATTCTCCCGAATGCTCGACCGCATCGGAGTGGATCAGCCTGCCTGGAAGGAGTTGACCAGCATTGAAGAGGCCACTGCTTTCTGCGACAAAGTCAACTATCCAGTGTTGGTGCGACCATCTTACGTTCTTTCAGGAGCTGCCATGAACACTGTTTACTCCAAGGATGATCTGGCAAACTATTTGAAGCAGGCGGCTGATGTCTCTCGCGAGCACCCAGTCGTCATCACCAAGTACATTGAGAATGCCAAGGAAATTGAAATGGACGCAGTAGCCCGCAACGGTGTCATGGTCGGCCATTTCATCTCAGAGCATGTTGAAAATGCTGGTGTCCACTCTGGTGATGCTACTCTCATTCTCCCCCCCCAGGATTTGGACCCCGAGACAGTCAGACGTATCGAGGATGCCACGCGAAAGATCGGAAACGCGCTCAACGTCACTGGTCCTTACAACATTCAGTTCATTGCCAAAGACAATGATATCAAGGTTATTGAGTGCAATGTTCGTGCTTCTCGTTCCTTCCCATTCGTCTCCAAGGTCATGGGCGTCGATTTGATCGAGATGGCAACAAAGGCTATGTTGGGTATACCATTCCAAGAATATCCTCCAGTCACCATCCCCAAGGACTACGTCGGTGTCAAGGTTCCTCAATTCTCCTTTTCTCGTCTCTCTGGTGCGGATCCTGTGTTGGGTGTCGAGATGGCTTCGACTGGTGAAGTTGCTTGTTTCGGTCGTAACCGAGCAGAGGCTTATCTTAAGGCTTTGATCTCAACAGGCTTCCGTCTCCCCAAGAAGAACATCTTGCTCTCTATTGGTTCATTCAAAGAGAAGCTGGAAATGCTTCCTTCTATCCAAAAACTGCACAAGATGGGCTACAATTTGTTTGCTACCGCCGGTACCGCTGATTATATCAAGGAGCATGGTATTCCTGTCAAGTATCTAGAACTCCTCAATGGAGAGGAGGAGGATCTCAAGTCGGAGTACTCTTTGACACAGCATCTCGCCAACAACTTGATTGACTTGTACATCAACTTGCCATCAAGCAACAGATATCGTCGTCCTGCCAACTACATGAGTAAGGGTTACAGGACTAGACGTATGGCGGTTGACTATCAGACTCCCCTGGTCACTAATGTTAAGAACGCAAAGATCTTGATTGAGGCGCTTGCTCAGCAGTTTGAGCTTGAGATTCTCACCATTGACCACCAAACCAGCCATCGTACCATGGTGCTACCTGGCCTTATCAACGTAGCATCTTTTGTTCCGGGATTAGTTACTTCAGGTTCAAAGGATTTCGAGCAGGTAACGAAGGCCTGCATCGCTGCTGGTTTCACTATGATCCGTGTCATGCCCGTCGGTGTAGATGCCTCTGTGACAGACGCCGTTGCCTTGAAGGCAGCCCAACAGAACTCAAAGACCGGAGTCTATTGTGATTTCAACCTGTCTGTTGCCGCGACAGCTACCAATGCGGAACAAATCGGTCATATCACCGGAGAAGTTGGAGCCCTTTTCATTCCCTTCAATCACTTGTCTGGAAACATCAATAAGGTAGCTGCAGTCACCAGCCACTTTGGAGTCTGGCCCGCCAACAAACCTATGATTACCGATGCCAGAGCTACCGACCTGGCGTCAATTCTTCTCTTGGCAAGCTTGCACAACCGAAACGTTCATGTCCTGAACGTTTCCTCCAAGGAAGACATCAACTTGATCGCTTTGAGTAAGGAGAAGGGCCTCAAGGTCACTTGTGATGTTTCCATCTACAGTCTCTTCCTTACTCAGAAGGACTTCCCTGACTGCACTGGGTTGCCAACTGTTGAGGATCAAAATGCCCTTTGGGAGCACTTAAGTACTATTGACGTTTTCTCCATTGGTACCATTCCATATCAACTAGCTGGTAAAGAAGCTAGTCCCACAGTCGGTGTTGCCGATGCATTGCCCTTACTGCTCACCGCAGCTTCTCAAAATAAGTTGACTATCGATGACATTACGACTCGTCTTTATGACAACCCCAAGAGGATCTTCGAGCTTCATGACCAGCTAGACACCTATGTGGAAGTTGAGATTGATCGTCCATATGTTTTCAACAGTGGCAATGTCTGGTCACCATTCAATGGCAAGCCAATGAAGGGATCTGTTCACCGTGTGGTTTTCCAGAACAAGACCTCTTGTCTCGACGGCGATATCCAGGCCGAAGCTGTTCAAGGTTCGGATATGTCCGGTCACCGCATCGTGCCACAATCGCCTTCAGTCAAGGCATTCTCCCCACGGGTGCAGCCTAAGTTTGATGCAATCGAACGACGATTCTCGACCAGTACTCCTGTACGACCTTTCCGTTCAAAGGCAGCTGATACCGTTCCTAACGTCCCTGAGCTCGGTCCCCCGCTCTTCACTCCTTCATCTCAAACATCGACTTCTTTGCTTGAGCTTCTTTCGCGCTCGACATTTAAGCAGAAGCACGTCATTTCCGTCAACCAATTCACCCGTGCTGATCTCCATCTCCTCTTCACCGTGGCTCAGGAGATGCGTTTAGGAGTTGAGAGACAGGGAGTGCTTGATATTTTGAAGGGTCGTGTCTTGTGTACATTGTTCTACGAGCCTTCCACACGCACATCTGCTTCTTTCGACGCAGCCATGCAGCGACTTGGAGGCCGCACTATTGCGATCTCTACCGAGCACTCCTCGACAAAGAAGGGCGAGACACTCCAGGACACCATCCGCACCTTGGGTTGCTATGGTGATGCGGTTGTTCTTCGTCACCCTGATGAAAAGAGCGCCCATACTGCCGCCAAATTCTCTCCTGTGCCTATCATTAATGGTGGAAATGGCAGCCTTGAACACCCAACTCAGGCATTCCTTGACCTTTTCACCATCCGGGAAGAACTTGGTACAGTCGGTGGCTTGACTGTGACCTTCCTTGGCGATTTGAGATACGGTCGCACTGTGCACTCCTTGATCAAATTGCTCCAATTCTATGATGTCCGTGTTCAATTGGTAGCTCCCAAGGCTCTTTCATTACCAGAAGATGTACGCAAATTGGTCGTTTCTTCCGGCCAGTTGGTCTTAGAATCGGAGGAGCTCACTCCAGAGATTATTGCTCGCTCTGATGTGTTGTACTGCACACGTGTGCAAAAGGAGCGTTTCGCCGATTTGAACGAATACGAAAGACTTAAGGATAGCTTCGTCGTTGACAACTCGGTCTTGAAACATGCAAAGAGCCACATGGTTGTTATGCATCCATTGCCGAGAAACGCTGAGATTGGGGAGGAGGTCGACTTTGACCAGAGAGCAGCCTATTTTAGACAGGTAAGTCTGACCCTTACAGTGTTGATCTCGAATATACTAACTCTTAATTTGTAGATGCGTTATGGTCTTTACTGCCGCATGGCATTGTTGGCTCTCATTCTAGCACCTTAGATACTCTCGACAATCTGGTCGAAAGTTGTGGGCAAACGAGGACAGTCATGCCATGAGTCGATCTCGATGATATAAATCTTTTCTTTGCTGTTATACTCGCACCTGTGACATTTTTCGCATGTACCAAAAGTTATTGTGTTACACTAAACAGAACGTAGACTTTTTTAAAGTTTGGATAGGAACAGATAGATTCCTAGATGATTTTATGTATAATGTGTGAAGATTGGCATTAATGGGTGCTGTATGTGTATGGTTTATGATTCATCTGTGTCGTCGTGTTTTTGGTGTCTGTGTATGGTTTGGGCTGGTGTTGCGTTTATCTTCTACTTTTTGCATAGCGTGGATGGGTTTGGCGTGTGATATGTATGAATATACAATCAATTCATTTTTCTTCTTCTTATTTTGTTTCCTCGATTACATTGTTTTTCGTGTAATCGAGATATGGAGAAGTCCAGGATCTCGTCTCCACAGAGAAGTCAATCATCCACTCTGCAAATTTTAGAAAGTAGTCATAGTCCACTTCGTCCAAATTTTGTCTTTTTCTCTTTTTTTTTGCCATTGCCAATATTCAACATTATTCATTTTTCTGAGACAGTTATGATTCGCTCTGATTACATTTTTCGAACTCTGTTGTGACTATTGTGGAAGTTCTAAATAGAGATTCAATCAAGTCCTACCCCTAACTGGGATACTCTCACCAGACGATCCTACGAGATACATCAATCTCCATTTCAACGACACAAAGAAAAACACCAAATCTGACGACACAATACCAATTAACTAAGTACGAACGATGGTTCCCCTTTTCAATCTCCCAATACAATCCGTCATGCACTCCGAATTCGATATAAAAGGGCTAACCTTTTTCCACTCCACCTCCAATGCAGAAATCATGCCTTCCAATCCTTCAATATTTTCCCTATAGCTCTGATTGAGTTTTCGTTCATGTCTCAGTTGCTCTTCCCTTTGACCAAGGAGAAATCCTAGGCTTTGGATGATGTCTATTTGTAATCTGAGCTGGTTGTCTCCTTCCTCGTTATTGATACTGTCTAGATTTTGTTGTTGTTGCTGCCGCTCACGTAAAGAATTAATCGCAGAATGGAGGCGTTCCAATGAACAACTCAGCATTTCGAGTAAATCGATCAGACCTGATGAGCCTAGAGCGTCGATGCAGGAAGAGAGGTTGTTGTTGGATTTGATGAGGTGGTTGATTTCGGCTGTGAGGATTTTAAATTCGGTTTGTTGTATGGTCTCTGTATGTTCTTTTTTTTGGGCTTGGAGGGGTGTTTGGTTGTAGGTCTTGTATAAGGGTTGTTCGACAGGGGTGTCGGCGTCTGGATCGAGTATCGACTGATACGTGCTGCTACTCTCATCTATAGTGCTTCGTGTCGACTTTGAGGTGGTAGAGAAGAGTATGTCTATTTTCTCTTCTAGTCTTTCCATTCTCTGGACGATTATCGCTCCGAGGTCAGGGGTTATTTCTTGCAACTTTTGAATTTGATGATCATCTGTTTCGATATCGCCTCTCTGAATAAGTTCATCGGACTTTCGACATAGCCACCTGAAGGCCATCAGCGCACTCTCCATTCTTGTGTATGATAATCAACTCACTTGAATGGGATTTTCTCAAGGCTCTTTATCTTCCGCAATGAAGAAAAACTTAGCGTATGCTTCAACTCATCACTTTTCCGCTTCTGTTTCTGCTGCTCTTCCTCCTGATTGCATTTCTGGCTGTAATGGCTGCTCACGCTCGTAACCCCAACAGAACTAGCAATACTCCTGACGCTCTCCTGGTTTCGTGAAACGATGCTACTACTACGTGCACTTGTCTCACTATCCGTGGCGATCTTGACCGTACATTCCGTACTGTTATTTGGTTCCTCCGACGCAGAATACACAGAAGACGACGAAGATAATGAATTCGCGACATCGATGGTATTGTTTGACCAAGGCCCATCCCCATCGATGTTGTCGTCGCTGTTGTTAGTTTTTATTTGGTCTAGGCGTAAAGTATAATCGTTCCCCTTTGTGGCCTTTGGTGATGGCTGATCGTGACATTGAGATACGCAGCCTAATGCCAGGAGGTCGTCGCTCTGTCTGTGTTGGTGTTTGGTGAAAGTAGTATTTAGGCCCATCGTGCGAGAGATAGACGGCGTCATTGATCGCAGTGCATGTGAGCAGATGGTCTGCTAGAATCGGACATGCGATATATGTAGGTAATTTCCAGTAGCAGAGTGAAGTCGAAGTAGGTAGGGGTAGTATTCTTAGGAGTGAGGAAGACCAGTTTGGGGTAATGTTATTTTCCAGCTTCGGTTTCCCTCATTTAGACACGATATCTGACTCATGAAGGAAAAAGTAAGCAAAAGTCTGATGTAATGTTCTTCGGAGCCATGGGAGGGTAGATGGAATATCCACGGAATGCCCTAACCAACATGACTTTGAATTCTAAAGCTTATCCAGATGTCACAGAATCCATCGATGGTACAAGTTTGGAGACTTTGATTAAGACATTCATTCTATATGTGTAAATTTATATATACAGTATCTAAACTTATGGTACTGAATCTATGTATATAGATCTATAACACCCAAGCTGGATATCACTCCTATATTCACGCATCCGGCCAGTACTTCTTCAGCAGATCTTTTTTATTAACCTTACCCATCGCATTGCGCTCTATTCCTTGAACAATTTTCAGGATCGTGGGTATTTTGTAAGGAGCCATTTCTTGCTTTAACTGCGTTCTTAGGGTTGATAAGTCCAAGGGGCCGGCCTTCAGTTGTAGGATGATCAATTTCAGCTCAAACATAAACACAATCAAAGATCAAACAGGAAAATGATTTACTTACGCCATCTCTAAGCTTGATAACGGCCGCAACACGCTGGCCCCATTCTTCATCCGTCACACCGACAACGGCGACTTCCTGTATATTCTCCAAACTGAGTATTTTCCGCTCGACTTCCAGCGCAGATACCTTGTATCCACCGGTCTTGATCAGATCAACCGATGCGCGGCCCTGGATGTAGTATGCGCCGTTTTCTTTGGAGCGCTTCGCAACATCTCCTGTCTTGAACCACCCGTCGGGTGTAAATTCTTTGGCCGTGGCTTCCGGCTTGTTCCAGTATTCGAGGAAGACGTTATCGCCCTTAATCTCAATCATGCCGTCCTCTTCATCTTGCTCAATTATCTTTTTGGTTTCTTTATCCGTCAGCCGCACCTGAACTCCGGGTAACGGCCAGCCCACGCTTCCGTCCAATCGCCGAGACACATCCAGACCACAACTGATACCCATTCCAATTTCAGTCATTCCATACCGCTCTAGTAAAACCTGGCCAGTTATTTCTGCAAATTTGACTTTAATCGGAGTTGGTAGAGCAGCAGACCCGCTGACAACAAGCCGAAGCGCTTTGGCACCTTCTCTCGAACTGGTCTCAGCATCCGTAGACCGAATGTGCGCATCGAAATAGTCGACTAGGCGGGAGTATATAGTAGGTACGGCCATGAACATTGTTGA
Source organism: Talaromyces stipitatus ATCC 10500 (assembly GCF_000003125.1). NCBI lineage: Eukaryota > Fungi > Ascomycota > Eurotiomycetes > Eurotiales > Trichocomaceae > Talaromyces > Talaromyces stipitatus. The sequence continues at coordinate 3,112,170 of NW_002990117.1, read as the reverse complement.
CGAGCCCTTGTCCTGCCATCTTTCCCAGATGATTCTTGGGTCAAATTTGGGGTACATTTCCACTGTTGCGCCGCTAAGGAAAGACGCAGTCAGACCGTTGATGATGCCGTGAACGTGATGCAAGGGTAGGACGTGTATCAGGTGGTCTGATGAAGTATACTTCCAGGCTTTGACTAGACAATCAGCTTGGAATGTGATGTTCTTATGCGTTGTAACGCAGCCTTTTGGATTGGATGTTGTGCCAGATGTGTATATCATGAGAGCTCTTCGGTTCAGAGGTAACGACTCATGGAAGGGTGGAAGTAAGACTATATTTATATTCTTTGTGCTCGAAAGCGGGTTGAACTCTGTGAAGGGCACATCCTTGACTTGTTCGCGTAGAGCTATATGGACCTTGTCGAAGAATGGATGAATCACAACCAACGAGGGCTGAGAGTCACCAATTGTATAAAAAAGCTCTTTGATGGGATGTGAGGTGCCTACAAGCGCAAAAAAAATAGGTAAGTAAGGATGCGCAGCATCTCGACCTATTCGAAGTAAGAAAACATACAGAGAGGGACGCAAACGCCCCCGGCAGCCCATACAGCCCACTGCATCACGACATAGTCATAGCCATTGGGAATTAGAAATGCTATCCTTCTCTGATCCAAATCAGCCAGTGACAAATGTTCCAGCAGCCACTTCTTCTTCTCCGATACATCTGACAACAGTTGTCTGTACGTGAAGCTCTCTCCTTTTGTACGATCTATTACAGCCACCTTCTTGCTGTCAGTGGTCGCATGGTTCTTAGCCGCAACGAACAGCGGCAATGAGGGAATGGACGTGATCTCTGGCACATCGGACGTATCACGACCTCGCAGTACAGTTGCAGCGATTACAGGAGCAGTCATTACGACAGCAGCGACTGCTATAAGAAGAGGAGTGGAATGTTTCCAGTTAAAGAAAGCTGGGAAGTTGGTGGCCGGGGTGAGGTTATTAGCCGTAGTCGCAAGAGACATAACTATGTATAATTCATGAGCCAGCTGCAATGAAGCTCAGCCACCTGAATGTCTATCTGGCTCCGTGTATAGATCCAAATACAATAAATAAAGAGTAAAAAGAAAAAGAAGGAGATCAATAGAGGGCAGGTCGTTGGATCGGTTGCCGAAGTAAATCGGACAGATTCCTGAGGCACTAATCCAGGAACCTGTACTCTTCGGTTTTTCTTCTGACTGCCGAGGTACGATGGTGATTGGCTGCTGACTAAGCGTGGCTTGTCGGAATGTAGCCGGCTTGGCACGACGATATCGGATTGACTCAAAAAGCTAAAGACGACAGCTTTATACAACTCTGTCTCAATTCTATCTGGCTGCATCACAGAGCAGACTTAAGAAAGCGATGCTGGTACTGCCTGCACTTCGATCGAGGAAATTCCCAATCTCGATACCGCGCCAGTTCCTGCGCCATGCAACCACGACACCAAAAATAAAAAAGTACCAGCAGAAAACAAACCTACACAAACTCTATCAGCTCAAATGGAGGCCATTGATCTCTATCAAAGAAGGCACTTTCTATCGCGATTACCCTGTCTCCTCAGACGCTTCCGGACAAGAGAACCATCCATTATTGAATAAAATCGATTTCACGCTTCCGTCCAGACCGCCGCAATGGCCGGAGCTTCCCCCGCCGACTTGCGGGAAGCGTGCGAAAGAGCGTTATGAAAGGGAGTTGCGTCAAGAACAATCAATACAAGAAGAGGAAGGACCATTTCATTGGGCCGTTATTGGCTCTGATAGTACGGAGTTCTTCAATGTGCTTCAAGGTCGATACATTGCAGTGCCGCCTCGATCACGTCAGTATCCACATTTGATCTCTCGGAAATTTACACCAAAGGACCCTAGGAAGAGATCACCGAGCAACGCGATTGCTTATGTGGGATTCAGTGGGGAAGGCTCACAAGCAACAGGCGGCACACGAGGAGCCTATCTCAGCGCGAGATATGAAAGTCTACGGGAGGATACCGATTGGACAGTACGGCAGTACTTGACGGGACAAACGGAACTCAATCCTTTAGAGGACGAGAATGCCGGAGAAAACCTGGATCAGGCTCAATTGGAGCAGGTTATTAAAGATTTCAGATTGCAAGAACTTTTGGCATTGCCCATGTCTAGCCTCAGCAATGGACAAACGAGACGTACGCGAATAGCCAAAGCATTGTTGTCCACCCCGGAGCTACTTCTTCTGGATGAGCCATTTAGTAAGTACTTCTAGTAAACAAGACTTAGTGTTCGTTAGGCTAACGGTCGAGCTTAGTGGGTCTCGACCCTGCTACAACTGAAAGCATATCATCCCTCTTACGGAATCTCGCGTATCGATGCTCACCCAGAGTCATGATTTCACTACGCCCACAAGATGCCATTCCTGACTGGATCACGCATGTATTGATTCTCGACAATCGCCGGATAGCTTTTAGTGGACCCAAGAAGGATTTCTACAAACAAGCGACAAAGGCCTGCGGAATATCTACAAGTGAAGCCAGCAAGGCTAGAACACCATTGCGTTGGCTATTTGCACCGGGTGGATTATTCGAGCTACAACGTTACAAATTTGCAGATGACAAGAAAACAAAAGTTATCCAATACTCCAAGAGCAATGTCGGGGTGGCTGATCCGACAGCCCTGACGCAGATTTCTCAACACGGGAAGCCGGTAATTGAGATGGAGGGTGTACATGTCCAGTATGGGGAAAAGGTCGTTCTCGGGAATTGGATGCAGATAGTGCGAGGTAGGAAACGAAACAAGATGGGCTTGTGGTGGAGAGTTCGTCAGGGTCAGAGGTGGGCCATTCTCGGGGCCAATGGCTCAGGCAAGACGACATTATTGTCTGTCATCACATCTGATCATCCGCAAGCATATGCGCAACCAGTTCGTCTATTTGGTAGATCCCGCTTACCAGAACAAGGCGTACCTGGTATATCTATATTCGACCTTCAAGCCCGAATGGGCCATTCCTCTCCAGAGATTCACGCCTTCTTCCCTCGACAGCTTTCTGTCCGTGCGTCAATCGAGTCTGCATGGGCAGATACATTCCTCTCGAAGCCGGTCTTGACCTACGAACGCGATACCCTCGTCGACGCAGTTTTGGAATATTTCAAACCAGAACTAGATCCTTCAGCAGAAGACGTGAAAGGCGCTAAATCGGCTACCCATTCAGAGGAAGGAATAGACATGTCATTTATTCCGAAAACATTCCGAGAAAACCTCACAGATGCGACCGCCGTGGATAATAGATCAACATCGACACCTGTGTATCATCCGAAACATAATATTGATTACGCCGACAATGTGACTTTTGGCCAACTCTCCGTTGCGCAACAGCGTCTGGTGCTGTTCATTCGAGCCATCATAAAGAAACAGGAACTTATAATTCTGGACGAAGCCTTTTCAGGCATGCCGGCTAATATGCGCGAAAAGTGTTTTTACCTTTTGAATAATTCCGGCCTACCGACAGCCGAACAAGATCCAGAATTAGCCAGCCTGCCGTTACCCTACCTAGGACCTGAACAAGCTTTGATTGTGGTGAGCCATCTTCCAGAGGAAATTCCAGACACTGTACGATTCTGGATGCGACTGCCGTCCGAAGTCGGGGACGGTCAAAAGTTAGAATTCGCGCAGGGCGTGTTACCGGATGATAGTACTTTATCATCCGATCGAAAAGCCTGGGACACGATCTGGTCTGAAAATTCATTATCCAAGGCAATGTTCTTGTACGGGAAAGATAACGAGGGAGAACTCACTGACGGGAAGAGATATCGTTACGTTATTCCGCGCAAGTCACGATCGAAACGCAAGTCCACGGCGATGAATAACGACTCAAATGAGTCAGAAGAACTGGAAGAGGAGGAAGAAGAGGATGAAGAAGTATATGAGGATGAGGATGAAATAGAAGACGCTGAAGAAGAAGCAGAGTCAGATAAGATGCGTACTTGAGGTGATGTCGCATCTATTATTGTATATTATTGTCGATATTACTATACCCTACTTCTTGATCACCATGCACATATCCTGGATTATGCCAATATTGATATCCCTATTGACTATTGAGTAGGAGATCCTTGACTTTCTCATGATTGTTCACCACTGCCAGGAATATGGGAGTCAGACCATTATGATTCTTTGCATCTACATCAACACGTTTGGTGTCAAGCAATAATTGTACCACTGCACAATGTCCGTTTCTCGAGGCTAGGGATAGAGGTGTTGAGCCTGTTGCATCTCTTGCGTCAACATCCACCCTACTGTCCTTTAGTAAGATCTTGACTACCGTGTTATGCCCGTTCTCCGCAGCTAGGGATAGAGGTGTCTGAAAGACAACGTCTCTTGAATTCACATCAATGTCTTTGACCTTCAGTAGCAATTTGACAACTGGTCCATGCCCGTTCTCGGCAGCCCAAGATAATGGCGTTCGGCCGTGACCATCCGTTGAATCGCCCAAACGCCCATCTTGAAGCAAGGCTCGGACGACGGTAACATGACCATTTTCAGAAGCTAAAGATAGTGGCGTCCGGCGACGAGAGTTCATGGAATTGACGTCTACTCGAGCATCCTTCAACAACAATCTGACAACTGTTCCATGGCCATTCTCTGCGGCTAGCGACAGCGGCGTCTGGCCAGACACATTTCGTGAATTTACATCCACTCGTTCAGTCTTTATCAGCATTTTGGCCACCGTCAAATGTCCATTTTCGCAAGCCCGAGAGAGTGGTGTTGTGCCACTGATATCCTTTGAATCCAGATCCTTCATATCCATGGCAAGGAGAAGTCTCACAACTCCTACATGCCCATTTTCGGCTGCGTAGGAAAGCGGACCTTCGTTCAAATTGTCTCCTAACTCCGGGTCCACAGGTCCGGTTTCAAGCAGACATCTCACTACTGCTTCGTGTCCATGCTCTGCAGCAAAGGATATCGCTGTTCGACCGAGGGAATCTTTAAGATTAACGTCCACTTCTTGTCTCTCTTGGCTTTCAGATAAGAACAACCTAATTAAATCGGCATGCCCTTCTCTGGCTGCCAACATAAGCGCCGTTAAGCCATCATCATCCATGGCATTATTACCGTCGCAACCCCCGAGCCATATACTCTTCTCTGCTGTGCCTTTGATCCCATGTTTTGCAGCCCAGAGCAGCGCGGAACAACTCCCATTGCGCACATTATGTCGGTATAACTTGGGGACAAGGAGGAAATTAAGACGACGATTGACTTGCGACAGAGAGTTGATATCGCTGTCTCTTTCGAGAAAACTGGCGACCAGCGCCAAAAGCTCGGGGGGCAAGGAAAGGAAGGACATTGAGTTTGAGAGTAGGATTGATTATGTTCATAAGAAGTTTGAAGAGCTCCGATCTTACTGATGGGGAGCTGTGTTACCTAGGTACTTATAATAATGAGCTTGCGCCCAGTATTCTGGTTTAATTCATCTGCTCGACTAGTATTTGAAGCTAAGTCGGTCGACTTAATCAATGTAACGGTTGTGACCGCTTCGAATCAGAAATGAAGAGTTCTGGTTGGACGAACAAATTAATGGTGTGGTTAATTGTCGGTGTATTAACCCATGTAGATACAGGGTGCTACTGCAAGTGTCAAATATAAGATAGAATAGAAATATTGTATATACTACTTTATATACACATTCAAAAGTCATAACTGCATTACCAACTCCAATATTACTGAGCTTCCGCATCACCCGGCTCTCCAAGCTCACCCCCTTGCCCATTATCCACGCCATTTGCATCTTCAGTAAGACCCCTCTTAATCAAATCACTAAAATCAACTCCAACCTCGCCCAACATCGCAGCTTGTTCATCAAGGGTATCCATGCATTTCTGCCAAATCATTGTTCCTCGCTGTACACTACTCAATTGTCTGACAAGTATGGCGTTGAACTGGTCTAAATGCTCCTTTGCCCATTTGATGCATGCACTGGTCATCATGGGCGGGAAGCATTGTTGATATATGCCAATGGTGTTTTTCACAAGAGTGAAGTAGACGAATGATATTTGGAAAATGTATAGGGGGAGGTCGCCTTCAAAGATGCATTGGCGTGCACGTTTGTGGATGACTTCCGAACGAGCGCGCAGGTAGGCTTCGCGTGCGCGATCCTCGAATCCAAGACGAGCCAACCAACCAACATGGGTCTTTGTGGCTACTGAAAATGAATGCTTGTCTACCAATGCACGAGAGAGGATGCTCGCCAGATTGGTTGCTCGTTCGTCGACTTTCTGGTTGATGGCGTCCTGAGCAAAGGTGTTTCCTTTCAGGCCCCGAGCGAGCTTTCTTAACCTCTCAACACTCGACACAGCTTCCTCAAAGTGTTGCAGCGCAATGTCAATATCTAGTTCGTCGATTTGGCCTTCCACCCATCGCAGATTTTGTTGTTTACCGTCCACATCGATCCGTACTTCAGGCTTGTCTTTGAAACTCTCCGGGATATCGAATAAACTGGATTTACGACGTCCTTCCAGTTGGTTAAGGGAACGCATCGCATCACCGGCTCTACTTGAATTCTCAATTTCGGACCGGAGAGTTTTGCGGAGATCTTCAACTGTCTTGCGGAAAGTTGCCAAAAGCTCGTTCTTAGCTGTATTGTTACGTTGATCATATCGGTATGTATAAGACTGAGAACCGACGCGAATGTTGATTGCGTGAGGTACACCTTTATGCTCTGCTTCGGCGCGTGCTGCACCCGATCCAAGATTTGCCCCCAAGTCAATCATATCAATATCCTGAAGCTGCCAACATTCTTCAGCCACTAGTTTAGTTGGAGCCGGACCACGTTGCTGATTTGGACTATTGGGGTCAATCCGCTTGCGCTTCTTGGCAGCTACCAGCAAGTGATCATTAAGCAAGACGATATGTACCGGTCGACGCGGTTTCCAGGTCGCGGAGTCAAGTTCTACCCAGTGACCACTTTCAAGGACGATGTGTCGACCTGGAATGGCGGGGAGGAACTTTTGAGACCCTTCAACTGTTTTCCATAACGCGTGGAGTTGTAGGTTCCACATATTTTCGAGGTTTGCAACTGAGCTTCTATTACTGCGTTTCATTGTGCGATCATCAACATCCAACAGCTGATTCGACCCGGTTGCTTCGTGGGTTTGACCCAGCGTTGTCGTCAGCTCTGACATTAGTGTACGCAAAGTACGCATTTCACCCTTGAGTTTCTCTGCTTCTTCGCTGATTTTGATAAATTGTGTCCGGTTTTGGTACACATTCTGCTGCAGATCTGTCGACGTGCGGTTCTTCACTCTGCGCAAGCTCTGTTGATAATCTCGAATCTCCTCCTCAGAAGCATTAGCGAGGAGTCCAGCCACATCTGCGACAACATTAATCTTTATGCAATATAATGAGAGAAGAGGGTTTCACACATTTCTCGACTGGTAACGAAGGATCCTTCAGTGCTTTAAGATCAACCTCCAGCGTGACACCTGGTCCAGCTTGCAATCCACTCGGGATAGCAGACGGTCCATCCCGATTCTTGAATACTTGTAAATCCGACGGCAGACTCGGTATGGGAGGGGCATCAAGACTCGAGTCGGGAACTGGATTAAAACGAGCAGAGTAACGGCGCTTAACAAGATCCGATGTAGTACCACCACCACCACCACCTCCTCCTCCTCCTCCTCCTGGCGGTGCGGCCGAGGGTCCCCTTTCAGACGGGGTTGGGCCGGTGATGGGCTGCGGCGCACTGATTTGTGGTCGACGGCGCGATTTGTTTCTCAGGGTGAGACCACGGACGTCCATGAGTTTATCTAATTGCGAAGCCATCTTGCCGCAGCAATGGCAGTTCCTTTTGCTTGGTTGACGTTGTTGTCCTTCCCGAACATACGGAGTAAACGTGTGGGCACTGACTGAAACGCCGCGGCGGAACAACGTTGATCCACCAGCTCAAAATTAATTTTAGCCGCGAGCGAGTCGAGTCTGTAGCAGAGCTCCCGAACAAACAACAACAACGTCTCAATCCATTATTACATCCACGGATTGACTTGCAACCACCTAATCCTTTATACTTTGCTCTTCCGAGTATCTAGTTCGCAGTCACATTAACATCACATCCATCATGAAGACGTCCACATTGATTGCCCTCTCGACGGGCACCGTGATTACAGGTTTTCTCGGTATGTCACTTATCATCTATTCCACGAAATTGTACCTTGCTAATCATGATTTATCAACAGCATATGCAGTATGGTTCGACTACAAAAGACAGTCCGATCCTGAATTCCGAAAAGCTTTAAAAAGAGACAACCGTCGCATGGCTCGCGCCGCAAAGGAAGAGGCCGAGGCCCAAGGCGCCGCTCAACGGGAACAAATCAAGAAAGCCGTCAATGCCGCAAAGGACGAAGGATTCCCTACAGACTTGGAAGAGAAGGAGGCCTATTTCATGGGTCAAGTCGCCAAGGGGGAAAGTCTCTGCGCCGAAGGATCGGACAATGTCGAAGCGGCCCTCGCTTTTTACAAGGCGCTCAAGGTCTATCCTCAACCCAAGGATTTGATTTCGATATATGATAAGACTGTGCCTAAGGATGTGCTGGAGATTCTTGCCGAGATGGTTGCTTTGGATACTGGGTTGAAACTTGGTTCTTTTACCACTGAGGGTGCCGGCGCCGACAACCATGGAGTGGAATAAATCGACCTAGTCCTGTGATGACTGAATTCAGGGGGAACACTACACACATAATAATTCGACACGGACTAGATTTCGAAACGCATCCTTCTTCGACACGGTATATGCTACGTCTCATGCACACATAAAGGAACCGTCCACCTGAAACACCCAAACTAAACACTCAAACTCCACTTCTCCACTGTACACTTCCTCGCATTTGTTTTATTCATTTTTCTGCAGACAGGTTACGAGCATTCTGAGATGAAAAGATCCGGCGCAGTCTGCATGTGTTGGATGATTGTGATTGTCGGATTGTCCGAGGCTGATTTCATTATCGTTGTTGTATTTGAAGGACAGCTTGATGCTGGCACTGTACTCTTTTGTTTGCCTCCTTATAAAGACGCTTTCTAATTGTATTTTATCTTGCGAATGATTCAATTCTTTATATGAATGGCTCTGTATATTGCTTACTTCATTACCTAACAGGAAACAATCGTCAAGAAGGAAGGCGTGCCGAGAATAACCCAATTCATAAGCACTGTTTATATACCATTCTTCATTCATCCATCGTCTCAATCCAGAGAGAAACAGCCTATTTCCTACTCTCCCTCCTCTCTCCAGCATACCCAACCCCATACTCCACCAATTCCTCAGAACTAGGACTATCCCTCTTCTTCCTCCATACCCTCACCAAAACCATCCCCGTCCACCAAAATACCAACGAATCCACAATGTGATAAAACAAAACCCACCACCTCCAAGCAACCATTTCGTGGTGTGCGCTGTTCAAGCTTTCAATCGTGTCTTGCTCAAGCGGGAGTAGAAGTAAAGCTCGATACCAAGTTTCGGGCGTCCAGCTGTCGATGTTGTATGGCTGGCTTTTCGAGGAAACGGCGCGCGCAACGTCCATGTCGATTTTGTTGTTGATCGTGAGGTAGGTTACCGAAACGACGTAGACGAGTGCTGAGAGGGTGAAGAGGACTAGGAGAGAGAGGGAAATGGTTATTGTTAGGAGGATGGATTTGTGGCGCTGATCATTATCAGTCTTTCAACTCATTAGATCCAGTAAAAAGGGGATACTACGAACCTTTTTATACGCATCCCTCCTAAGAAAAACATTGGCTACCAAGGAGGCAATACTCAGCACCAACCCGTATCCCGCTGCACCGTTGGTGACATGTCCCTGATTCAGGGATAGTTTTTCCGGTAGAACATGGAGATAGAAATCCTCTCTGTTTGCAGTATGGTCGGTAGCATTGTTGCTCAAGACATGATAAGAGTCAACTTCAGTCTTTTGAATGTGCAGAAATGCAACCATTCGAGAGACGAGTGCGAGTTGGATGGTTGCTGTGATGAGGAGGATGGTGAAGGGGATATAGAGGGCTCTCTTTTGGAACATTTTCTTCGTTTCATCAGTTCGTTCTAGGGCCTGGGTAGGTGGTGCTCTGAAATTTTGAATCATGAAAGAAGTTCCAGGTTACCTAGGCAGGGTCAATGTATTTCTATATAGAAAATGAGGCTTTTGAGGCTCAAAATGGCCGTCAGTCGCTTTCCAGAGCTATATCCATGCATACCATCCACCACCCCTCAGCTGGGGCTGACACTCTTCCCAGCCTCAGCTCTAAACTAGACACTAAAAGTCACACATATCCTTCAAGGAGAGCTCTGTGTATAACAAAGGGACATGACTGCTATGTTGTTATATTGTACATTGAGCAACTTTCCGTCCACAGCCTTGGAAGCCGTTAGACAGGAGAGACAGGTGTGTTTGCGCTTTTCAGGAGAGATGTAACCTGACTACCTAGGTACTATGCAAGTAAGGTATACCAGAATCTTTAGGTGCAGCCGGGTAGAAACAGGACATCTGCCTAAATACAGCGACGTGCATATGAATACTCAGAAGGAGGACACTGCATTTTCAGCAAGCAGAAAATAAATGCAAACACCCGTTCTTCTTGAAACAAGACTCCTGCGCCTTCCCGGCATCCCTGCAGGTGGTTAGGCCGCAAGGATACCCTCCATATTCCTTAAACAGGAAATATTAATGGGGAAATGTCGATTGCCGTCCGCAGTGCATCCATTCAATAGTATGCTATGCGCTGTCGTATGCAGATTGCTAAATCCGTAGGCAGAAAGTCCTGTATACATTCTGATGAAAATAGACTTTCCAACGTCTGTTTGATATTATTTACGCATATTGGGTAGTACAGTGCCACGACCTGCCTTGAAAGCTGAAATTCTAATGCATGTATTCTGTATCCTACCCTAAATAGATACACAGCCTGATATCTGACTAGGAGTCTGTTCCTAGGTATGCGATGTTAGTAGAATGGAAGTGGACATGAAGAAGCATCAATTAAATCCCGATTCTCATGATTATATACAAATATGCAGTGTGTAAATCCTCCGGCACTTCCATGCCGATGTATATGACAACTAAACGCCGCAGAATGGGTATACATAACAAAACCCCGAATGAATCCTCAGAAGACATAATAACAGAAAACGAATTGAAACGTATCGTGATACACAGTTGACAGAATTGGTTAGAGTTCTGCGCTCGTAAATCATTGAAAAAAATACCGAATGCCGCCTTTCGACTCGTTGGCAAGACTCCTACCCCGATAAAACGCCATTTTATGTTAAACCGACTCCGTTCTCTGAAGAATGGGATGATAAGGAGGATATGTGAAATGTGATGTACAAGTCTGCACAGGGTACGTGCAATAGAAGGAAAAGGTTAGGGCCCAATCCACTTCAATAAAACAGATACCAAATGTTGTCGATGAACCGGCTTCGCAATATAATCATTCATCCCACTAGCGAGATAAATATCCGAATCTCCCTTGAGAGCATTTCCCGTCATGGCGATAATAGGCACATCACGACTCATCCCGCGAATGGCAATAGTAGCATCCACGCCGTCCATGACCGGCATATTGATATCCATCAATATCGCATTGTAGGATAGGGGTTTCTGTTTGACTTTGCGGACCGCTTCGGCGCCGTTCCAGGCCGTGTCTACTTTCTCGAAGCCAATCATATTGAGCATTTTGAGCATGATTGTTTGATTCATCATGTTATCTTCAACCAGCAAAAGTTGTTTGCGGGGTGCTAGTTGTTGGATTTGGGCGTTTAGATCCACACATCGGTTCTCGCTTCGGCGTCTTTCGGGTCGTGTGTTGTCCACCACGGACATCTTTACTGCTAACCAGAAGGTACTTCCGCGACAGTTTGAATTTGATGCAAAACCCACTGATCCATCCATGAGCTCGGCTAGACTCTTGCAAATGGATAGTCCTAAGCCTGTGCCTTGATACCTCTTTCGACTCGTGTCTGCAAATCGTGTGAATGGAGTGAAAAGCGAGTTTGCCGCATCTACGGGAACGCCAATACCCGTATCGACAACCATGGTGGTTACTTCATACGTTGACGAATCTTGCGGGTCCTCCGTGACTTTGACCGAAACCTCAACGCTGCCTTCGTCTGTAAACTTGACGGCATTGCTAATGAGATTCTGAATAATCTGGCGATATCGAAGAGGGTCTCCTTTCAAGTGTTTTGGTAACTGATCCGAGTAATGGACACGCAAGTCAACTCCTGGTTTTACAGACGATTGACAATTTCGAAGTACGGCACCAACGACTTCTTTCACATCCACGACACCAGGAGTTATCGTGAAAGTGCCGGACGACAGTTTGGAGTAATCGAGGACGTCGTTGATGATTTGTAACAAGACGGAGCCAGTGTCTTCAATGATATTGATGTATTCCTTTTGCTTCTCATCCACATTCGTTGCTGCAAGCATCTGTATGGACATCAACATGCCGTGCATCGGAGTCCTAATCTCATGGCTCATATTCGCCAGGAAATCAGATTTGAGTTTGGAGGACTCCTCAAAAGCTGCAATCAGCCGGCTTTCGGCTGCTTTGCGTTCTGTGAGATCTCTTGTGACCTTGACAAAGCCAACATGGCGACCCGCTGTATATACCGGGGTGATCATGACATTGGCCCAGAAACGCGATCCATCCTTTCGATATCGCCAACCTTCGTCTTCTACTTTGCCTTCTCTCAGACACACCTCCAACTCTTTCCCAGGTTTGTCAGCTGCTCGATCGTCTTCGCCGTAGAAGGTCGAGAAGTGGCGACCAATAATATCATCTGAACTGTAGCCTTTCATGATGGCAGCACCGGAATTCCACGTCGCAACACAGCCAGAAGTGTCCAGCATAAAGATAGCGTAATCCTTCACCGTATCGACGAGGATTTTGTACGTTTCGTTCATATACGCTAGCTCTTTATTGCTCTGACGGACTGACGATTCCTTGGTGACATCATGTGCAGTAAGAACCACATAGAGTAAATTGCCCTGATCCTGAATGGGCGCAATGTGAACACTGTATACAGCGAAACTGGTGCCGTCGTCAATTTCGATATCGTCTATGATCTGCACTTCCCCTGTCTTGATAGCGTTTGAAATCACGCGGTGAAGGCTGCTGGTGCTGGCGGCAGGCACTTTGTGAGCCGGAAGGTCATAAATGCTGTGGCCTATTACCTCTGAGCGAGTATAACCGCTAAAGGACAAATGGCTATCTGAGATTTGCGCCACCCGCAGTTTCGCATCGAGCACAACAGTCGGTAGCGGAGACAGGGAGAAAATACGGCCCAATTCCGAGTCGGGGGCCGGAGAGGCTTGTTCAAAGGGATCAAGAGGTTGGATTAAATGGGAGTTGGATCGTCGCGCGGGTTCTGGTTTGTTTTCGTTTACTCGAAGTACAGTCGTCATCACGGGAGATGATTGCGGCCTTGATCCGCCCGGCTTTATCGTAAGAGGCGCGAACATGTTTGCCAGTATTCCATCGCTTCCTCCATTGACGGCCATTGGGGTTGGTGGTTGCTGCATGAAAAATCTAGCAGGAGACATCGATATGAAGGAGAGATTGGGCGACAGTCATTTGAGTATCGGTCTTTATCTGCTGATGTTCCGGATGTGGGGAATTGGCTGATTGAAGGTGGAGCTGTGATGCTATGCAGAGGGGTAGGCTTTCTGTCTGTAGTAAAAGGATCTACCTAACATCAGGCGTATGGAGAATCCTGTTGATGATAGGAAATCGAAGGAAAGTGAAGAGAGAAGAGAGGAGACCGTCGGGCTCAGACTTGAATACTCGAGAACACTGGCAGTGACGCATGGATGGAAGTGGGACAGAAACGGTTTTATCCCCAATGGAATGGCGTGCCACTTACGGAAGTGTAAGATTCCAGACGCCGAAGCACGGTAGCTGCAGGCTTTTTTGAACTAGAACAAGATCTCCACAGAGGATGAGATGTCTGTCTTTTTGTTGTTTTTTCCATTCACACCTATCTTCTTACAGAGGACAGATTATATCAGAGCAGTAAATGAATATGAGGAATCCTGTTTTGTTCAAGGGGTCTGTCCTAAGCCAGGAAGGGTTTAGTCATGAACGGATTCAATACAGATGATTGGTTTCTGGGCCTAGTTTACACAGAGGCTAGCACCAATAAGGACTAGCCCATGTCATTCTATTGACATGATTGGTCGGGAGAGGCAGCCTGATCTGCCATATCGGCGATCGGGTGCGCTATGATGTAATGCCACATTTTATCCTGATTCATGCAAAACTCTGTCTGAAGTCACCTGACCGTTCGCCAAATGTCAGCGTGCTACTCCCTCCAGCGCGGATTAACTATAATCCGAGAGTCATGTGACCTCCGTAAAGGGGTCAGCGCACCTGTAATAACCCCAACTAGCACATTGACACCAAACAGCTTGGGATGCCTTAAGATGAATGGTGCCTGAGATGACTAAGCAAGCATGTTTCAATAGTTGGCTACTCCGTAGTTTCATCTCTGGCTTAGCATGAACTAGACTTTGTCCGCCAAGACCTTGATGGATATCGTGAAACGCCCAGGTGGTTGCCTACACGATCAACTCGCTGACTCACAAACATGTACCTAAGTCAGCAAACGGTAGTTAACTGTATAGAGGACTTCGTCTAGAGTCGCAAACCCAAGTATCAAAGCTATCTGCCAGTTGTAAATCCCTACAATGGCCACAAACATGGCCGGCTCACCACTCTACAGCTACACCGTCGCGCCTCACCTAGCCGCTGAATTCGACGTCCCCTTCGCCGACTTTGCGCTTGCGCACCCTCAATATAAATTCTTTGTTGTCGCCGGTTTCGTATTCACGAAGCGCTCTCATTCCCAACCTCTACCGGCCTCTGCATCAGAATACGTCAAGATAAAACACTTATCCTCATCAGCCACAACATCCAAATCAGAACGAGGGCAGAACGAGCCACTAATGCTAATCATTCAACGCGCCCTCGACGACTCCTACGGCGGCTACTGGGATTTCCCCGGGGGCTCGCTGGAGCCCCACGACCAAACAATCCTAGACGGCGTGGCGCGCGAAGTCTTGGAAGAAACCGGTTTGCACGTGAGTAAGATCCGTGATATAGTCCGCATCGACACATGGATTGGATCCAAGAGTCAGATGTTGGTGGCTGGGAAATTCAGTTTTGTGGTTGATGTGCATGAAGCCGCGGATACGGTGGGGTGGGAGGAGAAAATCAAATTGGCGCCGGAGGAGCACGTGAGGTGGTTGTGGGTGAGTGAGGAGGAGATTGAGAAGAGTGCTGTTAGGCCGGGAGAGGATAGAATTGTGCCTTATGCGTTTGTGGGCGTGCAGGGGGAGACGGCATGGGAGGCGTTCAAGACGTGTTTGAGACTTGAGGGCAGGGGATCTCGACGAGCGACATTGACCGGAGATTGAGACTGGGGTCCAGACTTCTTAGCAACATTGATACATACCCTAATCATATATCGACGCTTCAGTAGAAGCAACACTAACTGTAATACTCAGGTCCTGCATGAGGCACAAATATTGATAAGCCAATGCAGTAAGCTCTACAGACACGCTCAAAATAACGATCCAGTCTATACAATAATCCCATCAGGTCCAAAAGGAGGAATATCATCTTCCGCCGGCAACGCGCCCTCAGTCTGCAACTTGAGCGCAACTTCATCCACCTTCTTCCACACCCGAAGCAAGTTACCTCCAGCTACCTTGGCAGCATCAGCATCACTTACTCCACGTCGAAGCAACTCTGCAATCAGATCCGGATACTTGGAGACATCTTCGAGTCCCTTGGGTGTAGATTCGATGCCGTCAAAATCACTACCCAAACCTACGTAGTCAAACCCAATGAGATTTCCAATATGCATGATGTGATTGGCAACATGGGAAAGAGTCGCATTTGGTGGATAGAAATCGGGGAGTCCGTCTTCTCGGTCAGATGCAGTGCAGCTAATGAATTGTGGATAAAAGTTGACCATAACGACTGAATCGGTCTTTTTGACAAGTTTTAGGATCTCGTCCGTTGGGTTGCGAGGGTGAGGGCAGAGAGCATGTGTGGAACTATGGCTGAAAATAACGGGTGCTTGACTGCCAATCCAGTCATCCTTTCCGGCACCGAGGACATCGCGCATTGTAGCTTCGCTGACGTGGGCAAGATCAACGATCATGCCTAGTCGGTTCATTTCGGAGACGAGGATCTTTCCTTGCTCGCTAACACCGTCCCATACTGGATCTGCCTTTTTGATTCCGCCGCCGGGAATCTCAACTAGAGCTGCATCAGCATAAATATTGTGGCAATTATGTGTCAGTGTCGCATATCTAACACCAAGCTTGTAGAACGCTCTGAGATGCGTGAGTGAGTTTCCAATAGAGTGAAGCCCCTCTATACCCAAAGGCGAAATGACTTTTCCTCTCCGGAACTCATCCAGGGCAGTTGTACCATTCGGCGACGCCGAAAGGATACCTTTGAACTCCTCTTGAATTCTGGTCATCACATCAACCTGTTCGTAAGTGGTTCTGACGCTTTCCGCGTAATTCTGCTTAGAGAAATCCAAGCCATCTGCAGGGCAAGGCACAAACACGCTCCAGAAAGTACCGCCGACTTGGCCATCGGCCAAGCGTGGTGCGTCAACATGGCCGGTTAAATTACCAAATGCGAAGCGCTTGATGAAATCAGAGCTATAGATTTTGTTGCCGTATACCGCTCGCACCAGTATAGGAAGGTCATTGTGGCCGTCTGTTTCATCAGCTAGATGTTCATGTTGCTGTTAATCAGTGTTTACTTACCGATTAGAGGTGTTTCGGAAAGAATCTTATGGACTCGATCTTCTATACCTTTGAACGGCACAACTTTATGACAATGCTTAGGAGATGAAGAGCTCCATAAAGCGAATGTAGTCACTGCCAAGAACGCAGTGAATCCTAGTGACCATATTCGAAGGCGGAAAGGTCGGGGTTTGTTGATAGTAGGCTGGCTATCTGGGTTCTCCACGAACCCCGTAGAAGGCTGGTCTTCGTAGGCAAGCAGGCCGTGCTTCTCGTCTTTAGAATCCATCTTGACTTGATGGAATCCGAGGCCTAAGACGAGAGTCTGAAATGGAACTGTTGTTGATCGGTAACTTAAGCCCAAAAGTTGACTCAGTTAACTCAGCCAGAAGATAACGCGATAAGAAAGACTGGGCCAATTAAATATTGTCAAACCGCCCCACCCAGATTAACCCTCCGACACAAAGCAAGAACATCTTCATCTCTTGAGACTGTATCTGAGAGAGTCGTCGCGATATTGTCTTCCGTATGGGTTCCAGATCCTCATATTGAGATTGACATTTACTTGTTACGCATTAGGTTCATGGACATTCTATGCTGACCGACGGACAGCACCTGAAGTACTTGCCTGCCCCGCCATTCTCAATCTAAATTTTCATCAAGATCGAATACACCGTCGTCCTCGTCTCTCAGCACTGACCAAAAGTTCTTCGGAAATGGCGGATTCTTCTTTTGTACAAGGTAAACCTACGACTTAACAATAGTCCAGTATTGGTTTCCTAATTTCTGACGTTATGACAGCATTGTTGGAAACATGGCACAACCATCGCATTCCCATCATCTTCTTCCTAGGAGTTTTGTACGTTTCTATACGATGGCCCATTTTATACAGGCGAGCAAAACGCCAATCATCTTCAACGCTTCCTCCGTCGCCACGTCTTGAATCTGCCATTCCCAGAGAGAAAGTCGATGCTCCTATCCTCGATCATCTATCAGTTACCACGGTCGACAAGCCGACTTCAAAGCTCGGTCCTAAGAGAGTTGTGGGTAATAAAGATCGTCGTGCAAGTAGACATCCACAAAAGGCTGGTGCAGCCAGCGGTCCGTCATTCATTAAACCAGTAATATTTTTCGCTTCGTTGACCGCATCCACCGAGGCACATGCACGCTGGCTATCCGAGCAATTGCGCGCGGCAGCACAAGAGAAATCGTCGGGAAGCAATCAGGAATGGGGTCTTCTTCCTCCGGAGATCTATGACTTGTCGGAGATTGACTTTGAGGACCATTTCATTTCGGCTCCTAAACCACCACCAAACTCCCCGAATACCAGATACGTGTACTGTTTCTTGATTCCAACCTACAATATCGATACCATTATCGACACATTCCTTGCGCATTTGGATGAGACACATAATGACTTTCGTATTGATACTGCGCCGCTGTCAAACCTGGCTGGATACTCTGTGTTCGGGTTTGGCGACAAGGAGGGCTGGCCGACGGAAGATGAGGGCTTCTGCTCACAAGCGAAGGAACTAGATCGCTGGATGGCCAAACTCACAGGGAAGAAGCGCGCCTATCCTCTTGGTTTGGGCGATTCGAAATCTGATGGAGTAAATGCCTTGAAAGACTGGACAAGCGGGTTGACTGAGATCTTGCTCGAAATAGCAGAGACTGGAGGCTTAGGCGAAGGTGTAGCCGGTAGCGGCGACCCATTAGAAAGTGATGAAGAGTCAGCAGCAGAAGATGAGGGTGAAACATCCAGAAAGAAGAAACAGACGATAGTTGACTTGGAGGACATCAACTTCGCGGGTGGTGCAAAGAAACGCAAAGGTGATCCATTGCCT
This sequence comes from Talaromyces stipitatus ATCC 10500, assembly GCF_000003125.1. Taxonomy (NCBI): domain Eukaryota; kingdom Fungi; phylum Ascomycota; class Eurotiomycetes; order Eurotiales; family Trichocomaceae; genus Talaromyces; species Talaromyces stipitatus. The sequence continues at coordinate 3,093,540 of NW_002990117.1, read as the reverse complement.
GTTGATTTTACAACAGTGTCGAAGGCTGGAAATAGTCAGCCAGTTTTGAAAGAAATGGTGCCCTCTACATCACCCACTTACGCATCCCTTACGAAACAGGGTTACACGATCGTTGGGTCTCACTCTGGAGTCAAGATCTGTCGATGGACCAAATCAGCACTACGAGGGCGTGGTTCGTGCTACAAATATTCCTTCTACGGTATCAAATCACATCTTTGCATGGAAACCACGCCATCATTATCATGCAGCAACAAATGTGTCTTTTGCTGGCGCCACGGCACGAATCCTGTCGGAACGACGTGGCGATGGAAAGTCGATCCTCCCGAAATGATCTTCAACGGTGTCAAAGAAGGACACTACAAGAAGATCAAGATGTTGAAAGGTGTTCCTGGCGTTCGTGCTGAACGATTTGCGGAGGCTATGCGAATTCGGCACTGTGCGTTGAGCTTGGTCGGAGAACCAATTTTCTATCCTCATATCAATGAATTCCTCGGTATGCTTCACAATGAACAAATATCGAGCTTTTTGGTCTGCAACGCGCAACATCCAGACCAACTGGCGACCCTCAACCGCGTAACGCAATTATACGTGTCAATCGACGCTAGCAATCGTGACAGCCTCCGAAGAATCGACCGTCCTCTCCACCGCGATTTCTGGGAGCGCTTTCAACGCTGTCTAGACATTCTTCGCGAAAAACGACATGTTCAACGCACCGTTTTCCGCTTGACACTTGTCAAGGGCTTCAACGTCGAGGATGAAGTTAAAGGATACGCCGATCTCGTCGAGAAAGGGTTACCATGTTTCATCGAGGTCAAGGGTGTCACATACTGCGGTACAAGTTCAAGTGCTGGAGCAGGCCTCACAATGCGAAATGTACCATATTACGAAGAAGTCATCGCGTTCGTCGTTGCACTAAAAGATGAACTCGAACGCCGAGGGTTGGGCTACGGTATTGGAGCAGAGCACGCCCATAGTTGCTGCATCTTACTTGCTTCCGAGAGATTTCATGTCGATGGTAAATGGCATACTAGGATCGACTACGATCGATTCTTTGAATTGTTAGAAAAGGAAAAAACGGAAGGCATCTCGTTTCGACCAGAGGATTACATGAGAGAGACGGAGGAATGGGCGCTTTGGGGGAATGGAGGGTTTGATCCGAATGACCAGCGGGTTCGTACGAAGGGGAAGAATAAGGATCGGTCTATTGAACAGGTTACGCCTGTATGAATTATTTGTGTCATGTATAATCAATAGTACAACTTTATCAAAAGTCATGATAGATGATTTATATCCACAGGTAACCGTACAACTGTTTTCATATTGTCTTACCCGGATGGAATACTCTCTCAGGCTGGTACGTGCAAGCACAAACAGCAGCCTTTTCACCTCGCCTTTGCTCCTCTGTTAAGCCATGCAGTCTTGAGCACCCGACTGCATTCTTGTCCCGTTGAGCTAGAGTCTCCTGCATGATGGGCAGAAAAATGTCGACATCCTTTATGAACGAATATTTGCGGAAGAAAGGAGTCAGTCAATTTTTTTTCTTCCACAGGTTTGCGTCAATCACGTCCTTTTCCTCCGAGTCTACCAACCCATCTACTCTTCCTACTATGCAAAGCTTCTGCAAGGGTTTCAGCCCGGCATATGCTTCAAGAGCCATACGAATACACGGCGCCTCCCCATGGATACCCTAGGTTGGAAATGAGCAGAGCGGATAGTCTACAATCTTTGATAGAGTAGGAACTTTGTCCAGCCAACATGGTTATAGTGTCTGTGGTTTTTGAAGACGTTCTCCGAGTATAGAATGTCAATAGATTCGGCATATCTTCAGCAAGAAGGTTAGACGCAGGTCAGTAATGATTTCTTCAGTAAAAAGAGAGGACGTACATCCGACGACAGCTTTGTAAACGCGAGATGACATGAGGTGTGTAAGTGATGGGAGACTGATGAAGCGCTGTGAAGCCCATTGGCCTCCTCCATCGGCATCGACAATTTTGGATTCCCGCAAACTGTGTCTGAGGATAATATCTTTGCTTTTGCCCATTATAAGTTTGCGGGGATAAAGTGGTCGTCTCCAGGCTCCCTTATCCTATATTGCCCATTCGTACTCAATCTGCGCTTTTTGACACTTTCTGTATCAAAATTGAGAACTTTTCTTCGTTCAAGCTCTATTTTTGCGGCTGCGATCTTTGCATCTTGTCCACATTGCGCTTCTTCTCTGCTTTCACCGCTTCAGGACTTAGGGAAGGAAATATCATTGTGATGCGGCCAATGCTTTGTGAGTTGCGAAAATTTCTGAGCTAGGCGTTGGATACCTGTAAAAAAAAATGACCATGAGAAATGAAGTGGTTAAAAATGAGAATACGTAAAGAATAGAAACTTTGAAGCCTTCCTACAGGTAAGTAAAGCTCTTTAACGGTGGATTAGGTATTGGAGCTGGTAATGTGCTAGTGCGAATGAGGCCTAGGGCAAGAATCTAGCGAGGAGGAGAGTTCAAATAACATCAAATAAATTGATTAAGCTGGGCCGGCCAAAATTCAAGAGATAGGATGTTTTACAGCTTGTTACATTGACTGATCTCGGGGGTGTCCTCAGTTCTACTCAGTGAGCAACAGCGGCGACAGGGTGAGCAGGAAGTTGAGAAGCATCCAAGGTAATCCAGTTCGTAGGTAGCCAGTTAATGTTGGTAGTGAAATCCCTAACTTAGGTACTACCTAGGTATAAAACTCATAGACAAACACCTTAAAGCATATGTACTTGTTGAAGTTATCACTAAGTCATTCAGTTACTACTCCTGTACACCCGCAACACCACTAAGCATAACTCGATAGATACAATCATCCAACCATTACATTGCTCATGACAAACTGATATTGGAACTATACGGACCAACGAACGTAGTCCAATCATTGACATGCCTTCCAGGATGTATCAACATCTGCTCATCCTCCTCCAACGCCATGTCCCGCATGCGCCACACCTTTTGAATAACAGCTTTTGTACGTGAGATATTCGACAGCGACGATTTAGCCATGACCTCCAAAGTCTCCAACACCAGCCTTCGGCCGCAGACAAATTGTCCAGTCCTCTTATCATAGAAGAGCTGATCATCTGTCGGATGAAGTTCAACTGCAGCGACAAAGATTGAAAAGGCAAGTCCGGCGGCGAGTCCTGATTCGACCAGTTCGCATATCCCTTCTAGAATGCTTCTTTTAAGTTGGCAGACGAATGGTGTTGAGGGGCCTGCGTCGTATAGGACGCAGTGATGGTACAAGAGGACAGATTTACGTTTGAGTTCTGCCGCTAAAAGTAGTGCGTCGTCCTCGTGTAGAGTTTGATCGGTTTTCTGATGCATTGCTTCGAGTTGTTGCTCTAACTCGGCGGATTCTCTTTCCAAAAAGTCAGGTGAGATATCGTCCCTCTGTTTCAGACGGCTCACTTCGACGATACGGCATAGTATGCTCACCAGAGCGGGACTGCACCCCATCCACGAGTCGATGAAGGAAGAGTGTCTGTCAGTATCGGCCCAGTAATCAACTCCGAATAAGGCTGAGTTGCCGCACGCTGTCCGGCTGATTACGTCTTGGAACGCAAAAAAACGTTCTGTGAATGCCGTTAGGCCACCGAGACTCTCGCTGGGGTATGGCTGTTCTTTGACATTCCAGCTCCGTTGAATAATCTCTTTACTGGCCCGTAGGTGTAAAACCCAACGATGGTCGCAGTTGTCAACTATCTCATAGAGACATAGAAACATCACCATGACAAGGATCTGTGGATCTAGCGGGGAGTTTGTTCCACCCCATGACTCCAATCTTTTGCGGAGAGAATGGATGACGTCCCCTTTCAGTGTCATGGCGGAGCGAGACCATTGAGGTTCGCTGATGCTTCTGTGGCGAGCTGATAGAGCCAAAACGGCTTTAAGGATATCATCCTGACCTGGAATACTGAACAAAGGAAAAACAAGCTGAGCGAAAGGTGATGGTGCTAGACGAGATGAAGTCGTGAGAGGACAGAGTCGCATAAGAAAGTAGTCGACAAGATGAGAGTCGACTTTGGTCAGACTAGGATATGCACACGGCGTGGGAGATATTGAGCAGGTCATCACCGATGGAGCAAGATAGACAGCGGTACTATCTTCGCTTATGCCTTCGATCTTGACAATGTCTCCACACTCTGTGCCGGTTTCCGGGTGATCATCATTGAAATCCCAGTAGCCAGAATTGATGAAATGATGAGATTTAATTATTGGAAAAGTGCATCGCTCTATCCCGAATGTACTCGGAGAAGACTCCAGTTGCAGTGGTTGACTCTTACCCCATCTGCCCTGCCGGCCAAACGCTAGACCACGATCTTCAAATTCTTGCTTCCATTTAAGCTGCACGCTATTGTCGCAAGCAAGGCCCTTTCGCAGGCAGTTCCGGCATCGAGGCTTAGTCTCGTCACACTTGACTCGTCGCACGCGACATGTCTTGCAGCCGCTGCGGACCCTCTGCTTGATTCGGCAGTTATCGGCCTGCCCTGGGGGCCGACGACGTGGCATCGTTCAATGAGTGCGTAGCAGTACTAGTATTCTGATCCAACAGTCATTAATTTTGAATGTGGCCATGGTCTCTTTTCTCAATCAGTGTAAGACTAGCGGATAAGATAAGAGTTCGCGATGCCGGGCTGGCGGTCTAAAAGAGTCTCGACCCCGCAACGCTGACTCACTGAGCAATGAGCATCGTTGCTTCGACTTTAGTGAGTTGACTATCGCCTCTCACGTGTTTCTTATCACGTACATTTTCAGTCACGTGGTTTGATGCCCCTTTTCAGGTGACATATCCCGAAGCAAAAGTTACCTTTGTCTATTTCTCTAGGCTAATCGTTCGAGTATAATTATGATCACAACGAATAATTTCAACGCTACTCAGGTGATACTACTAACATGAGACCACATCCCAGAACATCCCAGTCTATAGTTTGGCGTTGAGTGGCCGAACATCTCTGAGGTCTTTTACCTCATTTCCCGGTCTTGTAACATTCCTGATTTCTTTACGGCCACCATACTTCCACTCTCTCTTCAATCCGCGCTCTGAACCCTCCAGAGCATCGGCAATATAGTCACCAATTATAGGCAGCATTTTGAATGCATGACCGCTGTCACCTGTGGCTAACAGCATATTTGAATGTTGTGGGTGATTGTCTATCAAATAATGCGAATCTGGTGAGTCGGTACACCAGCAGACACGCGCTTCCAAAAGTGGGCGGTCCGAGAATTGAGGCATGACGGCTGCGATGAACCGCTTGATCCCATCCGCTGCTTCAGCAGGAATGCCGTCCTCTGGATGATCGCTTGCGTATCGTGGAATGGAAAAGGTAGTTGTTTTGCCAGTTTCGGGATCGGTATATCTACCTTCACGGAATTGATATCCCGGGAAAGCGTTACAGATTTTCATCAATTCTAGGAGGATTACTGTTAGCGTGAACGAAATAACGAGCAAGCAGCGCCAACCATCTGGGGTTATGCTTACTGGTCTCTGGATCGGGCTCAAACGTGAAGCCCAACTCCATATTATCGACAACCGGGATACCTTTCCATTGCTCAATCTCCTCATCCGTAAGTGCGATGTGAGCGAGGGTCCAGCACTTCGACCATACCTGGGTTGACAGAATATCAGGCAACAAGCCTGGAGATGCTGCCCCAGTAGATAATATGTACCGGTCAGCTTTGATGACTTCACCGGACGCGACTTTAATCCCGACCAATATTTGCTTGTTGTCAAGTTGCAGCCCTGTCATTGTTCCTCCGGGGCCAGAGACAAACCTGACTCCCATTTTCTCTGACTCTGCAGCCATCTTCTCGAGGGCTTTTTTGGCGTGCGTCCACCCGGCTTCGGAATTCCAAAGACCCTTCCATTCTTCTATGTTTACTGCTCCTGCCAACTGAGGGCAGTGCTTCACTATCTGGTCCCTGCTTTCAATAAAATCCACGGATTCCGCCGCACCGGCCTTTACCAGATTTTCGTAAGACTCTTTCAGATTCTGAGCTGCATCCGGATGTCCACTGGTTGTCGTTAATTTACCCTGAATCACTTCACTTCAGCTCTTATTACATGACGGCTGACTTTTTGAAGGTCAAAGGAACGTACCGTCTCATGGAAAATACCATTCCACATAGGCTGTCGCCAGGCACGCAACGCCTCAAGGGCAAGTTCTGTATAGAGCTCTTCCTCATACTCAGTGCGAATGATTTTATTCAAGTCATAACCAGCCGAGTCTAGACTTGGCCAAGGATGCCGGTCAATACATAGGACGTTGGTATATCCACGCTTTGCAAGATGGTATGCTGTACTAATTCCGAATGTTCCCCTTCAAGTTTCGTAGATGGTGAGTTGTGATGTTCTACTGGAAAGGGAACCGGACATTATCCAATACGTACGCTCCAATGATTAAAATTGACGAACTTTTTGAAAGTGCCATGACTGTAGCTGACTTTTTTTTTGCACGTAGCAAGGACTGATAAACATAACAGGGTAAGATAACTTATTTTGAGTAGAAGAGCTGCACTATCATTCCTCTTGTTATGTTAAGACAGTGAGTAAGCTGACTGAATATGTTGCCTTGCTGTCGGTCAATTGACCTTCACACAACAGAAAGGCCGTAAAGACTTCCTCCTATTGGTCAGGTGATCTATCAGAGTCTCCACTCAAAGGCTCTGGATCTCTTGTGGGGCTATGTAAGCCAGTTGACCAATAAAACGACATTACCCACCATTTTCAGGAACATGATTTGTTCGCCAAGACCTTCCATGCATGATCACGTGGAATAAGGCTTATTGATCGAGATTCTCACTCTCCTATTTAGACTCGAGATTATCTCACAATCTAAAGATATAGGTATCAAATGGAGCATTAAGCTCCGGGAAAAACAAAATTTTGCATACAAATTTCTCGCCTGGACCTTCCAGAAAACCATGTACGATCATCTGTACATGTTTACGTGGATGAGCGTTTAAGTCACGTCTATTCAGACTCAAGCTTTATCTTAGTGTCTTATAGTCTTCTCTTCTCTATTGGTTCGCTTGGACCTTCAAGAGACCACAGTTTGGATATCGAAGGATTATTAAACTCCACCACCTACCGGATCTAGCCCTAGTGCTTACCCAAGCGGCCGACTAGCACATGCAGAATCTCCGCTTCCGGTTAATATCACTCCGGCGTGGACCTTCCAATGCATACTATCTGTGGAATTTAGCTATTTGGACACGAGAAGCCCTTCATGATTATCTACATCTCCGGCCATCATCAACCGGCTATTTTGCGGGGTTTGGACGTACCTTAGTGATAGAATCGACACCATGAATGGAATCCCGTTATCTTCATGACCCTTTAGGAGCCCTGTGCGGCGGCGATTGCCACCATACCATGAATTATGTCTGAGTATTTAAATGTGCTGAGAGAACGGGTTGTTCTGTATCCTTCCCACATTCCACGACCAAGACTTGGGAGTGCTTTACCACCTCGTCATCAATTGACTTTAACTTCATAGCACACCGGGCTAAGCACTATGGCTCCAGAAGGTGAGCAGAAGATAGCCGTTGAGGTGAAAAGTGCTGGCCAGGATAGCGGCACTTCTGCCCCGACTGCTCTGGATGACTTAGAAGCACACACCAACGACGATAATGTCCTAGACAAGGCCATCGGTACCATTGAGGATGTGTACACCATTGACAGTGACAACTCGCCCTTCCCAGAAGTACGAGCTAATGTGCCCAATACCGATGACCAATCGACCCCGGTCAACACTTTGCGTATGTGGTTGGTGGGCATCATTTTCACTATTGTCGGTACTGGAATCAACCAGTTCTTCAGCATGCGTTATCCTTCTGTTACTATCTCCTCGCTTGTGGCTCAATTGATCGCTTTCCCCGTGGGTACTGGCCTCGCATGGATCCTTCCTGTGAAGACGGTGAAATTGTTCGGCCGATGGGACGTAACCATAAATCCAGACCATCACTTCAACATCAAGGAGCATTGTGTTGTCACCATCATGTCGAATTTAGCCTTCGGGCCATCCTGGGCGACAGACATTATCCAGGCCCAAGTATCCCCGACATTCTTCAATTTGAAGCAGCCTGTTTCATACCAGTTCCTCCTCGGTCTAACTATGCAGCTTTTCGGCCTGGGCATGGCTGGCCTCTCTTATCGATTCATCGTTGAGCCTCCTCAGATGATTTGGCCATCTACCTTAGCCAATGCTGCGCTGTTTCAGACTCTGCATTCAAGAGTTAATCCTTCTGCTGATGGGTGGAGGATTTCGAGATACCGTTTCTTTACCATTGTCTTTTTAGGGGCATTCTGCTGGGTAAGTACCGTTGCCTATATACGCGCAGTTAAAAATACGCAAACTGATCACTGACGATGAATACAGTATTGGCTCCCTGGCTTCCTCTTCACGGCCTTGAGTACCTTTGCCTTTATCTGCTGGGCTGCCCCAAGTGAGTTCTTCCTTCCTTGTTTTCATCTCCTATAAAGCTGACAATTATCGTCCGTCATAGACAACACCGTAGTCAATAACCTGTTTGGCATGACAACTGGTCTCGCTTACCTGCCTATCACTTTCGACTGGTCACAAATTGCCTACAATGGGTCTCCTTTAGTAGTTCCCTTCTGGGCGCAGGCCAATGTCTTTGCTGGCTGGATCGTCATATTTGCTCTCACCACTCCAATCCTTTACTATACGAATACGTGGTACACAGCATACCTCCCCTTTTCCGGAAGCTCCACATATGACAACACCGGCGAACTATACAATGCGACTCGCATTGTTGACAAACACGGAAACTTTTTGGAAGAGGAGTATAAGGCTTATAGTCCCATCTTCATGCCTGTAACGTTCGCGCTCTCGTACGGATGTTCCTTTGCAGTCATGACCTGTGTGCCTACTTTCATCTTCCTGAATTATTGGCGGGACATCCTCGGAGCGTTCAAACCTGATCGGAAGAAAGACATTCACGTACGCCTTATTGAGCGATACAAGGATGTGCCTTGGTGGTGGTACGGCGTGCTGACAGTCATTGTCCTTTCCCTCACCATCATGGTGCAGGAAGTATATCATACGGAGATGCCCGTCTGGGGCGTATTCCTCGCCTTCGGCATGGCTTTACTCTATCTTATTCCCACAGGATCCGTGTTTGCAGTGGCAAACCTCAACAGCAACGTCTTGACGGTTCTGGGAGAAATTATCTCCGGGTATCTTATCCCAGGAAAGCCTATAGTGCTCCTCATTTTCAAGTTCTACGCATACACCGGCCTTAGTCAGGCAATGCTCTTCGCAAGTGATATGAAACTGGGTCTCTACCTCAAGATCCCCCGCCGCACACTCTTCATCGCGCAATTGACGGCGTGCATTGTTGGCTCATTGACACAGAATGCAGTGCTACTTTGGATGCTTCATCACGTACGCGACATCTGCAGTCCGGAGCAGTCGAATGGATACACATGCCCTCAGGGAACAGTCAATTTCTCGTCTAGTGTTATCTGGGGTGCTATCGGTCCGGCAAGGCTGTATAGTGTAGGCAAGATGTATTCGGGACTGCTGCACTTGTTCTGGATAGGAGCCTTGTTGCCCATAGTCACATTTTTTGCCAAAAGAAGATGGCCCGATAACAAGCTTTTGCGCAATATGCATTGGCCGATTTTCTTCGCGGGCACGGGAAACGTTCCTCCCGCGACGGGAATAAACTATACATCTGCATTTGCAATCTCCTTCATCTTTAATAAGTGGATCAAGAACAAATATGCCCACTGGTGGGCCAAAGTAAGTGCTCACTTCCTATCTTTTCCCTTTCAATTGGCCCTGCGTACTAATGATTGAGTAGTACAACTATGTCCTCTCCGCTGCATTAGATTCCGGCCTCGCTGTCTCTGCAGTCATCATTTTCTTTGCAGTCATATTCCCAGGCGTATCGGTCAGTTGGTGGGGAAACAATGTGCAAAGCACGACGATTGATGGTAAAGGGACCCCATGGAAGCCGATTCCTGCCAATGGAACATTCGGACCTTCGACCTGGTCATAATTCGTGATTTGGGCTTGATCCTTGGCTATCCTCTTACTGCTGCATTGTACGTTTGAGTGGCGTGAACGAGGGAAAGTCTATATTTAATGAGTTCGGAATTATATTAGTGCTATAAGAAAATGGTATAACCATCATTTACTTTTCACCATGACTTACGATAGTTTCTGCTTGAATGAATCTGGTATGTAGCATGTAGCACCGACGACCTGTAGAGACTCTAAAGGATTCCACTTGCCAGACAAAATTTTGGCTGTAATGTTAGGTATTGTATTACCATTCTTGGAAAGGGACCGCTTCTTTCTCTACCTGGTTATCCGAGCCTGCTCTTTATGGACATGGAAGCCATGGCCCATTCCACTCTGACCAGGAACTCTGGGAATGCCTTTACCCTACCATATAACAATCTCTCTCATTACATCTTCGAGAACCTGAAAACCCAGTTTCCGAAATGTGAGCCTTATGTGTTTACTCATTGTGATCTGAATTTAGGTAATGTCATGGTTCGAGATGGACAGGTAGTTGGTATACTTGACTGGGAGTATGCTGCTTATCTGTCCGTGTGGTATGAGTACATCTCGGCGTCGTTGGCGTTCACGGAAGCGGATATAGACTGGAAGAAGGTGTTAGGGAGCTTTTGGGTGTGCATGATGATGGGTATGATGATGTGAGGGCTATTTGGAAGGATATGTTTAGTTTGAACCAGTATCCTAATTTGGACGAGAAAGGGAAGAAGCTTTTGAGAGGATATCTTCGTTATAGTATCTCAGATTATGAGGATAGCTGGTACCTACCTAGGTAGTCGTGGCCCACGGCTTACATTCATGATACTTGATGAGATTGTTTGATTTGATACTGGATAGTTCCTTGCTAGACAGTATGAAGTGACATAAGTGTCTGGTCTAAATAGACATCTCAACCCATCAACTCCAAATTAAATCAATAAGTCAAAGGGAATGTAAGGAATTGTCCATTGAATTACTTCTAATTGTTTCTTTGAATTCAAAGTACGTCAATATCTATCTACACAGAATCTCGCTATTCGTAAACACCAAGATGAAAAGCATCTCTGTTACAATTCGAGACACGAATGTCATTTCATTTCTTAAGGCCCACCAAAGACCAAAAGGCTTTGAACGTAGACTTTGCCAAATCCGCGCTCACGCAGTAACTGCCTGCCACGATGGGCTGTGAACTCTGCCACGACCATGACGCTGACATTCTCCGCCCCGATACCAGCTTTTTCCAACAGTTCCAATACCGCACAGAGTGTCTCCCCCGTGGAGAGGACATCGTCGACCACCACAACGGAGGCATCGCGAGAAATGGCATTTTGCTCTATTTCAATCACCTTCTCTTTCGGCTTGTTGGGTTCCAAAGACGAGATGTATGAGGATGTTTTCTTAACAGAAACAGTGGGTGAGGGAAGTTTCCCAGCTTCGCGAATGAGTACCAAGGGAACATCAACCTCCACGGCCAATGGGGACGCAAAGACAAAACCACCGACCTCACAACTCACAATGGCATCCACATCAGACCAGTCACCAGGGAAATGAGCTTTTAGCCGAGATATGCAAATACCTAATCCGCCTTTCTGCTTGGCAATACCGAGCACGTTGCGGAATTCAATGCCAGGACTTGGGAAATCAATTACCCTGGGCACCATGTCGGCTAGCTTTTGCAAGTCCTCGTTCAGGAAGAGAAGTAAAAGTTCCCTGAAAAACCTACAGGCTTCGCTAACTCCGTTCGTGTTATTATCAAAGACAAAACTGGGGCGATATTCCAGGGTCGTTGAATCTGAGCCGCGATTGTCGCCGAAACGGTCACCGTCGTCCTCACGACTTGAGCAACCACGGCGAATGCGCCGCATTTCTTCACTGGCTTGTACGCGTACATCGAGTAATCTGCTATCCGGAACTAAATGCGAAAAGGCTGCAAGCGGTGCCTCATCTCTCATACCCGTAATCAGCAGAACGTCTGCATCTGAGTGTTCAGACACGAGATTCAGAAAATTCTCCTCTGGCAGCTTAGGTCGATTCCGTACCTGCTCTTGGAAAAATTCCGTCAGCGCTGCCCGGTGTTGTTCCTTGTAGGCACGGTCATTAAGCAGCATATTAAGGTCGGCACCTCTAGCGGCGGCATATTTTCGCTTGAGAACATCACTGATGCTGACCGCGCGCATTTTAAATTCGTTGTCATAACCATCAAACATTTCGACCCAGACCTTTGCACAATGATCTTTGCCAACGCCACTCTTGCCCGTGACAAGAAAGATAAGCTTCGGTCCCAGCCGCGCTTCCAGAATCGGACAGGCGTAAGCTAGGACAATATGCGGGTCCAAGCTGCGTTTGAGATCCTTTAGCCGTGAAAGACTTCCTCGAAAAATCTTTGCCGTGAGCACGGCGTCTCTGGGGTCCGGTCCAAGGTCGGTATTGTAAGCTGCAGTACCCAAAGATAACAAGTCGCTGGCAGTTTTGTAAACCCATAGCTTGACACGTTCTGAGTCTGCGGTGTCATCTTCGTCTCGAGGCCAAACACCGGTGATGATGCATGCAAAGTCCCAATCTCGAGAACCGAAAGCCGTGGCATCAGCCGCGACATCTGCAACAGCTCCACCTCCTTGTAGTAGATGGAGATAGCATAAAGGTGTCGGCCGGTTCTTAACGGCTGAAATCATGAGGTTTGCAACGCTGTCTTCTCCAATATTCTTTAAGAATACACATCGCTTGAAGGAAGAAGTTTTACCACCGCCGTGCCCACCGTGTAGCTTGGACATATACATGTCTGTCTCGAACAGTTCAACGCAATTGACAGCCTTGGAATCAATTTCAAGTCCCAAAATCTCATTTACAGCAGTAGAGACCATTGTTGCCAAACTTGAGCCGGGACTCGAAGCTTCGAACATCGTCACACCAAGGTGCAATTTATCAAGATCCCAGAATAGATACGCGTCTGTAGAGGTATTCTTGGGTAGCTGCTTGGCAATACGATCATAGAATTCCTTAAGTTTGAGCCGAGTGTCGATGTCGTCGCTCATTGGTAAAACCCAATTTCGAACCGAAAATCTAGGTGCGGTGTAAGCTTTGAAAGTGACACTGACTATGATGCCAAAATTAGTCCCGGCACCTTTAATTGCCCATAAAAGATCGTCTTCGTTCTCCGGGCGTATGGCACCAGCTGGTCGATATTCGCTTGGTACATTACCAGCGTAGAGGACGTGACCAGACTTAACGCTGACGATAACGGCGCCAACAATGGAATCACAGGCGAGTCCGTGCAATCTAGCAAGATGGCCTATCCCGCCTTGCAGCCATGACCCAGCGCCAACACTTGGGCGCGCACCTAGGGGAACTGTCAGACCAGTTTTCATGGTCTCACGGATTATCTCCCCTGTATTGCAGCCAGCTTCCGCTACGACCAGGGGATCTTCGTCCTGCGATTTAAGAATATGGACCTGCCTAAAAGCGCTCATGTCGATAGCGACAACATCGGGCCAGAGACAGTGACCACTATGGCCTCCACCAACGACGGTCAGACCCAATCCATGGTTCAAAGCCCAATGGACGCATTCTTGTATCTGTTGGACTTCGGTTGGCTTTACAATTGAGGCCGGGTGATGAAAGCGAGCTTCGTGGCTCTTAATCGTCTTGAAACAATCTTCATTCACGAACGGTACGAGAGCATTCAGCTCCAACAACGAAAGGGTAAGTGCGGTGAATGTCATCATGACATTTGTTGCACTGAAGAGAAGCTGGCCGGGTTCGGAGTCCTCGCGACGAGCCAAAGAACGGCATGCTTTACGCCACTCGATTCGCATAGCCTTGTCCAAATCCGCGTCCTGCATGGTACACCCTACAATAGAAGCAGTAAACCGGTCCAGAGCATCATCTTCATCTAGGACAGAAACAACTCCTGTGGGGAATGAATTCATTCGATGGTATTTCAGACCATCCAAATCCAGGGCACCATGGCGGTGGAAAACCACCGCAATACCGCCCTCAGCAAGCAATTTTATCACCTGCTCGATGAATTTATTCTTGGGCTTCATTCCGTACATGCTATGACAAAGGAAAATAGTGTCGTATTTACCACAGCAATCGCTCGCACCGCTCAGGATGTTATTGTCTAGAACGAACGGGGTTCGGCGTATGTCTGGTGGGCTCTTCAGATAACGTAGTCTGGTCCAAGGACGACGGTTATCTAGAGAATCCAAGAGTTTTGTGGCAAAAAGATCATTAGGCTCAAATGCGGTGTAAGTCTCGACTCGGTCTCTCCATTCAAGTGGAAGACTACCAAGGATACTCTCCGGGCCAGGTCCGATTTCAAGCACCGAGATATGGCGTCGTGAGTCGAAAAGGGGAGATAGCTGCTCCTGAAGTTGCAGGATGATAGAATTGTCGTACGTGGTCCATCCTGGACCATGTATCAAGATATCGAAACCAGCGCTGTATTGAGCATCGGATAACCGCTGCTCTCCAGCGGTTGCCATGTCGTCGGCTTTTTGCCAAAGAGCTCTTTTAAGAGACTCAAGAGTAGCCATTGTCACTGGTATGTGAGTAACTCAAAAGCGAACATAGTCCTGAAGAAGTGACGAGAGACTTGACGGCAAAAGAATAAATATCTCGTCAGACGCACTACACCCGATTCAGGACCGCCGTATGCCATGAAGTATGACATACTGACACGTCTCATGTCGATGTTCTTTGTATGAAATCTGAAAACAACTTGACCGCAGGCATATATCTGGACAGTTCCATCACCCCAACCAAACCTTGTGGCATCCAAGACAAGGAACAGCTAGCCAGAAATATTTTAATAACCGGTAATGAGCGCACTTCTGGTTGGTAGTCGATAATCATCAATGCGGTTCGTCTTTGTTGAGGAAGGGGTTGCCCAAAATTGTCCATCAGTATTAAGACGGATTTAGAATGGTACCCGCTGTGGCTAAGCGCGTATGAAACTCTAATTGAACGGCGCGTCGCTTGCTGCGTTAATAGACGCCACAATGCTTACAGCCGCATGGGATACTCTGTACATCCTACATCTACGAACCAGGCTTACCAAAGCGAGTTGACACAGTAGAGGAGATATTGGGAACCTCTTGAGCATGATTAGGTCCGGATGTCCATGCAGAAACCTTGTGGTTCGATGTGATCCTTCACAGAGAAGATACAGCTTCCAAGAGACTTTATCGTAGTACATATGTTTACGGAGTACTCCGTAAATTCCGTACAAAAAGAAAGGATAGTTATCCTTTTGTCATGAAAACTCCAATGAGAGGATGCCATTGGACAGCTTTTTGCTCCTGAAAAAAAACATGCAAACAGACAAAACAATAAGAGAGAAAAATGACTTAGCGCTCTCATTGGCTGCGCACCGGGAGAAGAGCGAAACAATTAACAAACACGCCCAACTGAGCAAACACAGCAAACAGGATCCACTGAAAGAAAATCTCTGCGCAAACACCTATCCCAAAATAGTCTAGCGCATTTTGAAAAACTTGGCTATATAAACAGCTTCCCTCTCCTCGCTCTTTTGGACTTTTTCTTTCTTTCTTTTTTTTTCATAGCGACTCTACTTCAAAGAATCACTTCATTAGTAGACGCCTTCCGCTGTTTTTTTCGAAAATAGCCACATATCCCACCCTTGCTGATGACCTCCATGTCCTCGATACCCTAAAGTGAAATTTTGTGGCACTCTTGTAATTGCAAGTTTGTCCGTTTACTCCCGATTCGAATAGTTTTGAGCTCTTGTGTGTCCCGTCGTGGATACACAGGCGAGAAGTCTTATTCCAGGGAGTGGTGATGATCTTTACCTTGTTTTGGCGTCTTGACTTCGGTCGGCTGAACTTGGTGGGTGTCGAGGAGGTCTGAAAGGCCTTTATTATTGTCTTTTTTTGACTGCTAGCAAGATAGTATTACCAGAAATTTTTAAATATTTTAAACATTGTATTGTGTGCAAAACCTCTTCAGAAATGTGTTCGTATGGTCCTGAGAACTGGACTTGCTTCACGTAACCTATCATAACTACAGAGTACACTAGGCTTGTTAGGGAGAAGTACGTGCATGGGTATCATATTCGTGATGAAATATTTGTCTACACTACAATCATGTCTCGCTTGTTCCTTCCACTGTCTCAGGCTTCCCTGAGTTTCCTCCTTCACCTCCTGCTGCTTTCTTTCCCCTTCCTCCTCGACTACGAGGCCCCCGTGACCGCTTTGGAGTCCCACCACTAGACTGTTGAGAAGGTGCTGCAGATGACGCTTGCGACGGAGTTCCAACAGGTTTAACCACTGCCGCTGCCTTGGCCTGCTGCTGTGTAGGCGGATTCTTCCTTTCAAGAACCACAACCTGACTCTGAGCCACAGTCACGGGACTAGCTGCAATCGCCTTCTGAAGACTCTCTGCTTGAGCGAAATCGACATATCCAAACCCCTTCTTCTTGTCTATTTCCACCTTGGTCACTTTACCAAAAGCGCTGAATGCGGTGTCGAGTAATTCTTCCGTAACTCCCTGCGATGGATTCGCGTGTTTGAGGAATGCTTGTGTGGCTGCTGGCGATACGGCGGGCTGTTTAGGCTTCTGTTGTTTTGTTGCTTTTGGTACTCTAGGCGTACTCGTAGCTGGCGGGGTCCCGTTATCCGTAACGGCTGGAGCGGCGCTGGGCTCTATTGGCGTTGCTGGTGTTGTAGTGGTGGTATTCGCTTTTGTAGCAATGGCTTTCGGCGTAGTATTCTTGGCCGCTTTTGAACTTGCTCTGGAGCCTTTCGGCCCAGTCGGTATTGTAGGGGTAGATGGAACCGATTCCGATTTTGCCTCTTCCCCCTTACCAGGATCACCTTCTGTATTCGTTGCGGCAGCCTTTCCACGACGTCGACCACCGGATGGTGCTAATCCCAGATCTCGCTGCAGAATCATCGCTGCGGCTCTAACATCACCTCGTTCCCTTTTGCGTTCAGATGTAGATACAGGACCATCAGCCGGTTGTGTTCCTTCTTTTGCCGAGGCTTGTTTGGTTTTGGTGGCAGAGGCTTGCTTGGTGGCAGTTTTTACGGCTTCTTTTGTAGCTTTTTCAATTTTCGTTGTCGTCGGCTTCTTCTCAGGCGATGCCGGCGTAGAGTCCGTAGCTTCTCGGTCTGGTCTCTTCAAGAGTTTTTTGCTTTCCGCCTTCTCGACCTTCGTGTCCTTCTCTTTGGCGCCGCGTTTAGACGACTTGCCCGACGCAGAGTCCTTAGCCTTGCTTGCCTTCTTCTCCTTGATATATTGAACCAAGGGGGTGATGGTAATTTCTTCTTCCTCTTTCTTTTCGGTTTCACCCTCGACCGGCCCAGGTTTCGTGATTGGGTTTGTCAAACTTTCGAGGAACGCAACAAACTCGGGATCCTGGTCAATAGTTCCCTGTCTTCCATCTTTCCTCGAACGACTTCCGGGCACTCGTGCGTATGGGGCGAATTCGACAGACGGCGGTCCAAGAAGGACGGGATCATTTGAGGTATTCCGTGCATCGTGGAACGAGGTAGCTCTGACTTTTTCTGATAATGAAGCGATGATTTCTTCTGATAGCACGTGGACGTAGGCCCGAGCAGGACGAGACGGTTTGGCAGGGCTGACAGGGTAAGGTTGGCTTAGAATCAATAAAGAACATTAAAGGATGTAAAATACGCACTCTTTCGAAATCTTGCCTGACTTGAACTGGAACCAGTCGATCTTGCCTCGTCCTACTTTCCAATCATCGCCCAAGCCGGTCTCGAATTCGGCTTGTGTAAGTCCAGGAGGAAGACGACGGATAATAAGCTTCAGTCTTGGTGCAGGAACCTTCGGAGTGCGCTTTGTTGAGGCTCCTTTTTGTGTCGCAGATAATGGTAGCTGGATAATTCCAGCTTCTTTGGCAACCGAAGACTGTGCCATGGTCTAGGATTGCACTTCTCGATGTTAACTTGCAGAGTCTGGGAAGTCTATAGATGGAAACCACCTTCACGCTCTCAGTATTGATATGAATTAAGAATTTCACTATCTGCACGCCCCAGTGAACTGTACTTGGTACCCTCCTGCCGTGTCACTCCAAGAGTAGTGATGATAGTACGGGATCCAGCATAGACCAAGTGCGTAGTAGTTGCCGTCACGGATACTCTCCCCGCAGCATTCATCCAATATCTTCACTTTATTGCTACCCTACAGACTGTTCATGTCTGGGGGTGTTTCGAGATTTGAGTGTCTTTTTCTGCTTTATACTCAGTCGTTCTCCTGTCATACGAATCTGGATCCATTCATCAAACTTACGGTACCGACAAACCCTTCATTTGATCGCTAATTAGTAAACACTTTACCATGACAGACAAAACGATACCAGCACCTGGGCCGGCCAAGCTGAAACGAAATGCTGGTCCAGATGAATGGCTTGAAGCAGCCAAGAACTGCAAATATCTATCAGAGCATCATATGAAACAATTATGTGACATTGTAAAGGAATTTATGATGGAAGGTTTGTGCAGAGGCCTCCCCCTTTCTCCTTTCCAGTCAGACACTCATCTTTGCAGAATCGAACATACAACCCGTCTCTTCACCTGTTACAATATGTGGTGATATACACGGACAATTCTACGATTTACTGGAGCTCTTTCGAGTAGCTGGCGGTATGCCAAATGAGACGAACGTTGAACCCCCGGCAAACACACCTCCAATCATTACATCCGACGATATCGAGCCTCCTTCGACGATAACAGACCCAAAATTACGAAAGAAAATCAGGAACGCAGGCAGTCTACAGGATTCCGACGATGCCAGTTCAGCATCTAGCAGGGGTCGTTCCGGTAGTGGGTCGTCAAAAGAAGCTACTGGTCCTCCTCCTGGGAATTTTGTCTTTTTGGGAGACTATGTCGATCGAGGTTATTTTAGTTTAGAGACTCTGACTCTTTTACTATGCCTTAAAGCCAAGTTTGTTGCCCTTATGTCTGCATGGATTAAGACAGCTACTAACAGATCAGATATCCCGACCGTATAACGTTAGTACGGGGGAATCACGAATCACGACAAATTACACAAGTTTATGGGTTTTACGAAGAATGCTTTCAGAAATACGGCAATGCATCGGTGTGGAAAGCCTGCTGTCAGGTCTTTGATTTTATGACGCTGGGTGCTATCATCGATGGCAAGGTGTTATGTGTGCACGGTGGATTAAGTCCGGAGATCAGAACACTGGATCAAGTCCGCGTCGTTGCTCGAGCACAAGAAATTCCGCATGAGGGTGCCTTTTGTGATCTTGTGTGGTCGGATCCAGAAGATGCAGCTGATGTAGAAACATGGGCCGTCAGTCCGCGAGGAGCTGGTCAGTTTGCTGTCTTTCCGGTAATATGAATTTTGACTGACTTGGATTACAGGATGGCTATTCGGGAACAAGGTCGCAGAAGAATTCTGCCACGTCAACGATCTAACTCTAATCGCACGAGCGCATCAATTGGTCAACGAAGGCTACAAATATCACTTCGCCAAGCAAAACGTCGTCACAGTCTGGAGTGCTCCAAACTACTGCTACCGATGCGGCAATCTGGCATCAGTATGCGAAATCCGCGAAGACCTCAAACCTACATTCAAGCTCTTCAGCGCTGTTAGCGATGATCAGCGACATGTTCCTTCGTCGAGACCAGGACGTAGTGAATACTTTTTGTAGAATACCCAGACGACTCGTTTCCGTTTTGATCTTACGCGGCCACGATCTCTTATCTATTACTTTTATTAAATGAGGAAATGGTCTGCATGGCGTATGGCGTGTGCTTGTTGGCTTGGTTGATGATGGAGCATCGATCTAGGAGATTGAGGCTATATACCAATTATGAATTTACGCGCCATTTATGATATAGCTTGCTGTGTACTTCAGGTTTCTGTTGCGTAGTGTTCGGATATTTGTATTGAAACATTCATATCGTAGACCGACACATGACTTGGGAGCCTGATAATAGATATGTGGTATGTACTGCGCCTCGTCACGTGTACAATTTTATCTTCTCAACTGACTCATCTTCACCCTAGATTGTCTAATTTAAACCAACATTTCTCTCCCTACCAGCAAGTGTAAGGCAGAACGCAACATCTATGCATCAATCCAGCAACTACGGCATTCTTCACATAACCCCGCATCACCACCACAGACTCGGATGTCACCATACACAACACAACTCTTCGAATTCGATGACAGCCATGATGTTTATATGTTGGAAAACATATTAATTTGTCCGAGGAATAAGGGAAATGAATCAATATGAAGCACTAAAACCAAAATCATCCTTCAATAATATATCTGGTTCCCCGCACCATGGCAGCATCACGAAGCATATACATATACACGCCGTAAGCGATGACAGCAACAGCAACACATCAGATCTACTCCGGACCTGCGCAAAAAACGACAAAGGTGGCGGAGTAAGTCTGAATCATGAAATATTCGCAATCTATTCAACTGCCACATTACCACCTCTCTGGACAGAGATTCTGGAGAGTCCATCCCCAGCGGGAAATGCTCATATAAACAGACTACAAGATCAGGCCAATACAATATCAAAGTCTCTACCAATCTACACCTCCTGGAACGACATATTGCAATCATCACCGGGTCACGAATCTGGTCACGAATCTGGTCAGGTCCACCCTTTAACCACCACCAACAAATCTTCGTCCAAAGCATCTACCCAATCCCATATCCACAAACAAAAACCACACTTCCTCCTAAACGCCGCCTTTCACACAAAACATTGCATAATCGGCCAGGGAAGCAAAACAGAAGCTTTGTTAGTAGTCCTCCGCAGACCATGGTGTGTACTCGAGATATGTGTCAGCAACAACAACAACCTCTACAGCACAAAAGTTCTTGAGTTAGTACTCGCGTTTGCGCGAACGGCCCAGAGATGGGATTATAAGGGATATGAGACCGCTGTGTTTTTGTTGGGGTTTGAGATTGAGGCCAGACATCGTCTTCTTTTCCTGACACCAAAAAGGGTTGACAGTGACTACCTTCGAACTTATCGCAGGGGAATGTACGATATTCCAGCCAGAAAAGTCTACGAGATATGTAACACGCCAATCTTCCTACCAAGTCTGAGATCATTCAATTCCTTCTGGATACGACTCATTTGCGTCTGCGCCGTTGGGCTCGGAGTCAGTTTTTCGGAGATGATTTATATGCTCTGCCATCATCATCATCATCATCATCATCATCACCGTCGAGGACAATCAATTGAGCACGATGAGCAGAGGGCCAACTGGCACAAGTCTGATACTGGCTTCTCAAAGACAGGTATTGAGTTCATCCGGTACGATAGTCGAAGACATTCGGCAAGTGAGCTCCGTTCTTCCTGTCCCACAACAGACAACGCTGGAGATGAAGAAGATATTGTAGCAAAGATGTTGTATTTATACAAACATATCTTGGGAAGGACTGAGGATAGTATATAAACAGATAGACATATAATACCCTTCATAGTTGGAATATTACAAGCTCTGAAATCTATCCATATACGAACACATTGTTTATATGACGACCGTCCTGCTCACACAGGAACAAACAGTACCAGGACAGTATCACTGAAACACTCGAGTGTATGCCAGTACATTGATACAAAACACAAAACACACATAAAAAGAGAGAAAGAGGAACTAATATACTCCGTACGTACTAAAGCAAACAAAAACCCAAAAACTCAAAGATAAATACTCGCTCTGATCTCCGGTTTGTATGTATGGTAAACATACAATACACATCTCTCCCCCTAGCGTAATCTCATACGGTAGTTACCTAGGTACATAGTACACACATTAGTTAGTAGCTTACTCACCCCTTCAGTAATCATACAGATACAAAATAAATATCTTCCCTGTTGATACTTGCACTTCCGATTGAGTACTACAGTTATATCCGTAGGTAGCTAGCTTATTGTTGCTGACAGGGAATGTGTCAGCCATACTTTGGGACTTGTACAAAGACACAATATTGAGTTCTCCACAAGGGGGCAGTGCTTTTTACAGGGTTGTGGGTGGGACGGGTTCGGGGTGATTTTATACCGAGGGAAGTGGGATGGATTTGCTCGGGAAAGCGATTAACTAATGAAATTCTCGGGAAAGACGAATCATGGATAATACATTTTCATCATGACTAACAGCAGACTATTCATTACAATTGGCAGACACTTAGCCAAAGAGAGCATCACCAAGGTGAATGCGCACAGTCTTGATCTGGGTATAGTTATCGAGGGCATAGGATCCAAGCTCACGGCCAAGACCGGATTCCTTGTATCCACCGAATGGAGTCTGGTGGTGAATAGTGTTGTACTGGTTAACCCAGACTGTGCCGGCCTTGAGCGCGTTCGAAACACGGATGGAAGTATTGAGGTCGTTGGTGTGAATACCAGCGGCCAAACCGTAGCTGGTGTCGTTGGCAAGCTTGATGGCTTCCTCCTCGTCCTTGAATTTCTGGACAGTGCAGACAGGGCCGAAAATCTCTTCTTGGACAATCTTCATATCGTTGGTGACGTCGGCGAAGATGGTAGGCTTGATGTAGTAACCCTGGTCACCTTGTCGCTCACCACCGGTAACGACCTTGGCGCCGGCCTTCTTACCCTCGTCAATGTATCCCATGATACGGTCGAATTGAAGTTGGGAGATCTGGGGTCCTTGGTATGTGCCCTGCTCGAAGGGGTTGCCGACCTTGTTCTGTTGAGCGCGAGCCTTAAACGCTTCCAAGAACTTGTCGTAGATAGCCTCGTGGACGAGGACACGAGATCCAGCACAGCAGCACTGACCGTGATTGAAGTAGATACCGAAGTTGATCCAGGAGATGGCGTTCTCTAGATCGGCGTCAGGGAAGACAATATTGGGGGACTTGCCACCAAGCTCGAGAGTGACTTTCTTAAGGTTGCTCTTGGCCGCAGCCTGCAAGACCTGGCGTCCAACCAAGGTGGAACCAGTGAAGGCAACCTTGTCAATATCCATGTGTGAGGAGATGGCAGCACCAGCAACACGACCAAAGCCGGAAATGATGTTGACGACACCAGGAGGGAACCCGGCCTTCTTGATGAGGGTGGCAGCATACAGGGCAGAGAGAGGGGTCTGTTCGGCAGTCTTAAGAACTACGGTGTTACCAGTAGCAACAGCAGGACCAATCTTCCATGCCCACATCAACAGAGGGAAGTTCCAGGGGATGATCTGACCACAGACACCAACGGGTTCATGGATGGTATAGTTGAAGCTCTGGGAGTCTGTGTCAATGGTCTGGCCAACAATCTTATCAGCCCAGCCACCGTAGTATCGGAGGCAGTATGCAGAAGCCTGAACGTCGCCCTTGGCGAATTGTGTTGCCTTGCCGTTATCTAGAGACTCGATGCCGGCGAGAATGTCCGAGTTCTCTTCGAAGAGATCAGCCAGCTTGGTCAGTAAGCGGCCTCTCTCGGTGGTGGCAATGTGCTTCCAGGGGCCGCTAAGGGCGTCGCGAGCAGCCTTGACGGCGATGTCGACATCCTTCTCGGTAGCTTCGTGAACGAAGGTGATGGGCTTTTCGTCGTGGGGGTTGATGGTCTCGAAGGTCTTGCCGTCGACACCTTTGACGAATTCATTGTTGATGAACCTATATCCAAGTTAGGATGCTTCAAACACTAGATAAGGAAGATAAGAACATACAAGCCTTGGGGCTGCTCATATTTGATCCCGTTAGGGAGAGTGATTTCTGTGGAGAGAGACATGATTTATTGTGGAGGACTGCGAGGTCTGCGAAGGCTTGTAGAGAAGAAGAGCAGGCAGGAAGATGGGGGAGGGAGCACTGGCTTTATACCAGAGGGAGACGCCTGCTTCCTCCATAACTCCGTTACGTCAGTTGTGGTACGGTACGGACTGTATTACCCAGTGATACGGGTGAGCGTTTCCAGAATGGGAAAGACCCTATTTTAAAAGCGGGACTTTGGCGGGGTTGCATACACACTAACCCCGCACGGGATGATCGTATTTACGTACTTACCGTATATCCGTGTATTGATACATGTATGGTAACATCCTAGTTGTCGATCCATGCGATTACTCTGCAAGCAGTAATAATAGTAATGCGTAACTTATATGCTGCTACCAATGCGTGCTGGTCGCCGCATTTCTTGAAAGAAGAAGCGTTCATGCAAGCATGTTAATGATACCTGGGTGCATTCTGATATTGTCCATCATGGACAATCTTGGTAATACCAACTTCCCCGCTTGTATGGAGTCAGTTGTATCGAGTCGCCACAATTAGACTCCCAATCTTTCTTCATCCAGAGCAAAATCCTTCCGGGGCAACGGATAGATATCGTACGGAGACCATTCTCAACACGGCTTTCCAGTACCATTCTACTATCTGAATCCCTCCTCGTTTCAGATTCCCCTCGTCCGAATCCCATCATTCCAACGGGCTAATCCGATGCCGAAGCAAGTTCACCAATAAAAATGGACGATTCTAATGTCCATGCATTCTTACCCCGCAAACTGGGGAACAAGTTTCACAGCATCAAAGCTACGCTTTGAATAGACATGAGCAATGGCGTGGACTAGACTCTGGAAGAAGCCACTGCTATTGATCAATTGCATTTATTATACAGGGAAAAAGAGCCTTCAAGGATATCCATTCAAGCGCGCCAGTCACGATTT
Source organism: Talaromyces stipitatus ATCC 10500 (assembly GCF_000003125.1). Taxonomy (NCBI): domain Eukaryota; kingdom Fungi; phylum Ascomycota; class Eurotiomycetes; order Eurotiales; family Trichocomaceae; genus Talaromyces; species Talaromyces stipitatus. Next base: position 3,068,838 of record NW_002990117.1, on the reverse strand, counting down.
GCTCCTGTTTACTCCAAGGTGACCCCTCCACACAAAAGGAATAGTTGCTCTCGGAAGAACTAAAAAGGACAACGCCTTAATTTCGGCCACGCTATGTACTGGGGTTGATGGGTCTGGACTTTTGTACGGATCCCGTGATCTCTGCCTCCCGGCATCGTTGCGCCTGATAAGGAGACATATGACAAATCGGTGTCCCTGCTTTTCCCGGCCGTGGTGCTTTGGATGCATCAAAGTGCCCAATCGGGCATGCGGAATACGCGTAGTGAGACTTGAAACGTTTTTGACAGAGAATAGAGAAGAATGGAGAAGTGCTAGGTACCCTGGCAGCGAGTACAGCGTTGTCGATCTTGCAGCGAATCGTTTCGATTGTCATCGCCCCCGGCTTGTGCTCAGCTGGGGATGTGATAGGAGTCATCGAATTACTTTAAAAAAGGCATTCCGTTGACTAGTTACTGCTCCTGGACGGGATAACCGAGATCACCTCTGATCAAGAGGGGCATCCCCGAATAATAAAATCTTGATTCCAAATATCAATAGCATTGCTTATGCGATGTAGGTGATCCCGGTAAAGCATGGAATAATTCCATAATCCATGAACTGTAAATACTCGATTTTCCCCATAGGTTCAAAGTTCCCTCCCCGTTGAACCTTTTATTCTAAAATTGGGACTCGATCATGTGTTGTCTGTATATAACCTAGACTCCACGTTGAACCCCGCGTTTGAGGTCGGGTTAAGTTGGAGGTTTACCATGCAGAACCAATAGTAACATTCTCATCTGATTGGGTTCACCTACATGTATGAACGTCTGAACGGGGATATCCATGGTCATAATATATAGAAGTATCAGTTCTTGGGGGTACTTCCGAAGTCATCACCGCGAACCCTAGTGGAAGCCTTCTTCCGCAGACCAAGAAAAATCCGAACCGACCAAGTCGCTCTGCGTCTTAGTCTAAGTTAGACACAAAGTCAGCTATATGATGACCAATTGAGCCCCATCAACCATAGCCAACAAAGATAAATACGTACTAGACGATCAACGCAGTATCAGTACGGACAGAAGGAGCTTGTACCTAGGCACAAACCCATTGACTCGTTGCGAACAACCAAATTTCAGTAATCACAAATTACGCCGCGGAAAGGGTCGGAAATAACGAGCCACTTCTACTGAGCTCGCAGTGCGTAGTGCGCTTAAAAGAGGAGTTCGTTTTCAGTACAATGATTAAGACTGTGTACGAGACAAGAAGCTCGGGGCTTCGGAAGCGTGATTTCCGGGATAGTTACGAAGGGAATACGGGCGTAATACGGGATACATGGAATACGAGCAGAAGAACTGAATCGTACTTTGCGCCGAGATAAAGTGAGCGTTCGCGACTCCATATCCCCCCGACTATAAGAGGCGCCATGCCACTGCCTTTGTAAAGTCAGACCAGGCACCTTTGAGGCCAGTGGTAGACTTACTTCCGTATCTGGACAGGTATCCACATACACTCGGCTAAGTTGCCTAACCAAGATCTCTTTGGTATGTTGTACCCATGGTTCATGAATCAAGATTTAGATCTTAGATTCGTAGGCAGTTTATCACATTAGTACGGCTATATAATCGCAGAAGTTCGAGATTCATACAGATACTTCTAGTCGCAACAAGACCAACGTCAGAATAAGCATCCAGAATGAAGCGAACTAACGCTCTGGACCGTGCGCTAGGTGTTGAGATGGCATATCTCAGCCGCAGTGCCGCCGCACCTTGACCACCACCATCGCTACCCAGATATCCACGGATATACGTAAATTCAAGCATTACGTACATCACGGACAACATCGATAAATGTCGCGAGAGACATGGCGTCTAACTTGGGTCTAATCTACACCCTCCTCCAAACCGCAACTGCAACCGCAACTGCAACAGACCAAACAACAGACCAAACATCAGACCGAAAACTCCTCCCCCTAGCTCTACCAAATAGACCAGACGCAACCCTCAAAAACTCCACGGATGTAACCTTCGACCCCCTCGGCGTCGCCGCCGTCCTACACAACCCCCGGGCCAGCCTCAGCGCGGCTCGACTCTACACCCAATTCGACAGAAACTACTTCACATGGCCGCACACAATGATGATGGGATCAAGTCTGATCCCCTTAAAAGTGCTAGTGGAGCATTTGACGGCTAATTTTCAATCTATTCATCCGGCCATCACCCTGTGTACGCGGGATACGCAGCTGTTGAGCGTGGTGTCGAATATGGTGTTTAAGGAGTTGCCGTTGGATTGGGGGAATATGTGGCTGGGGGATGTGATTGCATTCAAGGCTTCGAGTAGACCGGCTAATGATTTTATGGTTGTTTGTATGGATGATGACGATGGCGACTCCGCCAGTATCAAAGATGGTCCGTCGAAATGGACCAGGTGGTTGGGCTGTTCAGCTCTGAACTTGATTTCGCTCGTCAACGGGCTAATCATCGTCGCGGGTATCGTGCTAGGTGTCCTGAGCGCCGATATCTGGGCTCTAACACTATTCTTCTTCTACGGTACGCACTGGCTGGCCGGACTCGCAATCTCGACAACATCGCTAGTCACACCGCAAAGGATCTCAATCAAGGAAGACGCCACAACCAGATATGCAATCTACCAACGACCCGCGGGAGGCACGGTGGTCTTCAAAGGAAGACAAGATACAATGGAAGCATGGGCGCGCAGTACATGGGAATTCAACCGGACCTTGAAATCGAATTGTCTACACTGGTTCTGGACGTTGACGGGTACCATGTCCGCGATATGCTCTGTAGCGTGCATGGTGAATATGATTGGGTATATGCAACTTGCCTTTCTGGCGTTGCTGGTATACGCCTCTCTAGCTGAAATTGGCGCAACAAGAATTACGCGATTATTACAGGGGGAAGCAAAAGCGCTAAATCGGACATGTATCGTCGCTAATAACGAATTCCGTACAAAGGGCGTGATTCGCGCTACCGTCGAAGTTGGACGGAAATATAGATTGAAGGGTCTTGATTGGGTGGACTTGAAAAGAATGCCGCCTGATCGAATTTTTAGGGATATGCAGAGGTTATTGGCGAGGTTGAATGCATTTCAGGAGGGAGTTGAGATGGGGAAGGAGAAGGTTGCGACTGATGGACATGATGATGTGAGTGGGTTGAGGGACCATGGAGTCGTGCAAGGGGCGTTTAGGGAGTTTAGGGAGGGCAGGACAGAGGATCCAGTTTTGGTGGAGAGGATCCAGACGGAGGCGATGGATGCGTTGGAGCAGTGGTGGGTGAAGTTGAATAGGGATACTGTCAATGTGACTACCAAGGTTGTTTCTCCTTGACTTCTCAATGGATATATATACTTTACAATAATATGAATTTGTATGTAGCATGAATGATGGATGCATTGATCAAGCATAAGAACATAAGCTTCAGTAAAACTACAAAGTGATATACGCTACTAGGGTTGTACAACCAAGACATATACAAGAATCACTCCCATTCGAGCATAACTGACGCCTGGTTTCACCAAAATGAATCACGAATCGAAAAGGCAAAATTGTTTACAAAGCGAAGAATGCCACGGCAGCCATAGCACCAAGACCCGTAAGAGCATTTACGCGGACTGAACTGGCAGCACCCTTGCCGGTAGACGAAGCAGAGGCGCTAGTACCAGTGCTCGTTCCAGAAGGAGAGCTAGATGTCACAGTGCTAGAGTTGCTGGGTGTGTTGACAGCGCCCTTGTCGAGAACATTCAACTGAATACCAGAAACAACATTGCCCTTGTAGTCATACACAGTCTGGCTGATCTTGGTGGAGGAGACGGAAACCAAGGCACCAACAGAGACGTTGGTAGTAACGCCATTTTGGATCATCTTGTCAATTCCGGCAACACGGTCGGGGACATCGAAGCTCTTGGTGATGTTGGATGTGATTTGCTTAGGATCACAGGTAGGAGCCTTGATGGAAGTTTGGCTGGAGTTGTGTGCGGTAATAGAGCCAAAATCAAGCTTGTTGTATTGACTCTTCAAATTCTCAAAATCGATAAGGAGGGTAACGGATCCGTTGCTGTTGATGCTGACAAGACCGTAGTCGTTAGCCTCCTGGCTGTACTCGTACACCAAGGCGCCAGAGAGAGCCTGAGACATGTCGGGACCGTAGATGGCTTGAATCTCGCTGAAAACACGAGGCTTGACGTTGTTGCAACCAGTCTCGGAAAAGAAAACAGGCATAGAGATATTAGCGAAATCCTGAGTGAGCACATCGTAGCCGCTAGAGTGGTAGGTGGCATCACCGCACCACGAGTACGAATTGAGACCGAAGAAGTCGGAACGAGAATTGGTGGAGTTGGAAAGGTTGCAAGACAAGTAGTAGGCAGTGTCAACCAAGAGGGGTCGGACATCGGCGGCGGAGTAACCGACGGGGATAGAACGGTTGGAGTTTTTGCTGATGTAGTCGTGCATATCACGTTGAACAGCCTGGTACAGTTAGTAACGCACGGTTTGTAACTCTTTTTGTTTTTCTTTTTTTCTTTTTAAGCACACATACCCGGATATAGTTGGGAACCAGCTCAACACTGTCCTCGTTGATGACCTCGTTACCGGAGAAGAAACCAGCGGTGTTAGGGTAGTTCTTGAACGCCTCAATGACACCAAACACTTGGGCCATGTAGATGGGGTTGTAGGATTCCCAAGGAGCACCGCGGTTGAGGGAACCGTTGTCCAGGGGAGAGTTGACGTCCAGGATCATGTAAATACCGGCGGCGTTGAAGATGGAAGCGCACTCATCGTGGTTAGCGGAGGGAGCCAGGTTGTATACACGGATAGTGTTGATCTAGTATTGTTGTCAGCGACGTGGATCCAACAGACAGCTCAAGAAAACAAGAAATTCCATACGCCAAGGTATTGCAGGATGGCAGCGTCGCGCAAGCAGCTGTCCTTGTCGCTCAGAGGGTCGGCCGTACCCTTGAAGGCAGATGAACCACCAGGTTGGTAGTCGACACCAACAATCTGGAAACGGTCGCCGGTGACAGTATCGACAAAGTCCTTTCCTTGGACAGTGACGGGGTTAACGGCAGCGGCGGTGGAAGCCAAACCGCACACGGCAGCGAAGATTTTTGCGTAGGACTGTATTTGGTGTTAGAAAATAAAATGAATTGCCGATACTGGATAAAATACGCACTGCAACCATGGTGTCGATATTCCGATATTGTGATGAAAATACGTGGTATCAAACAGAAATAGTATCGGGTATTGGAGATTAGAAGATGGTAGAGAACGGCAGCGCAGACAGCGCAAAGAAATAGACGGAGTCGCTAAACGACGAACGAGGGACGAGAAAGAATATTGAATAAAAATAATACAGAGAAAGAGCGATTGATGGCAGGAGGATACATGAGACAGTGGTGAATATTGAAGTTGAAGTAGGAGGAGGAAGAAGGCGGAAAGAGGGGACTGAGGACCAGCTTAGTGCCACAGTCTCACTGAGAGCTCCACCGCGTCTCCGCCCAAGCATTGGCATTATTCGCAAAGGGCAATTGGGCAGTGCTGAATGAGACACGCTTCTCTCAGACTCTTCAGAGTCTGAAACTCTGTCGACACTAGAGCCCACTAACATCTTGGACTATGAGCCGTCAGTGGAGAAGACGCTGGCATTCTTAGTGACGCCAAGTGGTTCATGGCTATTGTTCCCCTTTCGGCCTTTTGAATTTCTTGTCGCTCAAGCCTCGTTTTCTTATGCTTCTTGGCTGGTGGTAAAGGGGCTGTCAGCGGCGGTGAACGCTTCAACTACTACGTACACAGTTGGCTACAGTTGGTTACAGTACTCGATGCATTTTTACACGGTTTTCATGTGTATTTACTGCATTGAATTGAGTGTTTTGACTGGAGAATCGACTCCCCCCTGTCGATCGAACTCTTGCAGAGTCTCACTGGTGATTGGCCAATATAGCCTTTTCTATGTGAAACAGTTCATCACGTGATATTATTCTCTGTTTTCGAGAGCCAATCATGCTGGCATCAGCATAGGCGAACGTAGTATTCTCAGCTGATGTACGTAAATAAAGGTACGAATATCTGATTCCGATGTATGGAGGTTGCTATCGTAGAATTCTTGATGATGACTTATCGATATGTAGACAGGGATGGCGGCGATAACCAAGTCTTGATAAGCAGGGACTAGATACGGCATCTTGAACATATTTTATCTACCAAGGATGCATGCAGTAAGGCGACAGTGACACACTCACTACCGCCGTTTCCGAGTAATCGTGGCAGGCTCAAATGCATCGTCGTCATCGTCATCCTCAATATCACTCATCTCCGTGAATCCTGCCCTGGCTGTACGCGCAGCATTCCGTCTCACTGCACCCGTCGAACTGGCTTGCGAAGCAAAATTCAGCGTCGTCTGCTGCGTTGATTTTGCTCCGCCGCGTCTCACGGAAGACGCGCCTGCTGTTACCGACGACGGCACCGGAGAGGCGGCCTTTTTAGCCCGACTTCGCGATGCTGCCGTGGTAGTAGTACTTGCCGCCGGTTTCCGAGCGCTACTTGTTGTCTTCTTACCGCGCGACTGCTGGACAAATAGTGCCTGAGAGTTATCGTCGTCGTCGTCTGATATGATTCCTTCCGGTTCCTCCATGGAGTCCTCAACCACGATCACGTCTTCGTCTTCATCGTCATCTGATATGACGGTTTTCTTGCCTCTACTACCCCGTGAGGTCGTACCAGTCTTGGCGGCTGTAGTAGTAGTAGTAGTAGTAGCAGTCTTGCGAGTGGTACTTGCTGCACCGCGTCCACCGCGACCCCTTCCTCTACCTCGTCCCGAGGGTGCTGCTCTTTCAGTTCCATCTTCAGCAACGTCTTCTTCAATCGGGTCTCCGCCTTCATTATCAGAATGGATCAGTGCTCCAGGCTGATCCTCCCATGCACCATCAAATTCCGAGTCCCAACCGTCTGGCTTGGGCTTGAATTTCTTTTGTCCCCGTGTTCGTTTCACTGCTCCCTTGGCGAACATTTCTTCCATTTGACCGCGATATTTCTCCATCGCGTTCCGTAACGATTGATGGGCTTCGTCCTCATCATCGAGATCTGCATCGCGCTCTAGGGTCAAGAGATGCTTGATCTGACTGTCGAGTGACTCGTTCACAAACATTTCCATGGCATGCTTGTCGTCTTTGTCGACAAACTGAGAGACGGCATCACCGAACAGATTCTGAGGAAGAATTGTCAGCGACTGTGCAGTAAGTAACTCACGCACGAGCTGTTCGACTTTGACTGTATCAAGAGATGATAGATGCGTCACGGCTGCCTCGCTATCTAAATCACCAGCTTTGCGAGTCGTAGATGCCTTTTTCTTTCGATGGAACTGGACGACGTCGTTCACATTGGCTACCTTACCGACGAAACGATTGGAGAAACGCTGTGGATTCTCGCAGTCAAAACTACCACCTTCCGGCGTAGAAGTCTCTACACGTAGACGGACAAGTGGTAGAGGAATCTGTGGTTCCTCATCATCTCCAATGTCATCTTGATGCGTTTCTAACCATTCTGTTTTGGCTTGTTCAATCAGATCATCAACGTAGGTCATCAATAAGCGGGTAATTTCAGTTCGGTTATTTTCCTTTCGTGCCAACTTCTTTGCTGTTTTATCTTCAGACAACACAATCTCCTTCATGACAAACGGACGCACTGTTTTCAACGGTATCGGTTCGCTTTTAAATTCCCTCCCCGTTATAGAAAGAATCGACACCTGCTTAGTAACGGCTTCACCTGGAACCAAAGACGTAGCCACCGAAGACCCAGGTTGCATCACATGGAAATTCGTCTCCGGGTTCAGTTTTGGATCAATAAGACACTCGTGTTCGTGGCCCCAAATAACCAAATCCAGAAACTCCGGCAGAAAATTCTCTGGTAGATAACCCGTTTCCGTATGAGCATAATGATTCTGGTGAACGCAAATCAGATTGAACCAGTCCTCTTTCTGTACAGAAGGCTGAAAGAATTTCACTTTGCCATCCCGAAAGGTACGAAACAGCCGCTCATCGCGCACATTACTCAATCCGTAGAGAGCAAGTTTCGTTCGACCTTTTTGTAGGAGCACAGGTTTAACCTGTATATTGTCCGACTCTGGCGTACGTCCGTAGTAGTTCAAGAGCCCGGATACCTGCAAAATATCCAACGCCGCTAAATGACCCTCACCAGATGGATCATCATGGTTCCCATGAATCGAGAAAACAGGTATAGCAACGTTAATGTCAAGATCCTCATAATTGACGTGATTAAAAGCACCCTGGAAATTCTCACTAGCGTCGCTGAGCAGCTCTAATTCGCAAGGTTTGTCTCCCAGACAGTTTGCGCGTAATGAGCGCATGACTTGATACATGGATTTTCGGGATGGTTTATTTTCGTGGAAGAGATCGCCAGCCAGAAGAACCATGTCGACGTCTCGTTCTTTGGCGAGACACATGATTTCGTGGAAGCTTCTCCAGCTGTCGTCGCCCCGGATTGGGTCGCGCTCATTGTAGCCGACATGGTTATCTGTGGAGACTAGGATGCGAATTGTGTCGGCGTCTGTTCTATGCTTAGCATCTCTGCTTATACAGGGCATAGTTTAAGTGATGGCTTACCTCCTAGGGGTGGCATTTTGATGTGTGTATCGCATGCATGAAAACTGAGATTTGAGACAGGAGCAGCTAACCCTTAAGTTGATGAATTGCCGGTGCTGCCTGGAGAAGTAGCTGCAACTTGAATCTTGTCAGCGCCACTGATCAGATGTGACATATCATTATGATATGCAGATAGATGAAATATGACTAGATGGCCATAGGAATTATGGCTTCTGCTAGTTGAGATTCTGTTGAGTTATACGTTCGCCACGAATCGTGTTAAACAAAAGGACTGCTTTATCGGCTTATCGATTGATGCCTGAGGCATGAGTTCACTTTTGTCTACAACTTCTTCTTTCATGTACATCGATATGGATTTTTCCCTTGAAATTGCCTATCTGTGAGAAAATACGAAATACTTCATACATTAGTTAATCTTTTTGTTCAAGTTTCCTCGTCAGGTCTTACGACGTGAAGATCAGACACCAATAAGTTAACTAACACCCGCGGTTAGTCAGCTTCACGTGGCCAACGACTGGCTTGACTCACTGCAAACTTGATCCTCTGCGTTTACCTTTTCATCTCTTCCAACCACCAACCCTCCCAACCTCTTCAAGGCTCAGTTACTTGCTGACATCGCTTTCAACAAACGCTCACTTTCACGCTCACCGCTTTAACCTTACCACCGACTGACTCAGCAATTTCTGGTCAGTCGTGCTTCATTTGCTCAAACCCTACATCGAAAACGTTTATGCCCTCAGAGCCTGCTGTCGTCTCGCAAAATTCTTCTCCAGACGTCCCTACTCCTCAACCTACAACATCTTTCCAGCATGGCAATGACGATCGATGCGATGAACCGGTCTTCGACACTCTTCTCCGCGAAGATGTTGGAGACCAGGTCGCGTCGAGCGACCCGCCAGTTTCCGCTCCCGCTGGGGCGCATGCCAGCGAAGACGCATTACTACGAAGATTGAACGGCACCGACGACGATGTAGCCATTGTATCTTCACCATCATCAGTTCCTCGTGGTGTTGAAACTGAGAATTCCTTAGAAGACGTGTTTCGGTCTTCTCCGGGATCGCATCAATCAAAGGTTTACGTCTTGCGACCCAAACCCCGCCAAACTCTCGCGGAACTTCCAAATGGTACGCTGGCATGATACATCTCGGAATTCGTTGCTATAGGGCTAACTTGTAATATAGAGGTTCTTACTCATATTCTCTCGCATCTTACGCCCGCTGCTCTCACGGCGATTGCGTTCGTATCCCGTCGATTCCATACACTAGTCACTACCCCTCATGCCTGGAGAACCGCGTTTGGGCGCTACTTCCCAGGACCTTACAGTATCGGCGAAGATGTTACATCTGAAGGATTGGACTCGTCCAGACGCTCTTTCACTAGATTGACTGCACTGGCATCGTGGCGCAGTGAGTATATACTCCGGACACGACTGTTGCGGTCCCTTGGTCGAGGAAAGCCAGCGGTGATTCCTTCATCTGGAAAGCACAATGCTCGTGCTGGGGGAATCCAAAGCGGATCAGCGCTTGCGACATATACTTCCCAGCTTCTGTATCCCATTACTCATATTGATGCCTTGTTTACACCTACGAATGCCAAGAAATCTCCCCTGTTCATCCACGGAGCGGCGGAGGAGGGTGTTGCTTCAATGAGTGATCCTTCTGCTGGGAAGACAGGTCCGTGGGGTCTTTACGGTCATCCACTTTTCAATCATTTCACAGACTTGTATTCCGGCGAAGCAGAGTATGGTTTGGGAGCGGGGGATATGGTTGGGGTACCGAATTCCATGGACGTGAGCCAACCATATGGCATGATCTACGGCGAAGGCTGTCCTAGAGGCCGCAGCTACTTCGTATCATCGGATGAGAAACGTGGTCGATTTCTCGGCGGTTCTGAACTACACTCGGAACCCGCGTTAGGTATTCCTGACATTCAAAGTTTTACCACTGGCGTTAGTTCGGTGTGGATCGCCAGGTCTCCGAACATCCTGAAAATAACAAACAATATATTTGGAATATTGTGTGGTTCTACTTCTGGTGTTTTGACTGCGTACTCTCTTGGAAGCAGTTTGTTGCATGAACGGCGGTTCGACCCTGGCCAAATTACAGCCAGGTGGGTACTCAGTCCCGGTGTTCCAATTATCTCCATCTCGGTAGATGAAAACTTCTCGGAAAAACGATATTCTACTCGCCGGATTTGGGCTACAGTCTTGAATGCTTTAGGCGAAGTCTATTACTTGACAGAGCTTCCAACTCCTCCCGAATCCAACCAGCCAGCATTGCCTGAGGTTTTGGAAAGAAGGGCATGGAAGGCTGGCCGTAGTGTTCGTTGGGAACTCATCGAGTCTACCCGTCGTGTCGCTCGCCCTGATCCATTTAACCGAGACGCTGTCGATGGTAGTTACAGCCCACGATCTTCTACTGATTCAATGGGCCTGAGTGAGAGCCAAATCGCTGCAGAAACAAGGGAGATTGAGAAGTATCTAGCATTCAAGCCAAAACACTTCCGTAAAGTCTGTGAAGGCTGGGATATGCAAAGACGGTTAAAGGTCGATTTTGCTGGTGATGATTTGAACGGCGCCGGAGAACAGGTTTTCATCATCAGCTGTGGGTTTGATCAAGACCAGTCTGCTTCAGTCCGTCGTCATGTCCGTCAGAAAGTGTCTATATCAACCAGCTCTGAGCATTCTCCGAAGTTGTCGAGCTTCAAGCCAGTGGTGCCCTCCCTGTTCGGTGGACCAACCACTCCACAGTCGTCTCAGCCAACTAGTCAGCCTCGGTCTCGAGCTGCCAGCCATGCTAGCCACAGTGTTTCGACTATTGCCAATACTGAATGGAAAGCAACCGACTTCGTTTTCGGTGGTCCCAAGTTTCTTCGGCTGACTTCTGCAGCAATGGACATGTCCAGTTTGGCACAACTCACAGTCGCGGAAGATCCTCTGCTTGGAATGTCAAGTGCTTCTAATGTGTCTTCACCTGCTTCCTCACCATTACCATGTATGCAAGCTTCGGCTTCTGAATCCGGTGTGCCAGGACAACGGGCTCGTTTTCTGGCTGTGGGAACTGATTCAGGATCTGTATATGTTTGGAATATGCGGGTACCACCGAGCCGTACTCCTGGCTTGATCAACACTGTTTCACCGGTTCGGATAATACAGACGGAATCGCCTCAAGTTTCATGTCTTGGTTTGACATCTCTCTATCTTGTCCATGGTGGGAATGACGGGTTGGTTCAAGCGTGGGATCCTTTGGCATCGACTCTTCGGCCCATTCGCACGTTGCACTCTAGGTTTTCGTCTCGTGCCCGTCGTCGCCTCATTCAGGCTGAAGCATCCATCCTAGGTGTTGGGAATAACTACTTCGCTGCTGGCGCAATCTGCCTCGATCCGGATCCAACCGTGCTACGAGGTATCGTTTCTCTTGGAACGCATGTTCGCTTTTGGTCGTATAGCTCATCCGCTGCCGACGAGTACAAGACCAGCAAGCGTCGTCGACGACGATCTCACCGAGGCAGCAACTCATCCTCGGAAGGTCAGCGCTTCACCAGTACTGGCCGCGGTGCCTTGAAAGACTTCATCGAAGATGAGCATCACGAGATGAAACGGCAGATCGTTGAAGACGAAAAACAGAGAGAACACCTTAGCTATCGTTTTGGAACTGATCTACTTGGCCCCGACGCAACTGAGGAGGAGCTTATCGCTTATGCTCAGTTATTGAGCGAGGAGAGTCTGAACGACGCTTTCAATCAAAAGCAGAGTGGAAGTAACACGCGGGCCAGCAGTGTATCTAGTGATACCGTCGCTGCCTTTGACAGCTCTTATCCACCTCGCGAATTCTCTTCGTCATCTTCACCAGCCCTTGAGACCGTCGAGGAAGAACTTGCCCCTGATATCGCAGAAGCAATTCGCTTAAGTCTACTCGACGAAACTCCACATTCGCCTAACGCACGGCAGCAGACATCGTCGCCACCATCATTCAACACCTCATCAATACCAATCAAATACGCTAAAGGCGCAAAATCCAAATTCAAACGTCGCCAACAATCTAGTTCGCCACCGGAGACAGCAGCAGCTGAAAGCAGCAATCAGCAGGAAATGGATGACTTGGAATTTGCTATTCAACTGAGTCTTGCCGAGGAGCAGAGTCGTGAGAATTCTCAACGGCAGCTGGAGCAGGAGTTCCCGAGTTTATATGGTAGCTCGGCGGCTGGGAAAGGGAAGGGGAGAGCGCAGTAATTTGTTACCGTTATGTTTGTTTATATTCATACCTGTTTTGTTGTGTCTTTTTGGTCTCTTGGGGTATAACCCGGTAATAATCCATTCAAGTAATATGTTTCCTTTAAGGTTAGTTCATATATTGTGCTAAATGCTGACCGTAGGGTAGAGACGTCTGGTGCATGATTTACTCTCATCGCATTCCACCTGGCAAGGTTGCACAGTCCAGTGTTGTCCATGGGAGAAGCATGTAGAGGGGAATATTTAAAATACGTCTTGACGTATTCATCACGCATTCTGTGGCGCATGGGTCGCAAAGGGCCAAGTTCCACTGCCAGTCCTTGTCAGGAGTATCCCATACCTTGATACAAAGATGGACTTACGCTCATTCGGAGCATAGATGCATGTAGCATCAAAGATCATAGGTAGATTAGATGCACAATTCGTGGAAGTATTCCCATCTCATATATCGCCATGAATCAACCGGGGTTCAATCTTTCTACCCCCCGTTTCGAATGGACGAAGCAATCTCGGAATAATTTTTTGAGATAATCGCTTCTTCCAGAATCAAAATTTCAAGAGTTGTCATCGCTTCCCTGAGCATTTAGTTCTGCCTCAAAGACGTATTTGATTGAGTGTGTGAAGAATTCTTCCCATGAATCTGTCTATTCGGTGTACTGAGGGATTGTGCCCTGGACAGTAGGGACGGCGAATCCGTATTTTGCATTTGGAGAAAGTGCATTTTTGTGTAATTGAGCTAGTCCCTTGCCTCGTTCTTGGGGTTCAGGAATCTCTTCATTCATTTCCACGAATTCGCAGAGGTCGAAATGGGTGTCCTTTGTCCGCTGCAAATGTTCCCCAGGCTATTGGGGTAGGGCAGAGGCGAGGTGATTTGTCCTGTAAGGATTTCATGGATATGAATTCTCCGGATGCCATGGCCTTTCCTTGGTCATTCTGGGTTACCTGCTTGTGTAGACTGATAGCAAATCGTTAGTAGTACACTTACTTTAAGATCAATACGGCTTTGTTAACCTTGAGAAAGAACGTTGGGTAAGATCCATCTACCTGTTCGATCAGAATGCGCAATGCGCGTCCAGTAGCTCTGTCCACATCTAATAATGCCCAGGATTTCGCTTTCTTATGGTAGTTCTGGTAGACTTCAAGGACACATTGATTAGGAACCAGGCAAGCAAGATGAGGTGGAAAAGAACTCAGGGATTGACATACGTTTCACTGCGTTCTCATCGACGCTCTGAACCCAATTTCTCAGGAACGGGGATTGGTTTATCCCAAACTCTTTCTCGAGTTGCCATTGCGGCTACAATTATCCTTTGGCTTAAGCAGGGTAAAATAGATTGTTAGACAAGCTTCTCGTAGCTGGGTAGGATGTAACAACAGGATATAAAGCACCCATGGTGAGTCACTAGTTACAAAAATTAAAGGAGCAGGGAAATAACTAGATGAGATGGAATGATGGTTTGACTCAATTCAAATTTGAGGTTCGGAACGTAAACGTTCAAATTAAACAAGATGGACTTAGGCTACCAAGACCCAATTATTATGGAAGAGGTCGCAATGAAAGATGCATCATCTTCCAAGCAATCTCACCTCTTCCTCTTCGCCACCAACTTAGATACTTTCGGTAGACGGCCAATCTATCTAATCACCTACTCAATTACACCGTTGTGAGTTTGGGTCTTGCGCTGAACAAGACAAGCCACTCGGCACCCTTAATCCTCAGAGCCGTGCAGAGCTTGGGAGCGTCCTCTGTCCCCGCTGTTGCTTATGGGGGTGTTGCGGATATATGTATTCATGCCGAGAGGGGGATCCATGTTAGGACCGATGATGGGAGCGGCAAGTCTGGCTATATGTATTGGACCCGTATATCGATGGTTTGGTTGCTCTAGGTGGTAGCAGGAACTATCAATGGGTTTTCTGGGCGTTCTTTATATTTGGTGCCACCATCTTGATGGTTATTGGGGTGTTTGTTTCCGGAGATGGCGAGAGAATTAGTTGGAAACGGTAGTATCCCAGCAAAAGGCTGGAGTATGACGTGGTATGATCTTGTCAGAAATCGTATAAGGAAGACAATATATTGGTCGACTAATAATTGAAGTAAAAGAGGAGGAGCTCGGGATACCATCAGATCGGCAACATGGGCAGGGTCCAAGCAAGCGCAAATGCAATATTTCTAATCCGATGGGTTGCCTTGCCATTCTCTTCTAGAAAGATACGGCGGTGGTTTTGTGGATGGCCGCTTCGCCATATGCCGTCTATTACTGCGTCCAAACATCCAACCCCTCCATACTCAAGGACATTTATGGCTTCAGATGAACTCACGATTGGGCTGGTATACCTCCCGGGTGGAGTCGGTGTCGTTTTGGGAGGATATCTGAACGGACGAAGATTGATGGATTATAACCACGCCATCACGGAGAAGAAGATTAGCCAGCCTATTGATCCAGTATCTGGAAACAATGATCTGGATAACTTCCCAATTGAAAAGGCTCGAGCCCGTGGTTGCTGGGTCCTGCTTGCAATTTATATCCTGTCGCTAGGAGGATAGGGGTAGGCAGTGAGCAGACATGTCCATGAGAGTCGGCCGTTGATACTTCAGTTTACTCTGGTGGTTCTCTGCACTTGCTTTCAACAGACTTTCAATGCTCTATTGGTTGATCTTTTCCCATCGAATCCCGGCACAGCAGCTGAGGCATCAAATATCACGCGCTGTGTGTTATCGGCCGTAGCTGTCGCGATTATGCAGCCACTCGTTGACGCTATGGGAATAGGTTGGTTTTTCTCACTGCTAGCGTTGATAAGTGGAGGTGGAGGCCTGGCAGCAAACTTTGCGATAACGAGATTTGGTACGATTTGGAGGGGGCAGAGACTGGCTAAGACGCGGAGATGAATTTGGAGTAGTATTCACTAACTACATGGTAACTTTTTAACTCTTGAAGATATCAAATCCCAAAATATGGGCATTAATATGATTCTGCTATACATACGGTCAATCCACGACACCAATCGCACAGGGTATGAGTTTCTTATCTTGCATCAGCCCCTAAGTCGGACGCCGCACTGACTGATAGGTAAGCATCCTTATCTCGAGAAATGAGTTTGCCAAAGCCACTCATATCGAACGAACAGTCGTTGAGATTTACCCCAAGAACGGGAAAGTAGATCCTCAACTAGAGTTGTCGGCCAAGCAAGAATGGCAAAGAGTTCCTGAGTCCCTGTCTGATAGAAACGACACGATAGGACGGGAGATGGTCACGTGAGACCCGGTGTTCTCCGTTTCGAGTCCCGAGGTCAGACCAGATAAACAAGCAGCCAATCAGATATGGGAAGAGCGGAGTCGGATATGCTTTCCGGTGCTCTGATTGGCCAGAGTCAAGAATAATTGAGACCAACTGCGTCATTGCACATGTTAATGCACGAGGGTGGATACCAACTGGTGCACATATTCCCGGTTGAGGCCCCATCGCTGCCCAATCGAAGACTGCTGATTGGCTGATTGTCCAGAACCCACGCGGCTAAGACCCGCGCCAAGCACCGCGAGCCGCTGCAATGCGCGCCATTCCAGGATGTTTAAATTAGCGAGTCTTGTTAACACCAATCACTCGAGGATTTTGCCCCCAGAAATGGAAAGTCTTCGCGTCTTCCAGATACAAATCATGGAAATAAAGTCTAAACGTCCAAAGTAAAACAACCCTGTGCTCCACTCCAAGACGTCGTTGCGACCAGAAAAATTTTTTCTTCGTTTTATCTTCCTCAGCTCTTAATTGCCTACCCTTCCCCTGTCCTCTTGCTAGGATTATTTATCCATTTCTACTTAAGATAGCTCTGTCCATTCAACGGAGTAGAACCATTTTGCCAACGCGACCTATATCTGCTTCCTACCCAGTCAGTCTCTTTCCAGAGGCAAGTCCATGGACCAGGAGACGCTCATCGATCTTTTATCACAACGCAAGAGGATAGTCCGGTACATCAAGTGGCGGTAAATCTGCCTACGCGACAACGTCTAGATTGGTTATATTTCAGTATACTCTTCTATACCCTAGGTTATACTAGGAAACACCGCACGCGACACCACCTCTTCCAAAAAAAAAAGACCCACAAGCGCTCAATTCGGTAGAAGAAAAGAAAGGAAAAAAAAAATGTCGACTTCAACTAGCGAAAGCCCGTCTCTGGACAAGAACAATGCTACCGTCTCGCCCGATGCACCTGTACCAGTTGAAAGCCCTGAAAAGCGCATTCTTCAATTCGATGAATTATCTGCTGCTGACAGGGCTTTAGCGGAACAATTTGGTTATCAACCGGTATGCCCAATGCGCGCACACAACCCTAGACTCTTTTCAAATTGGACCGAGTGAAATTATATATCGTTGTTCAAAAAATATTAATACTAGTATATAAAAAAAAAAACAGGTCTTCAAGCGCGAATTCGGTTATTTATCCACCTTTTCGTTCGCTTTCAGTATTTCCGGTCTCTTCGCGACCATTGCGACTACCTTCTCATACCCGCTTTATGCCGGTGGCTCGGCCTCGGTGGTTTGGTGTTGGCTTATATCCGGTGCGGGATGTATGTGTATTGCGGCGTCTGTGGCTGAATTGGTATCCGCATATCCCACAAGCGGCGGTCTCTATTTTACTGTTTCTCGTCTTGTACCTCCACGATGGGTGCCTTCTATCAGCTGGTACACTGGCTGGATCAATCTGCTCGGTCAGATTGCTGGTATCGCTTCTTCCGAGTATGGATCGGCTCAAATGTTGCTTGCAGCAGTCTCCATGGGTCGTGATTTCGAATGGCTTCCGACAACAGGACAAACGGTCGGTGTCATGGCCGCCTTGACTGTTCTCTGTGGTGTTCTCAATTCATTGCCCACCGGCTGGATGGAGAAGATGACTCGGTCGTATGTTATTTTCCATCTGCTCGTGCTGGTGACTTGCTGTATTGCCTTGTTGGCCAAACAGAGAATAAGCATAATGCAAAGTATGTCTTTACGCACGTTGAGCCGGATTCGGGTTGGTCACCGGTGGGATTTTCATTTATGTTTGGATTCTTGTCTGTTTCGTGGACTATGACGGATTACGACGCTACGGCTCATATTGCCGAAGAGTAAGTTTCCTTCTCTGGGTAGCTTGAATACGTGCTAATTGATTAGAATCCGTAATCCCGAGATCAAAGCTCCATGGGCCATCTTCCTTGCCATGGGCGCCGTATACGTTCTCGGATTTTTGTTCAACATTGTCCTATGTTTCTGCATGGGCGATGTAGCTTCCATCCTCAGTTCTCCGATTGAACAACCCGTGGCCCAGATCTTCTACAACAGTCTCGGCAAACAAGGTGGTCTCGTCTACGCCTCTTGCGCCTTTATTCTCTTGCAATTCATCTGCTTCACTGCTACTCAAGCTCTTGCCCGTACAGTCTTTGCCTTCTCTCGTGACCGTTTGCTGCCCTTTTCCGGTGTGTGGCGTAAAGTGAACTCGGTGACGGGTACTCCATTGTACGCCGTATGGTTCTCCGTCTTTTGGTGCATTGCTATCAACCTAATCGCTCTCGGTAACTACGCCGCCATCTTAGGTGTCTTCAACATCACCGCCATCGCTCTCGACTGGTCCTACATTATCCCTGTGGTTTGCAAACTCCTCTTTAACCAGTTTGAGCCTGGCCCATGGCATATGGGCAAATTCTCTACTGCGGTCAATCTCTGGGCTGTTATCTGGACTGTGTTTGCCTCTATTATTTTCTTCTTCCCGACATCCCGACCTGTTACTGGCGAAACCATGAATTATGCTGTTGTCTTTATGGCGTTTATCTTGTTGTGTGCCATGGTTTATTGGTATGTGCGTGGAAAGAAATTCTATGTTGGCCCGATCAAGGAGACTATTATTCAGGGACAAGCTAATGGGGGAATGATGGAGTCGGTTCCTGTCATGAATTTGGAGAAGTCTTCTTAGACTACGACAAGTTTCGAACCTGAAAAGCTTGGGAAAGCTTAGAAGGGGTTAGGAGTAGGAGAGGATGATACGTCCATCAAACAATTCTATTCACTTGCTTTGAGATTCGATGCATGTATGTATGTACTATCAACTTAGTAAACGGAGGCAATCTGAAAAGTTTTAGCTTTGGCGGATCAGAATTGGCCGGTATAGTACACGAGCTTATAAGTACCTTTACAGGAACATATACATATCATCAGATACAGAATACATATGTAGTACTAGACTGAGTGTTCTACACATGCACGTCTCCTAGCCAATCACTTAATTCGTACTCCTTAGGGCTGTCGGAGTTAGCTTAACCCCACAAAATCCGGATATCTCGGCCAGTTCATTAGCCCGACTGCATACCCACTGCATATCAAATTAGAGAATGACAACAAAGAAATGTGTCCGAGCATGATTGTAGATCTTATTGAACGATTGAAATGGTATGCGATGTAGAAATTATTTAAGGGTCGCCTGGCTGGACGGGTCCTAAGGAATCTCATTCACTCTTAACCTTGCCATCTCAGAATCCTGATCGATTGTACCCCGTGTTCCAAAATGCCGTCGTACAAGAATATCGATAAATATCTAGATCAAATCCACAAGGACAAGACCCTCGTCCTTGGATTGGTGGTTGGGTCGCATCAGGACGTGAAACCCGGTGTCCGGATACCCAAAGCCGGTACATCCCCTTTCCACGACTTTTCTCGATGTCTTATGTACTGACGAAGCAAAAACTCTAGACGCCCAATCTTCTCCAGAACTACACCTCCCCAAATCCTACCTCTCCTCCTCAACAACCAACGACACCTACCTCATGATTGCAATCGACATCGACGCCCCCTTCCCATCCTGGCGCGGTCTAGGTCCAATCCTACACTGGGTGCAACCAAACCTCAAACCAGACCCAGTAACCGGCAGACTTTCTCCTCCTGGGCCTGAATCATATATAGTAAACTACATCGGTCCTGCACCTCCGCCACCGAGTTCACCGCATCGGTATTGTTTCTTTCTGTATCGGCAGCCGGAGGGTCTGGATGTGGACAAGTATATTGCCAAAAGAGGGGGGAAGAAAGTTGGAAATGTGGCGAGGATGTGGTTTGATTTGGAAAAGCATGAGAGAGAGCTAGGGCTGAAAGGGGGGATAGTTGCGGGGAATTATTTTGTTAGTAATTAGATAGTACTATTTGGGATGAATTGCAAAGCTTAGGACGACTTCTAGTATCAAGAGAACGCTCGCCTCCAGGGTTGGTCTAAGAACATTGAAATTAGTGGAGAAATCAACAATGAGGAGAGAAAGAAGATGAGCCGTTACTGTAGAATACTTGCTTATTCCAACAGGATGCTTCCAGTACATGAAGATGGAACAAAGCAACATAAAAATCATTTATGAGATCTGTCAAAGCGGGTCATACAGGTATCTGTCAGATTACTGTTCAGTACCATTTACACCAGATGTGGTTAGACTCTTACTAACTTTTTATAGACTAGCTCGTTTCCATGCTGTTTCCTAGAGATTTGAAAAGAATTCGAATGAGTGCAGGGGGGAAACTGATTTTGCGAGGCCCTGTACACCAGGTATGCGATAATTCAAACTTTTCCAAACGCTTTGAAACCGAGGTCAGAGATGTTTCACGAGAGTCACATATTTAGTCTCATCCGACATGAGGTCGATCCATTAAGCCCAGCGAAGCCATTGGCGTGGGTATCATCACGACAAAACAGTAAGAGCAAAACCTCAGTGAATGAATTCGGGTTTAAGATCTTAAAGAGGATACAAATCAGACCATGAGCCTGTGCATCCGACGAACTCCTGGCGAGGTGGCGGTCGGGGATCGTTGGTAAGCACCAAGTCGGGATCATCTGCAGGGGGAGGGCGTAGCTCAAATTCTGGCAGCCACCAAAGCATGCTGGATTTGGTAAACAGTGATAGCACCTTGTGATCGGGACATTTAGACCGAATATGAAAATGTACCTCAGCAATACGGTGTCGCCGACTATGTCGCAGTTCATCGCAGTTAGGGTCTAGGCAGAACTGCAAGCTGGTTGCAACCAGGGCATTGGAGGCGATTCGATGTGATTATCAGAAATCACAAACTCAACTTTCTAGTAAGAAATTTAGTTTTTGGTGTTTAAGATACACGACCAAAAACAATTTCACCTACTTCCCCATGCGAATAGACAAAGTGGTAGCCGGCTCCAGAGAATATTGGGGACTTGCACTGCATCCAAAAGACGGGCCACATCGGTAGCTGGCTTAGCATAAGGGTTCATGAGCTCAGTTCTGGTTCTGACATGGTAGCTGTTCAGATGAGGGGATTGATCGATCTGTAGGTAGAGTCTCGGCTGGTTTGTGCGATCCATCGGAGGGCACTACCAATGCCTTATATAAATGCCTCTAAACTCTGGATATCATACTCTTTTTGCATTCTGCTTCTTTTAGTCGAGAAGCTTCCGTATTCTTTAGGGTGGTGATCTAGCGACACCCCCCTAGTTCCAGCGACACCAGGGTGTCGTTCTAGCGACACCCCCACGTGACTCAGTTATACGGATTGGATAATTTTCACGTGTCATGTGATCAGAAAATCAAATTTCCTTCCAAACATTGCCATATTTGGCAATAGAATCTAGGGTTAGGGCTAAGTCTATCACATCACTATCAATTGTCATTTTTCCTGCTAGTCTAATCATACAGTATTTCAGCAAAGTAAGATTCTTGTCTCAGAAAAGAAATTGCACCTTCCTTGCCTGTTACTCATTCTCATCGCCTAGCCATGGCGCTGGCTGGCCACGGCCACGTCGCTTGCTTCTTCTGATCTGATTCTCGTTGGTCTTATCATCCCTGTTCTCACTAATTTCATTATCATCATTCTCATGACTTTGAGTGCTAACTTCACTAGTGCCTGCAGAGCCGCTACCACATTCGCCACCCTGCTGTCTTCCTCCACGCCCACGACCCGCCTGTCCTCCTCCATAACTACCACAACCTCGTTGTCTTGCTCCACGCCCACTCCTTGCCTGTCCTCCTCCACGGCTACCACGTACGTGGCCACTTCCTCGTCCTCGGCTTGATTCTTAAGTCAATAGATGTTCAAATGCAGAGGGATCTCTTCTAGTAGATCTATCTTTAGCTGACTGGCTCTGCTCGCTTGTAGTTGGCCAGTTAATTACACCAGGAGGACGGCCACGTGGTCTGATTACTTCTGGCTCCAGGACTAATTCTCGTGGATCCACAGGAGAAAGGTTTTCGTCGGTATGCAGCCGCCAATGTGGACAGAATTCAAAAAGCTCAATCGATGTGTCAGCCTCATAGTATTCCTTGATTATGTGGATGCAAGGAATCCCTAGAGTCCGTCGAGTCACACCCGTGCAGGGCTTAATTGGCTTTTTATCAGGGGCGCTCTCCGGGAGGTATCTTTCAAAGATACTATGGATTATTTTCAGTGCATGACTTGAGACCTTCTTCAAAACATGCTTAAAAAGCCACAGGTTCTTGAAATCTATCTTTATTCGGACGCGCTCATCCTCAATTTCCTGCCATATTTTTTGGTGTTGTTTTTCAATTGTCATTTCAATTGATAGTGTGGCTCCAAGTAGATCCATTGTGGAAGTTCCAAGGTCACGTTTAATAATCCAATGGGCACCTTCAACCTGTAAGCTTGCTTGCTTGTTGAGATGCAGATACTCATTGGTATAGCATTTTAAAAAGTGTTTTGCCGTATCTTCCTGAAGCCATTCTTTCTTGATATATTCAAAGACCGTGTCCCACATATTATGGCTGTATTTAGCCCTGAAATTATTCCACTCAGCATCTTTCTCTTCCTCAGTATATGCATTGACGAGTTTTATAAAGTCCTGCCAAAAAGCGACCCAATGAGCTTCAACCTTCTCTTTAAATTCATCAACTAGGGTGCTTTTCATACCCTTGCCCTCATAATCGATTCGAATGACTTCCTGGCGTAGAGCTGGCCGACACTTAACCATCAGATTCTTTTGGATGTGCCAAATGCATAAGATATTTCGTGTATATGGAAATATAGCTTCAATAGCACCCATTAGGGCCTGATCTTTGTTAGTAATGATTATTTTTGGATGCCCTAGCCCCATACGGAAGATTACCTGCTCAAGGCTTTTAAGAATAAATGAATAAGACTTCTCCTTTTTATTTTTCATGAAGCCAAATCCGACCCAGAATGTCTTATTGGTTCCTGTGCAGCCAACAATATCAAGAAGGGGCATTCGATATTTATTGGTCTTGTAAGTGGAATCTAAAAAGAGCACAGTATTGTAAAGCCGTAGTAAATCCAAACAGCTCTTATGGGTTAAGAACACAGCTGTGACAATATCATCATAGGTTTGGTAATTGACAACCCAGTCTCCAGTCTCCGGGAATAAGCTAAGAAGGACGTGAATTGGCTCTCAACCATTTAAGAAGTGCTTTCGCATGTTGTATCTGAAATTGTATATATCTTGGTCCTTTATCCCAACATTATCTCCACACTTCTTCCTAAGTGAAGCAATGATATGGCGTGTGTCAATTCCATTCTCTAGTTGGGCTTCGATTTGGGTAGCATATTCAAGTATTTGACGATGACGATGGACTGAATGAGTGGATATTGGCGACGGATCGTGATTATGGCGTTTTTCTTTGATATCAACAAGCCAAGTGTCATCTTGCTGAAGTCGCAGGACGATAGAGAAGGAACAGTCAGTAAGTATTATGCTCCCTTATCGCGTACACTCAACCACACGATCATGGTACTCCCCTCCTAGAGAGCACTTCACAAACACAGTCTTGATATGGCCATTTTTAGCTCTCTTTGAGCGCTATTTGGAAACCGCATAGCCGTGGTTCTGGGCAAAGTTGTTGATAAATTCAATAATAGTATCAGGTGAGTTAAATACTTCTTCTTCTAGACGAGGGGGAAGTAGAATTTGATTGTGAAGATTATTTTGAGGTTCTGCATCATCTCCAGAGCTTTCATAGCCCTGGAGGAGGGACGCTAATAACTGATTTGAGGCCATCGAGTCGCTATGCCATAAGATAAAGGATGCAAATGTTTGACGACCTGCATCTTATGTGATAATAAGACTGCATGCCTGAGTGCCTTAAGACCATTGAGCGCCGCTTTAATCTAGCCCTAACCCTAGATTCCATTGCCAAATATGGCAATGTTTGGAAGGAAATTTGATTTTCTGATCACATGACACGTGAAAATTATCCAATCCGTATAACTGAGTCACGTGGGGGTGTCGCTAGATCACCACCCATTCTTTATTCGTTTTGTGACAGCCTCAACATGGCACATTCGATACCTTGACAAGAAAGTTTCGAGATCACGTACCAAATGAAGATGAAAGGGTCTAAGAATAAAGAGTCTCTCAAGCTACAGAATCTAGAACCGCATGCTAATGTGATGTATGACTCATAAATAACACCAAGATGGCTCCTTTTAAGACAGAAGCCGGACAAGATCCAGTGTTTGCAGACAAATAACAAAGGCATCACTAGCAGATATTTCTGAAACATCATTGATGAAAATGGCCCATTTCCGTGTTTCCAAGAGGTACTATGCCCAAGCTTCCTTTCGATTCATTGACGCGGCTAGTTATATTGGACAAAGAGCGGAATTTGAATGCCAGGGACCCGAGATGCCTCCTGGACTAATCTGTCATATTGTTTGAGCACTATAGACTATTATTGCTAATTACCAATTGTTGACATATGAAACCTCCACAACATGACGATCTCCTGTTTCATGTTTGTGAAATATCTTTGTGAGCTGCCACGCAACAGAAGTCTAGTGGCAACTTAACTACAGTATAGAAACCCAAATCCTCCCAGGCCCTTCTTTTAAAAAAGATATTTGAAAATATTAGAGTAGTTACACCATAAATGAAACATCATTAGATCAACTTCATAAAAGTAACTCGACCTGAAGCATGTCCCATAACAAGCATGCTCTCGTACACAGAGGAAGAAGTTGCTCGATACTCAACAGGCAACCAAATGGCATTAGAATCATTGCGAGTCAGCCATTCCTTCTTCACTAGTATATTTTTATAAAGACTGCTTGCTGTTTGAGGTAGACTACGAACATGAAGAGATTCAATATTGAATCGTGCTTAATCAGTCTCCAGAAATTTGCCGTCGGGAGAGAACGCCACTGCTCCAACCCAACCAGAATGGCCTACGAGAGTCTGCCGCAAAGTGCCAGTCGCTGGATCCCACAGCTTGACTGTCTCATCATAAGAGCCCGAGGCCACCAGCTTGCCGTCGGGAGAGAATGCTACTCCCCAAACTGAATCAGAATGCCCATCAAGCGTCTGCCGCAGGATGCCAGTCGCCGGATCCCACAGCTGGTAATCTCTGAATCCAACTAGGGATTTTATCGATATATTTATTCCTAATTGTACTTCTTTTGGGGTAAAAATAAGTGCTGATGCATAGAGCTGGAGAGACGCCTGATCAATTACCGAGATGTTCTTTCGAATAAACCGCATTGCGTCGTCAAGGAATCTGCATATTCCCGTGTCTTTATCACTCTGGATAGATTGTTAGGATCAAGGAATCCTACATATTCAACTTGGAGATACTTACAACAACAGTTTGTAATGTCCCCACTAGGTGAATACTTTCTGCAATTCTTCCTAAAAGGCTCAATGATTCCAGCCAATGTAAAAAGTGATCCTGTAGAAACACATAGACCGGACCACTGTCATTGATGCGCGTCTGACTCTCTTTCAAATGGTATACCCAGAAGCGGCAAGCATATTGTATATCTGGTGGTAAGTGGTTGGCTATGACTCTGCCATCGATCTCAGCTCGTAGTGTCCCTTGGCCCGGCAGGTTGCATATATTTTCTTGAAGAATCCCCGGTTGGGACATTCTTTCAAGGCATTTGGCCATGACCATCTTGTGAGTTTCCGTCTCTCCACCCAGAACGGATCCGTGTGACGTTTTTCAGGGGCAATGAGGAAATTACGGAATGAGAAGTGCAGCATCCTGATTGGCGATTCTGCAGAGGATGGCACACTAAGGACCGAATGCAGGGATGAGAGCTGTCCTTCAATCTGTTGGCTGTCGATATTAAGCAAAGATGCTAGGGATGACCGTGAAACAGGCTCAGCTGGATGAACAATTGTGCCTACAATGCGTCGAAACCTCTCCACCAGTGATTTCTGTGCCTTTTCTGGACATCCATGGATTAGCTGGTTCAGAATTGGAGAGTAAGTGGCATCTAGCTTGTCCATCTCAGAGTCACCCTTCATTTGTCGATACTCAAGAAGCTTTTTCAGCTGGCCTGTTGGGTCCGACCACGCTGGATCTTCCACAAACCGGCACAGGGTAGCGGCAAAAATGAAGAGTGGAACGGCCATTTCAACCAACACCGACATCGCCTCCAGGCCAGGCCAGTCAAAAGGAAGTGACCAGCCATCTTTCGTATACTTCTCCTGGATTTGCGCAAATCTGTATTTGAGTGTCGAAACGTGAATATCAAACCCTACACGTTTTGGCACCGGATATAGTTAGTCTGACGCGGCACGTGCGTGCCGCGTATATCTAGCTAGCTATCCCCGTCCCCCTCGTTCTTGGGATCCCCAACTGACAGTTGGGCGATAAGTGGCCGACCACGAGTCCTCACCTATGTTCGAAAGAAGAAGGGCATTCGGACCTCCCAGCTGCGCCCCTTCACAACTGACACCAAAGAGGCCTCGGATCTCCTATTCCTACAGATTTTTTCCGCCCACAGGAAAGTCTGCTCTGATAGTTAACATCTATAATGCCCCAGCAGGCTCCATCAGAGCAGGCGAAGTCGCGAAAGCTCTTACAACCCTGCCAGAGGCATATTTCCCTCAAGCAACGATACTCGCAGGCGATCTCAACCTACTACACAACAGATGGCAGCCCTCGCTACATCGCAGCCCCACACCTTCTGCAGAGCCGTTCATTAACTGGCTGGACCTCCAGGGTCTAGTACTCATCTCTGACATAGACTGTCCCACACATGAAAGGGGTAACGTGTTAGACCTCAGTTTCGCCTCAAGCCCTCTGGCACTCGCGGGAGCTAAAACTAGCATAGCGAGCCACCTAGATTCAACCTCAGATCATCAACCACTAATCACCACTGTACCATGGGATCAGAGATACAAGGAAACAGCTCAGAAACTGAGATTTGACACGCTAGACCACACCTGCTTCCTCTCACTCCTCGCCTCTAATCTTGTTAGTATCGAGAGCTCAAACATGACAGAAGAAGACCTTGACGCCCTTGCCGAAAAACTGACATCTGCAATCCAAGGAGCATATAGAGGCTCTGCTAAGAGAACCCTGACACAAGGCATAGGACAACCTTGGTGGAATGAAGACTGCAAGAAAGCTTTACACAACTACCGCTCAGGCCTCTGCTCAAAGGCAGACTTCCGCAGGATAACTAGATGGTCTCAACGACAATTTTGGCGAGAGAAGCTCTCTACGGTTACACAAATGAAGGATGTCTTTGATATGAGTAAATGGCATAAGTCCACAGGCACCCTCCGAAGCCCTCCACTTAAGGATCCACTGAGACCCAACAGCTTCCCAGCAGTTGCTACACACGAGAAACGAGACGTACTAGTCCGCAATCTCCTCCAAAACTCAGCTGAGGCAGGAGACATACCGCTGGACTCCCCAGCAGTCCCTACCACTAGTCTCTACTTCCCAGACATATCAATGATACAGGTGGAGGAGTCAGTACTTCAGGCAGGAAACACAGCCCCTGGCGCAGATGAAATCCCAACCTGCATACTCAAAGTGGCATGGCCTTTGATTAAGGATAAGGTACTAATGCTATACCAAGGGTGCCTAAAGATTGGTTATCACCCAAAATGCTTTCGACACGCAATTTTAGCAATTATCCAGAAACTAAGAAGACCGATTGGTCCTCACCTAGATCATACAGACCAATTGCCCTCCTCTCAGTCCTGGGCAAAGGACTTGAGCGCTTGGTGGCACGGAATATGGCATGGACCTCTATACACCACAAAGTATTAGCAAGGCAACAGTTTAGGGCTCTCCCACTAAGATCCGCAACTGACCTAACCACATGCCTGACACATGATGTCGAACAAGCGCTAAATCAAGGTATGACTGCCTCACTCCTCACCCTAGATGTCAAAGGTGCCTTTGATGCCGTGCTACCCGGCAGACTGATCCGCAGATTACGTGAGCAGGGCTGGCCTACTAATCTCGTTCTCTGGATTGCCTCCTTTGCCACTGGACGATCAGTCCAGATCCGACTCGATGGAGAGATTGGCCCCTCAACAGACATTGCCTGCGGTCTTCCACAAGGATCCCCAGTATCTGGCATCCTTTTCATGCTCTACATAGCGCCTCTATTCCGTCTAGGAAACCCAAGGAACAGATTTGGTTACGCGGATGACGTAGCTAATCTAGCGATCTCGACATCTCTTGCTACTAACTGTGTAGCCTTATCAGACTCGCTTCAAGAAGCTCTTAACTGGGGAGCTGCAGAGGGCATCACATTTGCACCAGATAAATACGAGCTTCTTCACTTCTCCCGACATAAAGCAGACCAGGACCCAACCCGCACACCTTCAGTGAAAGCTGGATCTATTACAATATCAGAAAATACTAAATGGCTATATCTACAATGGCTAGGAATCCTCTTTGACAAAAAGCTAACATTTAAATGGCACATTGGAGAAGCAGCATCTAAAGCTCTCACTATAGCTAATGCCCTTCGCTCTCTAGGGAATACTGTCTGAGGAGTCAAACCTCATCTACTACAGCAGGCTGTATCAGCCTGTGTACTCCATAAAGTATACTATGGCGCTGAAACCTAATGGCCAGGACGTACTCGCCCTGGGCCTTCCCAGACTTCAAACCGAGTTGGAGAACATCTTGAGAAACTAACTAAAGTAATACTAACAGGCGCAAGAGCAGTCCTTCCAGTCTTCCGCATAACCCCAATTCCTGTCGTTTATCGAGAGTCTAGATTCTCTCCACCAGATATTGAACTAGACCGGATAGCCCTTCTTGCAACTGTCCGCCTACGGCGTCTTGATCTCTATTACCCACTTCGAAGACGCGCAGAACAGATCACTAGTAATGGCCGACAAACCAGCCGATTTGCCCGCTGTATACTGGCCCTCCCTAACTCTGAACAGATAAACCCTCTCCAATACGCTCCCTGGCACCCTCGCGAGTCTCGCGAGAATGCTCAAACTCGAATAGGAGCTCCCATGGGACGCACTAAGGAACAGGCAGCGGCTAATTTCATGGCTTTCCAACGCACCATCCCTAGCTCAGATATTGTAATCTTTTTAGATGGATCTAGGCTAGCAGATGGACGTGCAGGGGGTAGCTATATTGGACTTCAAGCACACTATCAGTTCCTCCGCTCCTCACTCTCATACGGACACAGGAAAGAGGTCTTCGACGTAGAAGCAGAAGCAGCTCTAGCTGGTGCTTAAGCAGCAATAGCGTACCCAACAGCTCAATTTGCTACCAACCTATGGATCTGCCTTGATAACCTGGAAGTTGCCACACGCCTTCTATCTCCCTCTACAGGATCTTTCCAAGAAATCTTTAAATCCTTCCGCACCCTTGCAGCCGCCTGGCCACTCCGCAAAAGGCTTCCTCACACCAAAAGCGGATCTATCCAAATCCGATGGGTCCCTGGACACGCCAAAATCCCTGAGAACGAAGTAGCTGATCTCGCTGCCAAAGAGGGAGCTGCCTCAACCCCTCCTGCTCCTCACAAATCCTCATACGCCTCGCTAAAGAGACACGCCAAGACTCAATCCCTATCCGCTGCTCAGTCACAATGGCAGAAGGTGGCACCACAGAGTTATCAAGATCTAGAAATAACTACTTCCCCTAAGCGCCCTGGGGAGCTTCAACTCAACCGACTTGACCTCGGCTGTATTATTGCGGCCCGTACTGGTCATGGAGACTTTGCAGACTACCATGAATGTTTTAACTATGATGATGCTCACCTTCTCTGCTGATGCGGAGCACGAAAAGCACCTCTACACTTCTTCTTCTGCTATATAGCTAAGAGACGAGCCCCCCAGCCTCCTGGGCCCCCTTCTGAGGTCATCTCTTTTCTCTTAGGCACTGCTAAAGGAGCACAAAAGCTAGCCACATGGCTAGTAGAGACCCACTTCTTTGAGGATATCTGTCCTCGCCAACCTCTCCTTAGTACCTAGCTAAGACAGCCCTACTCTTCCTTTATATTTCTCTTCTTCCTCTTTCTTTCTCTTCTCTTCTTTCTTTCCCTCTCTGCAAAACCTACTGTTCAGTTATGATAGTGGTGGAGTAATAGGTCATGGAGTGTAGGCGGACCATTGCAGCTGGCAAATACCCAAAACCCACTCCAAGTGGACCTCCCTGTAAGACCACGGCAGCTATGGAAACGCGCTAAAGAGTCTCTTATTTGTACATAAATCTGATAGGACCTGAAACCCGAGGCTTACCCCTCGGCGGCCTATGTCCCAGTAGGGATCGGTGGGAAGCGTGCGAGTCACGAACCACGGCCGTTAAATATACACACACACACACCTCGTTCTTGGGAATAAGTCACAATATTAGGAATCAAGATATCTTCATATTGTCAGGCTCATTAGGCCGCTTCGTGTTCGCGCCTTACTACCGTCTATGCTTCGTGATACGGACCGTAGTTAAACCAACATTGAGGAAAGTGGTAATGTCTTGCTCGATGATCGGCTGAGGTATTTCGTGAAGCTCTATTTTCTCGCATACGTTTTCAGGTACATCCGCAAATCCAGATCGAATTAGCTGCTCCGGTCTGCTTGTGATAAATATCTGTAGGCTCGGTGACCATTTATTCCTTGTTTGTGATAGAAGGCGGAGGAGAGTGTCTCCATCCTGCGCAACTTCGACGAGACCGGATTCATTGTTGGACAAGGAAAAGATGGAGCGGTGGTAACAGCATATCCAAAAACATCGAAAAGGGTATTTAGCCTGTCCTCTCGAGAATCAATTACTGTCATTGAGGGTATAAATGCCGAAGGAAAGATTATACCACCTTTATTGATTCCAAAAGGCAAGGTCCATTTGGAGGAATTGTACCGGCATATAAAAGATGACGACTGGCTAGTTGCACCTGCTTCGAATGGATTTATCACAGATGAGATCGCATTCGAATGGCTTCAACACTTTGACCACTTCTCTAGGCCCGAGGCCTTCCCGGATTGGCGGTTACTTCTTATGGATAATCATACAACTCATCTTACTATACATTTCGTACAATATTGTGAAATTTGGCACATTCGCCCATTCCGATTTCCGCCTCATTCTACGCATTTTTTACAACCGCTCGATGGAGTGCCATTTTAGCAATATAAACATGTTCATGGACGGGTTGTGAACAAGATTGCACGCTTAGGTGGCTTCGATTTTGATAAAAACGACTTTTGAAAAATTACGCGATATCCGGATAAAGACTTTTACCACACGAACGATTCGGCACGGCTGAAGAGAGCGAGGAATTTGGCCTCTTAATCCTCGGCTTATACTTGATACGATGCTTCAGCCAGATGAAGCATTTGAAGCACTTGTTGCTGAAGGGGATGCACTAAAAATATATGGCGAGGCGGATGACATTATTCCCAGCTCACCAACTACAAAATCAATATCTCCACCGTCAACCGCCGTAAAACTACGTCGCTATGTCAATGAGATTGAAAAATCGATTGACAGTATAAAGGATATTCCTGATGAAGTAAGCCCGGGCCTTTCACGCCGTATAAAAGTTGTTAATCAAGGCAGTCTCACCTTGGCCGAATTAGGCGATCTACACCGTGAGAGCTTTGCCAAGGTTCGTGATACAGCAACGCGCAAGAATCAAAAAACTACAAAGCGCCAAGTCAAAGTGAGCGGTGCACTTTATGTAAAAGATGCGAATCGCCTCATGAAACGCCGTCATGATGGAGATTTGTTGAAAATCTATAAGAGCCATGCTGTTGGCGTGCCGCAGCCGACGGAAGAAGCGGCTTCAACAGAGCCTCAAAACAGCGGTTTTTTCTTTGCTACTCAAGAAAACAAGTGAACAATGCTTGTATTTAACACCTCTCTAGTTTTTATACGCAATTTATATGGCGCGTTGGTGGACTGTAAAACATTTTACATGACACTTCATATCTTCTGGCCCTTGAGTCCGGGCCAACCACCACCCGGTCTAGGGTGGGGGAAGGCGACGCGACAAGTAGTATGTAATTTGAAAGTATTTCGGTAAGTGGCGTTACCGCCAAGACTTGAAAAATTACTAGCGTTGTCAATGACTAAAGAATCACTCCTCTGTACCGTTTGGTACTATAACAATCTTGCCTATCTCGGCGCGGGAATGGGATATAGTTTATCCGTGCGCTATAGCGTGCGAAGGATAACTACACCTCACCACCCGGCCGGCGACGACTCTCACCTCCCCGTGGTGTCGGCTGGGAACCTGTAAATACCTTGCCTGGATGGTATTTACAGAGCTAAGAAGAGTCATCACCGGCCAGCACTGTCCGCTGGCTCGGGCTACGGTTGGAGCGAGGGCTCAGAGCCCTGACCCCACACACAGGCGACAAGGGAACACTTTGAAAACCACCCGACACACGACCGCGAAACCGATCCTACAATCAGTGGACACTAGGGTCGTGGGATAGGACACCCTGGGGGTGCTCTTGGGCTGCTCTGTTGAAAGGAGGATATCGCTGGGTCTGGGGACACAGAAACGACACAGTCAAAACCAACACACGAACGATACAGCACGACCCAGCATGCTTGATCCCACACAGAGAACGACGAGGTACTTTGGTTAGTAGGAGGGACAACACTGTGTTGCTTGGCTGTTCTGGGTACAGAGAGGATACAAGTGGGCGAACTCCTGCGAGACACGTTCGGCCTTGTTAGAGAGATCTTACAAGGTAGCGCGAAACAGATTTGACAACCTGTGGGGCGCAGCATATAATGGAAGCGACGGAAGACAGGGTGGGCGGACTGCAGTTACGACACTTTCTATATGGCTCGAGAGGACGGACGCGCGTGTCGGTCTACTGAGAGAATAGGATTCTGAAGATGGCTATCGAGGATGGAGTCTTTAGGGCGGCTATGGTAGTAGGCTTAAGGTGCAAACTGGTATTGACTTACGGAACCGGCTGTGCCCCGCGAAGGATGCGGAAAAGGATCGAAGGGGATGTAAGGTGGAGGGTCTATGTAGGTAGACATGCTGCTACCTCTACAATGTATTATTAGGCTTGCTTAGCTTAGGAATACAAATCAATACTTGGCTTAACAGCTATCTAAATCGGATAGGTGCAGCAGATTCGGATCTCTGTGCCTGTGGCCAAGCAAGCGAGACAACAGAACACTTCTTATTCCGCTGCACGCAATGGACAGCGATGAGAGAAGGCATGAATCAATGCACAGAATCAAAACGAGGAAATCTATCCTTTTTCCTGGGCGGAAAATCACGTTCAGATCCAGATCGATGGCATCCAGATATGAAGGCCGTCCATGCAGCAATCGAGCACGCAATCGCTACAGGAAGATTGGAACCGGAACCTGAATCCGAAACTCAATCAACGCAGTGAAAAGTGAAGACATTCCCCTACCACCACCCCCCTCCCTAACTCTTCCTCCCTAAGTAGATCTCGCTGCAGCCGCCGAAGATAGGACACTGCACACTTGGAGAAGATAACCTTTAAGATCATCTACTAGCCAACACGCAGGGAACCCCTAAAAACACCATCCGAAGGACCCAAACACCAAGCAGACACGTTACGAGAACAAAATATGGGCTATCGCGAGTTCATGTCGGATCTGAGAGAAATGGATTATGTAATTAGTGTACTAGTGCCCTAACTAGTTAGTTATTAGGGTTAGTCCCTCCGGGCGTAATAAACATCATTCATTCCTCACCACCCGCATCCCCCTAGTTCTTAGGATTAGTCGCAATATTAGGAATTCAGTATTATTGGCTCAGTCAGCTTGTTGGATTAGCTGTCCTCATTAGATCTTGCGATCTAATGAAGGTAAACCAACACTAAATAATGTACTAGCCTATTTTATAAGAGGATTGGCCACATACAAATAAATATTAATAGGTCCCTAGTCACAGAGCTAACACTTGATAACATACTAACTAGGCTTAATGTAATAGACCCAAGCAGCTTTTTTCAAAGAGTTAATAGTAAATATTAGCTTAAAGAGAGCCAGAAGCTAGACCTTCTAGACTAGAAAGACTAAACACTACATTCAAGGAAGGGTAATAGGTTACCAGTTGGTGCTTGAGTGAACATGGAGTACTTGATAAATTGTGAAACTACCCGGACAGTGGCTCGACTTGAAATACAGGATATTACTTTACCCTACTAGGTACATAGCGCGCAGAACCCAAGTGTTGGTCTGAACAACATGTCGAATTTAACCCAGTTGGTTCAGGCACAGAATTAAATCTTGAACCATAGATTGTGGGAACTTGCATTCAATTACAGAAATTATCCAACTTTCAATGAATGTGTCAGTGAAATTTTTCCCTTGCCGAATTTCATACAACGCGCCTGAAGTGCTTTATCACTCTGCTTTGGAACACAGGAGTAATATTGACCTGTCAGAGGAATCAGCTGTCGTGAAGCATGCATGGATATACATAGACGTCGGACTATGTGAGCCGGCGAAATTTCAGCTTAATACAACCCGCAAGAGGCGACGATGAGAAGATATCCTCCTGCTCCACGTTTCCTGTAAATTCCTCATCCAGGAAAGTCTCATAATCTGTATATATGGTGATAAGAAGCTCTTTCATGACTGGTTTTTGTTTGCATCGTCAGCACTTTCTTTGATAATGAAACGGACATCAGGATGGGACCTACCACGCATGGAGAAATGAGTGCCAATGCACACTCGCGCGCCGCTTCCAAATGTCCAAATCCACTTCCGCATCTCGGCGAGCGTGTTCTTGTCTGCTTCAAGCCACCTTCCCGGTCGCCATTCTTCCGGAGACGGAAAAGGGATGGGATTAAAATGGAGGGCCCAGGCAGAGGAGCTGACGATGGTGCCGCCGGGGATATCGAACTTGCCCACGAGCTGACAGCCAGACTCTGGAACGACACGAGGAAAGGGGCCAGGACAGGGTGCACGGGTTCGCATGGTCTCGGTCACGACGGCGTCAAGCACTGGTAAATCTGCAAGGCGATGGGCCAAGCTTTGGTTGCTAGGTTCGCCTAGAGTGAGGAGCTCTTTCCGGAGCGCGCGCTGCCAGTCCGGAGCTCGTGATAGCTCGTACATGGTATACGACAATAGCGATCCGAGGCCCATGTGGCTCGCCGAAACATGGTCGTCGCACTCGACAGCAATGAAAGAAGCCATGTCGTTAAGCGGCATGTCGGGATCGGCAATCTTAAACGAATCGTAAAAATGGTCGTAGAGGCTCGCAGTGGAAGAATGCTTGGTGGGATGCTTCCTGTACGAGTCTGTGATAACTCGTGTCAGCCACGCTTCCCATCGACTCCTGGAATCGGGGTCGGGCGGCACGTTGCCGCCAACCAAGCTTGCAAAATAGTTCATCGGCCAGGCGAGGCTGGTTTTCACGTGAAGGTTTTTGCCAGCAGCTTTGGCTAGCGCTGTGAGGTCGTCCTGAAAGCTCGGGTCTCGTAGAGTATCAGTTGCGTTCTCGCTACCAAAGAGGAAGCCCGAGATAACGTCGAGCAGGCAGCATTTAGCCTGCTGGTAGACGTCAACAGAGGTGCCCGTGCTTGCCCATGCTGCCATTCCTTCTCTGAGGCGACATGAGACGCGAGAGAGGGTCCTGTCGAGCGTCTGAGAGTTGAGAATGTACGAATTGGAATAAGGGTGGGCAAGCATCCGTCTACGCCTCTTGTGCTCGTCGTTACCTATCATAGTAACCATAAAACCGGTCCTGTGCTAGATTAGACCTGGCCTTTTCTCTCATTTTGATTTCGGAAAAGTTGCGAATTCTTCAGGAAACCTACTGGTCAGCCAATGCATGGTAGAAGGACGCATCTTTGTCGAACTTGGCGCTGTAGATTGTGCGAACCCCGTCATCGATGCAATTCACACTCACATCACGCGGTCCAATCCGAACGACTGGACCGAGGCGACGATGGAGACGAATTAGGCTACGATTTTCCATTTTTCGCCATCGGATCGACAGCCACCACCGGCGTGAATAGGGGGCAGAGAAATGAGCATTGGGGATGTCTTTTAAGCCGGAATTGTTATTGCCATGGATTGATGCAATGATCCATGATACGAGAAGAGCGGAACCGATGACCACGGCGAGCATGTCTTGAGAGAAAGGGTTGATTGTTCTTATGAGAATAAATGATCCTAGCAGCAGGGTTTTTTCGGGAGGGAGCAGCTACCTAGCTATAGCGACTGAAAGCGTCTCAGCCCGCGGTACTTATGTGTCCAGAGAATTCGCTTACTCGGGGCCCGATGGCTTGCTTGCTTACAGTGGAGAACCTTGCCTCAGGCTGTATGTACGTATGTACAGGCCGGATCCAAGGAGGGGAGGGGTAACGTGCAGGTGGTTAAGCCAAGGTTCTCGTAACACCCTTCGTATATGCACGGCGCCTCACAGTATGTAGCCGGTAATGGGAGGTGGGCTGATGGGTGGTTAGAAGATAGGTTTACATCCTTGCTCTTACAATTTGTCAAGGCGGGCGAGATCGTCGTCTTACTGCGCCGTGCTATACATCAAGGCTATGCCGTATGGGATCAGAAAATACATGATACATGTAATCGACTAAGTATATGCCCTGACGATACACTGTCAAGTCCTTGGAAGGCGCCGAAACCTCCTCACAGCTATCTTTTGACGCGTGGCCTGCCTGCGCCCACCACACACCATGCTATCGAGCATAAAAGCAAAAGAACTTCCAATTCAAAGTGGATGACTCTGCATCATTGTTCCAGATCACTGCATGGCTTCATCGAGACTATCTAAAATGGCAGCATTACGTTCAAGTAGGTTTAACAGGTAGTTTCAGATAAACGAGTGACATTTAGTTAGGTAGTATCTGGCTTTAAACGGGGCTAGTCCCCCAAGTATAACACGATTTCTCAATCCTCCACATTCGCAATATTTGGTACTCGCCGAGTTCAGGGCGGACCTCATCAAATTGAGCTTCGTAGTATGATAAATGATAACAAAGTTCTCAATGCTTCTCCTCCACAACATCCGCAATGTTGGTAGTAGCCGAATTCAAGTTCTCCCTAAACAAATTGAGCTTCAAAGGCTTCTCTCCAAGCATATCCCTCTGCGAACTAGCGTCCGCGCCGGACTCGGCGTTGGCAGCAGACATGGCCGGCTTGAATAGGGTTTGGACTTCCTGCATTGCCTGCCATGGCTGAGATCTCTCCTGAGTGGTGGTAGTGCCGGTGGGTTGAGACTGGAACCCAGTTAGATCTGTCCTGTATGATTCAAGATTTGTCTTACCATTTTTTTGAAGAGCGCGTGTTTGCTTGTAAAGTATGGGTGGATAATGTAAAAGGCTGTCTTGTCTGCGATTCGTAGTATCCGTGAATGATAGAGGTGGTGGGAGGGGGGAGAGGGGGGTTTAAATAGACGGCTGTATCCCAGTTGAATACATGGGTGACTTGAATATGGCCATTCTATAATACTCAGTTTGTTATCTGTTGTCATTTCAGGAATATAATCCAAGTTCCAAGGTTAATTGCGTGCATATTCCACTTGAATGCATTAATAACTTGACTACAGCCATTCCATGATACTTGCGTGTTCTCATCACAGGAATAGTATCTCAGCTGACCGCGTGATATTATTATTGCAGGAATATGCAGGAATAGTATCCCAGTGAAATGCATGCATGACTTGGATATGGTCATGTCATTTTATGATATTCAGCCTGTCATCATCGCAGGAACACTTGGATCAACCATCCCAACCAGCGAACCCCTCACGCAGCCCATTCGACCCATGATCCATTGTTCCCAGACTGTGATATCATCCTCGTCGCGGTGTGTTCGCAAAAAAAGCATAGAATTTGTATTCCAGATGGGGCTGCTCACACAGTTCCAGCACATACAGGTCCCTTTAGTACAGTATTCACAGTGAGCACGAATCCCCTTGACCAATTCAATTCTGCTTTTTTATAGGCCTCATGCACGCAGACTACCTGCCTGATTGATTAACGTGGATTTTAGGCCCCCAATTTGCCTCCTCTTTTTTCGTATCCTGGGTGCCTGTGTTCTGTGACGTTGCCAAATCTGCTTGGTTTGAGTACGCTATCCTAGCTAGCTATCTCGCACAAGAGGTGCCTATCGACAGGTAATATTAAGCATAAAGGGGAAAAAGGAAGAAATGAAGTAAAAGCTCTGGTTCTTGCTTCTCATGTAAATCTCTGTGCAAGGCGCCTTTCCCTATCCACCTCCGACGTCTGATGTTGATATCACTTCCCAATACGGCGCGGATAGGGTTACACGGCTCCTAGCGCTATCCATGAACTGAGACAGGAACCAGAGCCATGCCCAGCCGTCATATGTTCCCTCTCTATACATTAGTCTCTTTTACTAGTCAGTCACACTCTTTGCAGCATTCTACTCTCTTCCAGGCCCGCAGTACACATTCACATCTCATTTATTTGTGTTGAGTGTTTTATTTGATTTTTTTTTGTTTTGCTTCGTGTATGGGCTTGGGATTCTGTGTATAGTTTTGACGCTGAAAAGGCCGCTAACGGTTTTCCAGGGATATGTATGCAGTGCCGATATATGCCCAATTCGGAACAGCGTCTAATACTGGGAGACGATAAAATAATATTTGAACATTTATAATGCCTCATTTATTGCCGCACTAAAATGACTAAATATCCAGTTCGAAATATGTTGTAATTCAGTTTGGCAAGGGAATCAGATTGAATACAGCTAGTTGAATTCTTAACTAATCTGTCAGCTGCAGCATGTGACTCTCCGGGCAATCTTACACCCGTAGGAACTAGCGTGGGGGAGGCCCACTACATAAGCCCCGCAGCAACGGGAGCACCCGAGGGCTAAGCATTGCTTAGAGATGCGACCCCACACTTTTAGTTCATTGTATCGTAGGTCTACTGGCCAATTAGATAGCTGTCGGATTGCAAGGACCGTGAAGCTCGGGCCTTCCGGTATCTTCCTGTTTATTTTCCATAGTCGCCGAACCGCATAGGTGGTTGCTGAGCGGGGAAGTGGGCCCAGGCCGCATCGACCGCGTTGTGAGACAAGCTTTTGCCAAGTATAAGGCTTGTTGCCTGAAGGATGGGTGCCGTATATGAAAGAACATGTGGGGGATAGAGACCACTCGCTGGGGTTGGCAGTCCCGGTGAAGGTGTGTCGTGGTTAGAAGCTATTGGTCACAGTCCTTGAAGACGACTCAGCAGCAGGCATCTGGATACTGCCCATCCAGATTGCAAACCCAATATCTTAGAATCTATCACCATCGTCCCATCCCTTGTCCATGGTAGCATTGCGGCTGAGACGCCGATGGTCAATGTGTTTGCCTAAAACGTGATAGTGCTTTATCACAATATCAACAAAATATCAATGTCGACATGGATGCCTTATCTCGATAGTC
The DNA here is from genome assembly GCF_000003125.1 of Talaromyces stipitatus ATCC 10500. Classification (NCBI taxonomy): domain Eukaryota; kingdom Fungi; phylum Ascomycota; class Eurotiomycetes; order Eurotiales; family Trichocomaceae; genus Talaromyces; species Talaromyces stipitatus. Next base: position 3,029,430 of record NW_002990117.1, on the reverse strand, counting down.
CTCCATGGACCATTGTCGTGTGACGCGCTCGGCAACGCGGCACGGTGTATTTGCCCAGGACGTGCTAGTGCTGATTGCAAACATCACGAAATATTAACGTCGATGGAAACAATCAGAGATTAGGTATCTAGATACCTCGAAGAATTGGATTAGTTTTCTTGTCAACCCTTAGCTAACTCTACAGATCTGTGCTCGTGACCGATCATCACCACCCATGCTGACGGACATGCTACATGTCGGGCCTACAGCCACAACTCGACTTCCAGCACGGAGCCGGAAGCCCTTCCTCCGGTTCGAGAAGCAGTAACCGGCTTTTGCCGCAAAACTACAAAGAATCAAACCCGCTTATATTACTGGAATCGCGTCTCGTTTCCTAGGTAATATCTAAACAAGAACGTTGTCGTTGAATGAATGCCTAGAGCCCTAAAGGGAGCAACATAGCAGCAATGGCCACTATTGACTCTGATGACTCGGTCAAAGCGAAGATCCAGTATCTTGCCAGAGACGACCAGCACCAGCTGGTGAAACCATATCATTTGTACCTCGACTACGACTACGACCTTGCTCCAACAAACACAACCGCCGATGATCATTTTGTCCAGATCCGTAATGCTCGGAGTCTGGGCATCCCGTCGAGAGACATGTTCTTCGAGTGGGGGTTTGCTCAGCTGCGTCTCGATTGTCCTTTGACCCCTGAGGAGTATTGGTATCGCAACAAAGTAGAAGAAATCCTATATCCCAAATACAAGTCGATTGCCCAGTTTTTGTTCCCAAATGCTGCGCGAGTTGAAGTCCTAGAGCACGCAGTAAGCAAAAGACCTGAAGAGAAAGAAAGGGCTCAAAAAGGCTGAATTGACCGGAGCCAGATTCGCAAACGTGACCCTCGTTGGATGTCTGAGAATCTAGAACGACACCATCTCAAGACAAACCAACCGAGTGATTATGTGCACATTGGTACGTGCTCTTAATCGCACTTATATAATTTTTTGAACTTCGTACGCTGATCCGTTTTAGATATGACGGCCTCCTCGGCTACAAAATGCGGTATTAAGCAGTTCAACATCCACCCCAAGGATTATTCAAGATTCGTCGTTGTAAAGTATATATATATATCTGTCCCAGATTCCCAGAAAACCATGTCCAGGAGCTTACTTTCCATTTCACCAGCCTATGGAAGCCAATAAGAGGGCCATTATATGACTTTCCGCTCACGCTTTGCGACCGCCGTACAGTAGACTACGCATCTCAGACCACTGCAATGGATGTCGTTAGTCGTAATTTTGCTAACGAGAATACTCGCATCTACTTTGACGAGAAGCACGAATGGTACTACTGGCACGGCTTGCAAGTCGACGAGGTAATCGCCTTTGTACAGGCAGATTCCGAAGCAGAGAACCGAGCAGGTATGATGGAACTTTTACCCCTATCTTCTAGTATCTTCTAGAGAATTTGACTCTTGACACTGCAATGCAGGAGTTCCCCATACGGCTTTTCGAGATCCTCGGAATAGTGACAACAAGCAGTTGCGAGAGAGTATTGAAGCTAGAGTGTTTGTTTATTTTGACTGAATGTCGCGACTTCAAGTAGTCTAGTTATAAGTATTAGTATAAAAAAAATAACTATTCAAGTTGAGTAGAAAACTCTCCTATTTACTAAAGAAATACTGCTGCTTATATAAAACTTTTTTTGTACCGCTAGATTTTAATAGAGTCCTATTGTCCCCTCTCAGCTCCTGAACTTTATTGCGTGACACTTGCTGGCAGTTCTCTGTGCAAGCGAAGTTGCTGAGCCTCAAGCCGAAAGTCTTATGGGTCGTAACACAGAGATTCTGTGTATCGCATAGTTACTGGTATATATCGCTTTCTGATCGAGTACGTTAACGTTTGCTGTGGATGACAATCAATCTATCGTTCAGACGATCCAAATCGTTCTTTGCTGCGAAACCAGTCTCCGTATCTCATCAGCAAGGCCAAAGGGGGAATGAAGACGGCTGCCATCAATGCTAGAATAGAGTTACCCCAACCCAACCCAATGCTTTGATATAAAGGAGGGCCAATTAATGGCAAAAAAGCCCCAGCAGTCGCTCGGAAGATTACACCAGCAGCTATAGCAGATGCCCCATAGATCTTGTAAACATCTACCACGTATGTTTCGACCGGTAAGGTGGAAAGCGTCATGCTGAACCCCGCAAGACACGTTCCGATGAGCGGCACGATATAATGAACATGAAACGCCAATGTCCATCCGTAGATGAGGAAACCCAGAGGAAGAATGATTACGGCAACAAGCAGATGCAACAGCCGAGACTCGGGCTTGAATGCGTCGCCCTTTTTTTCCCGCTCATAGATCACGTAGCGGTCGGAAGTGAGACTGTAGAAGATCAAAGCGATGGTGTTGCCGATGGCGAGACTTAAAAATGTCAAGCCAATAGAGCCGCTATTAAAGACGGTAGGGTACGTCGACTCCATGGTTTCCGTGATTGTGGCAATGATCAACGAGACTAAGCCGTATTTTGTGGCCATGTAGCTCGTCGTTAGCATGAGGATGGGAGACTTTGACAGGATGTGCATCGGCTTCATGACGCTTTCGAATATGGTGGATGCATCGACACGGGCCTGATGTTTGGAACGATACTTCTTGCCGCCCGCGCTCTCCTTTTGTAGCCGCTCTGCCTTTCTCCTCAGAATGACGACTGCATATGTCTCCCGGAGCACGACCAGTAATAACAAGCTGAAGAACCCGAGCACGATGGCTGCTAGCCAAATCGACCATCGCCAGCCCAGGTCCTGTGCGATATACGCTCCTGCCAGAGGTGAGATGAAATCTGCTATCATCTGAGTTCCCGTGGCCAATGCCATGGTCAGGCCGGTTTGTTCCATTTGGAACAAATCCCCGACGATGGCGGGCCCGAGGGTGAGAATCGACAGGAAGCAGCCGGTTAAGAATCGGAACGCAATCACCATAGGAATGTTCACGCTCAGAGCGCAGGCGATCAAGCAACAGAGCGCGAGGAGATTTCCAATGTGGAAGACGGGAAGCCGGCCGAATCTTTCGGAGAGCGGCGCAATGAAAAACGGGCCAATCCCTTCCCCGAGCTCCCAAATCGTGACGAGCAAGGTCTGGTCGAACGTACTGTGCGAATGGAACTCTTGCAAGATCTGCGGTGCCGTGGGCGTGATGGTCATTGTCGCAAAGACACTAATTCGGTCAGTCGACGACGGCAGATATTCAGAGACTGGCGAAAAAAAAAGACGCTCTCACCTGACGAAACCCATCCACGAAACAGCAAACACAATCAGCCATTTTTGCATTGGCGGCCAATTCAAAGGGTTTTCCGGATCGTTCTCCTCATAGTCCACAAGGACGACATCTGGGTTGCTGTCTCCAATAGGATTTTCCAATGGCTGTTCGGCGAACTTTTCATTGTTGCTTTCCACCACAGTTATAGGCTCTTTGCCTGATAATTTCTGCGGCTCGACTGAAGATAAAATGGGGACTGAGTGGATGAGAGCCTCGTCGATGGAAGACATAATTGTCAAGTGAGGGGTGTACGCAAACAGTGTTTATTCAACTGCCGAGAGAGAGAGCAGGCAGGAAGAGAGGCACATTGTGAAACAAAGCGAGCTTTTTGTATCGGGGGATTCTCAACTTATTAGTCAGCCAGCGGAAGCTTCTAACCAACCCTCCCTCTTTATCTAGGTAGGTAGTGACAGTTTGCAAATTCTGACCACTATGCCAAAAAGGGAGACCACTGAATGGGGCTAGTATAATACAGTATTTTATGCATAGTTGATTTCCGACAGGTAGCATAGGCATTTTTGGCGTCGACCTTGAAGCGGGCCTGTGGACCCCCACGCTGCCGGGGCCCGCAGCCCTAGTACGGAGTACTCCATTCAATGTGGAGTGTTGACGTGGGCCCCTACGTTCTCGATCGGGTTTAGATCAAAATCGCATTTGTTTGGAAGAGTCCCATGCATACCGTACCCGTTCCCGTAAGATTCCCCTGATCCGGTCCGGTCCTAAACTCAGCGCTTTTGAAGGGAGGAGGGAGGGGAGGGGTGGACTCCTCCGTCGACTGACTCGCCACCGGTTCGTGGGCTGTTATGAGAATTCTCAAACTGAGCCAACTCGCACATAGAGTGCCATCGCCAGACTTCATTTTTCAACTGTGCCGCCTCTGCTAGCATAAAGCATAACTGCAGCAATTCCAGCTTCCAGTCACAACAACCAATGGAGAAGCCGCTGTTGGACGACCGATCGTACCGGGTGATCCAATTGCCCAATCAGTTGGAGATTCTGTTGATCCACGATCCAGACACTGATAAAGCTGCTGTTGCCATGGATGTCAACGTTGGTAGCTTCAGCGATCCAGATGATCTGCCGGGGACCGCGCACGCGGTAGAACATTTCTGTTTCATGGGTACGAAGAAGGTGAGCGACCGATATACAGACATATTGGAAACCCCAATAGCGTATTGAACCAAGACAAATACTGACATTGCTTCGCCTAGTATCCAGGAGAGAACGAGTATAGCACGTATTTAACCAAGTATGGTGGTGACTCCAACGCCTACACAACCTCGACATCGACCAATTACTATTTCGAACTATCTGCGAGTTCAACATCTAATCATCCAGGCTCATCCGCCAATATAAAGCAACCCAATGTTCCAATCGCCAAAGACAAGGCTCCTCTGTATGGCGCTCTCGATCGTTTCTCACAATTCTTCATCCAGCCACTCTTTCTCGCCGATACCCTAGATCGCGAGCTCCGTGCTGTGGATTCAGAGTATAAGAAAAATCTTCAAAGCGACACGTGGCGGCTGATACAACTGAGCGGCAGCACTTCGAGTGACAAACACCCCATCCACAAATTCGCCGCCGGCAATTATCAGTGTTTGCGTGAGGAACCGGTGTCGCGGGGCGTCGATATTCGGAAGCGCTTCATCGAGTTTCATGAGGCTCATTATTCGGCCAACCGTATGAAGCTCGTTGTTCTGGGTAAAGAGTCACTGCAGGAATTAGAGAGCTGGGTTCGGGAGCTCTTCTCTGACGTACCGAACAAGAACCTGCACCGTTTGAGGTGGGACGGTATACCAGCCTTGGATGAGCCGCAGCTCATGACTCAAATCTTTGTAAAACCGGTGATGGAACAAAGACTGTTACATATGGCTTTCACATACCCCGATGAAGAAGAACTCTTTGCCTCCCACCCCAGTCGATATCTGGGACATCTGATTGGCCATGAGGGCCCTGGCAGTGCTCTTGCGTATCTGAAGGAGCTGGGTCTCGCCGACTTTTTGATCGCTGAGGCTTCTACTCAGTGTCCCGGCACAGCAACTTTCCGCGTTGAAACCCGACTCACTGAAAAGGGCGTGCAGCAATACCGGGAGGTCCTAAAAATCATCTTCCAGTATATTGCTATGCTGAAAGAGAGCCCACCACTTGCCTGGATCTCGGACGAAATGAGCCGCTTGGCTGAGGTGGAGTTCAAGTTCAGGCAGAAAAGCCCTCCACTCCAAACTGTGAACAGTCTGGCCCAGCTCATGCAGAAAGCTGGTATACCACGCGAGCATTTACTGAGCCCTTCCCTCATTCGCAAGTTTGATCCGGAAAACATCGAGCGCGGCCTATCCCATCTACGTCCTGATAATTTTCGATTCTTTGTTGTTGATCAGCAGTTTCCGGGAGATTGGGACGCAAATGAAAAATGGTACGAGACCGAATACAAGCTCGAAAAAATTCCTGAAGATCTCATGCAGGATCTCTGGGCCGCTGCTCAGGCTCCGGCCACAGAGAGGCCCTCTAAACTTCACTTGCCAGCTGTGAACGAATTTGTTCCGCAACGGTTAGAGGTTGAACGAAAGGATGTCACAGAACCAGCTCGGTACCCTACGCTGATCCGCCATGACGACAATGTTCGAGTTTGGTTCAAAAAGGACGATCAATTCTGGGTGCCCAGAGCCAATATCAAGCTCTTGCTTCGGTCCCCCGTGGCCTCGCTCACGCCTATGAATGCCGTCATGACCCGTTTATACGTTGATTTGGTCAAAGATAGCCTCGATGAATACGTTTACGACGCAGATATAGCCGGTTTGAGCTATTATCTATTCGAAAGCGCACAGGGATTAAATATAGAAATAGACGGTTTCAATGACAAGATGTCGCTGCTTTTGGAGAAAGTACTACTGGGAGTACGCGATTTGGAAATCAAGCAAGAGCTATTCGACGTGGTCAAGGAAAGAGTGACAAAAGGGTATAAGAACTTTGACTACAGGGATCCGTACCGACAAATCAATGCCTTCTCCCGCATGTTGATTAGCGAAAGATCTTGGGCTCCCTTTCAAATGCTCGAGGAGCTTCCAGCAGTGACAGCCGAGGATATGCGCTCGTACTTTCCCGAGCTGCTGCGACAGATGCACATTGAGATCCTTGTCCATGGCAACTTGTATAAACAAGACGCGCTAAACATTACAAAACTTGTGGAATCAACACTCAGCCCACGTCGATTACCAGAGAGCCAGTGGCCGTCACGCCGCGCGATTGCGCTACCAAGCGGAGCAAACTACCTGTATAAGCGCGTATTGAAGAACCCAGATAACGTCAATCATTGCCTCGAGTATATCATCTCAGTCGGCTCTGTCTCGGATCGTTCGCAACGAGCCAAGCTGCTACTTTTCGGCCAGATTGCCAACGAGCCGTGCTTTAACACGCTGCGCACAAAAGAGCAGCTCGGATATATCGTCAACTCGGATTCAGGCATCTATGTGACTGTCGGCACATGGCGCATCCTCCTGCAGAGCGAGAGGGATTGTCAGTACCTCGAAGAGCGCTGTGATGCATTTTTGGTGAAGCTTGAGCGGGATTTGCGCGCCATGACCGACGAGACGTTCGAGGAGCATAAGATCGGATTGATCAACAAACGCTTGGAGAAATTGAAGAACTTGGGTCAAGAAACATTGCGCTTTTGGACTCATATTACGAGTGAGGTGTTTGACTTTGAGCAAGGTACGTTATGCTACTTTCCAAACCCTTCCAATCTATGTAACCTTCACTGTTACTTTACGTCCCTGTAGATTGACTAATTCGATCGACCAAATCTCAACAGTCTTTCGCGACGTCGAAAACATTGAACCACTTACGAAAAACGACATACTCGAATTTTTCAACCAGTACATCCATCCCTGTTCTTCAACTCGCGCGAAACTGTCTATACATCTTATTGCACAGGCATCTACTGGAGCTTCTGCAGCAGCAGCAGAAGAAAATGCCGCCCCTGAAGAAAACTCCAACGCTTTAGCGTTGCGTGTAGAGCAAAACATTGTAGCAGTCAATAGACATGAGCCTTCAGTGTCCAGCGCGAAGATTCCCGTCAAGGTTGAAGATGTGAAAACATGGAAGACAAGTCTGCACCTTTCGACGGCTGCAACACCAGTGAAGGGTCTAAGTGAATTCAAGGAGTTTGGATCGAATTTCTGATGGCCCTTTTCACTCGGCCCCGGTATTAGAGCCACCAGTACCCAGTCGCAGTAGCATCGTTATCTTCTAGTAAAGAGTGGTCTTTGAGGGTTGATCGTTACCTTTGGATTCCCTTCTATAGAGGATTACGGGGAAGCTCTTAGAGAGACAGGAGTGCAAGGGCGATTTGAGTGTGGGTCATTCGTACAGTATGATACGTTGCAGAACATTTGGGACAAGTTTCAGATATCAATGGACACTCTAGATTCTAAGCTTCTGCACCTTAGCAATCAATAACCCTACTATTCTTCGAATTAAATTTAATGGTACCTTCATTCATCAATTGAATTCCAAGGTTATTTCTTGACAGAACCTCGGAATACAAAAATGATACTTCGTTTCAGACCGTCGATTGAATCAGTATCGCTACCTAGGTAGGACAGGGATCGATCTTGTGATACATCGACCCAATTACCTACATAAGTAGTGTTTTCGACAAGGCTGTTACTACCTAGATACGCATTCATACTTCGTTCGGTAGGGCGATACAATGAAAGGCCGCGTATAACATTGATGAACACGTGATGAACAAAGCCCTACTTTTTGTACCTCGGGACGATCTGAATACATAATTGAAAGCAATTAAATTAAATGGTATTGAATATTACAAACCGTACCTCTTTTCTAGATCGATGACACATTTCACCAGAACATAGCACGTCAACGGGACAATTCAGCGGACATTTAATTGTCCACAGGGCTCTTACAAGTGAAAGAGGTGGTGACGCTGCTGGCGAATGCATCCTTCAAAGTCTCGATAGAAGAATAAGAACCAAGACCAGCGAGAGCAAGAGCACCAAGCAAGTAGATGATATTGAAAACGTTCATGTAAAAGTACTTGCTGGTCGCGAAGCCGGGGAAGAAGAATCCACGGATGAAACGACGGAATCCAGAGTCGCGGCGTACAACTTCACCAGATTCAGGTTGGAAACCCTCACCTTCCTGCATGCCGAACTTCTTGGCCCAGAATGCAATAGCGAACAAGGGAGGGAAACTGTAGGTGAAGTGCAGTATACAGAAAGAGGCAACGACGGATGTCAAACCACTGAAGTTGGGGATGGAAGCGGCGAGGATAAAGGCAACGGACCAGTAGATGGGGATGAGGACAACCCATGCGATCTTACCGCCCTTGGTGGTGAGAGGAGGGAAGCGGAAGAGCTCGACGAATATACTGTTGTACAAGACCTTGACGCCAATATTGCCGTAAAGAGCTGCAGCGATGGCGGCAGACAAGAAAGCGAAAACGTTACCGGCAGTCTGGACTGCGTATCCGCTGACGCCCAAGTAACTGGGATTAACAACGTACTGTCCTTGGTATCCGTACATAAAGAGACCGTAGAACATGTACCAGAAGTAGATGAAAGCTTGGGCAGCCCACATGCCGGTCAAGAAGTCCTTGGGACGCCTCATTTCGGCCATGAACTCAGGAAAGACCATAGCACCACCGTAAGCAAAGACGGCGTTCATGGCCCCGCTGATGGTACCGGCGAAGCTGTCGGAGTGGGGAAGACCACCAGACGTCTGCACGGGTGGGAAAGAATTGTCGGGTAGCTTCTGGACAGAGATACCACCATTGATAATCTGACCAGCAGAGGAACTGACACTTGCATAGTTAGGGGGGCCGTTAGCAGCACCTCCCATACTGATGAACATGCAAATCAAGTTGAGCCAGACAGCAGCATTGGCGATCCAGCCGAACTTCTGCAGCGTACGAATTTGACCCACAAGGAAACCAACAATGGCCCAGATTAAACAGCAGACAATAAAGCAGAGTTTGAACTTGGCAACTTGTGACAGAGCTTCACCGTTGGAGATGACAATCAAGCCAACGTTGAGAATGAGTTGGATACTCTGCAGGACGTTGATCAAGTAGCGCATCCAGGGACCGTAGAGACGGAAACCGAGATCACCAAAGTGACGAATGGGGTAGTGGAAGGAATCCAAACCCATGAAGACGTCCCAAAGTAGGTAACCAGAGTAGATGGCGAGACCGGCGAAAACAGTGTACAGAGCAATACCAGGACTAGACAAATAAGCATTTAATTGCGGGGTTTTTTTAAAAGATTTTTTTTGACGTTTCAACTCACCCCCAACCCATAGTTCCAAAAGCATAGGGCAAACCGAAAGGACCCAGGATATCAGTGGTAATCAAGTAGAAAATGGCACCTCGAGTAGCAGTACGCAGGGCACGAGACGCATTGGTCCACTCATCATCGGTGATGCCAGCAGTGACGTTCTTGTCGCTTGTATTAACGGCAGCGGCATCTTTGACCGCTTCACCAGCATCGGACTTGGAAGGGAAGATGAGGGAAATCCAGCCACGCTCTCGGTCGTGGTCGGTGTAGGTATCCTCTTCAGCACGAGATAGCTGGGCATAGTAATTGTACTCCTCGAAGGTGACAGAGCTATCGTGAAGAGGACGATGCTGAGGATGGACGCCTCCGCGAACTGCCCGGGCCTCAAAGGCATCGGCAATGTCGCGCTCCTTCTCGTGGAGACGTGGATCTCCACGATCGCCAAGAACACTGGCAGGCTGGGCCATGATGATCAATGGGATCAGTGATCAATTGACAAGCAAGGAAACAGAAAAAAAAAAGAAAAAAGTCTTGTCACAGACAGACTTTTGACTTGGCAGCTACTAGAAGAAGGGAGAAAAGCAAAAGAGAGTATGGGAAAAATTCAAACGGGCGAGCGGTGCTGCATTAATACTACTAAATAGTACCCTAGTGGGAATATCGGGAAGGTGATCACAATGGAAGAGTTTGGTTGATTGGTGAGCTTATCATTGCGCTCTACTCCGTATTAAACTTCAAGCTAAGAGAGCGATGGAACCTCACTCTGGGCCACTAAGCGATTATTCAACCAAGAAAGCTTTCTCTCACGCCACAGATGCCGACAACCAATTAGCACGGCAACCGCTATCTTAGGGTCTTAAGACTTCCATCAGACAAGCCAGTAGCAAAGGCTTGTTTTGAGGGCGTCCCTGGGCAGGCTCTAACCAAACCCGGACTATGATCCAGAGGCTCATCCGAGAGAGGAGAAAAAGTGGTTCGGCGAACGCCGTGGGCTTACAAGGTAGCTTTCCGGAAGGACAGTCAGCAAAGTACACACAGTATGTATCGAGTGTACTCCGGACAGTTGGCAACGAAAGAAGCAGGATCCGTTATGGATAATTGCATGATGGATGTATCCACTGCGTATTCAATAGTCTCTGGTGATGAATCTCCAATACGCCGATAAACAGCAGCAAAAGGGTTGAATGTAACGTAAGGAGACACTACCAAATCAGGTCAAATTGTGACCCACGTCGCCATCCATTGCGGCTGACCGTAGAATTACCAAGCCAACCAGTGGCCACTACAGCAAAAAATTAAAAAAAAAAAAAAAAAAAAGGAAAAGAAAATTTCGTTAACCACGTAAAGATGGCGTTGCCATTTTATGGAAATCTGTACGTACAGAATTACAAATGTCACCGGATCGGGCCAGAAGACACGTGGTAAAGCCGCGAAGTCGGCCTTCTAGAAGACCTGATAGTGATCAGAGAGCGGCTTTAGACCTCCACACTTTTATGATTATATATGCCCATGCTCCGATAAAGCGTCGTTTCAAATTGACACACACATATAATTTGCTAAGGATTGATAATCGAGGGTTGGAAATGGTCAATTGACTCAATTCATCGCACTAGATCGCGTTCTTATTGCTCAACCAATAGTGCCTATTCCGCAATATCCGTACACTTTCTTCCTACGTGGTAGATTTGATTAAAAAAGGTACGTACGTACTTACACAGCAACAGCGAGAGAGAAACCTCATAAAAACTTGTATAGAATCAGCGCCAAATTCCGAATATCCCGAACCTACTCGCGCCACAAACGCACGCCCAGAGAATATGAAGCTTCGTGCCAATACAGCCCAAATGGGTCGTTCGAAGCTTGATTCCGTCTGGTTTTTGACTTTGCACTAAGAATCGAAGGGAATTTCCTTCTAGGACCTTCCTTTTTGTTTCTAGCGTGGAATTTTACCATTTGCTTTGTTTGGGATCATTGTCCATAGAGAGAGGCCCGATAGATGGCCGTTCAGCTTATCCGACTCTCTTCCTATACGCATATTGCGTCTGTATAGATGATATGAATGTATATATATTTATATATATACACATAGATAAACATATGAGCGTAACATCTCGAATACTACATAATAATCGCATAAATGGACAGTTCAGCAATCCATTACCAGAGAAAAATCCCAATTTGGCAGCACTAGTTAGTAGTCCCACCGCTAACCGTGTGTAGCCGCCCCGCTCTATCTATCTTCTCCAGGATCTCATATCTGCTTCAGGATAGGAAGGAGAATAAGAATATATCGCGCATCCTAATGATCTTATACCTGTCACCGCTGTGATATCGTTGGCTCCCCCGCATATTTTATCTGTTTCTCTTACTCAATAGTGGGATCTGGCATTACGTTTTCCTCGTTGTTTATCTGGGGATGAGGTCGCGTGGCAATGGGGTAAGATTGAGGTTTGGACTCCGAAGTATATGATATGATATGATATGATATGATATACATAGCAAGGAATATCAAAAAGTTCTCATCCAGGGTCTCCTGATATTCGGGATTGTGATCCAGACTTCACTAACCCACCAGTCTGACTCTTTGACCCAGGGCTCCGACTTTCCCATTTCACATTTAGCCGGGGTCAAGGGCGGCACTGAGAGACTAGACTAGATCGAGCCGTGACAAGGATACAGATAACATCATCTCTGCTTGTCGCAGGGCACGTTTAGAACATTTTGCACGGCCCATATTATTAGACTCTCGTATCCATGGCCCTTTGGCATGTGATTTGTCTGCGTACTACGTCGCATCACCTCTTGGAGCAATGTAGATAGTAGCAGCTCCGTGCACTAGTGCCAAAAACCCAACAGCCGCACCGGGGTTCATACTCGATAAGAGCTGAATCGTGCGCTGTCTCGGACTTGCTGATTCCACTCTGGACAGATCACATATCCTCGTAACGAAACTAGCTAGCCAATCACTGATTGATATCGAGGGCTTTCTAGCCTTGCAACATAGGGTGCGATTATTGTGAATATTGGGTCTGTTTTGGTAGTATCTACCCCTGACTCTGATCCATATAGGGATTTGCGTGCCAAGATTTGGATCCGTCGCTGAGATACTGACGAAGAGACTTTCAGCGGTTTCAAGGCCAGGACATAATCCTGTCGTTAGAGCCATTGGCCATCCGCAATAGTGCGTACTAATTCTACTCTTTGGATTGCTATACCGAGATCCCTTATGTCATGCGAGGAAAGAATACAGAGTCTGAGAGCTATTGCGAAGATGCGCCCTTCATAGGGAGAGTGCTAACCGGGATTGTAGGGAGCTCTAAGATCCTCAGGGCCGTCCAGAAGCGTATAGCTTCTCACAACAGCAACAATAGGTCTTTCTGTTTTTGAAAAAGATTGTCGAAGTTTATACTGCGATCACATTCCCAGAACGATTCGTACAGAATATCCGTCCCCTTTGCCGTTTCAGGGCTGTATTCGCAACCGAGCAACCAAGAATCACCATGGTCAATGCATCATCAGATATAATCTCACATGATGCAGGACAGTCACAAATAGCATCGTGAACAGAGTGCAGCGTATATACTCTTTCCGATAACTCAAACATCCTGATCACGTCCTGCAGTATCCGTGGGGGCCCCTTCGGAGGAGGACGAGGAGGAGGAGACTCCTTGGCTTTGGACAAGACGTCTTCATCAGACTTGACATGACGGATACTACTTTGGAAATATGAAGGACTGGTTCTCACCGGCAACCCTTTACAAGTACGTATCCTCGATGCCCTCGGTGCAACAGCCGACGCTACACATCACCGGAGTTTCAGATCACGGATATTATCTTGGTGTTACCAACCGGCTTCACCAACTCTAGAAGTGACGTGGGCAGCTTTCAGTGCATTTTCAAGCCATATATTAACACGGCGATTGAAGTTGCGAGTTTGCATTAGAAGATGTCCCGGATCATTGATTGTGTATCCCATCGTGTGGCATCGTACTGGAAGTTTTTGCTGAAGTGGGAGCACCACCAGAAAGTTGCTGATACACCTAATGTGTCACTTGGTTCGATGACTAAGACTATACATTGCCGTAATAATATATATCAATGAGTCCTGTCTGTGAAAAAACATGGACTTATTCTGGCGGGAGAGGTTCACAGAAAAGTTGTACTATGTTCCGAGGAACACAACATGCAACCCACTCAGATAAAAATGTACCTCCTTAGAAGTCTTTGAGATAGTTGATTTGTCCACCTCATGCACAAACAGGAATACATCCATGTCTGTATAGATGTCTTTAGAGTAGTTTGCACGTGAGGGGGCATCGTAATGTGGGGAGAACTCCGTGCGGAGACTCGCCGAGAAACTTACCCATCAGTCATCAGATTTCACGACACATCAACAGTAAACACTCTCTCACATAGAAACTATAGAAAAGGATAGACCATGGTATACAGAACTCACGAAGGAAAGCTGGGTATCGTCACCGGCGGCTCTCGAGGTATATCTCTCCATTCAACCCTTTGCATAAAGATCGACCCTGACAGAGCCAGGAATCGGAGAAGCAGTCGTCAGACGCTTAGCAGCCAAAGGCTGCAACATTCTAATCGTCTACACCTCAAACTTATCCAAAGCACTCACAGACAAAATCACCTCTGAGCTTTCGACAACCCACAAAATCCACATTTCCAGTGTACAAGCAGACCTCACTGATCCCGTCAACGCTATACCAAAGATCGTCGATGCCGCAAAGGTATTCTACAAATCATACTCACCAAGTCCTGCTGCTAGTAACGGCAAAGAACTACAAGTTGATATCCTAATCAACAATGCCGGTGTGGGATCCAATCAATTCCTCAACGATGCTACAAAGGGTCCCATAGACATCACGGAGTATAATCGGGTGTACAATGTCAATGTTCTGGCACCACTATTACTTACTCAAGCTCTCGCCCCGTTTCTGCCTACGGATCGATCAGGAAGGATTGTGAATGTGTCTAGTGTTTCTTCCTCAATTGGATACGAGGGTCAATCCGTGTATGCTGGCACGAAAGCGGCCTTGGAAGCAATGACGCGCTGCTGGAGTCGAGAGTTGTACGACAGGGCTACTGTCAACGCCGTTAATCCGGGCCCTGCGTGGGGTGACATGTATGCGCAGGCTGGTGAGAAGTTTTGGAAAATCAATCAGCCCTATGTTGATGCCGCGCCCCTGGCGGCTTATAATGGGGAAGAGGCAGTGTTGAAGGCTGCGGGAGATGATGCGGAGAGATTTGATAAGACGGTTAGAGAAGGTATGGGAGGGAGAAGACCGGGTTTTACGAGTGAGATCGCGGGGACGATTGTTATGTTGTGTACTGAGGAAAGTGGATGGACAACTGGTAGTGTCGTTTGTGCGAATGGGGGTATGAAGATGTCTATTGCATAGGCCTTTGCGGCGAAACTAACTGTACAGTATTCTGTCATGTGCATACTCAATCTCATAGATAGTTCATACATGGATCTGACAGTTATAGAGACTTGCCAGTCTACCAAATCCCATAGAAGCAGCTAAAGTTACCACAATGCCACACAATTGACCGCAAAATACTCAAATGCCGATCCTCAATATAGTAATACGCCTTTACATAGCTCACACGGAAGATGGAATACAGCGCACCAATCAGATTAATAGTTTCAGCATCAAGTTTGGCCACATTCATCAAAACCACTACCAAGAGTATCAGACCCAAATCAACTGAAATGACATGACCGGGGAAGGAGGAGAGTACGTACTAGTACTAGCAAACAAAGCAAAAGATTCAATGGAATTCTGATGCGCCGATTGCGCTCGCTGTATCTGCTGAAGCCTTTTGCGGGTCAATTTACCCTCGGTGACAGCGCGTTCGCCGTACTTGGCGAGATCAAAGCGTGGATTCTCGTTGTGGTCAAGTCCGGCACGGATTGTGAGAGTACGAGGGGACGTGAGCAGATATGCGTATGCCCAATTCCAGAGGATGAACGCAGAAGTGTAATTGTTGGCTGCGAGACCGAGGTTTGTTATTAACGAGGTCCTATATTCACGTTAGTTAGCGTTAGATTGGTCTATGAGGGTTGTATGCAGCTTACATTTTTGAAAGAACTTCTATCGGTATGTTAGTAGTTGATTAGAAGAAAGTAAAATTGAGGAAATAAGCATCACGGGCCATTTATAGAGAAATTTTGCCAATGAATCGGCGAAGCTCATCCTGATGGATGCCGACGTCCTCCCAGATACGGGATGTGCTTTTTCCTATTCGAGGTTAGATGATTCCCAAGCACGCCCTACGTAGTATTCATGGGGATAGATCATACTCCTAGCGTCGAGGGTATGCCCTTGGAAATTGAAATTTCTGCTTCATTATTCATTCTTCATTATCATAATTTATGCAAAGGTAACAAGATCCTCCTCTCCCGATTCCTTAATCGAATATGAATATGTAGCGTGCTCAATAGAGTCAACAACCCGCCAAACAAACACACCCCAGCCAAAAATCGAAACTGAGACTGAGACAAATCGCTGCCAGTCCAGGCCTCTTGCCATTCGACATCATCCGAATAGCCTATAATCTGTCCTTGCTGGTCTAGAGCTGCAATGCGGAGGAAGTAACCACTACTTCCTTTGAGCGGAGGCACTGTGAATGAAGTTTCAAAGCCGGTCTTTTTGAAGCGGCCGATTTCGTGGTCTTGGAGATCATTGTGTTTAGATGGAAGAAGTTGCTTGCGGGCTTGGAGTTGCCATTCGGCGACTTCAGTGGCTCCATTCCACTGGACATGTAATCTGCGTACGGAGGTTTTGATGATGGGTTTTGTTAGAGGCTTTCCGGTCCATGTGTGTTTAGAGACACGAGATGAAGCAGCAGATCTCAGAAGCCTAAAACCAGACAGTTTATCCGAAATGTGTTTTTGGCATAAAAGTTCACCGTCAGCGGTGTATTCACTGAACCCGCGACCTCCGGCCCAGCTAATGAGCACATTCCCTGTTCCCTCCGAGACCTGAATGTCTCCTGCAGAAAAGCCCTTTGGCTCCTTTGGGCTGTTGAATGTTTGTTGTACAACAGCTTGCGCCGTGTGCGGATTTATTTGAATAACCATGCCGCGATCATTTGTACCTGAATCCGCTTTATCCATCACTGCCACAGTTGCATTCTCACCCCATCGCGCATTATGTGGCCATACGAAATCAACAACCGGACGACCACCAGCCCTGAAATCATTGGCGTGCCCTCCCAAGTTCCATTGAACTTGACCAGAAGTTGCATCAACCGACATCACCGCGCGCATATTCCCCGCTGAGACGAGGTAAGCACCCGAAGGGCCTTGATCAACGCCGGTAATATGGAAGTAATCGAACGGGTGGTCCTCTGTTCCTTCGCCATCCTCAAGTGCTTGTAGTGTATTTGCGATAAACACATGATCAGCAGCCCTCCACTCATACAGCAAGTTCCCCGTGACGATGTCGATTTCTTGAAATACTGCATCCAGAATCCATCCGTCTCTTGGTCCACCGATGACGGAGAGATCGGCTCGGCGTTTGTAGTTTGCTGCTATCAGAGCAGTATCGCGGCGTGTTATCGTGAAATCGTGCAAGGAATCAATCATCCTGCCGACGGGGGTCACGATATATCGTGTCGTATAGCTAGAATCAAGCTATCAACCAGTTAGCATTGTCTAAGCACTTTATTAGCGGTGGTAGTTTCTACCATATGATATGAGCCATGGCTATATGGCTCTTTGATCCAATATGTGAGATAGTCCTGACCGCGGAACATCTGGACGCGAAGATTTTGCGTCAATGAATTGCGTCTTTCCCGCCAGATCAACTCGCCATTCTGATCAACGATCGTGGGGGAACGGCCATCTGGGATAGAGAATATATACCCGGGAGTGCAAATATCCGCCGACTCAGCACTGAATAATGAGACGGGTGATCTTATCAAACTATAGTCGGGAACTGATGGTAAGTGATGTTGTTTAAGATCTCTTATTGAAGAGTATGGTTGCTCGACGAGCAGTAGCAACAACGTCGCAATGATGGTAAACAGCGCGCTCAATCTCACAGTCCATTTGCGCAGAGTTTTGGGCCTTTTTTGCGGCCGTGATGGAGACATTGTCAACTGTATCGGAAAGACAGTAATATCTTGGGGTTTGGATGTTGATGATCTCCTGCCTTCATGACGGTGGCACACCCTGAACAAAAACTCGATACGTAGTATGGAGCACTGCAATTATCTTATCGGAGAAATATAAAAAGAATATACAAAGTCTTGTACAGGAACGCGACGGAATAATATATCATTCGACTAGAGACACTGACAGCGTGATAATCTCGGCCTTACCCGGTTAGGGTCGTTGGCGTGATGCCCTTTGTCAAATGCATCTGATAGCTTTGACTAGCAGTAAGTAAGCGAAGTCATGTCTAAAGCTAGACTCAGCTAGTGAGTACTTATTTGCTTGGCTAGATAATCATCAAATAAAACAGCAAATGATTAGTCTGGAATTAGATTGTCCGAATCATGCCTTTTCGGCTTTTTTATCATGCGCCAGCATTCTCTCCACTAATTCCGGGAGGAGATAAGACAATGGCTTGCTGAGAAGCTAAGCAGACGAAGGTGAAAAACCTTGGAAGACTGCAGTTTGGTCGTGTTAGATAGTTGGTAATGTGGTATGATAGTTGAGACATGTCTTGTTGGCATGGAGCTAGTCAGGTAACTCTAAGACATGTCTTTCTATCGCGTTCTTGGCGATGCCTGCCAGACCCTTGGATTGGTATCGTGAGTGAAGGTTACCGTATTGCATTGCAGACACAGTCAGATGAACTGACTGAGGCAGGAATAAACAAAGCTGCTGTGTGCGAGATAGAAAATCATCGTATCGATCCTCTCCAGTTCTGACTACACGCAACAGAACCTCAACGGTTCTTCCATGCCATCAGCTTCCACAGTAAGATTCCAACACTGAGCCTGGAAGCTGCAGATAGCAAGAGTAAATATGTAAAGGCCATGAAAGAAGCATCATCATCTCTAAGTGAGAGCGAGATAGCATCAAAATTGTAGAAAGAAAGAAAGAAAGAAAGAGTCAAGAAATCCTTCCATTGCGGCGACATAGGCACTCGGGGTAGTTTATCTGCTTTAATTAACTATGTTAGTTAAGTTAGTTAATACCGAGCTACGCTTATTAATCACTCCGCGCTCAAAGACCCTTCGGAGTTCAAGCGCACAGTCTCCAACTCCGAGCCCGATATCAGGTCTATTCAAGCATCGCATCTCTCTTTTCCCTCACTTTGAGCAATATCGGAGTAAAACCAGGCAAAAAATTGAAATCGTGAAGTTGAAGCGTAGCACTGATTTAAAAGAAATGTCAACGACCAAAAGGCGTAATGGCCAACTATCATCGTGCGAGCCTTGTCGCAAGGTATCTCTGTCTACTACACCCAATTGAAAGGGGAGGAGAATGTATTGACTTAGGGCTAGGCCAAATTACGTTGTGACCATGCAACCCCCATCTGTGGTCGATGCACTCAGAGAGGTCAACAGAGTACATGTATATACCACCCGGCGCCTATGACACAGCCTCGACTGGCCATCAAAAAGTCAGAACTTAAGAAGAAAAGGAAGCGAGAACCGTCCCTGTTGACGGAGAGGGGGATAACATCGACCAATTTTCTGCAGAGATATCGTATTCCTGCTGTAGATTCTCAACATGAACAACATCAGCATCAACCTCAAAATCAGGCAATAAAGGAGACCGATCAAAGCGAGGTTGTTGCTGGCGTACCTGACGAGACAACGATAAAGCTCAGGAAATCAGTGTTTTCGACCGGATTCTTGGGTCCTTCTAGTTTCTGGGCGGCGTTTGACGAACCTACTGAGAGTAGTAGTAATCGTGGAGCATCAGGGACTGAATCGTCACAGACATATTCGACTCCAGCGCATTCTTCATCACGATACACCGAGTCACCACCCGGCATCGAAACAATGGCCGTCGTGGACTCCGAATCCGAATCCGCAATCGCAGACGCAGACCAAATCGAATGCGGAGCCAGAATCCTCGTCTTACTCGAGGATCTCCTGCTCTACCAAAAACTAATCCAGCACCGATTCACAATCATGGAACCCTGGGTCTTCGGTCAAAAGCTCGTAAACGAAGCACTCGCCGGAGTCTACTCACTACGTCAAGAATGGCGCCACGGAAGCAGCAAACTCTCCCAAACAAAACTCCTAATCTGGTCTGAACGACTGTTTGAAAATAGCGCAAAACCTATTACTACGCATGCATCCATGACGATTACTGAATACTTTAGGTCGATTGCCGCAAGATGGGAATCGATTGGATTGGTGTTTTCGTGGGTGGGCGTTGCGGCGCTCATGATTCCGGATGATCATGAAGTGCTTCGGGCGGAGGACGGGTCGATTATCGATGTGCAAAAGTTGATAAAGCTTGCTGTTGAGGTTACAGAGATTTGTCTGGGGTTTTGTGATAGTGTGGGGACGTTGAGTGATCCTTTGGTTTGGTTTCTGTTGCAGCAGACTATATTACTTGGTGAAGTACATGGAGATAGCGGTAATTCTTTTCATGTCCTGATGACTAGGAAGATAACTGATGAGTATAGACTACCGAACCTGGCGAAAACTGGGAGATCTATCAACAATAGTCTTTGCTCTGGGCTTACACCGTCCCAAACCCGACCCGTCTGTCCCTTTATTTCTGCTTGAGATTCGTAAACGTGCAATGTCAGCCGGGTTTGCACTGGATAAGCAATTGGCTACTCTACTCGGACGGCCTCCACGAATCGCATGGGGATATTGTGATATACAGTACCCGTTAGATCTGTCGTACGAGACAATCTGCCAAATATCCGAGGGAAAAGATGATCTCTCTCGACACATTGGTGCCGACGGCTGGAATCTAGACGATACAGTCACTTCGGGCACTCGTGGAAGAGTCAATATCATGCTTGCTATCATCCGAGAAAAGGTTCTAGCCTTATCACTTTCACCACATTCTGACGATTTAGAACAGCGAGTTTCGTACGTCCCTCCCCCGTCCTCCTATCTCATCCTGCTAAGGATAGACTGACATAAAATAGAGCAACATGCGCCGAACACGACCACCTCCGCCAATCCCTTCCATCAAAACTCGAATGGCGCCCAAACTTCCATCACAGCAACCAGGACACAAATTGCAATTTCCTCGAAATCATCAATCTCGAATTCCTCCATAATGACTTTATACTCTATTCCGTACAGATCAGACGCATGCCCGAACGAAAGGATAAATTGATACAGGCCGCGCGGAAAATGTTGAGTACGTTGCTATCGTTAGTTTCGTCGAGGACACCGGCGTCATCGAGTAGTTTTCGATCTTCTTGGGATGTACGTCCTCCTTCTCCTTTCTTAAAGTCACAACTAATGTGTGTATCAAAAATAGCTATGCTACATTGGCCTCCCATGCGCCGGAGTTCTAGCGCAAGAGCTCCTCCAACGCTCTCAACGCAAACAACATCGTCTCCAGCCCATCGCGCAACCAAACACAACACCCTTTCCCAGGTCCGAAATCATTCAAAATCTAAGCGTATTCGCTTCTTTATTGGAGACAGCACTAAATATTCGATATGGGAATTATGGGATTGCTAGGAGGGGGTTAGATGCTATTAGGAATATTTTGGATCGAGTTTTATCGTCGGATGAGTATGATGAGCAGCAGCAGCAAGAATCTGTTCCCGGATATGGGAATGGAGAGAAACGAGCTATTCAGGATGGGAAGGAGGAGAAGCAGACTGTGCAGTTTGCTTATCCTTCGCACTCGACGGGGCAAATGATGCTTCCCCCGTCTATTCCACCACATCAACAAGAACAAGCGATAATCATACAAGAACCATCAATCACATCATATACCCCGACACCAGAAGGACCAGGCCATCATCCCACACTTCCAACACCCGCAGCTGTATCCATCACTGGCCCTGGAGTTGATGCCTACCAACCAGACGACAACATCCTACCGCTAGACTTTATGCAATGGCTAGACAGTTTTGATTGGGCTCAGGAATCGTTGTTGAATTATAGCTAGTTCTCGACCTACAAATATAGTCTAATATGAAATGAATGATGCCCACGAAACTGGTCTTAATTCATGGATGAAGCAGGTATGCTGACAGCAATGTATACATGATATAAACCTGTGATCGAATCTCCCTCACAAGAGAAAAGAATACTATGCACTTCCGTTTTCGCGTGCAATCAATCAGTGAAAATAAATACGAGAGTATACAGATGATACCTGACCCATACATATAAACCAAAACATACATGCCCAAAACGCAAAAGGGGGAATAAAAAAAAAATCCAATCCAATCCAAGCCAAGCCAAGCCAAGCCAATCAATCAACTAAATAAAATCACGATGAAAACATAAACCCATGGGTATATGGAAAAGACGAAAAGAAAAGAAGAGGGAAAAAAAAGCTACAACCAAATATCACCCTCTTCGCCCTTGACCCAAGCACTCCAAACCCTCTCATATGCATTTTCCAAATCATTAACCCAACGCCTCGTGTCAAACAATCTGCTTTGCCATCGATGCGTAAATAGCATTTTACGTAATTCGACCAGTCTGCCTTCACCCCTACCAGTTTTGGAGGAAGAAGAAGAAGAAGGGTAATGCAAGTCGCGACATAATCGACTCGCCTTTGCGCGATAATCTTCATCGGAGATGGCGATTAGTTCTTTGCGGGCTTGATGGCCTGCTTCGGTATCGGGTAGTGCGCTGCTCAGGATACTTGATGCCATGCGGGAACACATTTTGTATTTGTAGCGTGGGTAGGTGAGCATTGGTGTTCCGCTCCAGAGGATATCGGCTGCTGTTGTGTGGGCGTTGCATTCGGGGGTGTCGAGAAATAAATCGACGACTTGTGCACGTGCGATGTGTGCTTGTTTTGGCGCGACGTCGGTGAAGATTATTCGTGAGGCGATTTCTTCGTTTGCCCATTTGACGGCGCAGTCTTTGAGATTTTGTTCGCCGAGTTCGGGGAAGCGTAATAGCCATAAAACTGCTTTGGGGATGTCGGACAGAATACGGAGCCATGTACGGAATGTTGTCGGTTCAATCTGGTTGTGTTAGTCTTGTTTCCTGTTAAAAATATGGTGGGTAGAATACCTTGTAGAGTTGATTGAAATTCCCAAGAATGATGGCATCATCCGGAAGACTCGGGAAAAGCTCCTTTCTCATCTTCCATCGTCTCTCCTGTTCTCGCTCCCATGCAATATGCGGCGCATCGTTGTCCGGCGCACTCTGTCGATGATCGCAGCAGAAAAACGTGTCTCGAGTATAAACAATTCTTTCGCCATACATCCAATTCTCCATTTCTTCCGCATGGTCATCTTCAAAGATGTGATCTTCAATACGGTACTCGCGTCTTCCAGGGCTCAATGTGTCACGCGGAATAGATAATTCGTCTGCGAGAATGTAGTCGCACCACTCGGCTCCAAGTGTACCGGCAAAGCCCATAAAGGACATTTGAATCGGGGCTGGACGAGCTGCAAAGACTTCATTGCGCGCACCTCGAGTATATCCGTTAAGGTTGACCAGAATGTGAATTCCGTCACGGACAATCTGGTCTACCAGTCGGTCAATTGGCCAACGGCTCGCATCATAAAACTGCGGCGCTTCACGCTCAATCTGTTGACGATGTGTAGAGTTGTCACTGGCAGTTGTCGCGTAGCAGTAAGCTTTGACACGATTAGGATTGTGGAATCCAAACACAGACTGCATAAGGTGTGCTAGAGGATGATTATTGAAATCCGACGACACGTATCCAACCTT
This sequence comes from Talaromyces stipitatus ATCC 10500, assembly GCF_000003125.1. NCBI lineage: Eukaryota > Fungi > Ascomycota > Eurotiomycetes > Eurotiales > Trichocomaceae > Talaromyces > Talaromyces stipitatus. Next base: position 3,006,007 of record NW_002990117.1, on the reverse strand, counting down.
CAAATACGGTTGTGGCGGATTTGGCGGAGGATACACCGTTTGTGGCAGCCAAGGAGAGCGGAGTGTAGCACTAGAAATACGCAGACCGTTGCGTTGCGAAATATGCCGAATCTGTTTCGCAGAAAGAGGGCAGGTGAATGTATGGAAAGGAAGCACGGTCGGAGCGTTCGGTGCCGACAGACCAGCCGGTAGCTGAGGCCGCCTATACCTAGACAGTGGATATTCTTTGCCGTGAACATGAAAATCCTGGTACCATTGCCAAGTGATGGAACGAATGATACGCTCCACAAGTCTAACAATCCTCGATCCTTCCCACTTCTGACCAGCCCAGGACTGTAACAATGAAACCAACTTCCGCGCGTTGCCGTTATACTGTGCCATGGACGATACTTGGGCACATAGTTGTTCGATTGCAGCCGTCGTGAGCATACCCCGACCCCACGTCTCTCCATCCTTCAACTGCTTATCGACAATATCGGCCACTCGCTTCATCCACCCAAAGCCGACTTGGACGCTTTCAACATCTCGAGGCATTCCCTTATCGTCAACGTGCACCTGATCCGTAAAGCCATATCCATTGAGAACACCCCCTCGACCAGTCCAGTTGCATACAGAATTAAGAGCATTCGCCAGTCCACAAACTGCTTCCGCAAAATCCGGGTTGACTTTGACAGCCCTTTTATAGTAAACGATAGCATCGTTGATGCGCCCGGCATCTTTGACGGCGTTGGCTAGATTGGCAAGCGCAATGTCAAAATTACCGTCGTATTGGACAGCTAATTCGTACATGCGAATAGCGGCGTGAAGCTGGCCAATATCCTTCCACAAGCTGCCCAGATTCGTGTACAGATGCGCATGCTTAGGGTCGAGTGTCAATCCATACGAATAATATGCTAAAGCAAGCGCAATCCCACTATCAGGAGCAACACCGGGTATTTCTGGTATCAAAGACTTCCCGGTGATACTGCGTGGCCGTACCTTGGCCGGTCCATTATGCTGGAGGCTGGCGAGGAGAATGCCGACGTTGTTCGCGGTGGATGGACTAGGTTGGAGGGATAACGAGAGATAGTACAAAGCCAGGATATCTCTAACACCGGATGAGGCCCCCCTTGGAATACCCCTGGTAGATATACTCGACATGCCGTCTTGATATATCTTAGCCAACGAAAGTAATGAATTACTGGTAGTCGAGATTGCAGCTTTCCGTGCCAAACCCTCAGCCACATACTCAAGACCTGGAGGATATCCGTAAGGCGGGAAAACTAGAGTAGCGGTTTGAGTTGCCTTTTCCGGAGGAAGTAGAAGAGGATTTCCGCTCAAATCCTCATCGCCAGTAGACCGACCGTATCCGTTACGGGAGAAAGCATCGACAATCTGTTTAATCAACCCAGTGATTCCGCGACATCTGCGGCCTGAAGCAATCAAGATAGCCTCCTCGAAAGCAGCGGCGGCACCTGCATTATCACCCAGAGCGTAGAGCATATTACCTTTGGCATGGACGAGTGCAAGGATTCTACCATTGTCCGAACCTGGGATCGCGAATCCACTTGACGCAAAGCCTGCCGAGATAGAATCATTAAGATTGATCCTCATGGTCAAAGCATGATCTAGATCATTGTCGTAATCGAAAGCAACGCGATCATACGAATTTGTGCTCTCGGCATCACTTTCAGTTTCGCTTGCATGCTCGTCGGATCGCAAGTAATCACCATTTCGTGGCACACGTAGACTGTTCTCGACGAATTTTATAATGTTCACGGCTTCTCTTCCACGATGACTAGTGCATAACAAATTGATCAGGTGTTCAACGGCTTCAAAATAGCTAGGCCGTAACTTGACGGCACGTAGCCAATGTTGAAGTGCCTCATCTTTTTGGTCCAATGCAAGGAACGTTGCGGCAAGATTGCTGATAGCCTCAACATGTCTGATAATTATTAGCAGCCGGAACACACATGTAGAACCGATTCACGTACCTGGAATCTCGAGCAATAATCCTAGAATACCAACGAGTCGCTTTTTGATAATCTCCTAGGCCATATGCCAAGCAACCACCAAGCAGCATACCGTCAATCCACTCCCAATTGCTTTCATTGCACAAATGAGATAGCATTTCAAGAGCAGAGGCAGCGCTAGCCATGGTCGTGTTCTCGGACGGAACAGAGCCCGTTAATTGCGCTAGGGAAGTAGCAGAAGATTTGCGGATGGTATGGAAACCGTCAAACTGTGAATTACTGTGAGTGTGCTGATCGAACATGAGCCCAGAAATGGGCATATTGTTGAACTGTCGATTATTTACCTGGCGACCCGATCCATGAGGGGGCATGTCAAACCTAGACGAGGGATAGCTGTTGTGGCGTGGCATGCCGATATGACCAGAGAAATCCAGTCCAGGTTGTCGGGGGGGTTTGGGGAAGATGGCGGGCTTCAAGTTTCGCTGTGGCTTGCCGTCTGCAGATGAGTTTGAGACGCTGTTTTTCCTTGCATGGTGGAGACAGGCAAGAAGATCAACGTATACGCCATGAGCCCACGCTAGAACCTTTTTCTTGAATTCAGCGGTTTGCACGCGAGATTGCGGATCCGCGAGAGACGGAGGAGGAGGAGGAATGCTATAGGTAGTGTGTGAAAGAGGTCTAGCAGCAGCATTATTCAACCCGCTGGCAGCGCGCACATGGTAGGGTGGATTATTGCGATGCTGGTCTTTGTTACCCAAAGAAGGGTGGTGGGAGTGACGCGGAGGAAATTTACTATGCTGCAAAAGAAGGTCATGTTTGCTGGATGGTAACTGATTCCATGAGAAGCCAGAATCAGGGAAGTTATTTGATACCGGGTATGATGGAGACTGATTCAGCATAGGAGTCTGCAAGTCGAACAAATGGTTGGAGGTTGTGTCGGCTGAGAATGTCGGGCCAATGAAACGAGAATCCCTCTGTGCAGCAGGACGGTATGGTATATACGCACCGTCCGGCCAGTACGGTCCATAAGGACCAGTCCCAACGGGTGCAGTTGGGCCGAGAGGCGATTGAAGCGATGAAGGCAAGACAGTGGGTATTGATGGGCCATTCTGTAGATAGTAAGGTAACTGAGGTACGGGGGGTGTTTGATGCAGGACAGAGTCCACACCTGGCTGGAAGGTCAGAGACCGAACCCAGCTCGGCCCTGTGGCGCTTGATTGATATTTGTCGACGGATAAGCTGTTATTGTTGGTGTGATTCTGACTGATGTCCGATTGGAAAGCAGGGGGGAAGTTCTGGTAGTGCAGTGGTGATACGTGCTCAACGGGAATAGGCTGCCATGTGTAGCTGTCAGCCGAGGGAACCGGCTGCGATGATGAGTGTTGTTGTCGAGAGTCGAGGGATGAAACTATGATATGTTTTGCCGCCGGCGGCTGGATTGCTCTATCACCAGGAGTGCCGTCATAACCTGCTGCTAGCGTTCCGTTCGGCGTCTTTCTCCTCAATGTATGTTCGCCCGCCTTGGTCACTTTGGTCGCATCAACAGTGTCTGGATTGAGCGACACCGGTCGCTGCACAGGATGGGGATACTGATTTCGAGATCTCGGGATAGACGTTGCGACTCGGTCGAAATCTTGCTGGAGGAAGGGACGATGTTGAAAGGAACTGGCGTTGGTGTGTTCATGAAGATTATAAGGTGGACATCCAAGCAGCATGTCGTAACCGAGGAGGCGACGATCCATGTGATGGTGCGGATGAAACTGCGACGGGAGAGCCATGGTGGGCAGCATGTTGTCTGTCTGTCGGTCTGTCGATCGGTCGTCAAGCACTCACAGAACCGACGGTTCTGTGGTCGAGATTGCTCAGGTTGTTATCGATCTCTCGATAGGCGTATTTATTCGACGATAATCGGAATAGTGTACTAGCAGATAGATCTTCTAGATGACACCTCTCAAATCATTCATCCACAGGCGTGATCTTTTTTGAGTCGTTTTCGACACCGCATCATGAAGTGGTCGGTCGTGGGGACATTTGGGAAGCCCAATCTGCTGATGGACAGTGATCGAATACGTGTGAATCGTTGGACAAGGTGTCGGAGTCAGTCCGTCAGTCAGCGAGTCAGTCTTCCAGAAGGGGTCAAGAAAGAGATTGAAAGAGATTGAAAGAGAGATCAAGTGTAAATTCCTGGCAGCCAAGTGTCAATGCAAGGAGGGTCAGCGGCTAAGGCGAAGCAGCCATTCCAGCGGACCAGTCAGATGGCGGGATGCAGGTATCCGGGGAAGAGGAGCCACTCAGTCACAGTGCGTCGCACACCGAGAGAAGGAGTTCTAATTATGAAAATACGCTCCAGCAATGTACAACAAACGAGTACTCAAGAGAGCGAAATTGAAAAGAAGAGAAAAGAGAAGAACACAGGCATAAATCCATGATCAGAAACAACGGCTGGGCAGATCCACTCACTGGGATGGTGAGTACATACTATGTAGTAAATAAATACAGGGCTGCCTGGTGGAATCCTGCGAGTGGGCCGCAATTGCTTGCCCGTTACAGGTCGATCCGATCCGATATCTCTAACAAATACGTACTCGTGTAGAATCAATAGAGAATGTAAATAGATAAATTATAAATATGAATATAAATATATAAAAATATGTATCCAGAATACCAGAATAATTAGTAGAATAATCCACAAAGCACGTGAATCTCTCAATTCATTCGAACGTCCTCCGTACAGAGTATACGGGGTGTCTATCGTAGAGACACTACAGAGTACTAATACTAGAGTAACTAAAACGAACCCACGGCGCTACTGCACGCTATTCTAGTCGTCATCAAATGGGCGGCGATCGCATCCCCTCGATCGCATTTCAGGTTAATGCCTTAGTGAGACCCTCTGTATTGACTTTAATATACGTGCTCCATACGTGCTCCATACGTGCTCCATACGTGCTCCATACATACATTTAAGGCATCCATCTATGCACCCGGTTCCCTGGCAGACGATAAAGCACGTCTGCACTTGCCACATTGCACTTGCCCATCGCACCTTCCCCGAATACTTAGCTGACTGCCGGCGGTCGCTCTTTCTTTCTTTGCTCTTTCCTTGCTCTTTCCTTGCTCTTTCTTTCTTTCTTTCTTTCTTTCTTTGCTTTTTCATCGGTGGATTTGCAGTCCCACCGCCCCACTCCACCGTCTCCACCGTCTCCATCCGTTCCATCGAATGCATTATCTTCTCTTGACAGTTCACTATGCACCTATACATAGTATTCTTTCCGCTTACAGGCGAGTGCATACAGTACAATGGACGGCCGGCATCAAGCAGAGATAAGGCTGACTGATCATGACTAAACAACTGTCCTGATCAGACTCGACGTAAACACTGGATCCTGTGGCGCCAGCCCTTGTGGAGGTGGGCGCCAGCCGATCCGGTCACTGTGCCCGCTTGGCTCCCCGCTATTGGGTGGGCGAGCCGATGAGGCACGAGCTCTGATTTTCTGTGGGCCAGCGGGTCTTCGGCCCCATTCATTCATTCATTCATTCATTCATTCATTCATCCACCCATCCACCCATCCACCCATCCATTCTCTCGATGCCAGCCAGTCATCTATTAATTCAGTGAATGGAGGAAGAACATTTCTTGCTTGGATAGTATCCCGAGATTTAGGCCGTTCGATATGTATCTGCTGTGAGAAAGTAGCACCGTCGATGGAGCGCGATGGAGCACGATGGAGTACTATGGAGTACTATGGAGTAACTACTTCGTATGGAGTGACTATGCTAAGCTCGTGTGGAGATTGGACAGAGTCTCACCCCAGCCACACCACTCTCTGGACTCGGTCTGAGGCTTGAACTCTATTTTCCTCCATGATTCCATGGCTGCCTCATTCCTAAGGCTGCTCAGCCTCACGCGCAGAACAAAGAGGACATGCTCGGAAGAATAACCAACAGACAAATAATAAAATAGTTGTACGACGCATGCTCTGTCTATTCATTCTTGTTTTACGAGTAAGTCAGTCGGGTTATACCAACCAATCTCCGAACCCTCCCTGAACAAGTCAAAGCGCATATAATATCGACGGCCATTTGGGTGTCCTGCAGAACCTTGGCATCCGGTCAGTCCATTCATTCACCCGTCAATATATTAATCATGTTAGCAAAGAACCCGGTCTACTATAGTATACATAGTACATAGTACATAGTACGTCGTACATAGTACATCGTACTATAGTATTTATTTGATGGAAACCTGTAAAGTCGTGGCCCACTTTCCCCACGCCTTTCATAGGATCGACATCTGAAGTCGTTAGTAGAGACGATCTGTACGGAATACTCCATACGGCTGTGTCTACGGAGTACTACTAGTACTGTTGTGTTGTCGACAGGTCTATGTGCGGTACCGTTCTTGGCCTGTTACCAGTTCACATATCTACTGTCGACCTACCAACCGTTCCGTGGAGCCTTATTCCTATGCATACCTAGCCCTAATGTGTCCTGACTTGGCAGGTATGCCAAGTCATTTCATAGGATTGTACGGAGTACTATGCAAAATTCCCTGAGGAAGTACTGATGCAAGTGAATATTGTCTGCTGCTGTCATAGGTATGCTGAATATCCGGCAGGTTGTTACAGTTGTATTCGTTCATTGCACTGATGGTAAGTAGATACAACCGATATCTGCATAAATTAAGTGAACAAAATAAAGTCGATTCCGTATCGTGACATACCTGCATATGCAAGCATAATGAAGCATTGAAATAAGGAACCTGCCAAATGGAACTCCCGCCGCGGATAACTGTCGCCAGTCTGAAACGTATCATGAAGAAATTGTTGATACACTTTCAAACCCCCCTCCCCCCCGGTTTAGGTTTCTGCACGTCGGGACGGGACGTATCTCGGTGATGTTGGAGCCATTGCATTAAGACAAATGCACGATGATTGACGGAGACTGATCTGTCTATTTCTATTTCTCTTTCATGACCAGAAAAGCCAGAAGAGCGAAAAGGATATCGGTCATCGCTGAAGTGCTCAGGGGGCATCTAGTTGATCAAATTCGCGGGAAATTACCTGCCCGAGAGATATAGGCCTGGGATGATACCATACGAAGGCGTTCCGAAGATGAGAATGAGGGATAGAATAGTAAGTACTTACTCCCCCGATATGTTCCAAGCATTGGTCCTATGCAAAACTCAGTGCAAACCGAGAGGTAGAGCGGAATGAAGCCATTGCCAAATCGTATGTTATCAAGATAAAGTGGCCCGGCCGAACTGCGGATTACGTGAAAGCTGTAGCTAACGTTAACTGCATGAGTGAAAGAGAAGCTTGGCGAGCTTGATTTCAAGTCAAGGTACGTACAGTATAACCCAGTAGTATCTCGAAAGTGCTTGTTGGATCTCAGTTAGAGCGGCATTTGCGGGTTATGCGGGTAGGTACATGGACATGATGTCAATGATAGCCCGCCCAGTACTCGGCCGATAGATCGTGATTCTTAAGATCTGATCTGATGGTCGATAACAAAATATTCAGATATGAGAATGGAAATATAGTTATGAGCTGGAAATGACTGCATGCACAGTAAGAGCTCCTACGGGAACTGAGTTGGAAGTGAGAGATGTCTCCCGGATATCGTTACGTATGTACCTAGCTAGATGTATGAAAATCGCATATCGAAGCCAATGTCTTTAAGACGGATGTGTGATACGATTCTCATTGATGGTGCCAGTGACATCCAGCGATAAATGACGTTCTCGGAAATGGAGTTGACTCTCGCATCGGCCCGCGCTGACATCGATTTGAAGATGACGTGAGTCTCATGCCAGAAAGCATAAATACCTCCTCGACCACCTGCGCTTTTCTAATCCCAACATCATCAACACAGACCTACAATCAACATGGCAAACCCAACCCCCTTCACCTACGAAAACGAGGTCTTCGCCAACGGCCTCGAAAACGTCAAACCCGCCATCAGCTTCAACCCTCACGACTGGGAATCCCTAGCAAAGGATATCCTCCCAGCCGACAGCTACGGCTACATCTGGGGTTCTGCGGGACTCCGCGAGACAGATGACAATAACCGCGCGGCCTTTCGTAAATGGGCACTGATTCCCTCACGACTCGTGAAATCCGATTTTCCGAGTCTCAAGACTGCCCTCTTTGGGCAGGAATATGATTATCCGATTGCTATTGCGCCGATTGGTGTGCAGCGTATCTTTCATCGGGATGGCGAGCTTGCGTCTGCTACGGCTGCGAGGAAGCAGCATGTTCCCTACATTTTTAGTAGTGCTGCTGCTACTAGTATTGAGGATGTTGCGCGGGCCAGCGGAGATGGAAAACGCTGGTATCAGCTATATTGGCCGTCGAATGAGAATAATGAGATTACGGCGAGTTTGCTCAAACGTGCGCGTGATGCTGGTTACTCCGTGCTTGTGGTCACGTTGGATACATACATTCTGGGCTGGAGGCCGTCAGACCTTAATAACGGGTACAACCCGTTCTTGCGCGCAGACAAGATTGGCGTCGAGCTGGGTTTCTCTGACCCCGTGTTTCGACGAAAGTTTCGTGAGAGACATGGCGTAGAGATCGAAGAGGACATGGCCACAGCCGCGTCTGAGTGGGCGCATACCATATTCCCGGGACTAAGTCATGGTTGGGAAGACCTCAAGTTCCTTCAGGACCACTGGGATGGTCCCATTGTGTTAAAGGGTATTCAGAGTGTGGCGGATGCGCGACGTGCGGTCGAGGCTGGGGTGCAGGGTATCGTGGTTTCGAATCATGGCGGTAGACAGCAAGACGGCGGGATTGGGTCGTTGGATGTCCTGCCTGAGATTGTGGATGCGGTGGGTGATCAGATTGAGGTGTTGTTTGACTCTGGCGTGCGCGGAGGAGCGGATATTGCAAAGGCATTGGCGCTTGGAGCGAAGATGGTGCTTATTGGGCGGCCGTATGCGTATGGATTGGCGATTGCGGGTGAGGCAGGCGTGACGCATGTGCTCAGGTGTATATTGGCTGATTTGAATTTGACGCTGCATCTGTCGGGGATTCAGTCGGTTGCTCCTGAGCATCTCAATCGGAAGGTTTTGCGGCGAGTGAGGGATTGATGGCAAAGTATACAATGACAGCATAAAAGCATTGTTTTAGCTAATGCAATAGAATTACATCTTGCCATCAGCTCGTTCTCTGTTTTAAATTTCCTATTGTAACAGTATCCTCACAACATTGTCAGGTATGTATCACCACGATGACCTTCAATCTATCAGTGAGGTCTCCGTAATTTATGCGCTCAGTATTCAACACATACTCACCCAAATTACCCACATCCGGCTCCGAGAATATCAGGTAAAAATACTTCGGAGTCTCTGCCAGCCAAAAGGATTCCATCCGATCCTGTTCCGATGGATGAGGAATCGTGCAGTCGTCCAGGCCTGCATGCGCAATGTCTGTGACGGTGTGTTGAATGATGTTATTGAACATAGTCCATGCTTTTTTCTGAGCAGATTGGGTCACCGGTGATTCGGTATAGGATGAATATTGACTCGATTGCTTCGGGTCTGATACATGTATTTCCGTCAGTCCTTATACCGGTTGACATCATTAGAGGACGTAGGGAGCTACCGTAGGATATGTCTGCCATCATCAACCTCTGACGCCCCTAGTGCGAGATGTCGGAATATAGCTTTTGCCGACTGCTTAGTCAAAGCAATCTCTACTCCACGGAACTATTTGGATTCATTCCAGTGACAATCTTCATTCTCCTCACAGGCAACTATATACATCACCTCCGGCATAATACCCAACGGCGCACTGTCATACCCCCAAATGCAGCCATCTACCAACTTGCGAGCCACAGATATGTCTTCCGTGTGTTCAAACATTTTTGCTCCGAGGGCAACCATTCCTCCTGCAAAGCAGCTGAGGTGTTGAGCCTTTGGCTCGATTGTAGAACGTGATTCGCCATCCTGCTCGTACCATGCTACGGAGGAACTGGTTATGAAGACATCTATTTTCGTAGAGTCGAATAACATCCAAGTGCTCATTACTGTCCGATATGTTTTTCCTATCCCTCCGACAATCCATGCTCATATTCCTGCTCTGAAGGATGCTGTATGACTTCCTTCCACTCATCAAACATTATTTTCAACTATATACATGTTACATATGCGGTCCATTCAGCTCCTCGCATCAATCCTTCTTTCTCGCATAGTATCCGCCGAAACGGTCCAGAGCTTCTGGACAGCCCCAAATGGCGCACTCGGCGGTAACTTCGAGCAGACATTCATCGACGGAGAAACACCACCTATTTCGCGGGAGAAATGGAGCTCTGTGTGGACAAAAGATTTCCTGGACAATGCCACTGTTGCAGGTTGACCTCGTACAATTATGAGCAGTATCAATTTTCTCAGTTCCTCACAGGTACGTAACGCTACCAAGATACTTGGGCATATATCTACGGCTTCTTGAAATTGTTCTGAATTACCTTCTAATGAGCTACGTCTATTAGACAAAACCGGCATCTCCAAGGCAGGATCCGTTAGTATCACAAGCACCGCAAGTGTCACATCGACACCACCAACTACAACAAACAGCCTCAAATACCACAGCTACATCTTCAACAGACCTCAGTATTGGTGCAAAGCCGGGTTCGGAGTTGGAGCGGCAATTGGTGCTGCAGTTGGCATTCTGGTCATATTGGGAGGATTCATATTCCGTCGTCGTTTGCACAAAAAAGACAATACTAGCTTCTGGTCGGGTTGAAAACCCACCGGATTATTATATGGTAACTGGCAATCGCTTGAAGCATGCTTACTCACCGGAGTCTCTTCATGGACAACTCCCTATTCCGCCAGTGGAGCTCGATGCAGGAGGTCGCTTCTGATCATTTTACGCGTTCTTGGTGGCTTCTTTGGATTAGCGATGAGTACATGTAGATTCCTTTAGGTTCAGATCAGATTTTATTCCTGAATATATAGTGATAGTAATTATATCTTTCCCGTTAAAGGTGTCATGATTTATCCTTGCAAGCACAATAGAAGGAGAAAAGAAAAGCCCCAACTCGAAACACCAAGTCCATGAAAAAAAGACCCTTCCTATAAATCAGAAATACTATAAGAGACCTCGTATCAGTTATATATGGGCGTTATTCCTGGCTTTAGCGGTCAAAGCTTCACCAATACGGGCATCAACATTGCTGAACATGGCCGCGACAGCATCCCGTAATTGAGGAGGAACAGTCTCCAATGTCTCCACAACATTGGCTATCCATAACCTCTTCTCATTATCGTCCATGACTCGAATCCAGAACTTGCGTGGCTGGATATAGTCGTCGTCGTCAACCTGAATTTCATTCTGGGCCAAGATCGCGTTACGCTCAATGCGCTCGGTGATGGGCGTGTTATACACAGCTTGTTGGCTGACACGGCCGGTACTCAATGTGCTGCGCACGTAGTTGGGTTCACCACCGTAGTTACGAGTAATAGTTCCATATCCGTCACGCTCAAAGGGGGCGAAGACGGGGCAGATGGCTCGGTTAGGGGGAAGTTGTGTGTAATTGACACCGAGACGGTATCGGGCGGCATCAGCATAGGCAAACATACGCGCTTGCAACACTGGGTAATCTCTTAGCAAAATGCCCAAGAGACAGGAAAGTTGTTGGCTACTTACTGGGATCCGGTGTCATGGCGATACCGGGGACCATGTTCGCAGGGCTGAAGGCGGCTTGTTCAATCTCAGCAAAGTAGTTTTCGGGCTGGATGTCCTGGTCAGTGTCTACTACTTATTTGCACTTAAAGTCAGGTCGTACATTTTTATTCAGTGTCATTTGACCAACTTCAATCAAGGGGAAGTCCTTGTGAGACCAGACTTTGGTGATATCAAAAAGAGCCCTGCCGTAGTTCTCAGCTTGTTCAGGCTCCATCACCTGCAAGTAGAGTTTCCAGGCCGGGTACTCTCCGCGAGCAATGGCATCCCAGAGATCCTGACCGTGGAAGTCGGGATTCACACCGGCCATACGAGTGGCATCATGTGATGACCATGAAGTGACGCCAGCTGTAGGCTTGAAGTGGAATTTGCAGTAGCGTATCTTGCCGTCTGCTGCGACGAGCTTGAAGGTATGTACACCGAAACCTGTAATGCGGCGGATAGAGTCCGGGACTGTACGAGAGCCGAAAAGGTGCATCAAAGCGTGGACACTTTCTGGTTGATTGACATGAAAGTCCCAGAACTGAGAAATTTAGATACGTTAGCTCGTGCATTATGAGAGACTCGGCGTAGCTTTAGAGTACTTACCATAGTCCAGTCTGGACGGTTCGTTGCAGGGTCTCGCTTGTGGCTTCGGTTGAGGGATGGGAATCTGATCGGGTCACGGACAAAGAACACAGGCTGCTGAAAGTTATTACCAGCAACTGCAAACGGGACAACAGGCCAATTGTACAATGTGATTTCCAACTATGTCATGGTTACCTTCCTCTGTGAAGAACTTGACAGCAAAACCTCGAACATCACGGACGGTATCTGCCGCACCGCGTTCACCAGCAGTGGTACTCAGTCGCCAGAGCACTGGAGTCTTCTTGCCAACACCGTTGAGGAATTTGGCAGATGTGTATTTAGAGATATCATTGGTGACTTCAAACTCTCCCCACGCTCCGGAGGCTTTGGCGTGAACAACACTGTATGATATCAGCTTGAAGACACGTGGACGTGGGAATATTGAACCCACCGTTCAGGAATGCGTTCACGATTAAAGTGTGCAAGCGTCTCAAGGAGGACTGTGTCACCGAGTGTGGTGATGCCACCGCCTCCAATTGTAGGTAGTGTAAGGCTGACAGAGGGGTCTGGAATGGGATGACCTTGGAGGATGTTAGAGAAGGACAATCAATGTATCGAATCTCTCACCTTCGGCGGTCGTGAACTTTGGATTAGACATTATGAATGTGTTATTATTTTGATGTGTCCTTACAAGGGATGGCTGTCTGTCTGAGTAGACAGTCCCCTCTGGGGATGAGAACCGATTTAATACCCCATAAAGCCAGTCTATTCACAAACAAACTGTTTACACCGTTATTTGAGGTTATCGTCGGCGCAACTGCGGTATTTTCTGATGTACGTAAAATAGTATTTCCTCTTTAGGAAGGGGTACTAATGGGCCGAAGCAAAGCCGTCAGCAAAGTTAGGGCTTCCGCGGTTCCGGGGCTTTTCCCCTACAAATCTCGAGCCGCTTGCGTCATAGTTTAGAGGCATATTTTTGCAGGATGAATAAATAGATCTCAACTAATGACTAACTCCACTAACTCCCCGGGTACTACTCAACTCCTCAGAGTTTTTTCAGCTAGTTTTGCCTTTTTTAGTAACAGTAAGCATCTCAGGAATATGACTAAACATCTCAGCGGACTCGAGTGACGACGATGCCGCACGGAACGCGGCAAGGAACATCTGACGGAATGGCTTCATCTATGACTTCATTTATGAGAAAGACAAAAGAGAAGGAAAGGCATATATAGCCCGCGATTGAGCGCCGGTTGTGTCGTGCTTCAGTCAGATCATCAATCAAATATCAAAAGTTCACTCGAAAAGCAAAATTTCCATTATAGAGCATCAGCCCTGGTGGTTTTATACAAAATCATACTCCGACAAACAAAAAATACAACATTAATACCTAATCATGGCCTTCGTTGCAGACGGAAATACTTTCGACTTCATCGTCGTCGGTGGTGGTACCGCCGGTAATGCTGTTGCTGGTCGACTTGCCGAAAACCCTAATGTCCGCGTTCTGGTTGTTGAGGCCGGTATCCCCAACCCCGACCAGATTGAGGAAATAACCACGCCATCAAAAGCTTTCACCCTCCGCGGCAGCAAATATGACTGGGCTTACAAGACCACCATGATCAAGCGTGACGACTACGAGCGAGTTGAGAAACCAAACACCCGTGGCAAGGCTCTCGGTGGAAGTACATGCGCCAACTACTTCACCTGGATTCCTGGCTCCAAGCCCACTTTCGACGACTGGGAGCAGTTCGGTGGCTCTGACTGGACCTGGGACAACTGTGTTGAGTACCTCCGCAAGTGTGCCACCTACCACGATGACGAGAATCTCTACTCTTCCGACCTCAAGAAGATCGGAACTGGCGGCCCCGTCAACATTTCCCACGCCGATTTGGTCCCTGAGATGAAGCCTTTCCGTGATGCCCTCACTCAGGCTTGGCTTGACAAGGGTGGTGTCTTGACTGAGGACATCTACTCTGGTGAGATGCGTGGTTTGACACACTGTGTCGACACTATCTACAAGGGTGAGCGCCAGGGTAGCTTCTTGTATCTCAAGAACAAGCCCAACGTGACTATTCTCTACGGAGTCTACTCAAAGAAGTTGATCATTGACCCAACTACCAAGGTCTGTTCTGGCGTTACTGTCATTAGCGAAGTCTACGGCACCGAGATTAGCGTCTATGCTAGCCGCGAAGTCATTGTTTCCCAAGGTGTCTTTGAGACCCCTAAGCTTCTCTTACTCAGTGGTATTGGGCCTGCTGCCGAATTGGCCAAGCACGGGATTGAACCCGTGATCGAATCTCCTCACGTCGGTCAGCACTTGCTGGATCACCCTATCGTTCCTTTCGTCCTTCAGCTTAAGGATGGATACGCTCTTGACGACCACATCCTTCGCCCAGGTCCTCTCAATGATGCCGCCATTGCTAGCTATAAGAAGGACAAGACTGGTCCTGCTAGCTCCGGTTTTTTGGAGCTTGTCGGTTTCCCCCGTATTGACGAGCGCTTGAACAAGTACCCTGAATACCGCGAAGCCAAAGTTGCTAATGGTGGCCTTGATCCCTTCGGACCTGCTGGTCAGCCTCACTTCGAGCTCGATTTCGTCTCTCTCTGGAGCAGTGCCTTCCAGTGGCATTACCCCATGCCCGAGAAGGGAAGCCACATGACCGTAATTGTCGATTTGCTTCGTCCTTTGTCCGAGGGTCAAGTTACTCTCAACAACGCCAACGCTCTTACTCAACCTAACATCAACCTCAACTTTTTCGGCAATGACCTTGATATCTTGGCCATGCGTGAAGGTATCCGGTGGACATACGATGTCTTGACCAAGGGTGCTGGGTTTAAGGACATTGTTGTTGCTGAATATCCCTGGAAGATGCCCCTTGAGTCTGACGTTGACATGAGACGTGTTGTCTTGGACCGAAGCCAGACTGGTTTCCGTAAGTTCTTTCCTCCTAACATGTATCCATAAACGTGCTAACATGTTCTCCATCTAGACCCTTGCGGTACTGCCCGTCTTTCCAAGAACATCCACCAGGGTGTTGTCGACCCCAAACTCCGGGTCCACGGAATTAAGAACCTCCGTGTTGCTGATGCCTCTATCATCCCGGTTATTCCTGACTGCCGTATCCAGAACTCCGTTTACATGATTGGAGAGAAGGTCAGTTAAACTCCCCATTTTGTTTTCTAGCTTTATAACTAACTAGCTCACTATCCCAGGCTGCCGACATCATCAAGGCTGACCACAAGGACATCTTTACAGCTAAGAACGTTCCTCACTTTGTCTCTATGAGCAAGCTATAAAGTGATTAATGAACTAATGATACATCGTCTTTGAAAGATCGATCGATGACTGCTACTTTGTTTGGACAGAACTGAGTTTTGTATTCTGATTTTCTTTTGTCAATAATATTTGTCGCCGTTCCAACATAGATGTATTTTGTTCCATCATTGGTGTTAGAGATATTTACGTACGGTTTTACCTAATATGTATTTCATTATTGATCTCCTAGCCTAGTGCAGAAATGTATCATCAGACGGACCAGCCTAGGTAGGGTAGACATCTGGTCTTTTTGAGTCTAAAGGTCCACCACGTCTTATAATGCCAGCGAAATATCACGAAGCATTATGGTTCAAGCATCACTAATATTAGGTACGTGTTACTTCTTCTCGCCTAGGTACAGTATATGGTGAACGTTCAATATCAAGCTCTATAGACAAGTTATCCATCCAGCCTAGTCGAACCAACTTATACAACATATCGAAAGCCATTCAAAACCGCAATGCTCGTAGTAGCATCCATCCGTGCCATAGCAATCACATTATTAAAATTAGTACCGGCTACCATTTTATCAAATTTCTTATTTGGCGCGTTGGAAAATGAAGCGCAACTTTAGAATGCAGGATAGTCCCAAAACCTCAAAAGCCAAAACGCAACCCCAGGACTCCCTGTACATGGATTTATACTCATCCAGCCAAAAGTAATTTGCAAACAGTGAAGCAATATTGGCACAGGTATTTGCAAGTCCGATTGCAGCGGCTCGTTTCACGGCAGGTTGGGTGATTGTTGATGAGATCTAAGCGTATGTCGTCGCGTCGACGCTAAAAGCACCACAGGAGGTGAGGAAGGTAAATGGATACCTGGCCCAAAAACCGGGAACAGATATGAGCAAAACTGTTTCTAGAATTGCACAGTATTGAGAAATGCCAGCTGCTATTAAGCGAATTTGGCGGCTGTCTGCTACACACGCCCAACCAATGGCCCAAATAAAGGTCACAACATAGGGCGGGGAGGTCAGAAGGAGTACCGTTGTATTATTCTTGAATCCAATTTACTGAATCAGGGTTGGGAAGAAGTGCGAGAAAGAATCTGACGAGGAGAATGCTGGCTTATTATTGGTGGTCCCTGTGCATGCGCTGATGATCCCCCAAAGCATTGTGCAGGTTGACTCGATTACATAAGTCAAAACAAGGTCAATCAATAATAACTAGTTACCGAAAGCAGAAAGTCTCACCAAGTATATAGATGGCCTCAACTTCGTCATCAACAGTGTCGAGGGAAGCTGCAGCACGATAGGGCCTGCAGAAAATATGGAAATAGAGTGTTATACTCCGCTCCATTGAGATCAGGATCTTTTTGAGGGCCATATAGACGAGCTTTTGTAATAGAGTTGCGATTGAGGTGATTCATAATGTAAATCAAGACAATCATGGATAGGATGCGAAGATCAATTTTCCGTCTCAGACGTTGCTCAACTTTCATCCTGAACTCAGGATTGTAGGAGAGATAGGTAATGATATCAGAGCCAGTGCCATTTTGAGAGTCCTCGCCCCAGCAGGTACATTGTACCTACCCCTTACTATCCTGCTGGTTGTCGGTGATTGAAGCTGATTGGGTCATTTTCTGGACGACGATTCAAAATTATTGACATATGTACGAGTACATATGCACTTTTTCGAAATCTTGTCAATCTATTCAATCCTGTTATACCTTATATATACTCTACGTCGTATACTTTGTATACACTTCGCCTCTGATACACCCCCGCAAAAACTCCGGACTTCAATATTTGTCTCTGCAATTTCGGGCATTGCGTCGGATAATCACCGATACATAAACGATCAAAGAGGGACTTGTAGCTAGCTGATCGTGTTGTCATGGAGGCACGGAGATTAATAGTAGGTATGCAGCGGCATTAGTCTGATCGAGGGCCGAAAGTATGCGGTGTTGCGTTTTCCCTAAACATATGGAGGTTTAAAGATCATTTGAATGGAAGCAACATACTATCCATTGCAGTATAAGCTGAAGGCAGAAATTATTACTTGATATGGACGTGAGCCTTCCATCGGGCTCGTGGGACACCCACATTCACTGCTTCGATCTTCAATGGTACCCATTCCGATCCACTCGCGCTTACACACATGGACCTGCGCCTCTTGGGGAATTGGTCGAAAACAGCCTGACGAATCAGGTAGTCTTAGTCCAAGCCTCAATTGAAGATGGACACGATGGATTAGTGGCCCACTTCTCTCGCATTCGCAAGGAGTACGCGCATATACTTGCCCGCGGGACGATATGCATGGACGAAAGTTGGACCAACCTAGATAATTCACATGTTGATGTCCTACATCAACTCGGGGTCAGGTCTTGGCGTATTCATGGTATCCATGGAGACAACCAGTCTGATTTAGCAAGTCTTTAAGAACAATTTCTCCTAGTAGCGCAATCATATGCGGCCAAGACTCACGGCTGGAGTATTTCTGCGCAGCTACCTCTCCAGGCATGGACTGCATTAAAGCAATTTCTCCTTCATGATAAAGAAATCAACTGTCACGATAATTGCAGACCACAATGCTTGCGCCGAGCCGGCGGATATTTGCAGTTCCGAATTCAGATCTTTTCTAGAGCTGCTATAGTCTGGCCGTGTCTATGTTGAGATATCCGCTCTCTATTGTCGCAGTCCAGATGATTTCCACAACATGCAAAGTGTTATCCAAAGCTTTGCTGATACAGCGTCATGCTCGCTGCTTTGGGGGAGCGGTTGGCCTCATGTCAATCCTGCAAACAAATCTGTGCATCTGCCGATTGATGCGCCAAAGATTGATATTCGAGGAGAGTTGAAGGCTTTGTGAAAGTGGCTATCAGATACCCAGTGGTACAATATGATTGTTGAGAATCCTTGCCGCGTATATAATAATTAGGACGAGGGTGTTCAACTGCAAACGGCTGGCTCAGAACAGGATGAGATGAGTCCAAAAAGCGTGTGTGGAAGGTCGAAGTTGACGCAATATAAATAGTAGACTGGATAAAACTGGAAAAAATGTAAAGCACAGCCTGTTGGTACATTTGGTGATGACATTGGTCTCTAGCAGATCAGGAGTCAGGGTTAACAGAGTCATATGATACTGACTAATTCCACTGGTTTTTCCTCAACATTTCCGAAGAAAGACCGGGTGAAATGAATATGAATAATTTCATCAGCGGATTAAGTTCACTCAGCCAAGAATCCAATTTTCGAGATAAATATTGGCACGTTGGTGAAGATTGGAAGAAACAAACTCCACTATCGAAACATCTAGTGTTGATAGTAATAGAGCACGAGTATGCAGGGTCTATAGAAACTGAAAGAGTAACACGAGACAACATGCCCAGCACAATATTCCTGCCAATATGCCAGCGGTACGAGCCAAGAATTTCTTCTTGATTTTAACCGGACTGTATTCTTCAGGCTGTTAGGGCTTTTTGTCTTGGTTGTGAGATGAATATAATTGACTACATACTATGTGACACGAGTATAGCCTATAGACGTAAGCACGTGAGAGAATGCACATTTCATTGGTGCAGTATTTGCCCTACAGAGCCGGTTCCAAGGTGGTATATCAAGGTCCAAGGGGAATATCGGATCGTCTCGAATAAATTATGCTTAAAACTTATAAGTGGAGTAGCTTAGACCGTCCTCGCCTCACATTTCAAAGTCTCAAGTGTTTCAGTTATTTGATCCCAAGCAGAAATCACTTGATGAAACTAACGAGAGGTGTTGTTACTAATTCTCTATGCTATAGAAAGAGCGAGCAATCTGAAGCCTATGTGCGCAAATCTTTTGACTGGATAAAGTTATAAGAACATATTAAGCCCTAAAAAGACCTCGGGAGGAGCTACATGTGTTCCCCGAGGCCCCATTATGGGGTTCAACTGCCGGCGGGGTGCATAACTGCTTTGGAAGTATTAATAACAGCAATAATTCCAGGGGAATCTCGGTCCATGCTTTCGCCTGGATTCTCTTTGCCGTTTCTAGACTTTATCCAAAAGTGTAATCGGCTAATATGTCTTCTGACCATCGTGATGGAAGCATATTTGATGAAACATCGAAAAAATTATGGTTGAAACAAGTGCTCGAATCAGGCTAAATACGGCATGCTATTGAGCGCGGGCCTTAATTTCGACGCTGATATATAAGGGCCAATTCAGCTTGTGACGAAGCTATTCCTTGAACTTCTAATTGTACAACCACAAAGTTCAGGAAACACTCTTGGAAGAGGACATCAGTATGGTTGCAGTAAAACCGCTTATTTTAGCCCTAGCTGCCGGGCATCTTGCCCATGCTCAACTGAATACCGCCGCAAAAGCAGCTGGTCTGTTGTACTTTGGTACTGCGGTTGATAATGGAGACTTGAGCGACTCTCAATACCTGCCGAATCTAGAGACAGATGATTTTGGCCAAATCACACCCGCCAACTCGATGAAAGTAAGCGTCAGCACCTCTCAACCCTGTGATATTGAGCTAATCAATAACCTATTTAGTGGCAACCCACCGAGCCATCACAGGGTTCTTACACTTTCAGTCAAGGCGACCAGATCGCGAGTTTGGCCAAGACTAACAATGACTACTTGCGATGCCATAATCTCGTCTGGTATAACCAATTACCGTCATATAGTAAGCAAGCATACATCAACATTCATCTCTCAATCTTTAAGGCCTTGGGCAGGAAACTGATGCGCTATTTATTTAGTTACTTCGGGTTCATGGACCAATGAAACTCTGATTGCTGCATTGAAAGAGCATATCAACGGAGTAGTCACTCACTGGAAGGGGCAATGCTACGCATGGGACGTCGTCAATGAAGGTATGTCGCCTTATTACGAGGTCCTCTTTTAGAGCCGTTGAACCTCGAGCTAAGCGAAGTCTCCAGCCTTGAACGAAGACGGTACATATCGTCAAAACGTTTTCTATCAACACATCGGCGAGGCATACATTCCAATTGCTTTTGCTGCCGCTGCCGCCGCAGACCCTAACGCTAAACTGTATTACAACGACTACAACATCGAATACCCTGGGGCAAAGGCTACCGGTGCCCAGAATATAGTTAAATCGATCCAGGCGGCTGGTGCCCGTATTGACGGCGTTGGCCTTCAGGCTCACTTCATTGTGGGACAGACACCCAGCCTTGCCTCCCAGAAAGCAAACATGGCTGCTTTCACTGCTCTCGGTGTTGATGTCGCCATCACCGAACTTGATATCCGCATGACTCTTCCAGATACCTCCGCTCTCCAAACTCAGCAGTCAACCGACTACCAGACCACCACTACTGCTTGCGTTCAGACCAAGGGGTGCGTCGGTATCACACTCTGGGACTTCACGGACAAGCATTCATGGGTTCCTGGAACTTTCTCAGGCCAAGGTGATGCTTGCCCATGGGATTCGAACTATAAAAAGAAGCCTGCTTACTATGGTATTCTTGCTGGTTTGCAATCTGGTGCTGGTGGTTCAACCACTCTCACCACTACCACCACTTCGACACCCACAACCACCTCAAGTCCCGCGACAACGACTACGACTGGCGCCGGTTCAGGCACCGGTGCAGCACACTGGGGGCAGTGTGGAGGAAATGGCTGGACTGGTCCCACAACTTGTGTTTCGCCTTACACTTGTCAAGTAGTGAACCCATACTACTCTCAATGTTTGTAGCAAAATACCTTTCTATAGAGAGAGATGGTCTCTATTGTGAAAACCTTTGAATAGTACTGGTACAGAGGCGAAGTATTTGTAAATCAGATTTACTCCAGATTGACGGTAGAGTCATAGATACCTAAGACGTGATGTCGATCCTCAATATAAATATCTAATTTTCAATGTTGATACCCAGGCTAGTTGTCTGCTCTGTGTGAAGTAGACAAGATTCGTCGGAAGGAAAGCCGTAGTTATCCAGTAAGCCCTAACCTGTATCACTTCCCCAACTCCCCCAGACCACTTAAAATGACGACTACATGCGGCGTTCCTGGTCAACCTACCAGCTTTTGTTAGAATCCTTATTCGAAATATGCTATTCACATTCATTATTCTCAAACAGATCTCCCCAAAAGCTATACGTGGTCTCCTTATACTTCAGTACGCCGCCTGTCAAATGGTAGGCGTCGCCTTCGGCTTGTTCATCAACTACGGCGTGGCCAAATCATATACAGGAACCAACAAACACAATGGATGCTCCCCACCCTTCTACAACTCGTCCCAGCAACAATCTGGGGTATACGAACATTCATCTATCCCGAATCACCCCGATGGCTATTCTCAACCGGCAGACGATAACTTGAAATCGCCACATTGTGCAAGATCAGACACTTACCTGCCGACCACCCTTTGATCCTCTCAGAAATCAAGGCCATAGAAATCCAAATCCTACACGAGGTCGAACCCGTTTGTAACAGCACGCTGTGAGATCAACTCAAAGAAACCTTCATCCCTGTCGTGAACAGGCGTCGATTCTTCCTCATCTTCATGTCCACATTATTCTCGTAACGATCTGGCGCAAACGCAATTACTCAGGACTCACCCACTATCTTTGGATATCTCGGCGTCAAGGGCACCGAGTCCACCCTCCTCGCTCCTGGAATATACGCGATTGTGAAATTCGTCAGTACGATGCTATTCGGTATCTTTGTAATGGATTTTATCGGACGCAGTCGCTCGCTCATGACGGGCATCTGTCTACAGATAGTCACACTCGCGTATTACCAAGGGTATGACAGTTGCACATATCAACAGCACACCATGTGCTTCACGGGCATCCACAGGTGCGATCGTCGCCATATATTTCCAGGCTGTTGCGTGGAGTATCGGTCGGTTCAGTATTCCATATGTCCTGGGACCTGAGATTTTCCCTATTCCCATTCGGTCCCTGAATATGTCGATTTCAATGGCGTTTCATTGGTTATTCTATTTTGCTTCTTCGCGGGAAACGTCTAGTCTACTAGCTGCGATGGAGAAATGGAGTGCTTTTGTGTTCTATGGTTTTATTTGTACGGTGTTCTTTGCCAGGCTGGTACGTATAATCCTCCCTCCGATAGAAGGAAAGGAGAGGCTCACATATGTGAATAGGATACTACAGGAAAATCAATTGAAGCTCTAGCTAGTCTGTTCCGACGCCCTTGGTATACTGTCTGGAGAGTGGCATACCCGACTGCAAACGAAAAGCAAGAGGTGACGGATGACCCGAAGTCGAATGTTGATCATGTTGAGAAGGTGTGAAGGATGGACACTAATCTAGTCTAGCAAGGACGTCGTGTGTGAAATTCTATTGGATATGTTGATGATAATTCTCATCAGACTCTATCTTCACGTCTTCATTGTAAGAAAAAGCTAGTCAGTCCCTGTAGGGGGGTGTCATTAAATAGGTATGAAAAGCCTCGGAAGTCAGTTGTACCTGTCCAAACGGGCATTCGTCATCTAGCACCACCGGGGGTATCGGTACGCGAACCAATTCAGGTTCATAGGTAAATGGATAGCCCTACTCCCAAAGCCTAGCCCGGATCTAAGTAGGGCAGGTAACAAGTAAACCTATATTGAAGGTCTTTAGGGTTATCTTGGAAGGCCAAGCCCTAATTTCAAGAGACATCGTTGCAAGACCTATCCGCAAGACAATGTAAGAATAAAATCAATTCCAATCCTAAACTAAAGATACATCAAGACCTTCTACGCACATACTACATTCTTCTCAAATTACAACTGACATGTAGACCAACAAAGATGGACCACTATATCCACCTCGAAAAAGAAATCCTTTCCGAAAAGATATCGCGGTGAGTAACAGGTCAAGAAATTTTATCTTCTTTGCGTCAAAATAGGCCGTTACCGTGGAGCTTGTAATTCCGATAGAAATCGGACGGTAATGGCCAGAGTGTGGCAAAGGTTGTCGTTCCCTTTTCATTGGGGTTGGACTTGGGACTGCAGGGAGACAGAATATGAAGCAAGACAGAACGAAAAGGAGAAAACATCGATAACTGTTATCGAAGGGAAAGGTCATGACTCATTAGAATTATTTTGTTTTGATATCAGATC